>NW_024429191.1:67499668-68109344 GCF_017639785.1 Mesocricetus auratus
ACGGAAAGAGAGATTGAATTGTTCAGTCCGGCAGGAGTGGAGGTCTGACAGAAAGGCAACACAACTTTTACTTATAACTTTAAAAAGCAGGTTAAACAGGTTTTACACGGGAAAGGCGTGGAACAGACCGAAAGCAGGACAATGAGGACATTTTCTATTGCACGGGGGATCATCCTCCTATTGCCCTCCCCCACCCCCAATTCTTTCTTGTCTCCAGCCACCCCTCCCCCACCCCCATTTCAACATCCATCCCTCCCGTTCCCCACCCCCCAAAGAAATGTGTCAGGCTCCAATTAGGCAGACCCAGCTCCACAAAGGCACACTCTCCCCAAATGAGCAGAAATATTCCAACTTAAAGATGTATATAAAATGTTTATGAAATAAGGGGGGGCAGAGACTCAAAAGTTATTGCAGGAGCTGGCAAAAGGTAGGTATGAGGACACACATCTGATGGTTTTCTTTGTGATTGCCATGTAAAACGTGTAGACATATTCCTGCCCCTTCCCTGGAAGGCCTTCCATTCCCTGCCCCTCTCCCCCCACACACAGAGGAAGCCACATATATATGCACACACACTGACTGAGGGATCCAGTGGAACACAGAGCTATTCTTTACAGGCTAGGGAGCTTGTTGTTTTAGTGTGTTGGTTTCATTTCTGGGCACCTGTACCTCTTGCCTGGGACCCCTACCACATCACCCACGTCTTAGCCCTCAACACGGAGATGCGTGTTTCTGGATAAATCACACATTATGCAATTTGCTTTCCTCAGGAATTTGAGAGGAAAAACTCTGGGTCTCTGAGAATTGGGCTTAATTACATCCTTTAGGTCCTGGACATCTTTCACCTGCCATGGATTTGTTCTATGGGACCCCAGAATCTCCATCCACTCCCTCCTCTCTTGACCTCAGAAGCTGCATGTCTGGTGAACTTTGAGGTCTTTACCCTTAGCAGAAACAAGGTAGTGAGGTGGGTATGTGGGTGGGAAGTTCAGCCTGGGCTACTGGACATTCTGGTGGCTAAAGGGTGGGTGGAGGGTGGGCTCAGACTCTTGGTGGATGACGAGCTATTTCATGTATTTGACGTTTAGCTGCTATGGAATTGTATTTGCAAATGTTAAGTAATCTAGTCAATGTGGTCCAAATTATTAATAGCAGCAGGGGGAGTTTTGACTGCCACAAGTTAGGCTTTGAAGAGATTTCTGGGTTCTTGGTGCAATGTCTTAAATCCAATTTCCATTTGCTGGCTTTCTAAATTATGGAAGGGACGGAGTTGCAAAAACAAAGTAGTGGCTTCTCTCTGGTGGGGGAAAGCCAAACTGGATCCAAAGAAGACCCACAGGAAAGTCATCCCAGCCTTTGCCTAAACATGAGAGTAACAATACTTAGCTAATCAGAGGAGAGAAGGCGCAGAAATCAGAGGTGGCTTCTTGGAACACAGAGAATGAGTTGACAACAAAGAATATGAGTTCTAAGTTCATTTAGGCCAATAGATGGTACTTATTAGGATCCCTGGAAGGCAGTGAACCTATTTTTGGTTGAACACAGGGAAGTCAGTGCTTAAACCTTGCAACTCTTCCATTTCACTATTACACATGTGCATTCCCCCATTTAATTGGCCATCTACCAGATCCATCTTATGGTTACTATTTGGCTTCTCCACTGTTGCATAAGGAATGACTTCAGACCTAGCAGTATGAAGAGAGTATGTGTTTATTAAGACCCCGGGCAGCTTATCTGGGTAGTTTTTGTCTATAATAGCTCATGGAAGTACCATTAATATGTTGCTAAGGGCTACAGGTAACTGAGACTTGAAAGAGCTTTGGGAGATCTGATTTTGGGATTGCTTTATTGCTGGCTCTTGACAGAGGCCTCAGTTTCTCACCAAATGATCTTCTCTATAGAACTGCTTGTGTTCCTCCGTGTGTGTGTGTGTGTGTGTGTGTGTGTGTGTGTGTGTGTGTGTGTATGAGTATGGAAGTCAGAGGATGACATCTTGCCTTATCACTTCCTACATCATCATCATAATCATCATCATTGTTATTAATATTTTGGAGACAGGGTCTCTCACTAAACTTGGGATCAACAATTGGCCAGACTAAGAGGCTAGCAAGCTTGGGAATCTGCTTGTTTCTGCCCCTCTATTCCCCAAGTCCTGGAGTTATAAATGCACTGGGCAGGGTTCAGCTACTATGTGAGTGCAGGGGATTTGAACCCAGGTCTTCATGCTTTACAGCAAGCACCCTCTCAGCCATCTTCATAGCTCCTTGAGTTTCTTGACATGACAACCATCATCCCCCTTACAGCAAGGGATTCAAGCAAGTGAACAATATGGAATCCATAATCTCTTTATGGCTGAGTCGTATTTGCCAAGTTGTAGTCAATGCTCAGTCAACTTTCAATGGGAGGAGAATTAGACTATCTTTATCTTGTTTTCTTTTCAGTGCTGACAACTAAACCCAGTACCTCACTCATCCAAGGCAAATGTTCTATGATAGAGTTATATCCTCAATCCCTCACTCCATCTTTTGAAGGGAAAAGTAGCAAAGAATTAATGGACTGACTTCTCAGTGACCACCACCATAGCCTAAATATAGAAATCCATTTAAACCATCAAAGGAGTCTCTGAAATTTTACCCCAGGTATCATAACACATCTGGGTAAATATTAATTCCCTGGATTATTCTGTGTAACACACAAATACACACACACACACACACACATCTTTGGTTTCTGTTTATAGTCTGACAACAAAGCTAAAACTTCTTGGCTGGAACAATGGAGAAGACAGAATTCGTATAATTGCTAGAGCTTATTAACGCATGCTCAGCACTGTGCCTGGTGTTTAGTAGGTGTTCTATTAGTCTTTATTGTTGAAATTGTGGACATACTAAAGGTCTTTTGAATGAACTTCCTTCTACATTGCGACTTTAAAAAGCAACTTTTTATATCACTGCTGAACCCAAAATGCCCCAAATTGATCCCGCACTCCCTCCAAATACTTCTCCCAGAGTGTCCATTCTGTTGGATTATTTAGTCCTTTTCTTTTTTTATTATGAGTCTGTTTACTCACTTCGTCTGGTTTAATTTTGATAGGTCATATGCATCTAGAAGTCATACATTTCTTTTAGATTTTTGAGTTTGATAGAATATAAATGCTTAGACTATGTCATTATGGATCTCTGAATTTCCTTGGTGTCTGTGGTACTGTCTCCCTTTTTGTCTCTAGTTTTATTAATTTTTTGATCTTCTCTCTCTTTTGACTAGTTTGGGTAAAGATTTGCCAATCTTGTTAATCTTTTCAAAGAATCAAATTTTTCTTTTTTGATTCTTTGTAGTGGTTTTTGTTTGCTTGTTTCTGTTTCATTTACTTCAGCCCTGATTTTGATTCTCTCTTCCTATCTACTCTATGTGGGTGCTGCTTGATCTTGTTTTTCCAAGGCATTCAGGTACATCATCAAGCTACTAATTTGACCCCCCTCATTCCCCTTCTTTTTGTTTCTCTCTCTCCTCTCTTTCCTTTGACTCCCCTCCCACTTTCTTCATATCCTCCCATCTCCCTTTCTATTAAGACCTTTAGAAACAGAGATTCCATTGCCTCCCACAGCCACCTGTTTCCAGAGCCCAGCATCTGGATGTTTGGGAGAGAAGAGTGGGGAAGATGATGGGCTGGCAGAACAGCTGGGTTGGAAAGAATTTATTCTTGGCCTTTTTTTTAGCAGGAACCAGATTCTTTGTGTGTGTGTGTGTGTGTGTGTGTGTGTGTGTGTGTGTGTATGTGTGTGTGTGTCAGGAAGACTGGGATTTGGGAAGGTGGGTCACAACCTCAGTCTTTGCATCCAGTAGAGGTAACCACTCTGAAAACCCACATAGACAGTGACAAGGGGACAAGCCTGCACAAATGTTGATGTCTGAGGCCAATGAAGAGGGGTCCTTTGGGATGGACCCCTTAAAGATATGAAGGGAAGGCTCTGAGATGTCCTTGCTCAAATCAGACATGGCCAAATTCTGGGCTTAGTTTATTTTTATTTGGAGTTACTTTATGGCTATTTTTAAATTACAGAAATATTATTTCCTTTAACTCAAAATAATTCAGCATTGTGTACAAAATGCTAATAATTCCAGCTGTTCCTCCTTAGTCTAAACTATGAAGGTATCAGCCCATATTTCTTTCTGAATTTACTTCTGGGTGTAGACATACAACACATATGTGCTGCAGTGGGATTTAAAACAACTGACCATAGTTGACTGGATCCATAAAATACATTTTATCTTCTCATCTTCCTTCTTCTGTCTTCCCAATACATCAAGGTATCATTCCAGGTCAAGAGAAACAGATGGCTTTTCAAAAAGATGTTATTTGTTATTGTTGTGAGTATGCATATGATATAGATGATCTCTCTATATATACATACATACATACATACATACATACATACATACATACCTGTTATGGCCAGAGGACACCTTTTGGTTCTTTCCAACTTCTGTGGGTTCTGGGGATCGAGTTCAGGGTGTCAGGCTTGTACAACAAGCACTTTCACCCTCTGAATCTATTGGTTGGCAAAAATAAAATGAAATGATGTTCATTCATCACTTATTATAGAACCACGGAAGAAACATGGTTGCCTGATCCTCAGGTGGTTTGCAGTTAGTTTTGTCACAACCAGCAATTGTAATGAATGCAGTGTGATCACTCCTATCTACTTGGGATGTTATCTTTATATAATAGGTTTCCCAAGGCAAGAATCTGGTGCACTTGGGTGCTTGTTTTTGTATTATTTTACACAAGTTTCTGCTGCAGTAAATAATGTCTTCTCTCCTTTATATCAACCCTCCAAGTCATTGTTTTGTTTTGTTCCTATCATGGCTACTTTCCCAAAGTGCTGATTTGGTTGAAGAAAAACCGAGGAAAATGTTGCTTTTTGGGCTGGCTTTGGAGTGGTCCAGTGTTGAGATTGGCTGTGTGTTTTGTTGAGTACATAAATGCATTTCTTATATTTTTTGTTTTTTAAAAGAAAAGATGTATTTATTTTGCTACTATGTATATGAGATTTTGCCTGCATTGTACAAGTGCATCATGTGAATACCTGGTGTCCAATGAGGCCAGAAGAAGGTGTGAGATCCCCTGGAACTAGAGTTATAGACGTTTATGAGCCAACACATTATAATCAAACCTGGGTCTTCTGGAAGAACATTTAGTGCCCTTAACCCTGAGCCATCTCCCCAGGGCCACCTCATGTCTATGCATTTTAGTACAATTGAAATAAATGTAAGGACTAACCATATTCAAATATCATTCTAAAACAAATAAATGGATTTTAGCAGGGGGTGTGTTATAATAGAGAATGCATAAGATTTAAAGTTTGAAGACCCATATATCATCATTTCTTCCCCTGTTGGTGATGATCTTATTAAGTTAATTACTTTGTAAGGGTACAAATGCAGTTGTGGTACTGACCTTATAGGTGATGAGGATTTTAAGAAAAGAGATCACATTTACTGTGCCTCACGAGTGGTCTAAATGTATTGAATAAAAGCAAAACACTTCAGACGAAGGTCATGTTCTTAAAACAAACAAAACAAAAACTAAGTCAGAAAGAGGTCACTAAGGTATTTACTGTGTTGGAAAGGTCTTCAAAACACCTAGGAAAGCAGACCCTAGTAGCACCTCAGAGGGGCAGACCAGGTCTAATGGAAGGAGGCAAATGTTCAAGACTACTGTCACAGACTTCAGCATTTTCCCCACTGGAGCATCCAGATGCCACCTTACCAGTTAGGAGCACCTTGCTTGGGGGCACTGTTCGGTTTGGTCATGGTTTTCTATGGTCTTTTTGATGGACTGTGGCTGTTTGTTGCAGCCCTGTGCTGAAGAGCTTTGGAATGACAATCCCCCACCTCCTTCTTTAGATTTATTTATTGTATGTGTATGAGTGTTTTGCCTACATGTATGCACATGTGTGCCTGGTGCCTATGGCAGTCAGAAGAGGGCATCAGATCCCCTGGAACAAGAATTATCATTGTGAACCACCACGTAAGCGCTGAGAACCAAAAGTGGATCAGCTACAAGAACAATAATTGCTCTTAATCACTGAGTCATCCCCACAGGCCACATATAATTCATTAGTTTGCTGCCTGGCCAATCAATGTCTTTAAGACTGAGCAGTGAGTGGTTTGGGTCATAGGTCCTGATCTTCATATCTGAGTAGTTAAAACTATCAAACTATGTTAAGTCATGAAAATTGCTTTCTATCTCTCAGCTCCTTGAAGTTATTCTCAATTCCTAACTTTCATTCTGTGGAAAATGAATGTTCTATGAGCTGGGAGAAAGGGTTTTACGTTAACATTAAATAACTACTTTCTCCAATGAACAGAAAGCAGGTGGGGGAAAGGATGGCATATAGAACTTTTATTACTTTCCACCCATCATACTATGCACTCATTTATAATCTTGCAATTTTAAAATATATATGTTCAGTAAAATGTTATAAGAAAGCAGGGTACGCCACTGAAAACTGTGGCTTCTAATGATCTTTATGCTTTGGGCTATACATACATGGGCACATACACTCACAGGCATGCATGTGCATGGCAAGCACACACACACACTATACAGGATCTAGTAGAGGGAATTTTGCTTGATTAGCTAAAATATGCTAGTTACATGGCAGACAGTGGTCTATCTCTTTTTGCATTTTCTCATCTGACCATAAAGACCATGAGTAGGTTCCTGTTTCAAACATAAGGGGCCCGGATTCCCTGAAAGTTAAAGTGACTTTATTAAAAGGCCATGCTAAGTGGCAGCCTTTTCAAGATTAGAACCTATGAAGGACCAATTCTAGAGGTTCTGCTCTTAGTTGGCATATTCTTGTCCTTCTGCCTTAGTAAGTGGTTTGAGTTGCAGGAGTCCAGCTCCAGCTGCCTGAAATCCTCAAGAATTCCAAGGAAGCAGCTATAACCTCAAGGGGCCAGTGGGGCTTCCTTCTGGGAGAAGTTGTGTGCCTTGGGTAGAGAAAATGAAGGTTTGTACTCCTTGGAGCTTTTCGATGCTCTTGGGGACACCCTGGAAGCCTTGTCTGTACTTCTTCACTAGGGCTGTCTGTTTAACAGCTGAACCCACCCCCTCCAATTAAAGTATAATGAATCTGCTAAGACCTGTGGTCCCGCACAGCCTTGCCAATTGGGCGTTTGGGGTGTGTGTGTGGATAAAATGAAGAAGTGTGAGCCCAGGAGTCTGCCCTGGGGTGAGGAGAGAAAAGAGCCGATCTGTATGCGCCCTCGCAGCCGGCAGCTCTCCCTGAGCTGCGGCCTGTACTGGGACTGTGGGCCAAAGGAATTGCTTAGTCCTGTCTCTGTGCCTTTAGCTGTCCAGGGTAAAAACATCACATCTCGAGAGGCCTGCGCTGCAGCACAAACCCATGTATTGTCTGGCCCCTGGCAGGCTGGTCTGTGGAGGGGACACTCTAAGAGCTCTATTTTAATCTTTTGGAGCTGGGCCAGGGTAGGAATTCAGCTGCCAGCAACAGGCTCCCCCACCCCCATACTCTTACCCTACCCCCAGCCCCTCTCCTGGTTTCATTCCTTCTGACCTCCCATCATGAGAGGTGCTGGTGTTCTTTCTTTCTCCCTTTCTCTTTTTAAAAACTAGCAGGGCTCTTTCATGGATTTGACCTCCCAAAGTGTTGCAGACCAGGGCTCCTCAGTGGGCTACTTGGGGCTCCAAGCTGGCAAGAGGCCAACCCTTGAATCCTGAGATTTACCTCCAGATGTGTGTGTGTGTGCATATGTGTATGTATGTGTGTGTGTGCATATGTGTATGTATGTGTGTTGTGTGTATAGTGTGTGTTGTGCGTTTGCGTGTTGTGTGTATAGTGTGTGTTGTGTGTGTAGTGTGTGTTGTGTGTATACTGTGTGTAGTGTGTGTTGTGTGTATGTGTGCTGTGTGTATAGTGTGTGTATGTGTGTATGTGTGTTGTGTGTGGGCATATGTGTGTTGTGTGTTGTGTGTATAGTGTGCGTAGTGTGTGTTGTGTGTATAGTGTGCGTAGTGTGTGTTGTGTGTATAGTGTGTGTTGTGTGTGTTGTGTGTGTATAGTGTGTGTAGTGTGTATGTGTGTTGTGTGTATACTGTGTGTAGTGTGTGTTGTATGTATGTGTGTTGTATGTATAGTGTGTGTTGTGTGTTGTGTGTTGTGTGTATAGTGTGTATGTGTGTTGTGTGCATAGTGTGTGTTGTGTGTGTATAGTGTGTGTAGTGTGTGTTGTGTGTGTAGTGTGTGTTGTGTGTATAGTGTGTGTTGTGTGTATAGTGTGTGTTGTGTGTGTATAGTGTGTGTAGTGTGTATGTGTGTTGTGTGTGTATAGTGTGTGTATAGTGTGTGTTGTGTGTGGATAGTGTGTGTAGTATGTGTTGTGTGTATAGTGTGTGTTGTGTGTAGTGTGTATAGTGTGTGTAGTGTGTGTTGTGTGTATGTGTGTTGTGTGTATGTGTGTTGTGTGTATACTGTGTGTAGTGTGTTGTATGTATGTGTTGTGTGTGTTGTGTGTGTATAGTGTGTGTAGTGTGTTGTGTATATAGTGTGTGTAGTGTGTATGTGTGTTGTGTGTATAGTGTGTGTTGTGTGTGTATAGTGTGTGTAGTGTGTGTTGTGTGTTGTGTATATAGTGTGTGTAGTGTGCGTTGTGTGTGTGTTGTGTATGTGTGTGTATAGTGTGTGTGTCGCATGTGTGAACAGGGATTCTCTGTGTCTGTATCTTTCTGGCATTTTTCCTCCTTGTGAAGAAGCGTGTGGATGGAGTGGTAAAATGCGAGAGCGTGAGAACAGAGGGAAGGAGTGTCTGAAGTCCATAAGGCTCTTTTCCAGTGCCAATGCCTCCCCTGCCCGTCCTCACATGGTTTCCCTTCTAGTAGCTCTTCGTGTCTTTCACAAGCCAAGCCTCCTGAGTCTGCTTCTCTGGGAAGGAATGAATCCTGTAGAGAGACCCCACAAAAGAGCAGGCGCTAGTCTTCTGCATTGAACTTTTTCTCTCTCACTTGTTGTGTGATGTCGGGTACGAGATTTCCCTGCTCAGGCCTCAGTTTATAAATCATGGGCAATGCTACCCACTGTCCCAGAAAGTGGAAAATGGAAGATTGAGTGGAACCCAGAAGATACCCCATATGTCATTGGCTCCTTTGCCACCTACCTATCCTATCCTTTTCCATGAACAAGCTCTTAGGAGGCAGCTAGGCTTGGCTCCTGGCCTGGGTGAAGAAGCCCTCAGCTGGTTTGAAAGGACTGTGTTCTTCCTGAAAGGGTGGAAGGGTGCAGAGGGTGCGGTCCTTTTTCTCCCACCCAGCATCTCCCATCTCCTCTCACCCCCATCCTTCTGGCCTCTGCCAGTGATGTGCATTTTCCCCTCTCTACTGACCTCCCATACTGACTCACTACCTCGACAGGGTAGCAACTTCCAAAACAAAACTTTTTCAACCAAGGAAAATATAACCATGGGGAAGGAAACATTTCAATATCAGGCCTCCCGGGAGCCGAGGAAATGGGCTAAATGTTTGTCAGAAAATGATGCCGTTCTGACTTCACACACTCAGTTGGGGTCAGAGAGAGAACAATGCCTGGCATTGGGCTTCAGCCAAGTTGGAAGAGGCCAAGCAAGATCTAAGCGGGTGCTCAAGTTGGTTCAAACTTGGGAGAGTCAGATGTATGTCCAACACTGCATCTCAAAGTGGTCCTACTGTGAGATGACAAATGCCCTACAGAGAGCATGTGCCGTGTCCCATGACTGCCTCTAGCCTTCCCTTCCACCTCAAAGGAGATGCCTACTCCAGCCTTGCTGTCTGGCAAAGGGGCCTGCTTGCTTCATGACTGGCTTCTGGGAAGTGGCTAATGGGAACACATTCCACACTTAATAATAGTGCCCCCTGGAGTTGGGCAATGCTTTGACCCTTGCTGGGACACTCCAGGGAAGGGATCTTATAGCAATGATCAGGCAAGATCTAAGAGAACAGCTGGCGGGGAGTACTGGTGCCAAGTTAGATGTCAGGGAAGGTCCAAGAGATATTCTAGACCACACCTACTATGACTGCACAGTGGCAGGGCCCGGGAAATTGAAACAGGTGGAATTGTCTTCTGAGAGAGCCCAGGGCCACAGGCAGAGCACTGACTTAAGTCCTTCCACAACAAAGAACACTTTATGGAAGTGGAGAAGGCTCTCAGGATGCCCAGCATGGGTTTCCCACGGCTTCTTTTTTTTTTTTCCTCTCTCTGTCTATGGTAGACTCAGTGCCACTCCCTCACCTTCTAAAACGTGCTTTCCTACCCAGAACAGTGGCCCGAAAAGTGTAATCAAAATAGAAAGAGTCTGAGAACCTTTGCTCAACCTTGATGGTTACTCAACGTGAACATTTTTAAGTCATGGACTTTCAGAGCTGAGAAAGAGCTCCCATATTTCCTAAGCATTTTCAGCTGTGAGTCCAGAGAGGAGGAGTGTGTCTCTTATGGCGGCGACAGAAAGCCTTGATTTGTGGTTCTCTGGGTGTTGTTGGAAAGAGGAAGTCTATGTGCTGTGTTGTCCAGCTCCTTTCATCTCTGATCATGGTGTGCATATGAGTGTGTGTGTGTGTATGTGTACTCATATGTGTGCTCGTGCACATGTGATGTATGTGTATGTGTGTATGCATGTTTGGTACACTGTAAAGCTAGAGGGTGTGGGTTTTACTCTCTGTGCCCTACTCTTTTTATTTATGAAATGAGGATAAAAATTCTTGTCATGGGGCTGATGAGGAGACTCAGTTAGTAAATAACTTGCCTTTCCAGTATGAGGACCTGAATGGGGACGCCAAGAAGCCACATAAAAAAGCCAGGCATGGTGGCAAGTACTTGCAATCCCAGTGATGGTGAGGTCAGAGGTAGAAACAGGGGCAGCTAGCCTAACTTACTTGGCAAAGTTCCAGGCTAATGGGAGACCTTGACTTAAAAAAAAAGACAGAAGAAGTGACACCTAAGGTTGTCTTCTGGTTTCTAGAAGTGTACAACACACACACACACACACACACACACACACACTTCATCTTGGTCATCTTCCAGAGCTGTATGACCAGCTCTAATGTGATGACATTTTGAAGGGTATTTTATGAATGTGTCAGAGATTGTAGTTCTCAAGACTTGAAAAAGGCTTTCAGGCCTTCTCCGACCTCAGAGAGTTAGTTGGTGTAGGCGATGTGCCATCTCAAACCATGGTGACACTTGAATAATTTCTGAGGAGCAAGAGCCTACACACTCCAATCACAGGGTCCTGTTCTACTTCCCAGGGGGCCTACACCAATCACAATGTTCTGGATATGTGTGGGATGCACTGTGGGACTTTTTAAAGCAATACTAAAGAAGTAATTTCAAGGCACCCTGAGGAGATGAACTGAACTTCATCAGAGCCATTTTTGTGAGCTCAAGCCTTTTTGCATTTGGAAAGGCCCTGAATTTATTCTCTGCAGATAAGTTAACTTGATTTTAAAGTGTTCTCTCTCTCTCTCTCTAACTTCTTGTGGTTGTCAGTGTCTAATACCATTTAGTAGGTATTAGTGGCAGGAGCTGTGATGTGTGATTGGGGAGGTAATGATGAGGCACTCACATTTGACTAAGAGTCTCTGACCTAACATGGTACCCACTTGGTACCTCCATCCCTCTAACACCAGTATCTTGTCTGGCAAAATGACTGAATGCATTGGGTAACAAGACAGGCCACTATAAGGTAAGGATGCCATATACTTCTTGAAGATGAATGCAGAATGCATTTTCTAAATAAAAAAAACAAAATTGTTGAAAAGTTCTAACTTCCTTGACATCATCATAATGTGGGAGTCTTAGTTAGGGTTTCTGTTGCTGTGAGGAGACAACATAATCATAGCAACTCTTATAAAGGAAAATATTTAATGGGGGGTGGCTTACATTTTCAGAGGTTTAGTCCATTATCATCATGGCATGTTGGCATGTAGATAGACATAGTGCTGGAGAGGTAGCTGAGGGTTCTACATCTTTCAGGCAGCAGGAAGTAAACTGAGACATTGGGTGGTGTCTTGAGCATATATGAGACCTCAAAGCCTGCCTCCATAGTGACACACTTACTCCAACAAAGTCATACTTACTCCAGCAAAGCCACACCTCCCAATAGTGTCACTCCCTTTGGAGGCCATTTTCTTTCAAATTACCACAATGGGCAAGATAACTTAGAATTTTTTCTCTTTGTCTTGATAGTCCCCGTAAATAGATAACTAGCATTCAGTTTTAACTTGCCTAATTCTTAAGAATTTTTTTTAATTATAGAGAAGAGTGAATTATTTCCTGTTGGCGGGTGCAAATGCTAACTACTAAATTAGCACAATATTATCAAAAGGGCTAAACATTTAATGGAAGCACGTTTCTTACTTAGCCAGTAAAATTTGGAAGGCATCCTCTTACCCTTTTTTCCTAGCCTATCCCTCCCCATAGTATCCCCTCAAGACTGGGTAGAATAGGAGGAAGAGGGAATCATAGGTTAGAAGACAGATCAGGCACCAGTGTGACCTCTAGTGATCTAAAGGGATGACACCAACTGACAAGCTAAACAATAGTGGAGAGACCACCTCGAATGCCCATTCCTGATAATGAACTTGATGTCCATAACCGTCCTGGAGCCTTCATCCAGTGACTGATGGAAGAAGAGGCAAACACCCACAGTTAAACACTGAACTGAACCCATGGAACCCAGTGACAGAGAGAGAGGAGCGATGAGCAAATTGGCAAAGAACGGGCTGGCAAAATCAGCAGAGACAGCTGATCTGAACAGGACAGAGCTCTTGGACCCCAGACCGACAGCTGGGATGCCAGCATGGGACTGATCCAGACCCCCTGAATGTGAGAGTCAGTGAAGAGGCCTGGGCAACCTATGGGGCCCTGGGCAGTGGATCAGTGTTTATCCCTGGCATACAAACAGACATCGTGTGTCCATAACACAAAGAGGGATGCTCTCTCAGCCTGGACTCTTAGGGAAGTGCCTGGACCCTACCCTGAGTGAAATGACAGACTCTAGATATCCCCTATGTGTAAGGAAATGGTGATAGGGTGGGAGGCTGGGGGGGAGATAGTGGGGAGAGTGCCAGAGGAGGGGAGGGAGAGGGAACTGGGATTGACATGTAAAACAAGCTATTTAAAATAAAAAAAAGATTGGGCACAGAAGAAAGGGTATATTAAAGAGCAGTGTCATCTATATGGTTTGAAAAAGAAGGCAAACTTTTATTTAAAGGCAGAATTAAGAAAACAAATTAGTGGTTTACTTAGATGACAATTTATACAGGGAAAACAGCACATTTAGCCAGAATAACAAAACCAGCCTTTTGAGGCTTTTAGGAAAGCTCCACCACAAACATGCCACTAAAAGGTAGGTGTGTGTGTGTGTGTGTGTGTGTGTGTATGTATGTGTGTGTGTGTGTGCATGTGCATATACACACATATACATATGTGTTGAAAAGATTTCAGTAAAGCAGCCTAAAACAAAATATGATTCAAAGCAGTAAGTTTCCATTTCTTGGAGATTCAGGAGAACTTTTGTGCAGGTTCTTAGGATTGAAATAATCGATATAGGCATTTAAATATGGCAGAAATGTCAAATCTCAGCCAGAAGGCATTGGGGGTGGGGAGGCTTGCAGGGATGGAGATAGAAGGGACAGATAGAGCATCAGAGATAGAGCAGTTATGCAGAATACCCTGGGGATGTTTAAACATGCATAGAGAAGAGGAAGCAAAGAGGTTCCCACAGCCAAGCTGCATCCTAATGGGAGTATTTACCATAGTAATTTGATGCTGTATTTTCAATACTTGGCAGTAATAAATTAGGTAATAGAAATGTCCCGATGCTATCAATTAATCTAGAGCCAGTTGGGTGCTGTTGCTGACATTTGGCAAAATAATATCCAAAATAATAGCTTCTAAATTTTTAGTGAGAAGATTTTAACACATCAGATTGAAGACTTTTTCTTTTTTTCTGGAGGGGAGGGGTCTTCAATGAAAGCCATGGCAAAGCATTAGGTAAGCCAACTACTGAGAATTCTATTAGTTTATTATTGATGGACATTTCTTCACACTAAAGACAAAGAGTTCACAAGCTGCCCTTAAAACATGAAAAAAAAAGATCATGTAAAGAATGGAAAATGCTTTTGAGTTCTTTATGCTTGACATAGATCTCAACAATATTGTGGTAAGACATCAAGTACATTTAACACATATGAAATAAATCCATTCCCTCAGACAGCTACGATTTCTTATGTTGACATTTTTCCTTGAAAATACAGTGAAGCAGGTAGGAATTTATCAAAAATACTTGCCATTAAAAATTATCTTAATTCTTGTTAATTGCTGACTTCTTCCTGAAGAGGCATGTGTTTCACCAGAGCTGTGTTTGACTGAGTGTGCTGGCCATTCACAATATCCATTTGAAAGATTCAAATGGTTTCCAAATGTACATACTACAAAATATTATTGTTTTGAGATTAGAGGTCACATTGAGCATGCCACACAGGATTCATTTGTATATTTACAGAAGTATAAAGCACACAAAGTTGTGCTGAGAATGTACTGAAGCCTAAATTTTAACATATACTCAGTTTTATACAGAGGAACAGGATACAATAAGTTTTGAACCAATAATCTGCTGATCAGTATGTATACATCAGGCAGGAAGCAATCAAACACTGCCTAATAGAATGTCAACTACTGTTTCTATGAAACACCACATACATTATAACACACAAACACACACACACAAACACACACACACAAACACACACACACAAACACACACACACACACACTTTAATCCTTACATCAGGCAGGAAGCAATCAAACACTGCCTAATAGAATGTCAATTACTGTTTCTATGAAACACCACATACATTATAACACACACACACACACACACACACACACACACACACACTTTAATCCTTTTTCCATTATAAACATCAAGAATACTTCTGGATGATGTGCATGAACTATCCCCACACATCTGATTTGTCACAAGGCAAGAAACAACACGGAAACTCAGATGACACTATGCTGCCAGACTTGGCTTTGTCAATTAGTTGTTCAGTAATGGTTACTATAGGGATCTAATCAGACTTTCATATGGATTGAAAGAAGAGGGGCAAAGAGCATTAACTGGCAGCTTCATAACTCTTGCCACTAAGTTAAACATTGGCTTTTGTTTACAATTAGGAAAAAAAGACCTCAGGGTGATATTTAAAACAACAACAACAGTAACAAAACTTCTACTTCCTTTATCAAGATAGAACTTTGTCTTTTTTTTTAATCTGCTTATTCATTTATTTGCGGGGTAAACCAATTATCCTGATGAATAACCATTGGACAAATTCATCCACCAATAAAAGCAGAAGATACAGCTGAAACACAAATGTAACTACTGTGTGCAGATTCTGTGGAAAAACCAGAGACCTGAAATATGGCAAAAATCAGTGCTTCATAAACAGTCAATGGATTTTTCTCTAAAAATACTTTTTGCTAATGGCAAAGTCCAACACCTCAGAAAAACTCTGAATGAAGATCTTAGAATAAGTTTCCAAGCTATACAACATCGTTTTATACACTACTCTTGTTGTTTGTAAGGCTGCATGGAAGTTTAGCTTAACAGTCATGAGCCATGTGTTTGGGCATCTTATAAGAAGTGATCAGCAAAGATATTTTTTTTCATATCTACCAAACTACTTATGAAGAGACACCATTGCTTTCCAACTAGTTTTTCTCCTTACATGGTTCTTAAAAGGTATACAAGGAAGCTTCAATGAATCATCTGGAAAACTAGACTTTATGAAATGATACATTTGCTAAGATGTTCTCATTAATCCACAACTACCCCCTGTAATTGGTATTTTATAGTTTAATAAGCAGATACATAAAGATGCACACTGCTAGGTGCAGCTCCTACTTAGTAAACTAAGAAATTATAGATTCTAGTGTCCTCTCACTCCTGTAGACATTTTCTGAAATTAGTGACTTCCCTGTGCTAGTGTCAGGATCACGGTTCTGAAATGCGCCAGACCCTTGACAGCCTGAAGTAACAGTTTTCTGGGACCACAAATACATCTTGGGTAGAGAGCAGAGCAGGAAGATGCCAAGGAGTTGGGTTTTCTGCTCCACTTTATGGTCCAAAAGTTGTCTTCTGGGAGAGGGGAGAGCTCACCTTCTTCAGGGTACACGTTTGTATGTCAGAATAACAATGAATGAGGTCAGTCTCTTTTCCCACTTGTCTGGCATGATCTCCTGGCAAGGATGGGGTAGGTGTTAGCCAGGTGGCTCCCAGACAAGGTCTCTTTAGGGGAATACAACAAGGCTTCAGTCATTGCTGTTCATAAAGTGCTTTGGGATCCTTCAGGAAAGGGGGGCTGGCAGGATATTATTTGTAACTGGCTTCAGGTTTTGAACCAAATGGAACGATTTTCTTCAGTATAATTATTGCTTTGAGCATTAGTGAATGTTCTTAGAACCCAACGGAGCTCATCTTTAAGTACCCACTTCTCAAAATACCCCTTCCCTGGAGTTAATGGTTTTAATTACTGTGCCCCGGGTACCCTCACCAGTTAGAGGATGTGACAGCCTTGCTTTGTAAGTGGTTGCATTTACATTTTCACAAAATGAGCTTCATTTTCTAAGATGTACTCTCTCATGAATAGACAGCGGGAGTGCAGCTAGAGATCTCTAGCCAGGCATGTGATGCCTGTCTATCTACAACAGGCTGCTGCCTCTTCAATATATTCATGAGATGATGTATGGTTAGTGTGTGGCTACATTATTAGATTGTGAGCTCTCTGTGGTCTAGGAATATGTTTTTGCTATTGATTTTTTGGTTCTCTCTGTCCTTCTTAGAACATAAAAATTCATGGGAGGGCCACATTTTTGACTTTTAGGAATCTTCACAAAGGATAGGAAAAACTGGGAAAGAGACTTGGGATAGGGAAGTTTCCTCAAAAGTCTCTTAGACTGTATTTGAAAAGAACAGAAGTACATTCATTATATACAAAATAAAAGAAAGGCAATAAAATAAAACAAGATATCATAGATAGTCTATGTTCCTGATGTGTATGTCATCAAATTTAATGGATATAAAACTGAATTAGAGAACAGTCATTTTTCCCACAACATATTAATTTCAACTGGGTCCATAAGTTTTTCAAAGTGGGGTAGGATGAACCTGATTATTTGAACAAGTAGGTGGTTATTGGGGCTATAGCATAAACGTTTTATGTGGGAATGTTGCTGGCGAAATACGTTTTCAGTTGAATTAAGCATGTCTATTGAGATCTATTGCACGTTATCCATCCTATGGACACGCCTCTCTTTCTCATGGAAAATAGAACCAAGTAATGTCAATATAAATGAGTAGGTCTTACTTTAATGCATTTGGGTTTAGTAAGCCAGAACTTGCTAAATGAAAGACTAGCAGAGCGGGTAAGTCTCTGTTCTTACTCCTAGTTGAAGATCCTCCCTCTATTTCAGACCCCGTATGCCAGGATCAGCATCGCTTGACTTCTCTGTCCTTGACACTTCTAACAGCTCATCTTACAAGTGCCTTCAGGCTGAACAATTTCTCTTCTGATGAGAAGTAAGTGAAAACCAAGTGCAGACAACTCTGTTATTCCTATTATTAACGAGGGGCTACAATTTGAATGGACATTTCCCCTAAACTTGCTTTTTAATTAGTTGACTTATCTTATATGTCTGTTGATAAGATTTGTGTTCCCTAGCAATAAAGAGCTTTGTGATGTTGGACACTTGTTAGGTAAGGGTTGAACACATATTCAAATCTGGAATAAGAAGTAGATGGATTTTATGGAATAAAGAAAGCATACTAGACAAGCACTAGTTGACAAAGTTTGCAGCAATTTGAAAAGGAGGCGTTTCTAAGTTTTAATTCTGACATGAAGTCAGTTCTTGCAACCTTCAGTAAATTATTTAACCTCTTGAGTCTTAGCTGGCCTACTTGTAAGGCCGAGGTCTTAAGATACAAAGCCTCATTCCATCCATATACATAAGTCACTGGGATATGGCAGAGAAACTCTAGACATTTTATTATGTATTTATCTATTTTATTTATTTTATTTTCTGAGACAGTTTCTCTGTGTAACAGCCCTGACTGTCCTGGAACTTGCTCTGTAGACCAGACTGGCCTCGAACTCACAGAGATCCACCTGCTTCTGCCTTCCAAGTGCTGGGTTTAAAGGTGGGTGTCACTATGCCCAGCAGACATTTTAATCAAGATTCTTTGTGGGTTCACTGAGCATAAAATCTATTTAAAAAAAAAAGACTGAGATCATGGTTATAGTTTTCTAATGACCACAGGTCACTGGCCCAAGCTATGCCTTTTGAATGGGGTAGTTATATTTAAATCTTTTTTTTTAAACAGAGAGAATCAGAACAACATGGTAAACATGTGGTTTGTATGAACTTTCTGGAGGAGTAAGGGCTGAGGACAGGAACAGGATAACAAAGAACACTAGTTAACTGAGAGGCCTGTTATGTAGAAAAAGGACCATTTAAAATACTGGTGAACTGAACGGGTCTTGGCCCTAGGAGAACTGCGCCTTTCTTGAATATGCAGTGTGGTTTCTTTTTGAGCTTCTCACCTATGAGAATTTCAGGTAGGAGACAGTGTGACTAAAGCAGCGTTTCCGGTGTTATTGTGCACATGCTTGGCATAAACTACCAGCAGAGGCTACTAAGGAAAGATTTCCCATGTAGCCTGGTGCCAGATGACCTTGGGAGAGGGGCGTGAGGGGAACCCATGTTGTAAAGAGCAGGGTGAAAGTGGAGGGTAGTCACCCTAGCCCTAAACAGTCTTGACCAGTTATGTGGTGGTGACGGATGAGCCTGTGGTACTTAGAGGAACCTACCACTACCTGACCATATTTGGGACACATTCTTCCTCAGAAAAATATGGGGCAGACCCACTGGCATTCTAAATGGTATATTCAGTCAGCATGGACCCATTTGATTTATTGTAAAGGAGAAGGATTTTAGTTCTTCTCTCTTTCCCCTTCCATTGCTATAATTCAGGCTTTCACTTAACTCAGTCATCTCTGGAATAATTTACTGTTCATTGTCACGACTGGATGGGATCTGAGCGTGCCAGAAGGGCTGCTCCCTGCCCTATTTTATCTTGCAAAACAGGGCTAGAAAAGAAGTGTCCTCTACTTTGGTTTCTGGTGTTCTCCACATAACACCAAGTGAAGAAAAGGTCTATCCAAGGCCCACTTAACCATGTGAATGTTGATGGATAAATGGGGCTTGGGGAGTCCTGAGAACCCTGTACTTTAGAAGTCCTGTTAGTTGAGAGAAAACCCAGCACAAGTCTACTTGACCCCTTGCTCTCTAGACATAACATGGGTTTCTTTACACCAAACTTTTTTGAAAGTTTGAATTTGCAGGAAAAGCTAAGCCATTCTTATTCTCACTGACTGTACTTCTTCCTTAACCACAAACACGCAAAAGAACTCCAAGCCCAGGGTTGAGATTAAGGAGACAGTTACAGAATTAAGTGTCCTCCCTGAGCTGGCCTATCGCAGCCACGGGTGCCACCAAAAGAGTTATATATTTGCATCCTGGCTCTCAGATACCATATGTTTTCTAGGGTGAGGAGGAAATGGTAGTGACAACTTTAGCCTCCCCCACTCCCCTATCCTGTGCCCCACTTGGGAATAAAAGAGAGCCTTGTACATGTAACCTTTGAATTTCTAGCTTTCAAGAATTTTGAATTAGATGGGGGACACAATGGGGCAGGATATGGTGATGGAAATGCAAGGAATATAACCGGGGATAAGGTGGGGGGGGATGGGGTGGAGGGTCGGGAGCACAATAGATAGACAACAAGAGCCAACCTAAAGCATACTACTCAGTATTTCTGAAACCGGGGATGTGGGGTCTGGACTCATCTCTGAACTAGTGGAGCTTGGCAGGCTGCTTCGGCCTGCTGGGGTAGGGCTCAAACCGGTCCACAGTTTTGTGTCCTGGCCCACCAGTGTGTTGGGGTAGGACTCCACATAGACTCTGTGCATAGAACGCCTTGGGTCCTGGAGGCAGCTCCTGCGTTCCTCTGGGAGGCTGGCCGCGTGGGCCAGAGGCATGCCCCGGGGCCCATCCACCACAGGTCCAGGCCCCTCTGCTTCCCCAGGATTTTGAGCCAGGCCACAGGCCCTAGACTGGTGCTGTGTATAAACGCCTTCCGAGAGCGACAGTGACTGAGTCTCGCTGTGCATGCGCAGCCAGCGGTGGTGGCGGCTAAAGCCACCATAGTGCTGATGCTTGCCTGGCTTCCGCTTTCCCAGGAAGCCTAGAGGTGGCCGCGTGCCTGGCACCATCTTGGAGTGGTTCTTGGCTGTCAAGCCTGTGAGGGTCAGGCTATGGAGAAACTCTGCACATGAGTGGTCGGTGTCTGGGCCCTGCACTGGGCCTTGAGGGTCCTGGCCAGGCCCCATGGAGGCCTTCATGTCATGCACCTGTAGGACATCTGGGGCACTGCCACTCAAGCCGCTGAGGGCCTGCTGGGCGATGTCATGTGATGACAGGTAAACCAGGTCCAGGTCTCGTGGGCTCAGGGCATCACTGGAGTCATAGTCACTGTCAGTGGGGAGGAAGACTTCTGAGCAGCCTTCTTCATCGGAGCAGGGCTGTGATTCTGCAAAGCCAGGGACAGATGTTAGAAAGAAGACAGACTCTTAGCAAGGGTCTGCAAAGCCAGGGACAGATGTTAGAAAGAAGACAGACTCTTAGCAAGGGTCTGATTTGTGGCCTGAAGAGGGTTCAACCCTTGCTTAGAAGGGCATCCAACTTTGTTCTTTTGTCATATTTTGAAATTCTAAAGACTTGGACCGAGAGCCATACATTTCCGCTGATCACAGGATCCTGTAGATTATATAGTAGGCTCTGGAATTAGTTTAAGGAAAGGTTCCCCACCCTTTCACAGGGGTCATCTAAGACCATCAGAAAGCACAAAGCATTTATGTTATAATTCATAACAGTATCAAAATTACAGTTATGAAGTAGCTACGAAAATAATTTTATGGTGGGGGGGTCACTACAAAGGAGGAACTGTATTAAAGGGTCACAGCATTAGGAAGGTTGAGAACCACTGAGGTAAAGGAAAGAGCTGGTAGGTTGAGTCTGGAGGGTGGGGGAGTGGTAGGGGGCATTCCCTCATTCAACACAGATGCATTTTATGATTTTTTTTTCTGGAATCTGCCTGTAGAGAGGAAGGACAATAAACAAAGCTGAATGCTATTTATTTTCTATTCTTATTTCAGAGAAAAATATTACATTTGACAAAATAGCAGAAATTTAAAGGGGGGAAGGGAAGAGATACTGGTGACAGGAGATGAGAAATCTGGTTTCAAATCCTAGCTGCCTGTACCTCTTTCTGTGATTTTGGAAAATTTACTTCCTTAAGTTTCAGTTTCCTTATCTATAAGCGATGATATTGGAATTAACTTGGGGAGACTAACACCCACTGATTATAAATACAACCATTCAGTTCATGGACATTTATTAAACGATGGTGATGATGATGATGATGATGATGATGATGATGATGACAGGCCAAAAGAAGAAACAAAAAAAAAAAAAGAGTGAGGCAGAAATCAGTCTCAAAGTAAATGTAATTGTCTTGAGTGAGCTAAAATTTGGTATTTGTCATTTCATGCAATGGGTGTCTATATCTTTTCCCTCAATGATGTCATACATTTTTGATGGATAGTACTGTCTAGAATCCTTTGGATTTCCCATTACCACTAAGCTCATCACAGCTACTTGGTGAATAATATACATGTTAATTTTGAAAACATTGTACAAAGCATGTATGTCAAATTTATCAACCATTTCTTTAGAGTTCTAGGCATATGCCTTGCTTAAAAAGGCTTTCCCACATGAAATTTCAAATACATTGTTTTCTAATATTCTGGGATTTGTTTATTATATCTATCCATATGGAATTTGTTTCTATATGTGGAATAAATAGGACTCCTATTTATTTTACTAAAAGGATATCCAATTGTTATAGAACTATATATTGGATAATCTATTTCTTAAAAACCACTGGAAATTTAAAGGAATTCTAATAAAAAGTTGTCATAGTATTTTAAAATAGAGTTCAATAAATTGTTTTGAAAATTTGTCTAGGAAGGATTTATGAGAATAATTAACTTCAGAAAAAAGATACAATAGGGTAGGATGGTTTACCAATAAAACTGACTAGAGAGCTTTGGTCATTTAAACTTTATAGTATCAGCATAGAAATGGATAAATCTGTAGAAAATAAAAAATGTCTGAAAGCAGCTATGATTTTATGATAACACGATAAAGATAACATTTCAAATTAGAGAGTGAAAGAGATCATTCTATATATAGTGCTGTAACAATTGACTGTTCCTTTAGTAGAGTCCTACCACATTCCATATATAGAAATAAATTCCATATGGTTAAATATATAATTATAAAATCTGAAAATATTAGAAAATGATGTATTTGTAATTTTGCATGGGGAGGTATTTTGAAATAAGACACACCCTAGAACTCTAAAGAGGTGGTTGATAAATTTGATATAAATTCTTTGTAAAACAAATGACACCATAAACAAAGTAACTAGTAGATTGTAAAAAAAGAGTAATAGCATTATAATAAAAGGTTAAAATCCAGTGTATATAAAGAACTGTAAACCAGAAGAGAATGAAAATGAGCAGAAGATAAGGACTAACACTTGAGAAGAATAACTGATACAAATGACCAATTAACACATTATTATGTTATTTTCAATTCAGATAGTAATTAGAAAAGTATAGTTGAACAAATACTTTTTTCCCTTAAGACTTACAAAACAGAGCAACAATATTGTGTGTTATTGATGTGTGGGAAATCAAGAATTCTCATGTTATTATGAGGAGTCTAAATTGGTTCAGCTCTTTGGGATTAAATTTGGCAGAGTATGTTAAAAATGTGTATATCATTTGTCCTCACAAGTCCTTTTTTGGATATCTGTTTGAGGAATTGTCACCAAATGCACATGAAGGCATTTTACAAGTTGTTTACTGCAGTGTGATTTATAGTAGTGAAAAATTAGACATCATTTTGTGGTTGAGGATGCTGTGAAAGGAAGACTTACAGTCACAGAATCTCTAAGAAAAGGAAAATAGTTAATAGAGTTCTGCAAGGCACTCCATATTCAGGAGTGGCTTACTGATTACAAAATACAACAGGTATCAACAAAATAAAGCTGCAAGGTTGCCATGTTATAGTTTGTCTTTTCATGGTGGAAAGTTAACATGGTTATTACAGGAATATTGTAAAGTACGAGGATAAAGTTAATTTTGTTAGGAAGTCAGTATCAGGGTTTTTTTTGTATTAGAGACTCTTCAGCTAGAATGTTTTCCCTCCCCCTTCCCCTTATTTGTTTATTTCATACCCATGGTATTGTGTGTGTGTGTGTGTGTGTGTGTGTGTGTGTGTGTGTGTGTATGTGTTGCCTTTGATTCCCACCATGACTATAGGTAATTTGTACATCTCCTAGTAAGCTAGGTGTATTAAAATAAATTATTTTATTGTCAGCATTATGATGGACCAATTGGAACATAACTCTACTGAAGGTTGTGGAACATTTGTATTTGGTACACAGTGGATCTCCAATTTCTAAGAAGTCAGAACATCTGCTTCCAGGGAGTTTACTATTTTAGTGGAAATATGAGGCAAGGATGCATTCTTAGGATTGTGGCAGAAACGGGTTTCGTTAGAGGAGTGTAGTAAATAAGATGTGAGTTTAAAGGAAAGAGAGATAACATCTTATTGCAACAAAGTTAACAGACCACATCTTTTATTTACTTTCCTCCTCTCATTGCCTATTCTTTTCTGTATTTATTTATTTCTTTATCCACTTTCTAAAAGTGACTCAAGGAAGGATTTTAAAATAAATTTACCATAATGACAACAGGATTATAAATGATAAAAGCAAAAATAGTATAAGTAAGTTCATTTGATTAGAGTATTGGGAGCAGGAATGGAATTTAGGAGGTTGGAGGCTACAATGGAGTGGTCAACAATTGTGTATTTTTAAGGTTTAAATTTTTTTAAATTAAGGCCTTTTTGATTACAAATATTCATGGTGGCTTTATTGGTAATAAAAACTGTAAACTGTCAGTATGTCCTTCAATGAATGAATGGCTAAATGATGGCACACCCATAGTATGGAATACTTTTCATCAATAAAGAATTCCATATACATAATAATTGTGCTAGAACAAAGAGATGAAGAACAGGCTGTGGTTTGCCAAAGGGAAGGATGGGAGGGGGTAGGGCTATATGAAAGGGCAACAGAGGGAATTTTGTGGTAAGGTTACAGTTGAGTGTCATGATCATGGTGGTAGTTACCCAGTGCCAAATATGTGACAAAACTGTGTCAAACTGCACATGTGACATGTGTGAGTAGACATCCATAGTGAGCATTTGCGTAATTGGTGAAATCTAGACTTGCTGTGTGGGTTATATCAGTTTTCTTCTTTTGATAATGCACAAGTGTTGTGTAAATTGTTATTATGGGGGGGGTTGAGGGAGGAGATATAAGGACTTTCTTTAGTCCCGTGTGTCTAATTATTCCATAACAACTTTGTAAGGGAATCTAATTTAAAAGGCAGGTGGCACGAGAGAAGATGGAATGCTTGGATATGACTCTTAGTCCAAGCTTTGCAGCCAATGGATAGTTACTGAAGCATTTTGAAGAATGGACAAGGCAGGAGTGTGATGTAGGATGGTTATGTATCAGGTAAAGCATGAAACAACAGTGAAGGCAAGGGAAGGGAGCACAGAGGATTGCTGGGAAGCTAGGTCGAGGCTGATGATCGTGCTGAATTTTTCTTGCTCAGGCTGTGCTGAGAAGCGGCGGTTGCATGGAGGAAGGAGAAGTGCAGGAAAGCCATTCATTCTAAGATGTTTGTTGAGCATGAATTTATGCCAGACAGTTAAGGACTGCTTTTAAGCATCTGATAGTGTGTGATTCATACAACAAATAAGTCAGAAAATATGAACTCCAGAGAATACGAAGAACAAAATGATGTTGGATTTGAGCTAGAGGGTGACTTGGAAGGGAGATTTTTTTTGATTAGATGGTCAGTGCCAGCATCTCTACATCTATTTGTGAATCTGCATGAGATCTTGGTGATCAAGTGACCAAGAGAGTTCCAGGGAAAAGAGGCTCAGACAATTAGGAGGAGAACATTCATGATGCCTCAAAGCTGACAGAAGAGCTTGAACCACAGTGTCTGGGAAAGCAGAAGTGGTAAACCAGAAGAGTTGTATTGCAGCCCTAGCTTAGGATGGGCAGCAGAGAGGATAGCAAATTTGATTTGGGACAAGTTGAGTTTGAAGAGATGGCCATAGTACCCAGGAGACTAAATGGGACCATGTTGAAGTAGGAAGGTTGAAGGATAGTACTTGTGGGTGTATGGAAGAAAGCACCATTGGAGAGGGGATTGTTGAAGATCTGATTGGATAGACTCATGACTGTAAAGAGAAGGATCAGGGTTGAGAGAATCACTGTTGGTGTTGGTGCTTTTAGGGATGGAAGAAAATGCTGCTTTCAGAGACAAATGATTAGGAAAAGAAATGGATAAATATGAAGAGATTGTGTGTGTGTGTGTGTGTGTGTGTGTGTGTGTGTGTGTGTGTGTGTGGTGTGTGCTTGTGTGCTGGGTATTGAATGCAGGGCCTTGCACATATTAGGTAAGTGCTCTACTGCTGAGTTGTGTCCCCAGTCATGTTGCTTTAAAAAATCAGTTTAGACAGTACTTTCTCTGATCTTTAATGGGGAAAAATCAGGTACCAGAAGTAACAGGAGCCCATAATTGTTGCTTCTTTCTGATGATGACTAGGATAGGTGCCTTAGGAATTAGGAAGAAAAGTTAACTGACGATCTGAAACTGGGTTTGAAATAAGATCCATGCTGAGAGTTAGTAATTGATGTTAGCTGAATTTCCCTCCCCTCCTCTATGGTTAGTGAAGCTGCCTTGATGTTTTTGTTTATATCCCAATAGTAATAACACTATCTGGTATTTACTTAGTACTTACTGTGAGTCGTCTATAATGCCAAGACATTTAAAAGCTTTATTTAATTCCTGTTTTTTTCCTCATTTTTGCCAACGAAAATATTGAAGCTTAAGCTTATTAAATTTTACAGCCTATATGGCTGATCACTGGCAGAAAAGGTACTCAAACACAGATTCATGCTTCCCTAGAGACTGCTATCCATTTAAGAATTTCCATGGGTTTTCTTTGAAGGCGTCTTGATATCAGGGATCATCTAAGTGACCGACCCAGAATTATATTAGTTAAGTTCCTGGCAAAGCGAATTTTGACATTGCTGCCATGCAGCCTTACATTGGTTTTCCTGTTGCTGCTATGGTAATTGCAGCACTGGATGACTTTAGAGAGTAAAGATGTGTCTCTCATAGTTCTGGAAGACCAAGTTCAAACTCAGGGTGGTAGCAGGAACACTTTCCCTCTGGTGAACCTTAAAGGGGAAAAGAATGGGTTCTTGTTGCTTCTGGCTTCTGGTAACATTCTTTATTCTTTTATTGTCTCAAAGCCTTTCTTCAGTGTTCATGTCTTCTGTTTCTTACGAGGACTCTTGTTATTGGGTTAAGGGACCAGATAATTCAGAATGATCTCATCTCAAGATTGCTAGTTATATCTGTAAGATCTTTTTCTTTTTTTTTTCTGAATATGGCCATACTACCAGTATGCGAAGGTTAACACATGGCTATATTTTTATGGTGTTGGTGTAATGATTTAATCCACCAGAAACAGTTAATATAAAATGACTGTAACAAGAGGTGATCCCCAAGAAACTTGACAATGTCTTTCTATTTCTAGGTAGTAAGTCAAGTACTTGGCAAAAGTAATTTGTACTTAAAAAGATTTGTTTCTGTTTGTATGTGTGTATGTATATGTGGGAGTGCATGTAGGTGCCGGATGAGGCATTGGATCTCTGGAGCTGGAGGTGTAGGTTGCTGTGAGCTAACTCATGTGGGCGCTGGGAACTGAACTCTAGTCCTCTGCCAGAGCACCAAGTGCTGCTGAGCCACCTCTCCAGCATCCGTGTTTGTATCTGATCTTTCGATATGCAAACAGAAGACTAAGGCGTAGAGAATACACTTCAGAGGCGCTTACATAATGGTCAGTGTGAGCCTAGTCTCCAGGGAGGGCCCATCCCAGCATCCTCAGGTGGCACCAATTGCTCAGTTCTCTTAGCTTTCGGGTTATTTTAGTTATATATGTGTTACTACCCTTACCAAGTTCGATTATAAACAATCCACTCATATTTCTCTCAATTCTTCGGAATCTAAACCATAAAGACAACATGCAGTCTGTCTTACTTACCTCTGTTTAGTAAAATGTTTATGTCAGTCAGTAAAGGAATGGCCTAAGGAACAAGGTACCAGAAGGATATATGGAGTCTTTTGTATTTCTCATGTCATTGAATGTGAACATGGGCATTGAGTGGAGCATGGGACCAGTGGTTCTCAACCTGTGGGTTGCGACCCCCCTGCCAGATGCCCTTCATATCAGATATTCACATCACAATTTATAACAGTAGCGAAATTACAGGTATGAAGTAGCAATGAAATAATTTTATGGCTGGGGGTCACCACAACATGAGGAACTGTATTAAAGGGTCACAGCATTAGGGAGGTTGAGAATCGCTGCAGTAGATTTTGTCTTAGCTACCCTTACATTAGCCTCTTGTGTGGGAAGTACATTGAGTTGGAGTGACACTAGGATGCATATTGAAATCTGGGGGACACAAAGAGTAGTGAGATTGAGTGAGATTGGTTGTCTCTGAAAAACAGTCTCTTCTAAAGCATCCTGGAAAGGCCAAATTTATCTGGTCTGTCGTAGGACTTCATGATGACAACCATTCATTCCATTTCTCTGTCTTAGGTGATATTTAAACCAAGAGTCCACCCACATGTGGCAGAAAGAACAACTGATAAAAATGAGACAAACTTTGGCTGAAAGCTTGCTTCGTTCCTTACTGTGTATACAATTTTGAGAAAATTGCTTGGCTGGTTTGAACCTTGTCTGTAGCATGGAGGTTGTTAAACTGCTTATCTTCTGCAGGTGTTACATAGATTAAAAAGATGTCTAACTATACTTAAAGTGCCATGTAGACAGAAAGTATTAGTATTATTGAGGTATGAAGATTACTAAATAAGACTATAAATGAGTATTCAAATATACTCCAAGACTTGGCTGTGAGAATTCTTTTGGTGAGTAGGAGAACAGTGCTTTCCTGCATGGTGTTCAGTACTGTATTTCCTAACTCTAGTAAATAGTGACTTAGTAAATGATATAACTTACTGTATGGCTCCTAGAGCACAAGAGAGGTAAATCAAGAGAAAGATGAGTTGTAACTGTAGTAACCTAGGAAGAAGGTATAAAAGAGCCAGAGAATAGAGTGTTAAGTATCCTGTTGGTCCATGAACCTGCCCTTGGGAAATGTTATTCTAGTAGAACTGGATCTTAATATTTGACTTGCATGACAGTCGGGTTATTTATTAGAAGACTTAGTGGAACTTCTTGCTTGGAGTGGTGTAGCCCTCCCAGAACAGGCTGGGAGAGTCTCCAGGATGCGTTCAGGGTACCCAGGAGAGTTTCCAAGGACTTAGACCATTGCTACTTCCTCCCTTCTTGGAAAAGAGTGCAGAGTGTGGCTTCCCTCCCTAGACCCAGGCCATATGCTCCATTAATCATGGTAGGCACTTTGTGCAGCTTATATTAGCAAAGCAGGTTGTGCTCCCCACTTTCCCTTGGAGGGCATTGGGCAGGTCAGCATTGGTAGAAGCTGAGCTTCCCCTCTGCTTGACGACCTGGGAGCTGCTGAATGAAAGTCTGCCCATATTACTAGTGCTGGCTTAGGAAGCTTGGTTTTCTTGTCATCGTGATGGGTTTAGCAACCCTGGTCTCTGGGGAAGGCCAACAACAGCACAGTAGAGTTGCTGTGGGTCTTGATAGTGTTATAGGGAGATGACATTTCTGGAAAAATAGATGAATAAAGTTACTGCTTTTTTTCTTAAAGGTGGGAGGTAGTGGTGTTAATGGCATGACAGAAATAAAGGAACATTAGATAGTATTTCCCTAAAATCAATATCTACTTGTAATATATCACTACCCATATATATGCATATACGCCTCATTGGATCTATTTCTATGTATTTAATAAGACTTAAATAATTTATAAATAAAAAATGCATTGACTCATCAAGCCCTAGGCAGTTCTGTTCATTTTTTTGATTTCCCAAGAGAAACAATACCTTAAGATTCCTGCTGACTTTCTGAACCATTTGGTTGATGCCGTATTGTTCCTGACCTCTTCTGGGTAAAAGCTATCAGGAAGTTTTACATTTGCAAGATTGATATGATCATCAAACACATCTGAAGTAAACAACACTCGATCTTCCCTCTGTTGTCTGACCCATGTGTCACCATGAGAAACATCAGTGCCATGTAGGGGGTGTTGCTTCCTGTGACACTGTGTCCACAGAAAAGGAGGGAGAAGAAAATACCCATTTGATGGACCAACTCTTCCTACCCCCTGCCTTGGGCTGCCTTTCCTTGGAGCCAGCTTGTCCCTTTGGGTCCTTGGGAGATGCTGACTTTTAATTGACTCAGATGAATTCTTTCTGTTTTGAAAACCACACAGAATTGAGCAATTAGAGTTATACTCTCTCTTCTCATGCTAAACAGATTTGCACAAACACACCCAACATACTCAACAACTCTAGGACAGAATCTTGGGCTGGCACCAGGGGTAAAATTTGTGATAGGCTTTATATTTCCAGCAGGCGCCTTAGAAGTTGAGTAAGCTCTACCCACATAGAAAGGAATTATGCTGCAAACTCAGCTCTGTGAGTAACCCAATGGAGGGGGGGGTGTTTGTCTAAATTGGATTTTTCCCCATTCACAAGTGGTTTCCAAACAATTCAAAGTGGTTACACTTATGGAGAGCACAGAGTATACAGGGACAGATTTCCTTGCACCGAAGTGCTTCTGCCTTTGTAAGGAGACAGGATGTCGTTTCTTCCTCATGCTCAACAGTGTGTTCCTGTCAATAGTTTCTATTTGTCATTTGCTGCCTTCCACATCTTTGTGTCTCAAAGCCTAAGGAATTTTGGCTTCAGAGAAATAAATGGACCCAAGAGAGGATTGTATTTTAAGAAACAGAATGATGATCACTCACATTTTAAGTTAATAATAAAATCTGAATGCAATTGGGCAGATCCTCCCAGCAGGGAGTACGTGTAATCCATCCTTACGCCAACGTGAGAGTCTGGCATTTCTAGGGCATAGAGGAGGCCACCCTCATACCATCTAGGAGGAGCCCACTTGGGACCCTGTGGCTTAAGAAAAGATTAAACACTGGGGAAACTTTGTGAACACAGAAAGGAGATGAGCTGTGGAGGTGGAAATAGAATGGAAAAGCTGTTTGTAGGATTATATAAACAGTGGAAGGTTGGAGAGCATGTCTTTCCTGCCTTAAAAATGGCTTTCAACCTTACACTTCTCTAGTTACTTGCTGCCTTTCTTTCGTCTTCTCTTTCACGGCCAAGACTTTAGAGAGTGTCCTACTGGTCCTCCTTCATCACCTCCAACTCATCCCTGATCTACTGACGTTCAGTTTCTCTCTCTTTTCCTTCACAAACTGCTCTCATCAAGGTTATTTATGACAGAAAATGCACAGCTGTTTTATTTAACCTTTCTCCATCATTTGATATGCTTTCATTTTTTGACATGGTTCTCTGCTCTTGTTCTGTTTCTGGTTGTTCCTTCTAAATCTAAGATGTCTTATTGATCTACATCATGGGGTACCTTCCACATTGTTTCTTTTCCTGCCTTACATGTACTCTCTAGGGGCTCAGGCATTTTTGTAGTTTCAGACATGATCTAAGCATCAACAGTATCTTTTTTTTTGTTGTTTTTTGTTTTACGAGACAGGGTTTCTCTGTATTGTTTTGGAGGCTCTCGGTCCAGCATCAACAGTATCTTAAATCTATGTTATTATTAGCTCAGTTTTTTTTCTGAGTGGCAGACACTGTACATCTTTACAGTATGTTTCTTCCTGGATGTTTATTTTTTGGAAATATTCAAAGCAATTCGTATTTAATATGTCTAAATATTCAACCTTCTTTTTCTTCCCCCTCTCTCTTTCTTTTGTAAATAGCATCATGAAGCCCTGAAACATTCAATCCAGAAAATTTAGTTTCTTCTCTTTATTAGCGTCCCAATCTTCCTGCTTCTCATATTTTCCCTGTACATTTTCTTCATACAATAGTGAGATATAATTTTAAGGCTAATTCAGATCCTATCAATCTGGTTTCTGGTGGCCTTCTGTCACAGTAGGAGAAAATCCAAACTTGATAGCAGGACCTCCAGAATCCTGCCTGATATGGCTCCGTCTCTTACTACTTCCCCGTTCACTCACCCTGGCCCAGGCTCTTGGCCTTCCTCCCAACCTACCCTCAGACCTTCTGCTATTTTGCTGTTTAGAAAAGTCTAACTCCAGATTTTTGTCTTGTCCTGTGGCGGGTTAGGTCGTCACCTTCTTGAGTGGGTCTCTTGCGTTCATCCTAGAAGCCAATACTTCCCTCTCTGCCCTCATCACAGTTGCTGTTTTGTGTTGAACACTGTAGTTTGATGGTCTGCTATTCATTTTTTTATTGCCATCCCTTCTAGACTGAGTTCCATAAGAGTAGATACATTGCCTTTTCATTATCTTCTGGCTACTCAAAACAGTGTCGGCCATACAGTAGGCAACCAGTGTGTATTTTTTTTTAAATGGGCAGAAAGAATGAGCAGTTGGAACCCTGACCATCACCCAGACTGGCTGCAACCTGATGTGCAACACAGAACAATCTGTTTCTTTTGCACACAAGCTCTTTCCCCTGCCACTCATCTTCTGCTTTCTCAGTATTTGCTTCTGTCACCTCCAACTTTGGTTTTGTGGGTTAATGCCACCGATCTCCCTTGTAACCCATAGGCAGTGATAGCGCTCTTTTTCATCAGTGTTTCTAAATCTTCCATTAGACCAGTTCCTTGCAGAAATGCTATTTGATTTGTACCCCCAAGGTCAGTGCAAATTAGTAAAAAACAAACAAGCAAGCAAGCAAACAAACACCAAAAAAACCAACCCTAGAGTCCATTGAAGCAATTGTTTTGTTGAATTAATTGGTAAATCATACACACCTTTGGTAATAAAAGTTAGCTGCTTTCCAAGTTCATCCACTTGCCAAGTTTTGACATCTAGAGACTGAGATTTTAAAAAAATACAGACTTGCTTATAGAAAAGGCCCATATTCCTATTAATGATTTTATGTTAAGATGATACATTAAATATATTTATATTTCCTGTTACATTTCATGTATGTTTGATAGTTTGTTTTACTCACCAATGATTCTGTAAGGTGTAGGCATTACTATCCTAATTTTACATATATGAAGACTAATACTGAGATGTAAGAATCTGTTCAAGGACATGCAGCTGGCAAAACAAAATTGGAATTTGAATACAGGGCTTCGATTTCTAAGTCCAGACTGTTTCTGCTACACCATGCTGCCCCCTATGGGACAAGCCTATAAATCAGAACTGTTCACTAAAAATATTATTATGGAGATCATAATATTGAAGTGGTTTTAAGATGTAGAATTAAGAAAGGCACTTTCTTAAGAAAGACCATTATTTTTATTGACTAGAAAAATGACACTAGACTTAACCTGCTCCAGGGGAGAGTATTATATAGTATTGCCTATATTTATAGCCATTTGCTGCCTGTAAGCACAAAGCTATTTTGTAGAAATTTGTGTTATTCCAATCTCGTTTATGCCACTAGTATTTGCCACATAATCTCATTCTTAATTCCCAAGGTGCATTGGGAGGCATTTCTTTCACCTTGTTTCCTAGGCCGTCATGCCCATGCCCATGCTGAGCCTATTTGGCTTCCTTCAGTTTCAGGAGTCTAGTTAGTTTGTCCACGGTTTCTCCCCTCCTCACTTTCCATCTGAAAATATGATGTGGGTGGGAAGTACACCCTCAATTCTTACCTCAGATGGACTAGAGGCGGGGCTGATGTACTTACCTGGCACTGCAGCAGTTCCCATTAGAAATTTCTGGACTGCTCTGTGTCCTTCCCTGTCTTGGGCATGCGGACTAGCACACTGGTCTGATCTTAGCTACCCCCAAGTAAGGCGATATCACGTTATTGCCCTTGTCTCCCATCCTCCCACGGTTCTGGTTTTGTTTCTTTTATGCTTTCTGATCCTCACCCCTGAACAGCGTTTCTACCACTTTCTATAACCAATGCATCCACACAGGGAACACCATCGGTGAAGACAGGACTGAGAGTCTGGTGGCCAACCCAAAAGAACTTTAGATCTTACCGCTCACTGCCTTTCTTCTGTGCATCTCTGGGGATGGGGATGTTGATGGAAGACAGTCAATATGTGATGATGTAGAACTGATCTTCTTTAGATTCTGCTCATGGGAGGGGTCTATCAGCTTAGTGATTGACAAGCCAGAGACAGGTTGCTTGTATCGTGCATACTGTAGAGCATCCATGATCCACCTCATTTCCCGCCAGACTTCATCTGTTTGCTATGGAATAAAATGGCGATAGGCATTAAAAGAAAAACATTTTCCTGAGAGTCCAAGATGGACCATTTTCCATGCTATGTGTTTCTATGACATTTGTTTGAGTCTTACTTGCTTTGTTTACAAACTACAGAGGAATATCCCATAAGTTGTTGTGATGATTGAGTAGGGTGATGAATTTGAAAATGTCTATGACCCTGTAGAGGCCATAGACACACAAGACGTCTTTTGCTCACACACATAAAGTACTGTTTTCTCTCACTATGTAATGAAACATAAAGTATCAGGGAGGTGATATGATGCAGATGATATATGAGTTTCAGAATGCTTGTATCTGTATTACAGGAAAGATTTAACTTTATATATTAAACCTACTACTTTTGTATTTATAAAGCAAATGCTTCCAAAGTCTAATGCAGTTTTTAAAAGTTCTCGTTAAAAATGTAAACACTCTTATGGTAGCACATTTTAGATCAGTATCACTTTGATTTCGGGGTTGCTATAGCGATTTCAGTGACATTTTCATTATAAAGTACAATAGTAGTTGCTAATGGTTTACAAGTTACTCATTTTGTCTGTCGCCATAGAGGACAGGTGTTCTTTAGGTCATGATGAGCACTGGGCCTTGAATTTTCTGGTTGTCCTGTCTCCCAAGAAGAGACACAGTTACACAGGTTCTTGGGAACTTGAACCTTGTGATCGGCTTTATATCTGATTTCACCGGGTGCCTTGGCAAAGTGTTAACTCTTTGTGTTCATTTCTCCATTGTAAATTGAGGACATTTAACCATATGATGGCTAAGGTAACATCCGGTTCTAATACTTTATGGCTCTTTTTGGAGAACACTTAGAAAGCTGGTATCACTCCCTTCAGATAGAAGGTGTTCAGTGTAAGAATAATGGCACATTAAGTGTCCCTTATTGGAGAGGTTTAAAGATTAGGTATACCCAGTTTTACTTTATTTTCAAAATTTCTTCTTAGGTCTTTATACTTAACCATTTACTTAAAAAAAAAACCAGTATCAACAAACCCTGTGCTCCTAACACAGACTAGAGTTTGAAGCTATGACGTTCATTGTCATGTTCAGTGAGATAGCAGGCTAGAAAGCGCTAGTGAGCAAAACTGTGTGGTTGGGGGCCATTTCTCCTTGCCTTCTAGTTCTGTGCTGCCTTGGGATTGGCCTTGGAAGAGTATGCAGGGCTGGTGTGTTGAGAGCATGAGACTGAAGCCTGGGGTTTGTCTGCTCCCTTACCTGGGCCGTCAGTTCCACTGAAGCCAGGCCCAGGAGGAGCACTAAGCCATGGGAAGGGGGAATGAGAAGGGGACAGGAAGTTCATGAGGTGAAGCTAGATTGGGATGCCCAGGTGACACTTGCATGGGTTTTCCCAATGAAACAGTTACTTTCTCAGCTGGCTTTTATTAGCCGTGTCATATTCAGGGTCCAGAAGTCTCAAAGTTATTTTAAAGGCACCACCTGATTGTGGATAACATTTTTAGGGTGGCTGTCAAGGACAGGAACAGTGCTTTTGTGTTCTTCTTCAAGTAGACGCTCAGGGAATGCTAGCAGAATGAATGAAGGGACAGAATGGCTCTACTGTTCTACTGTCTCTCAGGACTGTTAGAATGAAGCAAGTTTTACTCTCAGGGTTATTGGAAGGATTCAGGGAATATGGGCGAGTGGGCTCTGCAAATTGGGCAATATTATAACATTTTCAGTTGTATGATGCCCATCACGATTATTTCAGTGGTCTGACTGTAAATTCCTAAAAGATTTCCCAACTCCTAATCCTGGGACCTGTGACTATTACCTTATATGATGAAAAAGTGAGTATTGCCTTCTGTGGCCAAGCTGGGGTTGTAAGGATCCTAGAGGAAGTGTTCATCTTGGATTTTTTTTTGAGCTCCACATCCAGCGACAAATGTCCTCATAAGGATTTGCTTGCAAGAGTGAGGGAAAGGGAGACTTGGCAGAAGGGAAGAGGCAGTCAGAAAAGTAGAGATAGACATGAGTTAAGGAATGTGCAAATCCCCGGAAGCTGGGGGAGGCAGAGAATGGACTCTTCCTTGGAGCCTTCTGGTGAGGGCAACTCTACCAATGAAAATTTTGAACTTCTGCTTTCCAATTCCTGGAATAAAGTTCTGTTACCTTAAGCCAGCCAGTTTGTGGTAAATTGTAAATTTCTGTGAACTTTCATACCAATCTACCTGTTCTTTTTAGATAAAGGCATTTCAGCCTATTGCCAAGCATGGACAGAGCTGAACGAAGCCATGTCGACTTCTTAGTTTTTCTTGGTAGAGAGTTAGAGAGAGCCTAACTGAAGCAAACTAAACATGCCCTGGGTTCAGGGAGGCCTGTGGATTGATTTTAATGAAACCTCGCTAAGTAGCCCCCAAAGAAGTCCAATTTCCACTCATTTCACTTTCTACTGTTGATCTAAAGGCAACTGACAACATAATCCCCCTGATTTTAAAGGTCCAGCTTCAGCTTCTGAAGGCTTGCTGACATGCTTTTCAAAAGAGTGGCTGTGAACGGCCTGGGTCCGTTCATTAAAAGGTCTGCATCCATTTCTCACCCTGCTCTTTACAAACTTCGGTTTTCATCCTATAAATTATACCCTTTCTCTGGGCCCAGGCAAGATAATATTTTTATTAAAATGTAAAGGTGATTGGCTTTCTCACAGCGCAGCTACAAGGTGCTTGAGGGGATGATAGATTGGCTATATTTAATGAGCTGTGTTTCTATTACGGCTTAGGCACATTTGAAGCATTACAGTATATAAATTATGGCCTAATTGCCCTTTTGGCTTTAACAGCTCCAAGTACGCTAAGCCTCGAGTCTTCATGCTTTGACGTTTCTCTCTCTCTCTCTCTCTCTCTCTCTCTCTCCCTCTCTGTCTCTCCTTGTCTTCCTTCACTCACTTTGACATTTCCACTGCATGTGCTGTCTGTAAAGCCTGTGTACCTTATCTGTGATTTTCTTCTTTGCCTCCCCTAGTCTAGGCCTCCCCCCATTTTGGCTACACTTCTTGGCTTCTTTTCCTAGCTGTATTTACATAGACTCCCCTGCTCTTTACAATGTTTGGTTTGTGTAGTAACACGGTCTTAGATCTAGGTGGACCTGACAGTTGCCTCTGCAGGTTCTGGTTCTGGTGTGGGATGGGCTGAGCTGTGAACACCAATGTGTGAGTGGCTTCAGCTACTTGTCCAGTTTAGGGTGGGGTGGGTGGGTAAAGAAGCAGACACAAGTAAGGGGAGCTAGGACCCCGAGTTGTGTGTGAGGTTGCTCATATCAAGGGTAGCAGGGTGGCACACCCAAGGCTGTGGACCCAGGTAGATGATCTGGAATCACCCTACTCCAGAAGTTATCTTTTGAACACTTTGGCAACTGGCTTTTATTCAAGTCTATGTGTCTAAGGGAGTCCGGAGCAGGTGGGAACTTGGAAGCATTCTTGACCTGGCCTGTCATTCTCTGGCTCACTCAAAGGTGTGATCTGAGGGAGGAAGAGGCAGTGGGGCTCCAGGCTGAGTGAGAGACAGGAGCAAAGGTAGCAGCCAGGGAGTGAGGGCGGAGTCAGGACTTCTGGGAGGGGTCAAGACTGCCACAGACTAAAGAAAGGCAGGGTCTTCATTGGACAAATGAGATTCCCGGGAGCCCAAACAGATTAAGATTAAGGCAGAAATACAACCCAAGGCATCATTAGCAAAGTGTTTCTTTAAAATGTTTCTGATTGTAGGTCATGCAATTAACGTTAGAGGTGACCAGGACCTGACAATTTCTCTAGTCCAATTCTTCCATTACAGATGTGAGAAGCCAGCACTCCCATCAACCCTCAGATCAAACAAAAGGTTTTCTGCTCCAGAACTAAGAGCTGTGCCCCCTTGACATCTGGCTTGTTACTATTGAGACAGTGTCTCTCTGTGTGACCTAGGCTGGTCTCTCAGTCTTCCTGTCTCAGCCTCCCTAGTTCTAGATTACATGTGTGTGTCAACAAGCCTAGCTTCATTATGGCATTGGACTCAAAAGGTAAGAAGGGGACTGGAGTGGCTGCTTGGGACAAGAGCACTTGCTGTACAAACACAAAGACCTGAGTTTGTTCCCCAGTTCTCACACTAAACTTGGGTGTGGTCACATGCTGCACTCTCTGATAATTCAGTGCTGAGTGGGGTTGGGAGGGAGGGGTTTGCAGAAACAGGAAGGTTGCTGGGATTTACTGCCTGCTAGCCTTGCTGAAAAATGGAGAGCTCTATGTTTTGCTAGAGACCCTGTCTTAGAGAGACAGACAGAACACTGAACATCTCCCTAGCCCTCTGACTTCTGTGTATACACAGGTAGGCACACCTACATACTCATGTACACACATCACTGACAGAGTGGGGAGGGAGGGAGGGAAGTAGGGGGAGAGGGAGAGGGAGGGTGTCTTCCTTATTTTGTACCTTTTTTTTCCTATTCTGCTTCCATCATCAGCATCTGTTCTTTACTGATAATGCAATAAATGGAGTCAATGTTTTACTATTCTAAAATCTTAGGCTCTCGAGTGTGAGCAGCTTCCTGAAAAATTTCTTCTTTGGTCTGAGAGTGATCTTCATTTATCGATGAGGAAAATAGGGTAATTCTACTGCTTGGTAACATGTTTCTTTCTGAACACTACCAAATCTTCATTCCTGCCCTGAGTGCTGGCATTAAAGGTGTGCACTTCCATGCCCAGCTTATTGTGACTGTTTTTCATGAGTGTGTGTGTGTGTGTGTGTGTGTGTGTGTGTGTGTCTGCATGCAGGTGTGTGTGTGTGTGTGTGTGTGTGTGTGTGTGTGTGTGCGTACGCATGCATGTGTGTAGTGGCCAAGGGAAACCTTCAGTGTTGTCCCTCAGGAGCTCCATTCACTCTGTTTTCCAACACAGGGTCTCTCATTGCTCCAGAGCTCACCAGGAAGGCTAGGCTGGCCAGTGAGCACGAGGTCCTCCTGTCCAGGCATCCCCAGCACAGTTACAAGAGTCTGTCCCATGCACTCTCTTTTTGTATGGGTTCTCAAGGCCTCACTCTCCCAGGCAAGCACTTTACCCCAGCCTCAGGGACTTACTTATCAATTCTCAAGTTCACAATGTTTCCTTATATTGAGTTCTTTTTACTTCTTATTTGGCTAGTTGCTGGAGCTTCTGGTCTAGTCTGGCTCATTACCTTTAGTCCTCTCCTTAAATTCAGGAGAGGCAGGCTGATTATTTAGAAAGTAGGGCCAAGCAGAGTGCATTCTTTCAGTGAACAACCAGTGTGGCTATAGCAGTACCGGTGGGAGGCATGGTTTCCCTGCTCCAATATGTCCCAGTGGAGCTGTAAGAAACTCCTATGTTCTCCAAAGCTAAGGCTTAGGTACAGAATGAAGTGTGAGTTTCTTACCATGGCCTTTGGTATGGTTCTCTGACCTGTTCTTACTGGTGTCCTTCATTCCTGTCCAGTTTCTCAGTCTTGCCCAGTCACCCAACATTCAGTTTATGCACCAACTAACCTTTAAACACCTCTTTATTCTTTACAGTTTTTCTGCCCATCTGCCTTATCTGCTTATTTTCTCTCTGGGGGCTGGACATTCTGTTTCTACATTGTGTAGTCTATGCTGTCCTACAGGCCCAGCTCAGATATCACCAGGACCTTCCATGGCATCTTCCCTAGAATCCACAAGTGAAAGTCAAGGCTTATTTCTTCATGTTGACATAGAAATATCCTTTCTTTTATTTCTCTTTCAGTACTTAACATATTTTAACCACAATACTTATAGACATTTCCTGTCTACCTTAATAAATTTCAAATAGTTTAAGGTCATGGCTATTCCAACTTTGCATCTCTCATATAGTGCTTGACACCTGGACGTTTAATATTTCTAAAAACGGATGGAAGGCATATAATATTGATATTTGTCATGGAACCATTGCTATTGTACTTATTTTGTGAGTTGGGTAACTGATAGAAAGATAATTAGATTTGGATATGGTGTTTAGGGGCAGTTTCAGGCCAGATCCTAATTTTCTAGACTTCTGGTTGGTGCCCTCTTCATGAACCCTGAAGTATCATCAAAAAGGGTTCTAGGCAAGATCATGGACAAGGGACATAGTTTTCACATTTCCTTCTCTCTCTCTCCCTCCCTCTCTCCCTCCCTCTCTGTCTCCCTCTCTGTCTCTGTCTCTCTCCCTCCCTCTCTGTCTCTGTCTCTGTATCTGTCTCTGTCTCTCTCTCTCTCTCACACACACACACACACACACACACATACACACGGACACGGACACATGCAGATATATAAAATTTTAAGACACCAGCCTTTCACTCAAGCTGGTCTGGGACTCACTTTAACCTTACCCAATGCTGGCATCGCAGTTACATACCATCATGCCAGGCAAGGAGTAAATTTTCTCACCTCAGTAACCACATTAAAGAAAGAAGTCTAAATCATGAATGATCTAACTGAATCTGGGTTAACAGAAACTAATAGACCATTTTGTTTTCTTTTTCTCTGAGATGCTAAGGATATTCTACACCATTCCCCCCTCCTTACTGGACTAGTGGGTAAGCACAGCATTTGGACCATTCTCTGGTGCTGACCACAGTGGCTTATGCAGTTCTTAGGACTAGTGCGTTTTACCTGTAATTCACTGCTAAGCCTTTGTTTGAAAACTCAGCGGCCCGGAGCCCCACCGTTCTGCCACAGGCTGTTGGCACGGTGTACTCCCTCCATGGGATCTGGGAGCTGCCCTTGTCTTTGCTTGGTTCTCACCCCATTCTCCCTGCCTGTCCCTTCATTATCTAAGGAGCAGCAGCCTTACCTGAATGAAGTCTAACACTTGCTGGTGTCTTTGTTTGGCAGCTGCAACCTCGCTGTCTGAGATCGCTTCCCTCAGGGACTGTTGGGTATTCAGAGCGTCCAGCTCCACCACAGCAGAAAGGCGGCAATACAGACTAATAAATTTCTCTCTGTAGCTGCAAAAATGAACTGGAAAAAAGACAAGCAAAATAAAACATGTTAAGATCTCGTATCAAAATAGAGAAATCCATACAGCAGAGAAAACCAGTCAAATGGAAACATGATTTATTAACCCTATCAGTGGAAAATATTAAGCCATAAATAAATTATAAATGTGCTCTTAAGGGGCCAGTTGTCTGGCTTTAGTCAGACAGTGTTCCCTTTTAGGTTTACCAACTCCTTGTAATGTACGGGGAAGTGGGTTGGTTCAAGCTGCCGTTTAGATGGACTTTTCTCTAAATTTGGGACCTTTTTCATTTATAGTCATGTTCCACATGATGACGGATCAGTGATATCTGCATATGCAGTGGTGACTGAATAAGACTGCATCACTCAGTGATATCATAGCCATCTAAATTTGTGTAAATATATGTGATGTTTACATAATAACAAAATTGCCTAATGATGCAAGTTTCAGAAGTTCTCATATTGTTAAGTATACATTATTGTGTATATGGCTACACACACACACACACATGCACGCACCCACACACGTACGCACACACGCATGCATGCACGTGCGCATGCCCCAACTGGGAAAATCACTTTAAAGGGAAAACAAAAACTAACAAATAAACCAAGCTGAGTAGCAGCTTGAAACCTAGATTTGATTTTTAACTAAGCATCTTGCTTACTCCTAGAAGATACAAGACATGCTTTTTCTTCGGTTGTCTTTTGTCTGACTAGACATTTTCCCCAAGGTCCTTTGGGCTTTGAATCTTTTTCTGCCTGTTCCCTCTTTGCAACTCTGGGCTCAGATTCTGGATCAGACCCTTTTTGTCTGTGGATTTGGCCTTCTTGTCTCAAAACATAATGGAACAGAGGCCATAGGAAAGGGTTTGAACTGCAGGCTTGTGTTTGCTTCTTTTCAAGAGAGGCACATGGCAGGCTTCTCTACTCTCTGGCCAGCCCTGGTCACACACTATAATCACCCAGCATTCCAATGTGCAGCATCCAACGAGAAAGCTTCCCAGTGCAGGCCAGTGCTGTTTTACTATCTTCCTGGTCCAGTATCAGATTTGGAGACTTTATTTTTGCTGCATCTTCTTGGGTGAGAAATTTTAATAATACTGTCCAGTGTACTACCTCTGACCCCCACCATTGCTATAGATCCCAGTACCTGCACCCAGACATTCGGGGAAGCTAAACAATCACGCTTCACAATGGGGTGTCTGTTCATCTCCACCAATCAGTGAGGAAATCTTGCTCCTTTGCATGTGAGAGATTTCTGCGCTTCCTATATCTTAGGCTGCTTGATATCTTACTTGATGTTCTCTTATGAGACATTTTAGGCCGGTGGAAGAGTGATGTCCTGTCTTTGTTCACACGGAATAGGAAGAGATTAGAACGAGGGCTTCAGATCTTCAACTTTGCTCTAGCTGTGTCTAACCCTTCCTCCAGCTTTTAGGATTCAGTAGGCACTTCTCTATCCTCAGACCTGGACTTGATTTTTCTATTACTAGTGCCTTCCTTCCCGGCCTCCCCACACTCTTTAGAACATTGTTGCCTGGTTCAAAGAAGAGCTGATTTCATGTTCTATCAGTAAAAGACAAGCTCTTAGGCTTTCCCCACACAGTCGGATCCTCATATGATTCCCTCACTTAAAATTCTACAAAGATCTCTCCTTAGAATAAAAATCCAAACACCTCAGGAAACTCTTATGGTCTAGGGTTTGCATGTGGATCTTTAGTTTCAGCTTTCCTTTCAAACCAAACTTAATACACTCCCTTCTATATTTTCACACTTCTCCAATTGCCCTTCCTCATCCTCAGATACCTGTCTCCACCAGTCCTTTGCAGTCTCCTTTCGGTACTGAAAGATTCAGTAGAAACAGATTCTCAGTGAAATTTCCACTGGCGTCTCCTCCCTCCCAGACAGATCAATTCTCCCTCTTGGGCCCGCAGACGATATGATTCAGGGTGTGTGAGACCTTCCCCTGCTCCATTGCTGTTTGTGTATCTTTGGCTACTTGGGCATTAGGATTCTTTTTATTTCTTTAAAACCCCAAACACCATAGCTTCTTAACTAACAGAAATGTCAGAGCTGATGATGAAGGCGGCAGATCCCAGCCCTGAAGACACCCCGTTTTCCTCTTTAGGTGCACTTCTGAGGATAATTGCTGATTTTTCTATTTACGACTGTGATGATACTTTCTGGATGCTCCAAGGCAGGAGTCACCACTCCGTGGAGCTTACTTTTCACCCTTGTGGTTCCCTGCCTTTCTGCCCTTCAAGCAGGGACTATTTTCTGGTAGCACTTGACAGATCTTCCCTTAGGCTGGGGAGTAAAGAGTCCCACAGTCTCCTTTACAAACAATGACAAAAGTAGACTTTTTCCCCCCTCTCTAAAATGTGAAATAAAGTTGACTGTGTAAAGAAATTGAATGATCCCTTTGAAAGAAACAGTATAAGTCCCTCTGAATTCTTCCAGGCTGGTGTATTCACTTTTCTCACAAAGGCCAGGAATTCAGTTTTCTCTTGTTTTGTGGTAGGAGCTGTGGATCAGTGGGTGGTCTCCCATACCCACACCATCCAATACCATCCATGCCATGCACCACAAGTGAGTTATGAGTATGTTTCAGCTGTAGCACTTTCCCTGCTCTAGTGGTTTCTGTCCAGAGCCTTTAATGTCACTTTGACAAATGTTACTTTAACATAGTCTTTTGTGGTTTAGCAATGATACATTTGGTAGCCATCCCCAAGGAAGGGAGGACAGACTGGAAGCTTCTAATTTTTTTAAATGTGAATCACGTTCATTTTACAGACAAACTGGTATAAGGCAATGATAATGCCATTATTGGGACTACATGATTTGTGAGTAACATACAAACTGAAACTCATTCTCTGTGGTGGTGTTTCTCTTCCATTTCCCCCTATATTACATAGAGACAGACTACAGTACAGTTGGCTTGAACACTCACGGGACAGCAGAGTAGAAAGTGCATGGGTTAAATACCACGCAGGTCTGATTTTTTATTGCATCTGTGCCACTTACTATCAGTGTTATGGTAGGTATATGACCTCCATGGACCTCAGTAGTTTTCCTAAAACAGGGTGAATAAGAACTCCCATAGAGGGACCAATGCTGTATTTAAAGTACACAACATGCACATAAGACATACTAGAATCAGTCTGTTCCCACTCCCTTCTCCTATGCCTTCACTTCCCAGGTAGAATGAAACATTTAATAGTTCAAGTGTTAGCACATTGGGATTAGAATATCCTAAGAATCCCCAACTCTTCAGACTCTGAGACTGTCTGAGCATTGTGGCCTCCTTAGGGAGCCAAAGAATCAACAAGATAACCTCCTAGGATAAGTTTAGTGCCACGAGTCTCTGCCAGAAAGCACCTGGGCCCAAAGTGCTCCACAGAGTCCTGGTAGTGCATGAACTGACACTTGGAATACAGGACAGGGGTATCCTAAATCAGAAAAAAGATGGGAATTAGGAATAAAGGTTGGTGCTGGGCCGTTCCCCTCAAGCCCAGGGTCTGGATTCCATTAAGCTCATTGCCTGGATATCCCACAGGTATCTCAAAACTCATCATTTGTCAAACTGAACTCATCATCCTCCCCTGCCCCAAACTTTTTCCTCCCTTCATATTTCCTGACTTGGTAGATGGCAATGCTATCCATCTTAGACCCATTTCAGACTCTCTGGCTCCTCCATCTTGCCCCTCAGGTGCCTCAAATCAATCACAAAGTTTCATTGATTTTTAACTCCTGAATCCCCTTTGCCTTGCCTTCTGCCTCTGTACCACCCCCCCCTTGCCATCCCTGGTTCTGAGGTCTTATCATTGTCTACCTGGACCAGTGAAACAGTCTCTTAGTCGCTTTGTCCCTTGTAGCCTCAGCCCCAGTAGTACCTTGCTGTTTGTAATCTGTCCTCCCAGAACTGCTGAAACCTAATAAGCCCATGCCATTCCTTTCCTTAAGAACTTTTCTCCATTCCTCTTGCCCACCAGATGTAGTCTCACCTCCTCGGAGCGACTCCCATGGATCTGACCTTCTAGCTTCCCCAGAGGCACTGAGCATCCATCATACCTAATCGGCTTAGCCTTTGCTTGTGCTGTTCCCTTTGCTTAAAACGGTTTCCCTTTTCAGCTTTGCCTTTTACCTTCTGAATTTTGTTTTATTCTCCACGATCCATTTAAAATATTGCCTCTGAAGGAAGATTTGGATGTCTTTCTGAAATTCAGCGACTTGTGCTTACAGTAGGGCTTTCATTGCATTAGGACCACTGCCTCTATCCCTTCTAGATTTCTGAGATTCCAGAGTTTAAGCTGTGTGCTGTGAATGCCTGCAGGTCCGCCCAGCACAGTGTCTGGCGTCTAGTGGAAACTCAGCAAATGTGTGTTGAATGGAGAAGGGCTTGGCCATTTAAAAAAGAAATTCTCCAGGATCCTGTCCTTTTAGTCCAATTAGCACAAATTACAGAGCCAAGGAAACAAATAAAGATCAACTTTTCTCATTGTAGGCTTGCTGTTCATTGAGACTGCCCACAGTGTCAGGGCAAGGTGACCTCTTCCACGCAGGCAAGGCAGAGCCTCAACAGGCCATGTCATTGGATAGTGTGTTTAAGCTTGTGATGCTGCTTTTCCTTTTCCTCTGGGAACACATTTCTCAAGGGCTTCAACACATGGGCTTTATGGCCTTACTGGGGTCCTATTCTGCTTTTGCCTAAGGGATGATGGAGTTCCCCAAGGCTGTGGAAAGAGGAGTGTCTCTCTGGTGAAACTTTACAACCCTGCTTGTCTAAGAGCTAGACGACATCTTCTTTGGTCAGTCTCTTTTAGGGTCACAAACAGCCTTCTGAAAAGATGGTCTGTGGGTGTAGCCTAGTGGTCTTTCCTCCTGGAGACAGGAGGCCAATCTTCTTTATCATTTGCCCTTGCCACAGCTGTTTGGTGCTGCACTAGGAACAGATGCAGTTTTCCATTGCTGGTCAGCAAGTTATTTATGATTCACTTAAGGTCACTAGTGGGAACATGGCTGGGTTGCCAAATCCCAAATCCTTCCATGAGGTAGGGGATGATGACTTATACAAGTCAAATTAAATATAATGCACTTCTTTATTATAATTTACATATTCCCATAATTCACACCTTTTCAAGTTTCATTAGAATTCCCTTGTTGTTATTAAAGTTTTTCCTAGTTCTGACAGAATTTCCAAAAACATTCTTTTCTTTCTCAGAAATGCTTAGGATATCTCTACCATTTATTATGGAATGACCTAGAGTAGCAGGCCCTAGTTAAATTTTTTCTTAGATATTCTTCAGAGGGGCATTTGTCCAACATACCAAGGCTTAAGAGTTCCTATAGAAGTTGTCATTAATTTTTTTAGTGGGCTATGTCTAGTGGAGAAAAGGAGGTTTGTCTCTTGGGAAGCACTGACTATTTAAGGGTAAGGGGGAGTTTGCCATGATTCTTACTAAGAGTGTGTCACATTTTAAAACTTGTTTCTGGTACAACAAACATTGAACTAGAGAGTGTACCAGTTTCTACTTACTGGCAACACTTATCCATAGTCTTTTTTTAAAAAAAGTAAACACTAATAGAATTGGATGTATCAATGGAACCAAGCCCAAGCAAGTGGTCCTTTCTGGAAACTTACATGGCAGTCATTAATCAGTTAGATAGCTCATGATACAGCAATAAAGGAGGGCCAAAGGAGTACCAAAGTTTGTCTTACTCGAGTAAAAAACTCGAGTTAAAATCAGGATTGGTGAGACATAGGCTTTGATCTACGGCCTATTTTTCATAGATGAAGGCTAGTGTGTATGGTCCTACAGTTGCTTTTAGCAATAAGAGTAGGTAAGACAGATCAAAGAGGCAGACACAGTTGGGTTCTACTATATTACTCTGCTGACTACATTTCTAAGTCTGTACTTATGTATTTATCTCCGAGTCCTAGGCAGAACCACTTACACTATGGACATATGGCGTCACTATTACCTGAGAGCTTATTAGGAATGTCCGTTTTTCTTCAGCTCCTTCTCAGCCTACTGACTCAGCATCCCTGGGGCTGGGCTCCAGGAATCTATAGTTTAACAAGCTCTCCAGGTGATTCTTATGAACATTAAACTGAGGAACATTATTCTAGGGCATTGTATCCCTAAGTATGTGTTTTGTGGATTTTTTAAAATAGATGCCATGCCAAAAATGTTTCCAGTTCTGGTCAGATGAATTTGGAAAATTCTGGGTTAAACAAAGTTAAGCTTTCTTTCTTGGAGTGGGGGGAGCTTCTACTGCATGTTGCAGAGCTTTTAATGCTGTACTGCTTACAGTCATCCACTGAGATGATTTCCAGATACACAGAACAATACCTCAGTTCCCTGTCAAGAGTCTATACTTGGTGAAGCCCCCTCCCCCGCCCGCTTCTCCCACTGTGACCTCCTGCCCCACCTTGGCTGTCCTCGCCTATTTCACACTATGGACACTGCTCCCTTGTCCACACACACTGTCCCTTGAAGGCCTCTCCCCTTGCTCTTCCTATTGTCTGGAGATGTCAGGCCTCTGCTCAAATGCAACTTCTTCACAGAGCCTTCCCAGGTCACCCTACAGAGATTTGCAACCCTGTCACATCACTCTGGTCCCTTTCCAGGGCTTGTTTTTCTTCACAGCCCTTATATCTCTTATGTTTGTGTTCTCCGTCCATTGGTTTATTATTTGCCCCCCTCAGGCCCCCCACAGGGGTGTGCACTCCATGAAGAGTTGCATGTTTTTCAGGGCCTTTTAGTAATGCCTGGCCCATGGTGTTATTTGTTGGTGGGGGACCAAATGAATGAATGTATGCTAGTAGGCTTCAACAGTTGTAGTGTGGAGAGGGACAGAGAGCAAGTGTGGCAGGCAGTGGCTAGCCAAGAAGAGTGTGGGACATTCCCAGGATTGATAGGACTGTTGCAAATGCTTGTGACCCACCAGGTCCTAGGAAACATGTGCTATTATAATTGATCCCAAATCACTGATTATTCCACCAGTGTCACTGAGACATGGAGACACGAATTTCACACACACACACACACACACACACACACACACACACACGAGAGAGAGAGAGAGAGAGAGAGAGAGAGAAATTAAGGAAAAGGTGTGATTCATCTTATACAGAATGAAATGCTGGCTAGCTCCACAATAACGTATTTTCCTTCTATCTTTTCTCTTTATTTATCCTATGGGAAGCCTCTCTCTCTCTCTCTCTCTCTCTCTCTCTCTCTCTCTCTCTCTCTCTCTCTCTCTCTCTCTCTGTGTGTGTGTGTGTTCTGGCTTTAGCAGCTACTTGTAGACACTGCTTAAGTTTCCTTATTTAGTATCTGGTTTTCTCTCTTGCATTTCTACTGCCAATGTGATATGTTCACTTTGATGCTGGTTTAGCACCTTCAAATTCAATATTATTTAAAGCTAAAAGCACCCAAACCACGCTTTTGGTCCCTGGCAGTTCTGGCAGAGACAGCATTATCCTCATACCCTGTTGCTCACTCTTGATTCCACTCATTTCTCACCTAACTTCTTGTCTTTTTGCCACAAGCTGCCATCCTACCGCTGGTCTATTAAACCCAGCTCGGAAGGTTTTGGCCCTTGCTTTCCATCCACATGACACTTCTCTGCTCCCGACTCCGGCAAGTCAGCATGGCCGCTTCTTCCTGTTCGGCTGAAGGTCCCCTCCATGCCTCGCAGTTCTCTGATCTAACCAAACTGGGCTTCTGGCTCTTCCCTGACTCTTCCTACTACATTCTCATGTCTTCGCTAATTTTTCCACCTGTGACCAGAAAGCCTTTCTTTTTATCTGTGTTTATTAACCTGCTCATGCTTAAACAACTACATCAAATATGCCCTCCTTCATGAAGGCTTTCTGTTACTCTCTGGGAAAATTCACTTCTACAATCACACTGAGTCCCTCGAATGTAGTGTCTATGTTGTCCTTACCCCTCAGTCTCCACAGTGGCCCAAGAGCTATTTATTGACTAGAAATCTACATGGGCCCCAAACTGTATCTCATCACATCAGTGCTACTAGATGCCCACTGGAGATGTTTTCTGCTAGGGAATGAACCAAATGGTCACCCCAAGGGCTTTGGGGAGTGGTATGGTCACTGTTATTAATCATGTGACATAGCAAAGGTGTGGTAAGGTTAAATGACTGCCAGTGTCATACAGTAGGGGACCCAGGACTGTCTAATCTCTGTCTGCAAGTCTGCTTCTAACTTCCTTAGAAAGTTTCCCCCTCTGGGAAATAGCAATGACCATTCTTCAACCTCTGGATGTCTTAATTGCTTATAGCAAGAGCAACTAAGTGGATTAAACAATATATCCCAAACAGATAAATTCTGATTTAGATGCCCAGATTTCAAAATGAAGTTTCAGGCAATCACCTTGTGTGCGTCTGAATCTGGTGGCTTGGGAGCAGTCAAAAAACGGGCCACCTCCATTTTACCCGCCCACTCACTCGGCCTCCCCCAAATTGCACCATTTATTTGAATTGAGGGAGCCCTTGCTAATTGCCTCTTATTGGTCTGTTACAAGATGAAGCACCAGAAAGGAGACAAAGCCCCCCTGTTCACATTCTAAGTGGGCAGCAGGGGTCTCTGTAGAAACTGGATCCAGGCTATTCATTTTGAAAGGGAGGACAAGATCTTCCACCATCCAGATCCTTCACATTACAACCACAGTATTGCATCCTGGGAGATCCTGTCCATTTCTCACATTGTCTAGGTTATCAATCTGTTTATTTAATCAATCAAGATTGCTCATCGATCTCTTTATACTGCAAAGTGATATAAACTCTATGTGTTGGTTTCATTGTTACTCCTTCCCAGTTGGCTGTGAGAGGATGGGGCTGGGCACAGCACGAGCACATAGTCATGAACACATCATTCTTGTATTTATGCTCCTTAAGCGAGGAGCGAGGCGGTAAGCGAGCCTGCTAACTGAACTTTCAGTTTGGAATTCCTTCCTCGCCACTGGGCCTTCGCGCTCGGTTTCAGTAATACTGCTCAGGCTAGTCCCGGAGCCTAGCTTGTGCTCACACTTGTACACAGTTCTAGGAGGGGTTGTTGCCAAAGCCATCATGTGATTTACTGACCCTCCGCTGGGACAAGGGGGAACAGATACCACTTTGTGATTTTATTATAAGGAGGCTGGGTTAATATTTCTAGGTGAAACAAGCTACTATACCGAGTTCAAACATCTGAAGAGGGAGGTTAAGAAACCCTGAATGCGGGGTGTAAGGATTATTCTGTCCTGGGGCTGTACAGACGTCGTCTGAGGCAGGGAGCAGGAGAAGAAAGGACACATTGTGACCCATTTCCAACACCTCCTGTGTGTAGAGGCGGAAGTTCCTTGCCTGCAGAGGGACACGCGCGGAGGAAAAATAGGAGAGTTACAACATGGCACTTACATAAACAACACCAAACCGGCATAAAACATCTAACAAAATTACACAACTTCAAGCTTGGAATTTTTATACAACATAAATATTAGGGTTCAGCCCATTTAATAATGCTATATAAAATCAAGATTTAAGGCAGTAATGTTCCACATAAACTCTGAAAACAACATTTATGCTTCTTATAAAAGCAGAAAATGATTGCATTCTGTGGGCTTTTCAAAATGATGAATATAATTACATGAAGCAACAAAAATGGATTGAATTAAAAATCCACTAGTTTCAATTTAAGTTGGTTAAGGGGGAAAAATGTAGTTTCTGGCCAAGGACTGAGAAAAATTTACAAGTATAAAAAAATGTTGTATGCACTGTTATGCAGTTAAGCAGCCTTCTCCCAACATGTATGTATAGCCCGAGTCACCAATGAAATACGAGCTGCTTCAAACCTGCTAGGTCCAAGAAGCCCTTTAATAGTACCTACGGTCACAAGGAGAGCTGCTGTGTGCTTATTTTTTTCTCCTTGTGAGAGCACAGGGCCACCCCTTGAATAATCCAGTGGCTCCCCTAGCGTCTTTAGCGATTTAGTCTCCATCAATGTTGGCTGGTTTGGACTGGCTGTGAAGTATGGACTTAAAATCAACAGAACCCTAATAGAAGGACACTTCTGGAATTTCTGACTTATCCCCCTGCCTCCATGTGGCCAGTTTGTAGCTCTTTCTCTTATTAAAAGAGAACAGGCCCGTGCTGTAATGATCTTCCTAACTAACACTTGGTTCTCTTGGGATCCGTGTTCATGTTGTGGTGAGAGGGGCAGGACTGGTGAACAAAGGCAAAACCAACCAAACAACAGTCAGCCCCACCTCCGAATTCAGCATGGTACTAGCTTGTATTAAACGACTAGACAGAGCCTAACACAGTTCTACTCTTCATATGCCAACAGTTTCCCTTGAAGTCCTGCTTGTAGAGGACAGATGTACATATTTGGATTTAGATAATGATTTGTTAATAAAAGACAACATGAAATCAATTGGCCATTGCACTAAATCCCATGGTTATAATTAAATAATTTGTTTTATACTGTTGCTCATTTATGCATGCATGTCTATAATCTACATCTATCTATCCTTGTGTTTCATGCTGTCCTGAAGCTGAATCTTGGTGTCTTTCAGGGCAGGCTAGAGGGTGTTTCCTTGCTTGCTCAGAGTACACTGAAGTGGGATCTGGAAACTTTGGGAGAGGTTGATATGAAGGAGCAAGAGAAAAGGAGCCGGAGCACAGCCGGGGTCTAGTTGTAGGCATTAAATTCAAAACATGCGTGTACAGGCAGAGTGGTATTTAAATAAACGACAATAAACATATGTACATATATAAGCCTCTTGAGTAAGTTTTATGGTACGACTCAGGTTCCATGAACCATAAAAAGTAGATAAAAATGGTAAAGCCTTGTACCTGGTGGAGAGGTACACTGATCTGCTTCAGGAGAGCCTTCACTGCCATCTGGAGCTCGTAGAAGAACAATTGCACGGGGCAGTCAGCATTATGATCCACACTTTCCATAGATTCAGAGCCAGAGAGCTTCTGGATCCACTCCCACTCCTCTCTGTATGTTGAGTCAAGTTAAAATTAGAAATATAAGGGAAGTTCAGAGGACAGCTCAGAACTGTCTTGGTGTCCAGAGCCTGAACAATCAGTTCTTGGTGGTTAAAACACAATGTTATTTGTGGAACTTGAACCTTTTGCTACCTAAGTGGAGTTCAAATGGGCTATTTCTGATTTCAGCTTAGTTCCCCCATCACAGCACCTGTACCTCGGACAGTAGGTCTGGCGTGGACAAACCAGCCTTTGCACCTGAAGCTTTCAGATGTTTGGAGTCACTTCCTGACTGTCCTTGTTTTCCTGCCTCTCAACTCTGAAGGCCTACATTTTTACCACAGGGGCATCTACTGGTTAATTCCACAGTTGGCTAACCACAGGACTGATCCAACCCAGGCAACAAACCGCATGGCACATTTCAGCCCTGGCCTGTTGTAATCCTGGGGACTATTTTGGTTTCCTTCCCTTTCCAAAAGCTTGAGGAGAATCACAAACAGGAACACCAGACAATTCCAATAAGAGGAAGCAGGGGACACACATCACTGCTTCCTTCCTCCTCCTCCTGAACCAGTCTTCTGTGTCTTCATTCTGCATGCTCTATAGTTCTTCCTAATGAACTTGTTCAGCTGTCAAGCAGAAGGGAAGGGGAAAGAATGGCTGTGGGAGGGAAGAACATCTGGCTGGTCCCCCAAAGGGAACTCTTCAAAAAGGGCTTGAAAAGATCAAGGTAAATGCATCTCCGGCAACATTGTTTCCACAGGTATTTTGCACAAATCTCCAAAAACGTTTCTGTTGGCCCAGTTTCCCCTTCTAGCTCCGCAGGGAGCAGAAACAGACTCTCAGGAGCAGGCGAGGCAGTAAAAGAAAGCCCTCCTCTTCATGGTGGAAGGCTCTCACCAAAGGAGCATCACAGCCAGGGCTCGTCTCTGGGTCAGAAAACCAAGCTGACTGTGTTGGAGGAGGTTCATTATTTTTTTTTAAAGTAGCAAAGCAAGAGAAACAAACAAGTCAATCACCAACCCCACACTCTCTCTTTAACCACCCTCTTAGAAGAGTTTCTGTTTTTAAGAGATCTGTTTCATTTCAAGCCTCGGACTGGACAAGACTATGGAAAAATCTATCATTTGTTCCAATAAAAGAGAGAAAAAAGTCAAACTTCAGCCCTATTGCAATTTGGGCATACTTTGAGCTTCACTGCTAATGGAACTCCTTGAGAGCCTATATGGGAATGATTTCCCTTTTCCCATTGTTGACACATAACTAGATGAGAGGTTTATGATTAGCACAGTATACACAGACCCCAAAGGACAACATTGGTAAGACAGGTTCTGGAACCAAATTAGACAGTCACCAGTAAGAACCACACTGCCACTAACTAGTCAGTGTGGGCTCTGAAGATGGGGAGGTAGATAGAACTTGCATGATGAAGGCTGGTGCAGTCTTCTGTACAAGTGAATCTGGATCCTTGGAAAGGGAAAATCTGTTGATGTAATTACTAAAAGATGGCGACTAAGACTTTAGGACACAAATCCAGAAACAGACGAACATGACTGTTTCCCAGTCAGCTCACAAATGAACGATGCTGTCTCCTGGAAAGACTCTGAAGATACCAGATGTTGATTGTTGAAACGACCACCAGAGGGCAGACTTAAAGTCCAGGTGCAATTGATAAGTGACAGAGGGGATGCAATGGTCAGAGCTCTCAAAGAGACCACCACATTTCTTGCACCTTAGTCACCTTCTCCATGGCCATCAGGGGAGCTTAGGCAAGCCTGTGGACAGCATATTTACTTAAGTCTTGCCATTGTAGAGACCAAATTCAAAGGGCCATATTTGTTTTTGGTTAAGTAAATCTGTACTTGTAAAGAACTTGAGAACCTAGTTTGCATTCTTCAAAGCCTAAACAAGTCTGGAGACTTTCCCCTTTATTATGTATTCCTTCTTTTCATTCATTTTTGTTGAACACTATTCAGTTCAACAAATTACAGTAGATGAACAAGAGGCCTGCCATTAGGGTTAGGGATAAAGTTGAGCCAGATTACCAAGACTAGGCAACTTTCCCAAAGCTAAGAGAGTCAGTCACAAAATGCCAAACCATAGAAGAGATTTTTGGATGTTTGGGATTTGCTTCTTTTTTCCCTACCCAGCAAGTTGTCAGACATGTAGAACACATATAAAGTCCGAAAGCCAGAGATTTAGGAGAGGGCAGAGTGGGAGTGGGTGGGACCCCTTTAGATCAGGGAGAAGCAGTAGCTCCAGAAGATGTCATTCTCATTGGTGATATCAAAAACAAAGAGCACAGAGATCATAACTATTTCCAGTGTGAAAAAGGAGGATGGGAACAGTGTGTGAAGACAAGCCTGTGTTCATAAGAGAGTGGGGTATCATTGGTTGCACCCTGAGTGAAGCAGAAGGGTCAGTGAAGGTGCAGGGTCCCCCTTTAATGGCTTTACTCCTCCCAGTGGACCTTATCCTAGATGCTAGGATTCCATCAGGCTGCAGAACATCCCATCAGAGAAACTACACTGGTAGATAGCACTTGACTTTCCTCTGGGCAGATCAGACCAAGTGAAATCCCAACTTTGGACCACTTACTTGGAGATGTTGTTGTTTTCACGGATCTTCACATGGCAGAGAATGTTGGGCAACTTTTGGGTTACGAGCACTTTGATCTGATCCACAGAGCTACATAGCTTTAGGTAACCTAGATACAGTCCAGGAGAGAGGCGCTGATGACTCCTTTTGTGATAGGAGAGAATATCCTGTAGGACAAAGATAGACAAAATGAAAGCAAACCATCCCAAGGCTCTGTCCAAACCTGTTCTTCAAGGTGGTCCTGCTATGAGTAAAAGGAGTCGTGTGTGTGTGTGTGTGTGTGTGTGTGTGTGTGTGTGTGTGTGTGTGTGAGAGAGAGAGATGAGGTAAGAAACCTTGGGTACCACCATGAGTAGTGCAGAGGTATTAAGGTTACAGCTTGTCTTATCTGCAGGAAAATTCCATCTCCAAGTCAGGCAACCAGTCTTTAATATATGTTTTGAATGTTTCTTTTTCTCAGATTTCTGTGCCAAAGGTAAGTTTGTGGCTTATTATGGGGACTAGGCTGCTGCTGGGGGAGGTATAAAATGTAGAAAGAGAATTCGCAATGTCTGTCCTTGGAGGGTTTATAGTTCAACTGTGGGGAAATGAACATTTGTCTGTGTAAATGCTGACAGAACACATTATTCTTACTTTCAAGATAACTAAGATAGAAAAGTCTACTTTAAAGAAAGCCATTTAAAATAGAATCTAAGTAGTAAGTAGTAAAATAAAAGTCTGATTATTTTTCTCAAAAATTAAAAAGAAAAGGAATAGCACCAAGTGGTTCATTTATTTTTTTTCAACCGTTGATAGTTAGGTTGCATTTGTAGTTACACACTAATTCCAAGACTGAAAAAAGGATGCGTGAGGCATCGGTTCCTTTGGATTAATATTTTTGACCCCCATTGGATGGTAGCTGGTGACACTTTTTATATCATTAGGAAGAAAACACATTTGACAAAGTACTCAAAGTTTTTGTATTCTTTTCCTGAGACCTTTAAAATGGTTTCTGTTGTTGTTTTGTTTTGTTTTGGTTTTGGTTTTTTGAGACAGGGTTTCTTTGTATTGTTTTGGAAGCTGTCCTGGAACTCGCTCTGTAGACCAGGCTGGCCTCGAACTCACAGAGATCCGCCTGCCTCTGCCTCCCGAGTGCTGGGATTAAAGGCGTGCGCTACCAATGCCCGGCTTAAAATGTTTATATGTAAGTATGTCCTTATGGAGATCTTGTTCATTCTATGCCCTTCAGTTATCCCCTGCCCTACCATGTCTGGATTCTCAATGATCAATGATTTTGCAAAGAAGTTGAGTGAATCTAAAAAAGTTATTTTATTTTGTTTTTTACAAGATTAAAACATTGTCTGAATGATTTTGTAACAAATTTGCATTATGTTGTCATATCTATGGTCCTACAGACTTCGAAGGCTGAAGTTGTTGGTATGGTAGGGTGTGCCAAGTTAAGCACAATTATATGGTTGAATGGGATTTTGTTTACTGTAATCAGTTCTCAGTGAATTTTGTGGGTTCTGACTTTCCCCTCTCTGTGTATCTGCAGAAACTCAGATAACTGACAGCTGATATGCTCCCCTCCTCCAGGTTCCTGTGTTAGTAGACTTCTATACTAACTATTTAAGCCTTTGAACAGTTAGGATTTGAGAAAAAAAAAAAAGAGAAAGTCATGTCAGGTAACTGATTATAGAGGGAGGTTTCTGTAGGCTGCATTTAACCTAGCTTTCAGAAAGGCTGGAATAATCAAGAGTAAATTTAAAACATATCACCATGATACATGAGAGGACAAATATATTAATTAGCCTGATTCAATTAGTTTACATTGTATACACATATAAAAACACCACCTTGTACTCTATTAATGGTTATAATTATAAACTTTCAATTAAAACAATGTTAAGAAAGATGAGCCGGGCGGTGGTGGCGCATGCCTTTGATCCCAGCACTCGGGAGGCAGAGGCAGGCGGATCTCTGTGAGTTCGAGGCCAGGCTGGACCGATAACCTCCAAAACAATACAGAGAAACCCTGTCTCGTAAAAAAAAAAAAAAGATGAATTAAATTTTTAGAAGATCAAAATAAAGGGAACCAACTTTTACCATTACATGAGGGAAGACACGAATTCAAACCAAAACACACACCTGAACGTGTGCAGAAATCTTGATGGAAGAGGGAGGAATGAGGCTCCCTGGACAGATACTCTCTGGAGGAATGAGTCCTCCTCTCTGGAATCCACTGTCTGCAGTGGACTGGGCATTAAATCCCCTCTCTTCTCCATCACACACGTGCTGAGTACCTTGGAGGTTCTCAGCACCAAAGAGAACTCTCAGGCCTCAGGTAAACATGCTGTGTGTGATGCTTCCTCCGTGAAGGCCAAGGAAGACAGGTGAGTGATCAGACCATCACATTGGGCCGACTTCAGTTTTGTAGTAGGGCAGTGGAGGCACCAGATGAACTCGGCTTAGGCATTTTTCCTTTCCTGCTTTTCTTTTTGCAGCACCAGGAGTTAAATCCATATCCTTGTATATACTTAGGGTGCTCTGCCACTGAACTATACCCAGCCCCTTTGTTTTCTTCTTGAACTAAACAATGAAGTTAATGATAAGGCTGGTTTTTTTTTAGTTGCTTTGTGTGAGGAATGTTTGTGTGTAAATTAGTATATAATGTGGAGGTTAAATCTCTAAGACAGAATAGCAGAAGAAGGACAAGCTAAGACGGGAGAGGCAAACACATCAGGATGTTCAGAAAAACAAAGTCCAAAATAACTTTCAAAAAGCGTTGTTTCTTCCAGGTCTCTGCCAAGCAGATCATAGGTAAATGGTTGACTAGAAGTCGTCCTGGTCAAGGTTATCAGAGGGTGATAAAATGGTTAATGTGAGAAGGAAAAATAGAAGTATTCAGACCAGCAGAGTATGGTGATATAGCTCTAGGGGTACAAGCAGATATGGCTGTAGTCCCTAGGTCATTATCTTTGGCCTTACAGAGAACTGCAAAAGTCCCTAAAGACTAGGAAAGGACAAATACGTCTATCTTTGCAACAGAAGCAGGGAGAGCACTAGATGTCTCTGGTAATTAAAGACCTTCAAATCATTGATCTTTGCAGCAGGGTGGGGGTGGGGGGTGGGGATGAGAAAGTACCATCACACAATCAATTTGCAGCTAGCTAGGTACCCTGAGGCACTAGAGAGGAATCAGTGTGGTTTTGTGAAGAGAAAGTCCGATAGACAGTGTTTACTTCTAATAGCAACAAAATAGGGATCCACAGAGCAGGGCGAAATCCCCATTGTAATTCATTTCACCAGATAATGAGGGGGGGGAGGAGAAGCAGAGTCTTGACCACACTGCTTTAACAAGCCCAATAACTGGGTTGAATATTTGTGGGTAATGTAGATTGTATGGGAATAGTAAATTGAGTGATAGCCCAGCAGGAACTGGTCCTGAGGGCCAGCGTTTTCAGCTCCCATTTATTGACATCCTGGAGAAAGCAAATCAAGAATGTGTGTATCAGATTTGTGGATCCAAAGTTGGGTGTAGTTTAGCTTTTCTGGAAAATAGCAATAAAGCTATGAATGACCCAGTACGTTGGGAAAAGTAAGTCTATCATAATTACGGTTGAAACGTAGTAAGAAAATATGCTTATAAAGTCTCAAACCCAAGGGTACAAATATAGGATGGGTTAGGGTGTTAGAGAAAAACATGTGGGGGTCAGAGCTGACCACAAGGAGAATGTGAGTTAGGAACATACTGTGGTTACATAAACACCAATGCCACTTTGGGATAGAGTAATTCACTCTTTCATTCAATTTTTTAAAAGAATGTTACTAAGCACTTACTATGTATTTTTGTGTCTTTACATAGTCATTTATCCTTTATTAGTCAGACTGTTTTTGGAGCCTGAAAAATGAATGGGAAGAGAAAGCTGTCTCATTCACATAATCTAAAGTACTAGAAAGACCTCTAAGACCAAACTGAATGCCTATCACCTGATTTAACCTCTAACCTGCATTTTAAGGCTCTACTTTCCATAATAACTGTCCTTTTGTACTCCCTGTCTCTAGACATGCTGAATTGCTTTTCCCTCTCCAGAGCCATCCTTATTGCTGTCTCCTGGTGCTTGTTCATATGGTGCTGAGGAAAGCACCTCAGGCTGGGGCATGCCAAGGAAGCCCCCAACCACTAACCATATCTGCAGCCTTCTCTTTTGTTTCCAGATAGGGTCTCAGTAATTTGCCTAGGTTGGCTTTGAACGCACTGTAACCTAGATATGTCTTGAACTTGGGATCCTCCTGCCTCAGCCACAGCAGCCTTGCACCAGTAGGTCTTTTTACATGACACCCGTTGCCATGTCAGGAATCATGCTAGGTTGCTGATGTCATTGAGATGAGTGAGTCTTAGCTTGTCCTTTGTAGAACTTACATTCCAGGGTGAGGGAGAAAGCTGTGAGCCAGTCATTCTAATCAGCCTACTGAAGTCCACATGAAGACTGCGTCCTGGCTGTGTGCACTCAAGGGAGGCTGAAGCTGCCCTTCCAGCCACTGCCTCATTTCTTTGCCTTGTAGTCTCTCATTTAACCCCCGACTCCCTCCCTCCTCTGGTTCTTTCTTCTCCATCTGATAAGCTTAGCTTCCCCCACGGCTCAGCCCAATGGCCCCTCTTCTGCAGGGCCTTCCCTGATGTTGCTGGGCAGAATTAATAGCTGCTTTGTGTGTGTTCCCATACTGCACCGTTTGTGCGGCTATCGGGCTCTGGTTTAGTTCTGCCTTGTCGTACCTTGATTTGTTTACAATTCTGTCTCCCTCCCTTGACTGAACTCCTTGAGAGCAAGGGCCTTGACTTACTCATTTCATTTTCCTATAGCACCGAAATGAGAACCCGGCACCTAGTTGATGTTGCAAAAACATGTCAGTGAAGGACAGATGTGGGTGAGGTCTGGGCCCGGGTCCTGCTGGTGTGGAGTCTGAGAATCCTCGACCCAGCCTGTCCTCACTGGTCACTTCTCTTAAGGGCCTGCTAAAGGGCCAGTAGACAGCTGCTTTTTCCAGTAAGTACAGGGCTTTCCTTTTGCTGGGTAAGGAATGGAAGCCAATTGTGCAGGAGGGTAGGGGTCACAAAGGAATGGGTGGTAGTTGCTGTGGGTCCAGGACTCATTAGACCAGAAAGTATTTAAATTTTCTGAATTGTTTTATGGCTTTTTAAAAATAGAAAAATGTGACTCTAATCGGCATTTCCAAATTCTTTTTTAAAAGTGGAAAATGTTTTGATAATGGTACCATGCTCATGCACCACGGTGGGCTGGGGCTGGGTGGGGGCTGCCCCCTTTCTATGGAAGGATGACCACCGATTAGTGTAGTCTCCAGTATTTCCACCATTTCTTCTTTTAAACTGAGGTGTGGCTCATAAATTTCATCTTCACAAAGCAACTGACTCAGTGGTGTTCAGCATATTGATGAGGTTAGTAACTGTGTGTACTAACACCCAAACCTTTTAAACTACTGTAAAAAAAAAACCCTCCCATTCATCACCCACCCTCCTCCAGTCTTTCTGTCCCTCGTCCCCAAGCATTCTGTCTCATTGATCTTGGTTATTATAGCTAGAGCATATGAATGGAGTCACACAATCTGTTATGTTTACTTATGACTTCTTTTGCTTAGTGTGATGTTCTCAAGGCTCATATAGGCTGTAACATGGATCACACTTCATTCGTTTATATGGCTGAATAAGTTTCCAGCACGTGGCTACATTTTGTTTCGCTCACCCATTTAGTAGCTATTAGAGATTGGAGGTTGTTTGTACCCTTTGGTGTTTTTGGACAGTGCTTATATCTCCATGGGTGAATTTAGTCATTTCTTACTTCTATCCCAGTTAGTTCATTTCCATTGGTAGTTGTGATTCCTTTTTGATAACTGTGTTAGATGCTATGGGGAGGGTAGTAGGAATGTACAGGTAAGACAACAGAAAAGACAGAAGAGGTGTACGCATGCATGCACTGGGCATCCAATGGTGACAAGCAATGCCCAAAGAAAGGAAGCAGAAAGCAAATCTCTCTCTCTCCTCTCTCTCTCTCTCTCTCTCTCCCTCCCTCTCCCTCCCTCATTTTTCAGGTAATGTGACATTGGCAGGTTATCTCCTTGAAATGTGTATCTTCATATATGTCCTGGACACAGAATTATGTAGCCTCACTGGCTTTTCATGAGAACCCAATAAAAACCTGGATGTGGTATCGTTGAATATATAGTAAGTACTTATGTGTGAGATTAATGTTCTTAGACAACTTCACACTCAAGGTGTCCAGTCCCTGGAGTGACTCCTGAAGGTCAAGGTTAGAACAAGCATTATCCAGGGACAGCCTTCCTCTCGGAAATACCCTCACTGCTAATCAATTTGCTCAGTGGGACTCCAACTGGTCCATAGCACTTCTTTTACTTCCCAAGCAAACAGGAGGATTTTTCTCTCCCAGATACACGAGAGAGGCCAGTTTGGAAGGCCTGGGCCTTGAGAAGGTCAGGAATTTGAGGAATTGGATGTTAGAGTTATCTTGGGGTCCCAGGGATTAGTAAATCAGTTATGGGCAAAGATTTTGTTGAGGCCTTTACCTGTTTTGAATATCCAGTTGTGAACTATACAGTTTTTTTGTTGTTGTTGTTTTTTTTTTTTTTTTTTTTGGTTTTACAAGACAGGGTTTCTCTGTATTGTTTTGGAGACTGTCGGTCCAGCCAGGCCTCGAACTCACAGAGATCCGCCTGCCTCTGCCTCCCGAGTGCTGTGATTAAAGGCGTGCACCACCACCGCCCGGCCCAACTGTACAGTTTTTGTACAGCATTTCTTAATTGTTATGAAAGGGTAAATGAAGTGATGGAACGCCTCAATGGATGATGAGCCAGAATCAGAAGTCTCCCCAGGAGGGTGGAGGAGCTGGATTGGAAGTGATCGAGAGGTGCCTAGTACTGCTTGGGTTTTCTTAAGTAGAGAAATAATAAGAATCATGAATACTACTGATATGTTATTTTGCCTCATCTTCCTCAGAACCCTGTGAGGTAGGGTTTTCTGCAGACGAGTAGACAAAGGGTTGAAGACTAATTCCCTCTGGCTGCAAAGCTGAAGGCTTGGAATAGGAATTATACCCAGTCACCCTGTTTTCAAAGGGCTACCCTAGCCACACTAGCTAATTGTTTTACCTTAAATAGCTAACTTACTTACACTCCCAAGGGGTGTCTAATATAGGAATGAGTCTAGTCACCACTTGCCCTCACCCAAACCAGGACAAAGTCCGACATGGCGACATGGCAAAGGTAATCGTAATAGTCAAGGCCAATAGCTCTGGATTTGATTTTGTGGAATTTGGGTTCATAGGTAATTGACAGAATGCATGTGCATGTGTGAAGAGCGTGGGGGCAGGGAGCACAGACACACTCATGGCTCCCCTCTTCACCTTTTATAAGCAAGTGCTAAAAGAAACATTTAAGAAATTTAGTTTTTACAGGGTGACTAATACACTAATCCCCTATAGGGATAAACTGGGGTCTGGGCTACTTTTGCTCCTAGAAACACAGGCCCCAGCATGATATAATACCTGGTTTCTCCTAGACTTATTACATTAAAAATGTGTTACAGGTGCAGAAAAATTCCAATCTGGTGAAAGGTTGTTAGAGAAGGAGACCAAAAATAGAGGCAGGATCAGGTTTCCACACAGATCCAAGTGGAAAATCCACCCCCGCTGACTGGCGCATTCCTGCTTGATGTCGTTCCCACCCAACCCCTCTCCCTTCTCCTCCCCCACTCTTTCTCTCCCACCTCCCTTGCAGGGCTTGTGCCGGACAGGAAATGGAGAACAAGACTCTTAGGGTTGGTAGCCAAACACTGACGACCAGAGACGTAATTCCATCTGGAGCTGGCTTCACCAACTCAATACGGAGGTTGAACTAGACTTTGGTGGCCCAAAGATGCCTAGATATGTCCCAGTAATGAACTGCACCCTCTCCTGTCAAAGACTTGGGGGACATAAGGCATCCATCCCAGTGGGGATCTGTTAGAACTGGGCTCTTCCTCTCTCGTACTCAGAACGGACAGATTTGTAGTTATCCTCCCATGGTTGCTTAGTTACGGATGCTTTCCTCCAGTTTTTCTACCTAATTCTACATGGTGAGTTCTATACAAACAGTGGATTTTTAAAAAACAAAAGAATGAAAAGGAATCTGTGTGAGCCACTGGGTAGCCGGGCCTGTGGCTAGTGCCTCCATCTAGTCCAGGTCTGCATGTGAGCTGCTCCAGTTTGAATTTTGGTGGTACTGGGAGCTCTTATCTTCCACCCTTCACTAGAATCCTAAGTTAGTATTTCCTAAGTCTCCCATTTGTACTGCAGAATGTGATGGGCAGCTGAAAGAACCCCTTCCATCAGATGGTACGGGTTAAACTCTCAGTTTTGGCACTTTGTTGCTATATGTCTAGGGCCACGTTCTGTGACTTGCACCAATCACCTGAGGCTAATGCAGTTTCTGGTCCCTTCTTTCAAAAACATATAGGGCTGGTGAGGTGGCTGAGTGGGTAAAGGTGCTTGCCTCCGAGCCCGAGTAGAAGGAGAGAGTTGATCCTTGCAAGTTGTCCTTTGGCCTCCACATGTGCACTGTGGCGTGTTCTCTCTCCCTAATAAAGGATGCTACAGAGAAAGAACTTAAACTTTCAAATGTTAATTACTGGATACTGGGTGCCTTGAAAGGGCTTGCCCAAGTGAGGGACTAAATAGGACCAAAGGTTCATTAACCTCACCCAGTCAACCTCTGTGTGCCACCCTGTGTCCCTTAACCTCTTTGAGCCCCAATTACCCCATTCCTAAAATGGATTTAGCTGTGCTTTGCTGTCCTGTGAGTATTATGAAGAACAAGCAAGAATAAATATGTATGTGTGTTCTCCCCCCTACCCGGTACTGTACTTCATTCTGGTATTGAGATAATGTCAATCTCTGCAGAGTCCCTGCTTAATCGTCTCAGTTCTTCTCACTGGTTCATCGATGTTAGCGTTTGAATTGGAATTGTACACCGTAAGTGTTGGGGAAGTCTTATGCTAATAAAGTACTGTTGAGCCTATAGGAAACCTAGATAGGAGGGACTAGGAGTCCAGGAGAACTCTGGGAAGGAGAAAGACAAGAGAGTCGACATGTGACGCCATAGGGGTAAGAAGCCGGGAACTATTCTCCGGTAAGAAACATACTTAGATTAACAATTATGGGGTAATTACTTAAGGCAGAGCTAGCCAGTAAGAGAAAAGCAAGGCCAACAGCTTCATAATTAATACAGCGTCCTGTGTGTTTATTTGGGGACTGCAATGAGGCAGAGCCCAGGCGGCTGGCGGGGAATAAACCAAAGCGGCTAGCAAAGGAAAAAGCTTCTCTTAACATAATGGTGTCAGAAGTGGGATTGTAAGGTATACCAGTTACATGTTTTATATTATAATATTTGAAGAATTGTTCCAATTTACTGGAGACATATGCTGGACCATTGTCAGTTTTTATTGTTTTAGGTATACCCATAACAGCCATTACCTCTGCAAAAGCCGGCTGTGGTGGCGCACGACGGTAGGAATTGCCCCAGAGGCAGAGGCAGGCAGGTTTCCGAAGAGAAACCCTGTCTCAGAGAAAAATAAACAAAAGTGAAAGAAATAGAATAATAATAATAATAGATAAATAAATAAGCCACACAAAGATGGAAAATACACAGAGAGTCTGGATACTGTACACTATTGTGTTTTTCAGTTTTATAATTGCTCAGGAAGGAACAGCTGCTAAAGTACACTTGATTATAAATGCTGCTAAATTAATTCAACTTATATCTTTTGAAAATGCCTTGACTTCAAAATTTAAGTATAAGGATATGTTACTCGGAAAAGGAGATTTTATTTAGGTTTCTACAGAAAATGAAAAGCTGAGAATTCCTTCCAGGCTTCTGTGGTTTCACCAACCAAGACCCCCGGAAGCAGTGGACCAGGGGTTCCAACAATTGAGCCAGCTAAGATGATACAGCCTTACAGACCCCGAAAATACGGACTTATACAGGTTTCTGAGTTTTGTCATGATCCCCATGGTGTGAACAGCGCCCCCTTCCAGCAGGAAGCAGTTTGGAATGAGCGACGTCCCAATTCCCATCTTGTTTATAAATCTTTGTTTTCATTTAAATGGGATTGTTTATAATTGGCTAGTGATCACAGCCAATCTTTTTTAATGGTAAAAAGGGGAATTATGGTATGGGTATTGTTTTTCATTTATTGAGACAAAATCAAGGTCAATTTTGTGATGCTTATATTTCTCCTCTTGATTAAGTATTGTGCTTATACTGATCTTTTAAAATGTAATGCATAATTGAATACAGATTATAGATAGTTGCTTATAATAGTCAGAACTTATAGTTAGGTAAGTTAGGTTTTCTAGATATACAGAAATATATTTGAGATAGATAGATAGTCTTCAAACCTTTCAAAGACCTTCAGAATATGGCATTTAAAATGGTTTAGGGTTTTTCTTGACAATGTCTGCTCCTGGCAGCACCAATTACGTCTGAGAGGAAGATGGGCATCGAAGAAACTCGTTATAAAGTTTGCTTTCAAACATGGCAGGATTAGCCATTTGGGCAAGAAACTGCTCTTGCCTAGACTGTTTGACTGTTGCTGTACAAACTGAACATGCAGGTCCCACAGGAAAGTGACTGCTGAACTCAGTCTTACAGGGTTCCTGCTTCATGAAGAGTCTACCAGACTTTCTGCAGGACACAGAAAAATGACTGACAGACTGCCAATGCAGATGGACAGTTTGAAATTTCCTGCTTTGCTGAGAAGTCTTCCAGACACAGTGTGGCCTATGGGCTGAAGATGGATGCCCCAACGTTACAGAGGAACTTTGGGTGACTGTCCAGATAGCAAGATGTCTCTGTCAATCCTAGTGTTTATATATTATCCTTCTGTGGTCTTTGATGGAGTTGAAGACAGATAGTTATAATTACAGTTTTCCTTAGTTATGATAAAAGATAAGCTACATAGAACTTGGGACTCACAAGGATGGGATGGATGATATTTTCTTTAAATCTTGGTAAAATATTGTAACTATGTTCTTACTTGATAACTGTTCTGTCATATACAATTTGACTATGTTAAAGTTAAGACCTTTCTTTTTGTTTAAACAGAAAAGAGGAGATGTTGGGGAAGTCTTATGCTAATAAAGTACTGTTGAGCCTATAGGAAACCTAGATAGGAGGGACTAGGAGTCCAGGAGAACTCTGGGAAGGAGAAAGACAAGAGAGTCGACATGTGACGCCATAGGGGTAAGAAGCCGGGAACTATTCTCCGGTAAGAAACATACTTAGATTAACAATTATGGGGTAATTACTTAAGGCAGAGCTAGCCAGTAAGGGACAAGCAAGGCCAAAAGCTTCATAATTAATACAGCGTCTTGTGTGTTTATTTGGGGACTGCAATGAGGCAGAGCCTAGGCGGCTGGCGGGGAATAAACCAAAGCGGCTAGCAAAGGAAAAAGCTTCTCTTAACACGTAAGTTTTGTGTTTTCATTGCTTGTTCTTCTGACTGGTAGAGTCTTGGAGAACTCTGGGACCTTCAGGAGGCAGGACCTGGCTGGTGGAAGTAGCCTACTATGGGGAGGGGCTTTGTAGGTTAGTAGCCTCAAGGAGCCCCTAGTTCTGGCCCCTCACTGTTTCCTGGTTTGTGACAATGTGAACAGCATTTGCATCAGGCTCCTCCCACCATGGCTGAGGCACTGTGCCATGCATTTCCTGTTGTGAGGGACTGTAGCACTCTGAAACTGTGAACCAAGACAAATGTTTTCCCCTTATGTTGTTTCTCTGGGTGATACTTTGATTATACTTGTGTGAAAGTGACTAATACAATTGTCAGGGCATTTTCAGAGTGTCCACTCTTAGGATTGCTTGATCAGTTTCATATGTAGGTAGAAATCAATGAAAGTAACCCACAGCATCGTTCTTACCTGTGGAATCCGAACAGCAAATCATCTCAGGACTCTACTGCATTGCCATTGATGTGAACAACTTTTGGTATATTGTATTAGAGCTGCCATAAATGTATCAGAATCACAAATATCTGAAAATTGAAAAAAATCCTACATACCTGAATGGTTATTAGTAAAATATCTAAGGCTGTTGGCTCCTCGGGAGTTGACAGGGACTTCCTCTGGCTTTGCAGTTTTGAGATCTGCATCCATTTGCCATTAAAAAAGGAATAAAGCATCTCCACTTCTCTGATGGTGACTATGAGGATGTTGCCATGGCGATCTTTAATAGGCTCATAGTAAAGTCTTCCCAAGTTGTGTGTTCCAAGTAAATTCTAGAAACCAACAGATTACTGGTAGCTTAGTTGGTATTGTAAAACAGAACAACAATACCGCAACAAAAGACACTGAAAACTGCTGAATTTCTGAGGAGCTGTGTGTGTTTTCTTTTTTTAGAATGAAACCTATCGTAGGTGGCATCGCAGAAATGTGCTTAACAAAAAGCTCAAAGAAAAGTCTTCACTGTGAGCCTGCAAAGATTACAGCAAGAGGCACAGACGTTATATTTTCTTAAGCAAATCCAATATCTGTAAACATCTCTTGCCCACATAGACACACCAGCACGTAAACCTCAGTGACCAGCACTTGAGAATCCCAGATGTTTTAAAGAAAAATGTCTGATATTTCAGGTATGCTGCTTGTGGAGTTTTCAAGAGATCTTCAGTAAGCTAGTATGAGGTGGGGTTGTTTAAAATGAAGAAGTGAATTGACAATGTCGCACATTGTACAGAGGTCCCTTGATGACTGTGCATTCCCTACAAGGTTCTTTAATCAGGAGGTTGGCCTGGTTTGACTTATCTGCATCTTTGGCAGTTCTGCTTACTGAAAGGCTTGTTGAAATTGCTTATACACTCTGTCCACAGAGGCGGACAATACTTTTAGAAAAGTGAGGAGGACGCTGCATTAAATATGATGGACGGAGCTGAGGCACAGCTCATTAAAATAAAGGGGGAACTGTATAAATACGAGGGGGGCGAAGATCTCTAGCCAAGAATGATAGATGATTGGAATCAAATCCCACACAAACCACTGCAGAGTTCCTAGCTGGTGTGTGAGTATGAGTGTGTTTGTGAGTGTGTTTGTGTGTGTGTGAACTCACATAAATGATGATGTGATAATGTGCTAGTGTGAGAGCTGATGTAGAGCTGGAGTTTGTAAAACTGACAAATTGACCTAAAAATAAACAAGATAGCTGCTTAGTATTCAAATCTCAAACCCTGGAGTGCTCCCTTGTAGATAGGGACTGTGTCTTCAGATTCCCCCCCCCCCTTACAAAGACCAGACACAGAATGAGTAAGGAGCTTTATAAATAATCACTGACAAAAATTCATTTGGTAAGATTAATTATTAAGTGGCATAATCATTCAGATTTTCCTTTCTAACAAATTACTTATTAATCATAGAAAACCCTACTTTGGTAAGATTGTTAGTCTACATCTATGTAGCACTCCAGTTTTATATAGACACTTTACTATATGAGCAGTGTTGTGCCAGTGAACTGACAAACCAAAACAAACAAGAGGACAAGGAGTGGCATGGCTGGTTTGTAGTGAGTGACAGTCTCTATAGTGTAGTCCATTCCAAGCAACCTTGGATATGACAATAACCGTCCAAAGTTTCTGAATATTTAATAGTTGGTTTTCCAAGCCATTAATGAGCTGGTTTTAGCACACCACAACTATTAAGACTTTTCTCATACAGGTGCTGAGTTTCAGGGCTGGCTACAATTCATTAACAGACTGTTTACTTTCTCTGGTCCTGAGCTTCACCATCTTAAATTAAAGGTCCTTGCAGTTAAGGCGTCACTTTGGCTAATCCTTCCTTCATAGAGTGACCAGGGGATTAAATCAAGCAACACATGAAAATGTATTTCACAAACCCTCGAGCCTGCTACCCTGTTGAATATAGGATTTTACAAATCTGCCATAATTAGAATCTCCTCTTGGTCTCCAACTATATTTTCTGGATCCAGCCCAGTTGCAGATTCTCTGGGAAGACATTTCTCATTCTGTTATGGTTTGAATATTGACTATCCTCCAACAGGTTCACCAAGAGGGAGGCTTGGATCTAATCAGTGAATTCGTCCATTGATAGATTCATAAATGTGATGGCATTATTGAAGGTAATGAAAACTAGGAAATGAGGCCTGGTGGGGGAAGTGGGCCACTGAAAGTATGCCTTTGAGAGGTACAGTGCATCCCTGACTCTCATGGTTTTGTGCCTTTTGGTAATTATGAGGTAGGCAAACTCTGTCATTGTACTCTTTCATGCCAAGCAGCAAGGCTAGCCAAACTGGGCAGAGATCTCTGAAATGGTGAGTGATCGTTCCCTCTTTGGATTGTTACGTTCTGGTATGTCAGAGCAGTGAATAAGTCAACTAGCAGGATCTCAGGGAGAATTCACCATCCTCTCTTTTCTTTCCTTCTGTTTTGTGTACAAAGTTCTTAGTATGTGTCTGACTGTACTGCATGTAACTGAAGTGCCTGTTGCAAGACACGGTGCTTTCCTTTCTATGTCTCTAGGTCCTTGTCACAGGAGGAACTCAGTAATAGATAAACGACCACACATATTTCTTAATGCATAGCACATAATTCACAAAAGAATAATACTAAAGTGGCCATTTTAATACAGTTATAAATAAAGCGAACTTATAATGGCATACTGCCAGGTTTGGAGACCTTTTCCTTCCTCCTTTCTTTTCCTTTCTGTGTTTCTCTCTCTGTCTCTCTGTTTCTGTCTGTCTCTCTTTTGAAAGAAGTCACATACCCTTGCTGGCCTAAAACTTGCTATGTAGACCAGGCTACTAGGCTGCCTTGGAACTCACAGGCCTACCTCTGCCTCCTGAGTGCTGGGATTAAAGGCGTGTGCTACCATACCCAGCTGGATAGGTTTTCTAATTGGTCGAATAAGAAAGCACTAAAAAAATCCTCCTGGTATTCTTCCTTGATAATGATTTGGATAGCCAGCTTTGGGGGAGGGGGCTCCTTTGAACCTAAAGGAGAAATAGATCACGATGATACCTGTCATGTTATATTATGCGACCTGGGCCCCTGATGATCCTATGTGGTAAAGTGGAAGGAGACCCATGTGATGCTTGGGGTACATCCAGGTGATAGCCAGAAGACCTCTAGGCTAGCAGTCAGCTGGAGCCTGGGGGCACCATTCTGAGTAACCTTATTTAGTTTCAGAATGTCACAAAAAGTTAAGGAAGTGCAGAAGGGACTGGAAAAAGTGAAAATTTGGGAATTTTAGTTTTGTTTTCTGCTTTAAAAAGTAAGAAAGAACAGCATCACCCATTGTTAACTGGCTCTTGCTCATTTCTAAGAAGTGTGGAGGAGGAACATCTAAAGGAAAACAGTCTGCACTGTCTTTCTAGGATAAGTATTTTCGATTCCTCTCAGTGTGGAGGAGGAGGCTGTCTAAGAAGGAATATTCCTAAGAGGCCTCATCGTTCTCCCAAAAGAATGAACAGTACAGGGGCTTGCTCACTTACAGGCCTTCTAATCTTGAAGCTTTTTTCATACAAATGCTGATTTTTTTTGCTTAGATAATTTTAATTAACCAATGAATTAATTTTTGTACATTTCACTTTATTTTCAAATAAAATATTAAGCTACTTGTTACTTTCTTTCTCTTCCTTTCCTCCTCCTCCTCTTCCTCCTCCTCTTCTTTTTTGACAGTGTTTCCCTGTCTAACAGCACTAGCTGTCCAGGAACTGTCTTTGTAGACCAGGCTGGCATTGAACTCAGAGATCTTCCTGTCTCTGCCTTCCGAGTGCTGGGTGCCACTCTTTCTTTTTTTTTAAATTACAACATGGATAACTTCTTCAATTTGTAAATTAACACATAATAATGTATTAAGGTATTAGGAGAATTCAGTCTTTAAAGCTTCACATATACAGATTTGAATCCATAGTCTGCTACTTCCTATCGTGTGACCTTGGGCATAAATTGACATTCCTAAACCTCAGGTTTAACTTCAGTTAAATAAGTATCAATAATAGTAAAATGTCACTAGGTCACAGTGCAGACTGAATGAGATAAATTTTGGGAAGCACATGATATAGTCTGTTAGATCAATGAGAGCAGCTGGTGCCACAGTATTGTTATATACTCGAAGAGGACCTTACTCAAAGAGGACAAAGGGTAAATTGCCTAGTAGTTGGTATTTTTATGACAGAAGGTAAGTCAATAGACTGTGTGTTATGGATATAGATGATGGAGGGTAAGATTGTGATTAAGGCCCTACGTGCTATGGCAAAATAGCCACCACTAAAGGAGTCTAAGTGGGGCTGGAGAGATGGCTCAGTGGTTACGAGCAATGATTGCTCATCCAGAGGACCTGGCTTCAATTCCCAGCACCCACATGGAAGCTTACAACTATCTGTACCTCCAGTACCTGACACACTCACACATACATGCAGGCAAAACCACCAATGCACGCATAGTAAGTAAATTTAAAAAAGAAAGAGTCTAAGTGAATGCCATGGCCTACATCTTTTCGAGTGAGCACTCTGGCAGAAGCATGGAGGATGGATTGGAAAATGTTCAGAGCAGAAGAGAAGCAAAGGTTGAGGAAACTTGTGACGTAAGTGGAGAGTAATCAGGCTATGGTAGAGAGGCTGGAAAGATGGGGAGGCGGCACACCATATGCCCAAGGCAAGTCCATGGGAGTTAAGTATGCTTGACGCCAGTCATTTATAATTTCCTCAGAACACTGTCAAATAAATTTAGACTAGTAAAGTAACTAAAAATGGTGTTTGCCATCTCTTCTCTTGAAAAGCTTTTCTTCACCTCACCTCCCTCTTTAAAAGGGTGTTTTCAGTATTTTCAGACATTTTCATTGTGTAGCACATTATGTAAAGAGCAATGGGTCCTCAGGCAGACAGGTGAACACACGCCGTGTGGTTAAAGAATGATGGTGATTAAACAGCAGCATGGTGGAGGGGAGCTCACAGAACAGGGCTCAAGGTTCTGCTGCGCACACTGGAGCGCATGCATTCATTGAGAATTATGAGGCTCTGATTCGGTGAAGACTGCGGGAGATATCTATGTAGTGGCTGAGAGATGCTTCTGCGATTCCTGGTCTCTTTGATTAGATAGATTTTTCCTAAGTAGCCAGGACAGACAACAGTCTTTGAACTTAGGCTCTTAGAGGCTAAGCAGGCTACCAGGGCCACCTCTCCTGTCTGAGTTGACTGTTTTAAAGTCAACTTTAAGAGTTGCAAAGATGACATATAAACAGTGATAGGCTAAGCAGATTGCTGAATCACCTCTCCAGTCTGAGATGAGTGCTTTAAAATAAAGACAGGAGAAAAGATACAACATTCAAAGGGGGAGCAAACCTTTGATTAGAAGGATGAGACTGTATAAGGTGTTGAAAGTGGGGAGAAGAAAGACAATGAGGTAATGGTGTGGCGATCATTGTTCTGAATGAAGACTAAAGATACTGATGGAGAGATTGACCTAACTATGAGTACAGAGAAAGGTTCTTTGAGGAAGTTTAAACATTAAGCTGAGACGTAACAGGTATGTAAGGATAAGCAAGGCAAGGAGGTGAATCAAGAGAGGATCCTAAGCAGAAAATGGCTATGAGTTAGCATAAGAGACTGAGAAAGACAGCCCAGAAAGTGTGAGAAAATCAGGAGAGGATGGCTTTATGGAAGCCAAAGAATGTGCAGCTTTCAAGAGGCAGAGCAGGACTGGGTGTGTTGAGCACTGCTGCTAGGTGTCACTCGAGATGACTCACAAGTGTCCATTGGGTTTAGTGACGCTGAAGACAGTGGCAGGGACGCAGAGAAGTTTCATAAGGCCTGCTACACAGTTTGGGGGATTCTCTTAAAGAATACATATGTAGGTGTAAAAGTAGATGTTTATTTAGAAAGAAAAAAAATTCTCACTTTTCCTTCCATTCTCCGCCAATACAGGAATTTTGAGTCCCCTTTTCTTCCTGAAAATTCTTTAGGCAGTTTCTCAGAAATGCCTTTTGACTATAGTTCCACCTTCTCCTTCTCTCCTCCCCTAAAACACCCCGGGACTCCCAAACTTGCAGTCCCATGCAGGTGAGGAGCCCTACACCCCAGCTTTGTCTGCTCTGATGACTGGTGGCGGAATGAGGAAGGTGGTGGATAAGGAGGATGTGAGGGATTCTTTCAAGAAGGCTAGTATAAGGAATGAAAAATGATTATTTTGTAGCTGAGAGGGTATGTGAGGGCACTGTAGACATGGGTTGATGTGAGGGTTTGTACACATGAATGCAAATGAATGCAATGCCCATGGAAACCAGAGGATCCACCCACAGCTGGAGTTACAGGTAGTTGGGGAGCAAACTCAGGTCCTCTGCAAAAGCAGTAAGTATTCTTAATTGCTGTGGCACCTCTCCAGACTGAGATGAGCATTTTAAATGAAGAGAGAAGGGATGAGATTCAGGTCATGCCATCTGTGGAGGAGCAAGCCTTTAGTTGGGAGGGTGAGGCTGTATAAACTGTTGGAACAGGGGAGAAAAAAAGAAGGTGAATGTCTGGGCAGGTTTTGGAAATTGGGTAGTGGAAAGCTTGTCCCATCTCTTAGAGAGTTGGTGATATCATCACTGTAGTCAGGATGGAGAGTCTGGGGAATGGGAAGACTGTGGGAGAATGCAGAAGGATTTTAAAGAGTGGTTTTATAGCGTGAGAAGGCAGTTACTACAGAAATGTAGCAGGGTCACTAAACAGAATCCTAATTGAGGATTGCGGCTATGCGTGGAGTAGGAAAACTGTCAGTTCCTTTCATGCATATGGTTTGTTTCCTTTCATAAATCATGGTGAAACAACTTTAGTGTAGACATATTGAATTGATCTAGGCTTATTTTTTTTCAAGAGAAAAATCTAGAATATTTTCAGGGACTGATTGTGATGTATCATGGAATCTCAGCTTGATAAAGGGGGAAATAGTCTCAAAAAATGGCGGGATCAGAAAGTTTGGCCTGGAAAGTGAGGAAATCCAAGAGTGTGGTGGTGAGGGCTAGGCAGGGTCACACTGGCCATCGAGGTATCCCTCAGTGTCTGCCTGTATGGCTAGCAACAGCCTGTCCTCGGGTTGCTGATAGATAACACACAGAGGTGTCAAGGGAGACTCCAGTAAACACACAACCAAGAGTTTTGCTTGAATTTCTAAGGGGGTGTCAGTCTGTGGCCAGGCATATCCCAACTAGTGGTGGGCTAGTGGAGGGGTGGAACCTTTTGGGACTTCTTTCTCTTAAAGAAAAAACAGCATGGAAGATGGTGCCATAGTCCAGCCAAGCGTGTGGGTTAGTGATGGAAGGATGTGCTCTGGATTTAGCTCAGACATCATGACCCAGCTCCAAACACTTCTCTTTGGGGTGTAGGAGGTGAATCTCAATGAAGAATGAATTGTCATGGACACTACTAAAACATGGACACTACTAAAATCTGAAGCCACTGAGGACACAAGACACTTAACGGTCTATGCAGTGTACCCTAACACAGAGGGGCAAATGTAACCTTCCCTAGCAACATGGCAACTGTTATGCGGTTACAGGATTGAGTTGTTACTGGATGGGTTCAAAAAGAGAAATTCTTGTAATTGTAGGTAGGGGTGGAGCTAGAGTATTTTTATGAACTTTTAAAGACAATGTTTGCTGTGGGCCTGCTGGCCAAATACAGCTTACTCTCCCACTATGCAAATTTCTAGAGATTGTAAGAGACAGCTTTGTAAGTAGACACAGGTCTCCAGCAGAGGCTCCAGGTTCTTCTTGGGACCCCAGCTTCATATACATGCATAGGCTTTTTAGAAGCCACCAGAAAACTGCTCTAACCCCCTGCTGCTCTTTGCTCCCTTCATCCAGTCAAGCTCCCACAGGCGATGACCATGAGCCCTTGAGCCGAGCCAACTGGTTAGTATCAGATGGAGAACTCCAATCTCCTCACTCTTTGTTCAGGATTCCATACCAAAGGCAGAATTGAGTAGGCACGTAGTCAAATTGTCCAAGAAGCCTTCCCGTGGCCAGAGATCAGAAAGGGGAGGGAGCCTTCTCCTCCCACCCTTCTCCTTTGCAGGTAGGATTGGTGACTGAGCTCTTCAAGTTTGAAGACACTTTCCTTGCGGGGCTGAGCTCAAGCCTGGTCCCTCACCTGTAGCTGGGCGGTTGCAGCAAGCATCTTCTGCCGAGTCTGCAGCACTGTGGATGAGGACATGGAGATGGGCACACTTTGCCTTAGCCACCTTATGTCTTCCCACATACAGGACAGCTGCAAGAGAAGTCATGAGGTCACATCATCGTCCAAGCCAGTGAATGATTTAGGTTGTGGCATCAAAGCAAGGCAGGAGAAGGAAACCTGACCCCCCTGATATTTGTTCTCCAGTCCATTTTCAGATATACACGAAACCACTTTTTGATCTCTGTCCAATTGGAAAAAGATCTGAATGCTAATGAAACAGTCAGATCTACATTTTAGTCTTTGCCAAATGATCCCATAACTCTGAAGAGTGGAGACACAATCTGACAGGATGCACACTTCTTTGCTTTGAAAATGTAGTGGAGACACTACTTCAGCCTTTTAAAAAATGGCAGAGGGCATACTGGGGCCATAAGGGATCTTTGAGATAATTTACTTCCACCCCAAAACTTTGATCCTGAGAGACCCCTCAACTAAAGTTTCAGAGATTTATGTGCGGCAGCCCTGGTGCAAAATAGGGAAAAATGAAATGAGAACTCAGTGTACCTTCATGAACCACAGAAAATCTTGTGTAATAGAACTGGTGTGAGAGTCATCTATTTCAACAATGGGTATTTGATCTTCATTGGTGACTAACATATTGTCTTTATAATAAAATATAACAGCTATGTAGAGTCCTCTACAAAGAAAAAGAGAAAGAAAAAAGCAAGTCTTCAACTCTTTGTTTTACCAAACAAGTCATAAAATTATATATATACATATATAATTGCATATACATATATGTGTGCATAATTAACATATGTGTATGTATAATTAGTTTTAGACATTTTGCAAGCTGAATTGAAAATATACGTAGGAACATATTTTTGCTATGTATCATAAATTTACTTGCTAAAACTCAGAAATCGGTATCTTGCCCAAATTCTCAGGAGAATTCATTCTTTTAATAAAAATACATAATTCTGCTTGGTTTCCACTTAGAACCCTAGTTAGTTCACTGCTGAGACGTAAGACTTCCTAGAAGAAGTGCTAACATCCTAGAAGGACCCACCGTTTTAAGGTTTTCACAAACTTGTTTGAGGAATGGAATAGGTGTCTCAGGCTCCTTGAAACTGACTGCTTGCGGCCCGTGGTTTGCAATTTTGAACTTTCTGGAATGTAGAAAGAAGATTCAGTGCAAATTCCATCTGACACATCAACATTTCTGCTTTCCCTTCCTCCCTCCCGGCCTTCCTGTCACTTACCAGTTTCATACAGGGGCCCAGGTTATTGTTTCTTTGATAAACTTGTATTTATTTAAGATATCAGTTGATATGGCCAGAATTGGAAATGGCCCCAATAGGCTCGTGTTTTGAATGGTCTCCGGTTAGTGGAGTTGTTTGTAGGTATTGGTGGTTTGGAGGCTTTGGAAGGTGTGGGTAGGTTGTAATTGGGGCCAGGCCCTTGGGAGTGTGTTGTTCATCTTGTTATCTCACCTTTCCGTGCCCCAAAGGGTGCATGACAATTGCTGTTATGCACTCCTACCTCCATGATATATGAGCACTTCATCATGCCTTCCCCATCAATGGTGTGAAGCTGTAAGATAAGACAAAGCCTTCCTCCTTTAAGTAGTTTCTGCCCGGTGTTTTATCAAAGCTGTGTAAGAGTAACTAATACCCTAGCAGTTGACTCAGTCATTGAGGAGCTCTTCACAAATGTTGGAGGTGAGCAGTATTTATAACCGAGGGAAACCACTTCAGGTCTTTTGTTTATTCTCTCAGAATAAGTACTTTCTTATCAAGTAAGATGCAAAGAAAGTGAACCAAGTCCTTTTCCTCTTCCCCCTTTACCACCTGGCTTTTTAATATTTCAAAGTTCCCCTTGTTAGTCCATACATCCAATTAAATCCTTTCCTTTTAGGGTTAATATGAGCATGTTACAGAAGATCTTGAGACTAGAAAACAAGGAACAAATTTACCCAGCTCATCCCACCACTTCATATAACTACAATTAACATCCCAGGGCAGTTGTTTCAAGTATGTATATTTACTTAAAAGAGTATCTGTAGGCAGTAGAGAGCCCAGCCTCAGCAGATATGTCTACATCACAGTTGGTGCTCAGGGAACATGACAGAAGATGGGGAAGAAAGATTGTAAGAGCCATAATACCAGAAGTCTGCTGTCCTAGAAATGACCACATAAACAAAACAGGAACAATGACAACATCAATGAACATGTTCACATGGAAAGGGGGAGGTCCCACCCCTAGAGAAAGACCTACAGGAAACTACTGACTGCTGGGAGAAGTATAGTTAGTCTCTTCCAGGAATGAGTTCCCTTATTGATTGTCCAATGCAGAGTGGTCAGTCTTAAAATTATGTATACACTGAAACCAAAGCAGATTCAGCAGGTTGTATTCATATGTATTTTTGTGCATACACATGCATATGTACACACATGCATGTATGTACGTAACTAATAATCAAAGACATTATCAATTTCAGGAGGGGGGCAGAGAGGAGCTAGAGGGAGTAAAGGGACAGGAAAAGTGCTGTGATTCTATTTCATGTAAAAACATTAAAATTAAAATCAGGAAAAAACAAAACCAAAAACATATATGTAGGGACGGGTCTCCTATGACCTTTATTGTTAATAAATGATGAAGGGACTTAGAAACAGATTGATTGAACAAAATAGCAAGGTCAGTGCCCAAAGAGACTGAAAAAAATCATTTTGGGAAAGCGGCTGTGTATGAGTCTCTGTAGGTATGGATGTGAGCATATCGTCCATGTTCCCTCACCCATTTATAACCTGGAGCTTTCCCTGATGGCTATAGTAGAATCCCCAGATGTCTGCAAACAGTCTTTGCAAGCAATGTTTCAGGGAGCTCGGCAAGATGGTCACTGCCATCTCTTACTCTGTTGTATGTAGTGAAGGGAAGCTGAGGTTATTGGTGTCATCATTGAACTTTGACAGACCTGTTCCCAGGGATGGGAACAGAAGCCCCAGCAGTGCTTTTAGACAGAGAAGCCTGTAGGGCGGTCCATGGTTGAGGCTCACCCAGTTTGACTCTGCCTGTGATACTACAGGAGTCATTGGCCGACCTACGCACTTCTATCAGCCTTAGACTTGGTGCTAGCAATAGTTGCTCCTGGAAGAAAAAAGCAAAATAACTTCTGTTTCTGATTTGAACATGAGTTTGGCTGTTGGAGAATGGGGCTGCTGTTCAAGGCTAGGAGTCAGCGTAGACATTGCTTGCCACTCTGTGTAAACCTTATTTAAAATAGAACAGGCAGTGAAAGAAACGGTTTTACAAGGGCAAGTCAATGGGCCAGAAGACATCAGTGAGTGAGGTTTGGTAGCAGAAAGCAGACAGGCAGTCTTAACAGACTTGAGAAAGATGAGGCTAAACGCCCCAGTGGACCCCTGAGAAGTAACTTGGTTCACCGGCAGGCTCCATGGCTGCTAGTGGGGGGAGGGGACGCATGCACAGCCAAAACTGGGAGTTTCTGAAATCTGTTTAAAAGTCAGACTTCTCCTCCTCTCCCACATAGCTAGACAGAGACCCCTTTCCCACCCTGGAGGAAAGTTAGCAGCTTATTCTCTAAAAAGTAAAGCAAACAGACAAAAAAGAAAAAAAGAAACCAACCACAAAACCAAAGCCCTTGGAGTAGGAGACAGGGAGACCTCAGCGACAATAGGAAATAGTGGTGATGGGACTAGATATTAAAACTGGTAGACTGCATGAACGTTTCACATCTGGTATTTCTCTGTTACGTTCTCAGAACACACATACTGAAAGTTCACTTTCGAGACAGGAGCTTGGAAGAAATTTCTCTGGAGAATTTCACCAGAGACTACAGCCATGGGATTTAAGGAACAAACTCTTTTGACATGGATGGTTCCCGCTCACCTGATGGTGAAACCTGTGAGGAAAGTTCCTTGCTCATGTGCTCAGAACTTCCCAGGGGCTACTGATCTCTCTTCTTTTAAATCTGAGCAAACACCGAAGGCTCTTCAGGCAGTTAAAGGACGTCCCACCATGAAGCACAAAGGCCAACACCAGGTAAAAGAGCCGCCCTTCTGGGGTGGATGGGTGGGGGACTGTGTTGAGCAAAATGGAACAAAACAGAGCTTGTCCTTAACATTCTGAGGGACAAGATGCTGAATCAGTATAAGGAAAGGGATTACTTATTTCTCAAAAGAGAATTGGGAATTAAGACTGTTATCAGAAACTTCAAAATCCAATAGAAGTCTTAAGAAATGAGAATAATATTTTTTTTGAGAAACTGGAGCAAAAGGATGTCAGGATGGAAACTAGAGGGGTTGGTAACGCACACCTTTAATCCCAGCACTCGGATCTTTGTGAGTTTGAGGCCAGCCTGGTCTACATGAGCTAGTTCCAGGACAGCCTCCAAAGCCACAAAGAAACCCTGTCTCCAAAAAACAAAACAAAACAAAACAAAAACCCAAAACCAAACAAACAAATGAAAGGAATTTGGTTCGGCCTGGTGGCACACAGCTGATATCCCGGCACTAAAGGTAGAGGCAGAAGAATGGCTGTGAGTTTAAGGCCAGCCTGATCTGCATAGTGAGTTCCAAGTCAACCAGGCTTTTATGCTGAGACCTTACTTAAAAAAAAAAACAAACAAAAACAAGGGTGGAGAAAGAAATCACAAAAGCTAGTTGAGGAGATTTTAACCACTAACCAGCAAGACTTGTAGTAGGAGAGAAGAGAGGCAAAGCGGGTGTGGTGGAAGAAAGAAATAATGAGAGAAAAATAAAGTCTGGCCATTAAGGACATACACTTCATGTGGAAAGGACTCGGAAGGCTCTGGTACTGGTTGAATAGGGTTTGGGGAGGAGTAGAGATGATTGCTTCTGTACCAGAGATTGCTGTGCATTGGTGAGGATCCCAGTTCAGCACAGTGGAGTCACCACGTTAGGATGTGCCAGTCAGTCACTGTGGACAGAGAGCGACACCATTCTCCAGACACAAGAACATCGAAGGAAAAGAAGCTAGAGTGTGTGAGGGACTTCCAATGCGCTGGGTGAATTGAGTCTATTGCCTTGTTTCCTCCTTGTAACAACACTGCGAGTTAGACAGTCTGATTTTCTGACGAAGAAGCAGTGATCCGGGCTAGGTTAAATGCTGACCCCAAATCTCAAAGTGGTAGAACTAGGCCTTGGGGCAATTATGGTTTTTTTTCAAATTTCAAAGTTTATAAAGGTTTATGTCCCCCAATAAACCACAGTATCTCAATGTAGTAGATATTCCAAACAACAGCTTCATAGTTCTCTGTAAGCAATCTTTACACAGCCTTGATATCCTTTGAAACTTAAGAGTTACATTGAAGTGTCTTAGAAATGTTGCTGGTTTTCTGTGAGCTAATTTATTTAATCTTGATGGGTCATAGGTCAGCCTTTCCCAAATTTATGCCCCAGAATCCCAAGTCTATGGCAAATGTTTCAAAAGGCTGAAGAGTCTGGAAAATGCTTGTTTGACCATGTTTGCTAGGTCCTTCTCTACAGTCTTTGATATTCTGGTGTCTATTTTACATTTCCACCAGAGGGATGAAGAATTCGGTGTCTCCTAACCTTACATGACCTGAGCCTCTCACGGGACTGCTACATCTCTCACACTGCATTCTTTGAGTACCCAGGATACACTTTAACAAATTTGAAAGTGTCCCTTTTGGGGGAAGATGTACTTTATTCCTGAGTTGCGTTCATTCCTAATATGGTTTGGGAAGGTGAACGTGCATGCATGTCAAGAGTCGAGCAGAAGCTGTAGAAATAATTGAGCTATCCAGGAAATCATTTCTTGGTTACTGGATAGTAATCACATAGTAATAAGGGGTGAATCTGAATCCTCAGTTATATACAAATAATAACTCCGGCTTCTGTCCTCAGAATACCAAACAGAAAAGTGCAAGGAACACCTGTCTAATCGCTAGATCGCCTTGACTTTCATACAGGAGCTGGTGGGCAGGGGGCAATGGAAAGGCAGAAAAGAGAGGAACCCAGGAAACACCGCCCTTCATGAGATGAGCCCCAGGAACCCAGAACTGAGTGGACTTTGGTCAGTATAGAGTGATGCAGGCCTCTTTTGGGGGGGGCAGGGTTGTCGTCTTCCTAAAGATCCAGGAATGAAAACTCCACTTAGGTTTCCTTCTCCAGCTGCTCTTGTACATATTTACATCTCCTAATGAGCCACTCATTAGAAAAACACCATTTTCTTGCAAACACTTGTCCTCATCTCCAGCTAGAGCCAACGTTTCTGAAGGACCCTGTTGTCAGAGCTATACAGTAATTGGGAAACTTTTTGCTAATGCTAAGTATGATTTATGCCTCGTCTAAACAGCAAGAACAGCATCTTAGTTTGAGCCATGGATTTTTTACCCAGCTGGCTCAGCAGTGCCCCGAATCTAGCAAGCACAGAGTAGTTGGAGATCTGATGGGAGCATGGAAAATGAAAACTTTATGGAGGCTTTAATTCTCCAAATAAAACTAAGTGCCTCTTCCACGAATCATTACACAGATCAGAAACCTGACCCTGGCCCATCTGAGCAGCCCAAGCAACAGAGAGGCTTTTAAAGCATCTCAGAGTCTCTGGGTGAAGTGGGGCTAAAATTGTGAGGAGGTGAGCTCTACTCCTGCCCAAACAGTGGGATGGATGAAGACTAAAGTTCAAGGTGGGATTAAAGTTCAGGGAGACAAAAAAGCAAGGCACAGCAGGCAGACTGGAGACATGGCACCACAAATCACAGGCCATGGTTTGGTGTGATGATCTTGGGCAAATCAACTTAGCTTCCCTTGCAATGTGGGCAGAGTGAGGATGAAGTTGGCATGGTGGGCGTGAAAATGCATTGTAAGTTATTTTATCAACAGAAGTGAAGGCTTGTTATGGTTGTCATTGTTGGAGCTCCCTCCGTGATGCTCGGGGTGGGGGTGTGTGAAATATTGAGGAAGAGTGTTTCAGAGGGCCACAGATGAGGCTTGTTAAGGGCCAATTCAGAGAACAGTAGCTGAGGGCGTTTTTTCTTGTGCTGATTTTCAGACTTTTTGTGTGGAGAGAAGGAGAAAGGAAGGGGAGGAAAGAGAGGGAAGGCTCCGTGGAAGGGTTAAAGCAAGATAGTGCTGTAAAGTGATTCCAGATGTACAAATATTAATATCTCTTTTTCCCTGATGAATGAGAAGGTATGACCCAGCTAGGAAACTGCTAAAATTACCGGCGCCACCGAGACCTCAGTCGATGGCCCAGCACAGATTTTATCCTTACCCCGGCAGCTGTAGTGCTGATGAAGGGCTCGGACCTGCTGCAGCAGGCTCTCCAGAACTTCACTCTGTCCCTTGTGTCTGGGCTCTCTGTCGTCATAGTCTTTCCAGTCTATTGAACAAAAGAAACAAACAGGGGGAACTTTGAAGGCAGAGGCAGCCGCTGCCCAGCCTTGCCTGAGGGGCAGGGGTTTTGTGTTCACTGCCCACAGGCTCCATGGATGAGCACCCAACACACGCAGAACTGGCAGGCGATGCCGACGGTTTGGGAGCTGCCATTGTTCAGAGCCCTATGCAAAAACAGTAATTGTGGTTGGCTCCTTGTGTTGGGCAGTTTTGGGGCAAGAGAAAAATGGCACTTGGGAGCCAAAAGAAATAGGCAATTTGGAAGTCCACTATCTCCTCCCCTGTGTGTCCTGATCAGTGCCCCTGTTACTTCTTCACTCAGCACCCCAAGTTTCAACTGGATTTTCACAGTAGGAAAGCCGAGGGGAATGTGCAGACTAGATGAAACCCACAGTCCCAATGCTTTTATTGTAGGTTTCACACTTTTGGCCAAATTGACATTTCTTTCCAAGGAAAGAGCCCATGACAGATGCCAAGAAATGGAAATCTACATTTTGCTCTAATGAATGTCTGCTTTGGTTAGCTGGCACAGCAGCCCCTGCACATACTCTGAGCCACCAACCACCCTGTCTGCTCAGTCTCTAAATATACAGTATTAGCTTACATGGCACATTTCAATTGCAGTCCCCACTGAGATTTCCCCCCTTCTATTTTCATTCCATTTGGCTATAATGATATCAAGAGTAATAACTCATATGGGACTAATGTCAAGATTGCAATCCTGCTGTCTCCAGCTCGAGATTTTTCCCCCAGCAGGTCAGTCTTTTCGTTGTCCATCCCCGCTTCTAGTCTCCCTGCTCTGGTTTTTCTTTGTGAGCGTTTCAAAAACAACATCTTCAAGTACATCTCTGTGAATGCTGGTCACTCCACCTCAGAGAAGCCTGTCAGTCTCAGATCCCCTTCCTGACAGAGCTGCTTTAAAGTACAGGGTCTTATTCATCCAGATACACACGTACTTTCAGGTGGAGCCCCAAGCATCTCCCAGTGGTCCACCCAAACTCCAGGGCTGTATACATTCAGGAGGAACATTCCTGGAAGTCAGCTAAGCCCAGAGAGGGGACAAGTTAGATCAGGTGGGGTAAATGTAAAGTATAGGTCATGGGGTCCAGTAAACTCCAGGGTGAGCACTGGCTCCTCCTATTCCCAGTTCGCAGCAGGAAAGCCCTTTGTATCAACAGGCCCTTCACTCCCTCATTTGAAAAATGAGGATGGTGTCTGTCTTGTGAGAGGTTTATGGGGATGAAATGAGAAGTATATTAGGGATCTGGCCCAATGCCTGTCCCATGACAGGCATTCTGTAAATAAGACTCGAAGGCCACTCAGTGTGGAAACACTATTTTTTTTATCCCATCTGATGATTATCTAGGAAGAAGGGGCCTCATAGATTTTTCAAGCCTCTCTTCCTTCCCATTCTCTTCTACGTGAAGTTCATTTTATGGAGACATCCCTTCCCCATTCCAAATCTGCCTCACTCAGCTCAAAGGCCCAGCCAACACTGTGACATGGCATCCTAGTGACCTTTTATGGAGTGTTCATGCTCATTTCATTATATTGCATATATTTATTTTTTCTTTTGGGCAAGAGAGTTAGATCTGACTTAGAGTTTGTCTGTTGGGGCTTAGTTGTGGTCAACTCTGGAGACAGAAGATTGGCACAGGTGCCTTCTGTTCCTTGTGGGCAAGAGCTACGACTGAACTTCTCTTAGCCTCATTTGTCTCCTCTGCAACGTCAGCTTTGAATCTCTTTGGGAGGATGAGGTTGAAAATAAAGAGTATGAGCGAACTAGCAGTCTGGGCACACAGGAAATGCTCAGCATGTCATTGGTGAGCCATTGGGAATACAAATCGGATGGTGTTCAGGAAGGCTGGGACATTTGAAGTTTAGGGAAATTACTGCCCGTGGCCTTTAGGCTATTTATAGCACTGCTCACATCTCGACACGGAATACATATCACACGGGTCATTGTTCCTTTAGTTGGAGGGAACCCTCTCAAGTGCCTGTGGTGCAAGGAGGATGAGCAGGCATCCATGCTTCAGTAATACTCCTGGGTGGCTGAGTTAGTACATGGACCTGAACATGCTAATGCGTTCTAATGAGTCCTAATGCTGTCATCAGTACGGGCAGGGGGTGGAATGGGTCTCAGCTTTTCAGCTTAGCCCTATTACACTGGAGTTGAGCTGGATCTGATGACTTTACGATACATACAAAAGTTGCTAATGCTCAGTTGCAGCCCAAGTGAGCGCTGAACAATGCCAACATTTTGGAAAGAATGAGTGTTTCTCATAGATGTTTGGAAAGTTCTGATGACTACATAAAATAGGAGACTGCAGGGATGAGGGAGAAAATTGAAAATATATTAAGAAATCAGGAACCTGACAGGAGTAAACTTCTTATGGTAGGAAAAGAGCGGATTGTGCCACATAATACAGCTCACTGTTCTGGTAACGAGACACTTCAATTGCAACACAATGCAGGGCTTACATTCACTGGCCATATCAGGGCTTTCCTGATCGTAACTCAGACAAGCCTGTCTGGGTGCTTTTCTCTTATTATGTACTATACCATATAACATAAGTCTATAAAAACACATTAAGGCCTTTTGTAAAAATATAAAAAAAAGTTTTATAGCTCACTGGAACATATTACCAAATTTCCAATTACTCTGTCATGTTAGAGTACATTGTCCTCTAGTAAACATCTGAATACTGATACATGTTACATCACAATGTCATACTCTGTTTATAAATAGAATGAGAGTGTTTTTATATTGTTCCTTCCAAGTGATATGGCATGTCTGCAGCAACTCTAACCATATGCTAGGCTCTAGACTCCTTGCCAGCTACACTTGCTAATCAAACACACTGTTTTAGAAAAGTATTGCTGTTCACTGTGCTAATTACAAATAAATAAAAGACTCCTCTAAGCCCTGAACAACCATACTTGCCATTCTGGAGAAAGGTCTATGCGTGAGCTTATTAGAGAGGAGCATGGGATAGAATGTGCAGCTCTATAGTGCCCAAACATCTGGGCTTTAGAGGTTCATGCATCATATGCAGATCAGAATTTTGTGGGGTATGCCTTTGGCATCAGTTTCCCTCCTGTGCTTCTAGGTTAACCTAGACTAATCTTTTTTTTTTGTGCTTCCTAATGCTCTATCTCTAAAAATACACATCTCCCTACTTTGGCAATAGGGTTGATCTCTTAGTGTTTTAATCTTGCAATTCCCAGTGTTAGTTTCTGACAAATCTTCAGCAATGGAAATACTCAAAGAAAACTGATGATGAAATCATCAAATGCAGAGGGAGTCAGGGGCTATGGAGAGCACTGGCACTGGTGGTTGGAGACTGTGTTAGATCCCGCATAACCACCTGATTCTACTGGAGGTGGTAGGCATGGCTGACTGGCCTTCAGCCTACTTCTCTACCTGATAATAGGGCTCTAGTTACTACAGGAGACACGAAAGGGTCTTGAGTAATTCAGGTTTGAATCATGGTTCAGCTGTGTTCCCGTGATGCTACCTCCAAAAAGCTTCCTCCTGAATTCTAGTTCAGAGGTTGGATTCTCAACGTGCCTCTGTGTAAATAGCTCCCCCATCAGTCAAAGAGACCAAGCGTACTGTGTTCTTAGGTTGATGCCCCGAATGGAATGAGTCTTATAAAGGTTCTCTGATTGTCATAATGCCACAGATGATAATGACAGTGATGCTCATCACAAGGAGGTAGGAAGATGAAAGGCTACTGTGAGGGTAAGGAGAGATACTGTATATAAATCCCCAATTTGTCACCTGATTCACAGTTGGTTTGGGGTAAGAGGTTGTTATAACATTTGAAAAATACAAACACATAAATCAGAAAGCACATAAACTCACAACCTAGGTATCCAGGTTAAATGTGTGTGTACCTCTGTGTGTGTGCGCGCTTGCGCATGCATGCATGCGTGCATGTATGTATGTGTGTATGTGGAGACCAGAGATAAAACTTGGTTGTCTTCCTTAGTTGCTACCCATATTGGTTTTAGAGATAGAGTCTCTCACTGAGCCTGGAGTTTGCTAGACAGCCCGAGGCTCCTTCCGTTTCTGCCTCAACCCCAGCACTGGGAATAAAAGTGTGTGCTAACGCACCTGGCTTTTTAATGTGGGTTTTGGGGATCAGAATCTGGTCCTCTTTCTTGTGTGGTAAGCACTTTACCAAGTCAAACACCTCTCCAGCCCATTGTTAAATTTTGAGAGTGATCTAGGCACATCCTAGTTAATTATAGGTAAATTAATGGTTAAATGAATGGAGTCCTTATATTTATTATTATTATCATTATTATTACTATTATTATTATTTCACAAAAATCTATACAGTAAGATTTTTTTGTATATTCCTACACAATGCTTATTTTTGTTTGTTTTTGTTTTTCGAGACAGGGTTTCTTTGTATTGTTTTGAAGGCTGTCCTGGAACTCGCTCTGTAGACCAGGCTGGCTTCGAACTCACAGAGATCCGCCTGCCTCTGCCTCCCAAGTGCTGGGATTAAAGGCGTGCTCCACCAAATGCCCAGCTCCACAATTGTTTTTTTTTTTTTTTTTTTTTTTTTTTGGTTTTTACGAGACAGGGTTTCTCTGTATTGTTTTGGAGGCTATCGGTCCAGCCCAGCCTCGAACTCACAGAGATCCGCCTGCCTCTGCCTCCCGAGTGCTGGGATTAAAGGCGTGCGCCACCACCGCCCGGCCACAATTGGTTTTTAAGCACACATTTTTAGCAATTTAGTGTTTGGTTCTTTAATATGGATGATAGATATAACATCACCATTACACAAATATTGGGTATTTGTTTTCCTTGCTACACATAATATTTAGGTATTAATATACTGCTGTAGTGCAGATTTTGTGCATACTTGTTTATCTGCATCTCTGTGTCCTTAAACTAGCTCCCAAGATGCAGATTGAGGCAAAGGAAAAGGCTGTTCTTAAGGTGTTTGAATAAGATACAAGTTGTGTTCCGTAAATGATTAGGCATCTCTCACTCTCACAAGGAGCACAAGTACTCTTAACTATAACATTAATGACTTTTTAAAAAGATGAAAATAGAATTCAGAGCACTGGGCTCATTGTAAAGAACAGCTCACTCTCTCCTATGTCTGGAGTTGTTTGTTCTGGTTAATTAAATTTTCTGGTTAACTGGAAGTTGTGCCAAACATACCAGGCATACATTATTAATCTTCATATGATTGGAAGAAGTCTTGTTAGGTTTCTCGGCCACCAATACAAAGTTAGGTATTGCATTTGTTGGGTGGTGACTGTCAATAAAAATGTTTTTCTCTTGGCAGAATGTCAGATAAGTCAAGGTGTTTGATTTCATTCTCATAGGAGATCAGTGTGATGTGTCCACATAGGCAAGGAAGGGAAGACAAGGACTAGATAGACTGTACACTCTGGGCTAGCCACTCTCATGGTGTCCTCTCCGTCCCCGAAAAGCCCTATGACATGTTGTGATTTAGACCCATTCTATAGATGTTGAATTGAGGCTGAGAGTTTCAGTAACCTTTGAAGGCTACAACTAATGAAAGACACCAATGTCAGGAAACTTGTGGTTTCAAATGCCTTTTCCTCTCCCCTGAGCTGCCTTCCTGTGAGCATTTCTTGAGAGGGATCATTCCTCTATGGCCAGCTGCTTCGGTGAGAAGCTGGTGTAGGAGAGGCAAGCTGGCAGGGACACCTTAGGGATGGAGTAGGTGAGCATGTTGCCATCCTGGAAGTAGCTACCACCTACTAGAGGGAGAGGCACACGCCGGCGTTGTGGTCTGAGCTGGTCCCCATCCTTTCATGTTGTAAGCTGAGACTTGAACAAAATACTGTTGACCCTGCAAAGAATTGAAATAGGAAACTGCATCAGGCATTATAATTCATCATGTTCACACTTTGAAGGATTCTCTTCCTTTCTTGATTTCAGAATTGGAACATCATAGTTTTTTTCCTTATTCCCCGTGCCCCTAATCATATGCCACATCTATCTATCTATCTATCTATCTATCTATCTATCTATCTATCTATCTATCTATCTATCTCTTATATACCATATACATTCAAAATTGATTTTATACATATAAATATACATGCATATATGCATATGTATTTTATATGTGTATGTATAAATCAATTTTGTAATACATATATATGTATATTTGTATGTATGAAATCAATTTTTCTCATGTAATTTATTCTGATCACAGTTTCCCCTCCTGTACTTCCTCCCAGATCACCCCTACTTTGCCACTTACCCAACTTACTCCTTCTTTTTCTCCCTTTAGAAAATCATTAGGCAAACAAGCCAAAATAAAAAATAGAATAAGTAAAAATAGAAAACAAAACAAAAACAGAAGCCCAAGCAATACATATACATATACACACCACAAAAGCACACAGTCTTGCAACCCACAAGGTTCTACAAGGTTTACCAACAACAGCAACCTTCCACTCTCACCATTTTCTACTTATTTTCCCCTCCTCAGAGGCAACAGCCGCCGATCTCCTTAGCTGGTCAGTTACTTTAGAAAACTAGCAGGCTACAATGAATATCCGTGCAGACTAGCACATGAAGCAGGCCTCATTCTTTTCGTGCCTACATAGTACTTCACTATGATCAGATGCATGCGTTTATTCAGCCAGTCCCTTGCTGGTGGATTCCGGGAGCCTTTCCATTTAAATAATGCTTCTATGAATATCGTTTACTCAACGGTTCAAGCATTAAAAACAAATCAACTTTTTGATGTGACTCGATTTTAAAGCCACTATTGAAAGAATGGCCTATATTCTTAACATCTTTTTATGGCAATAAGAATTAAGGAGTTGAGTTTTGCTTACTGATAACCCTTTAAAATGTTTTATATGGTCTTAATGTTTGCTTTGAGGTTTCTTTTCTTTCTTTTTTTCCAGTGAAACCAAAGGGGTGTTAGAAAAGCCAATATTGGGTGAATGATTGCTTGCTATAAATGGAAAATGGCATTTGCATTAAAAAATCTTTGTGGAGATTTTGCAAGGATTTCAATGATATTGCCTTACCATATGATGAGGTTAACACCTTTTTCTCTAACATTGAAAATTGGGTTTTATGCACCTCCGGGTTATATAGATGGCCTCGTTCTATAAATTCACTTCCAGGCGTTTATATGCTCAGGGTAATGTCTGCATCACTCTTATTGGATGGTGAAGTGGAAAAAACCTCATCCCAGAGAAGCTAGTTTAGATGTCAGAGGGCCTCTCTGTGGAGACTTTTCCATTTTTATCACGGTATCACTCTTTCTTTTAAGCAATGGAAATTCCCTGGGGTTCCTCCTGGCCCCCTTCCACCATGCGAGCCAGGGTGTTGGAGCCAGCCTTCTGTTGATAGCATCTCCGGGCCCACCCACTCAGGGGCTTTGTTTGCTCTGGTAATCCACAGTTCTGCTCTCTGGTGTAGACATGCGATTAGGACTAAAAGTCAGGATTCTTGGTGGTGACCAAACCACCAAGAATTCTCTTAGAATAAACTGGATGTCGTCGGTTGATGGCAGCTTTTTAATCCTGGGTTTCAGGATTATATGCTACAGATAACTGTTTTAATTGGCTAACCCCTAAGAAAACAACAGAAATACTCTCTGCTCCTCCCATTTGAAACTCTTAAGGTGCTAATTATTTGAATTGTACTTCAAACGTTTAAGGTTCCTCTTAAAAGATCTTGATTTAAAATGATATTTTTTATCTTCTGAATTTTTATTGTCTGAGGAAATTCAGTTTCCTCAGACTGAGCAGATTTGCTAGGTGTTCTTATTTTTGGCATCTTGGATAATCATTTGTGGTTCAACAAAAACAATTAATATTTGAGTTTAGATTGGCTAAACAAATAAACATGGCTAGTTTCAGATTTTCATTCACAGTTAAAGTTAGTTTACATTACATAGAGATTGTACCTTTGCCATATATAGTTTCTTTCCTGTAGTAGCAGATTTAGGCAGGTTTTTTTCCCTTTTTAATCAGGGGGAAAGGATTTCTCTCAGGAAATTGTGTGACTCCAATTGATGACTGATCTCAATGATGCGGTGGGGGTGAGGGCTAGATGAGGCTGTTATTTTTACCATCAGACAGGGAGTCAAAATTGGATCCCTCAGAGCCTTTGATCCCCTGCAGATTAGACTGTGGTCCAGAAGGCAGCGGCTTTCAAGGCTCACATGAGGCCAGTCTCTTTCTGATCTCTTAGAACATGGCAGCTTACAAAGTGGTTCATGCTGTCTGCTTAGCCCTCTGTGAGCCTCAGATTATGGATACCAGACACATCACACTTAACGAATGGCAGTTGTTGCCAGAGGACTGGGTGTTGGCTGTCGCTTCCAGAGTTGGCCTCTGCTATCAGCATCCCTGTGCAAAAGGCAGGGGATGGCAAATCTATCTGGAGGACGCTTACCGTGGTGAGGCCTGTGATTGTGCACCGCAGGGTCTGTAGGTTGTCCATGATGATCTCCCCAGCCAAAGGGGAAAAGTCTTTAGACATGCTCCATTCCACTGCAGGGTGTGGGAGTGGGGAGAATAAGACTCAGTTACATGACAAGCAGTGCTGCAAGAAATGCCTGGGACAGCAGCTCTCACGCCCACCCCTGGCCCTGCAACCTCAGGTGCTCACAATCCTCCTTGGACTGTCAAAGTCACTTCCCAAATAATTTTCTTTATTAAAGATAAGCTCTCCACTGAGAGAAAAGTAAATCAAACCTCATTTATTTATCTTACAAGTTTTAAAATATTGATAGATACAATTTATATGGTAGTATGCATGCATTTTGTGATGTTCCTAATGTGGCATAAAATACATATTAAATAAACATGCATTGGTTAATGGCAGAATGTGTTCTGAGAAATTCATTATTAGGTAATTATCTTATAATAACACTGTAGACTGTATTTACATAAACCTAAGTCAACATGATGCAATAGACCACAGGCATTTAGCTTATCTTTTATTGAAATGTCTGTGGGGTGAATGACCCTAATTTTTGTCCATGAGACCATTGCCATATAAAGACACCATGCGTCGGTGTACACATAAACACGCACTCAGGAAATCATAAATAATAGATCGTTGATTATGCCCGTCCGATATATGCTGAATATGAAGAGCAAAGGGCCCATTAGGATGCTTACCTCCTAAGCCTGACTTGGCCTCATTTTAATTAAAATGACTTTTTGAAGTCCTGGTTACAGTCTCGTCTCAAATGAAGACACTTAAGCTCATTTCCTATGTATCATCCAATGCCCTCTCCTGAAAAAGTCCTTTTCCTCCAGTGTCCTCTACACTAACCTCTTCTGCTTTCCTCCCTGAGCCTTCTCCCAGACTTTCACAGGAGTGTCTGCTGGATGTGGGGTCTGTGACTGACCTGTTCAGTGTTTTCTTCTGACAGTCCCAAAGTAGGTGTTCATCCACACTCAAATCACCCAAATCCCAACCTCCCATTGTACTATGTGACTGCATCCGTTCACAGCATCTTCCACTGGTCCCAGCCTCCCATTGTACTATGTCACTGTATCCTTTCATCGCGTCTTCCACTGGTTCCATAGGCCATGGTCATAAAAGGAATTGGGTATCAGGTGGGAGCATCTTACGTAACTGTTTACATACAGAAGGGTCTAAAAGCAAGCTGTACCACAGCAGGAGCCTTAGGAGCTGAAGTCACATGGAAAACCTCTTGATAACAAGCCAGAGACATGGAGATTTATGACATATCCTTTATGATACCTAAATCTTTGGCAGTTAAGTTAAAGTGGCTCTCAGTTTGCTTCCCTGTGGGTTATCCATCTCTAGATTTGGAGCTGCTGTCTCTATGCTCCACCTTTTTGTCTCCTGCAAGCCCAGCTTGTTTTCTTTACTCTCTAGTCACCACTGTCTTAAATTCCCTAGAGCTCCCTTAACTGGCAGCAGCCCTGATGTGGGACGAGCAGCCACCTCTGGCTTCCCCTAGTTTTTTGTAGCTTCCGCTTTTTTGGGCTACACCTCTCCTAGGTTTCTCCCATCCTTTGACTGCCTCTGTCTAGATTCTTCCTAGTTCCTCCTTTCTCTTTTCCAGTTGATGCTGTGTTCCTGGGGTGGAGGGATCACCGTCATCTTATCTTTCACTCTGTGTGCTTGCGCCTGGTGCTGGCCTCATCTTTTATGGCTCTGTGGGTCTTAAAAGTGTGACTCTAGGTCGGGCCTCTTTCTTGCTCTTTAATTTCCTCCTGTAAGTCTCTCCATGAGTACCTCTGCTTTGTCTGAATTCTCCCTAAGAATGTCTCTTTGCTAAGAGTGTTTGCTCAGTGTTAACGAATGGCATTTTTATCTATCCAACTACCAAACCAAAGTCTCAGAGCATCCTTGCCTCATCTTTCTCCTACTTCCTTACAACAGATTGATCAGTAAAACACGGAATTTCCACTTCCTCAATGTCTCTGGCCAGCTCCCTATTTCCCCTTCCATTATAATAATCCTGGAACCAACCTTGCTAACCACAAGCATCAACACCCAGGGGCTTCTAAATTGGGTTTTCCACTTGACTCTCCCTGCTTACAATTTGAATTACAGATTAAAGCCATTTTTCATTCTTCATCCTAAACCCTCTTCATCATGTACAGTTGCTTTGGGAATAATATGAAATCTTAAAAAGGCATTCAAGGACCCTCATGTCTGGTCACAGCCAGGAATACTATTCCTGTCCCGTGCAGGAAGAAGGGCTTTCTGCTGTAAGCCTCTGTTTAACTGATCACTGTGTACTTTACTCTTGGTGACCTTTTGTCTTCCAGCTTTGCTTGGTGAAATGCTGATGAGCTTATGAGAGTCAGAAAAGTCAGCTCTAGAGCCCTCAGACATAGTTAACTAAATATCCTTCAATTTGTGTTCCCAGCATACTTTGTTAACATTAACACTGTATTATGTTTTATGGTGTATGTCCTTTCTGTTGTTGACTGTGAGAAATCTGAGAAGTATCCCTTATTATTTCCCTCCCTGGTACTCACTATAGATTTTGCTGTTTGTGTATGTATGCCGCCTCCCCATAGTACTTTAGACAAAATAGTGGTATTTTTCTTTTATGTAAATCTTTTCCCATCTCCTGTCTTTGATGCTCTCAGACATATTATAAAATGTATTTAGAATCAAATGATTAAAATTATATATCAACTCCCAAGTCATGCCTTTATTGCCTTATCTTACATACCCTGAAACCCATACATATATATTTTATTTGTTTGAGGTAGAGTCTCAGTTTGTTGCCCCAGCTGACCTGGAACTTCCTATGTAGTCTAGACAGGTCTTGAACTCATGATGTTGTAAGTGTGAGCCGCCATGTCTGACGGCTTTAAAGAAATCTATAGATTCCTTTTTTTACAAATTGTTTTAATTCTTCTTGTGAGCTACTAGCTCTTAAAGAGGCAGAGTCTCTCTCTCTCTCTCTCTCTCTCTCTCTCTCTCTCTCTCTCTCTCTCTCTGTCTCTCTCTGTCTCTCTCTGTCTCTCTCTTTCTGTTTTTTTTTAAGCCGGGTTTCTCTGTATTGTTTTGGAGGCTGTCCTGGAACTCGCTCTGTAGACCAGGCTGGCCTTGAACTCACAGAGATCCGCCTGCCTCTGCCTCCCAAGTGCTGGGATGCCCGGCAAGGCAGAGTCTCTTAAAGTGAAATTGAGGGAACTTTGTTATCAGAGTGGAATAGCACACCAAACTGAAGGTAAACAGCAGCAGGAACAGTAAAACTTGGGGCAATTAGCATTCAAAGCAAATATCGGTAGCAGAGGCTGAAGAGACAGTTCAGTTGAGAGCACTGGCTACCTTTACAGAGGTCCTGGGTTTGGTTCTCAGCACCCACATGGCAGCTAATAACTGCCCATAACTCCAGTTCCAAGAGGTCTGATGTCTACCAGATACATACATACATACATACATACATACATACATACATACAGACACTCACACATACACATGAAATAAAAATAAATCTTTAAAAGGCAGCAAATATAAAAACACATCTAGAATAACATGTAGGGGAGTACTCTAGAAACAAAAATATCCTTGCTATAATAATATAATGCTACAACCCATTAATACAGTTCCTCATACTGTGGTCACCCCCAACTGTTACAGGATGTTTGATCACACTGTGTGAAGATGTCTCTGTTTTGCCTCACCTCCCTAGGGCACCTTCTGACTGGTTCAATAAAGAGATGAATGACCAATAGCTGGGCAAGAGATGATAGGCGGGACTTCCAGGGAGAGAGAGAGAGAGAGAGAGAGAGAGAGAGAGAGAGAGAGAGAGAGAGAGAGAGAGAGAGAGAGAGAGAGAGAGAGAGAGAAAATCAAGGGAAGAATTTGAGAGGTAGCAAGTTTTCCAGTTAGACATGGAGGCCAAGCTTTCATAATTAAAAAAAAAAACATTCTGTGTCATTATTTGGGAGCTGGTGGTCCAAAGAATGTCTGAGTATACCCAACCATAAAATTATTTTCATTGCTACTTCATAATTATAACTTTGCTACTGTTATAAATTGAATGTAAATATCTGTGCTTTCCAGCGGTCTTAATTGGCCCCTGTGAAAGGGTCACTTGATGCCCAAGAGTCATAACCCACAGGTTGGGAACCTCTGCTCTAATTCCTGCTGCAGTGATGAGACGTCTCCACCTGCCCCTTTGTTCTCTGTTTCTTGGGATTCAGAGCCTCTGGGAGTCAAGCTCTAAGCATCACAATCATGCAGCCCACAGAAGCTGTTCAGGGAGGACCCAGCCCAGTGACCTGTATGAGTCACTGGTCAGAACAGCCAATTCCAGGACAGGCTCTCTCCTTTCTCTTCTTGGATGTACAACCCGAGAAGCAACAGTCTGAGGGCCCAGATCACAATGGGCATATATTATGCAATGGTGGGACAAGGGTCTCCTGAATCTGCTTACAAAATGGGACCCCTCAAAGGAGCCTTCACTGAGCTGGACCTGTGCCAACAGCTGGCAGAGTCAGCTGGAGAACCATCTTATCTGCTCAGTCAACAGCACCAGCAGCCTGTAGAACCTTCAGGATCAACTCTGTCACCCAAGATTCTGAGTAATAGGGAACCCCTTACCTAAATCCTGATCCACAGGAAGAAAACCCCAGCACAGAGACCCAAGTTTTCCAGGGAAGGGCTGGGACTCTGGTCTAACAATTCAGGTGAGAGCCTCAAATCAGAGGAAGGGTTTGGAATTATAACAGAGTTTTTGGCAGGCGATTAGTGAGGCTTTGCTCAAAGATACAATGCTCAACGTTTCTGAAGAAACCACTGTTTTTGTCTGAATAAAAAGTATACTCTATTGAAATGTGCTTTATGAAAACATGTTTCAGTAGAGCACAAGGCCTGGCTCCTTGACAGACAAAACAAAACTAGAGGCAGGTTTGTGGGGAGGCAGAATCTGCTCTGGTAGTCACCACCAGGTCCTACCCTGTGTCTGATTAGACCCCTTGCCTCATCAGAGTCTCATAGGTGAAGGAGTTTGAGGAAAATAATTCATGTCAGAGGGAACACATTCTCCCTTTTGGGATATCCAGTTGGTTCCAGGTTACCAACAGTGTTTCTCCTCCATGTACTTCTTTGGGTGGGAGTGGAGTTAGGTGGGTGATGTGTGTGTGTGTGTGTGTGTGTGTGTGTGTGTGTATGTGTGTGTGTGTGTGTGTGTGTGTGTGGTGGGGGGAGACTGCTCTTTTTGGCCTGAATTTACATGAAAATGATGTTAAAGAAGCTAAAGAAGAAGGAGAGAATAGAGAGACCGAGTCTCCTTGAGAGCAAAGGGGATTTTAGGAAGGCAGTTGAATATGTCCCCTCTGAAAAGGTCCCTGCAGGTAGTTTGAAGGCTTTTATAAAACATCCAGGTAAGATATATAATTTGAAGATAAAGATCCTAAAGACTGTCTCTGTTGAGTATAGGAAATAGATGCATGGCTCATAACAACTAGGAAGAGCATAGAAAGATATCAATGGTCCTGGAGGTCAGGTTGTGGCATAGATCTGTGATATACCACATTTATATTAGATAAGTGTGGCCATTTCAAATGGTGAGCTTTGTGACTTAAACAAATACTTAATTTTGTACCTAGGATTCAAAAGCGTTGACTCATTTGGGACAGTGCTATGGTTTGAGTACAACTTGTCCCAGCCATGCTGAACTTGGTCTCCAGGGTACCAGCTGGGAAGCAGTAGTGCCCTTGGGAGATGCTTAGTTAAGAGGAATTAATGTCACTCTCAAAGGAGTGGTTATTTCTTATGGGACCTGATTAGTTGCCATAGAGTGGGTTGTCTCAAAACAAGGCAGTTCCCTGTTTTGCTTCTGCTTTACGTTCCTGTTCTCAGGCTTGAAGAAGGGTGATGTTCTTATTGGTATCTTGTGCCTGAACTTCCCAGTGCATGGGGACCATGACCCCAAATACAAACCTCTTTCTGTTCTAAACTACCCAGTCTCTGATATTTTCTTCTAGCGTCAGAAAATGAACTTAAGGACTGGAAAGTTGCAGCTTCACACTACAGGGAGTTGTTGGCAGCCATATAAAATACAGTTCAGAAGTTTAGGAAGAAAAGGGCTCCCGACTGTCTGGCCCTGTCACATGAAATCTTCAATGTGGTAGAAAGTGTCACAGGCTCCATGTCAGAAGGTTTGTGACTCTGAAGAACTTGGGTGCACAAGCAGAGAATACCATCACAAGCCGCAGAGTGCTGTGGTTTGCACACTTCCCTAAGCCTCAGGCTGCTTTGTCTCAAAGGGTAAAGATGCTGCAGAAGTAAAAACATCCACAAATAACACTTTGTCAATGTTGAATTGATTTCTCTTTTGTGGATAAAACAAACAAACAAACAACAAATCTAAAGCAGAACAACACTGCCAACACACATATAAAACCTGCTATCCTGTGGGTCCTCAAGTCACAGGCGGCCCCAGCCCATCTGTATAGAGTATACTCAGGAAGAGTGCTGTGGAAGTTGTATTTTCACCCTCTCATCTCCTCTCCAGCCCTCTCCCCCACCCATCATTGCTTACACTGTTTTGTCTCTTAGTATGTTCTCTTCCCCAAAGCTTCCCTTACTTCAAAGTGTCCCTTACCCAAAGTGTCCCTTACTTCAAAGGATATGGTACTGTAGTGTCCTCTAGCTTCCCAGGGGGGAAGCATCCCTGCCAATTCTCCCTCCCCCAGCAACTCTCAGACTCTCTCCAAGAAGCTCTTGTTTCTTTGTTTTGCTGTTTGCATTTAAGAGGTCAGAGCAGTTTACATTTTAGAACTGTGATTCCCGTGGTGGTCTTAGAGCCTCCTCTGTAGATTTAATGCTCATGTGTGGCAGGAGACATGTGTAATAGTGTTGCCCTCCGAAGCCCCCAGCTTAGTCCCCGTTGCTGTGTCAGCAGCTTTGGAAATGTCAACTGGATTGGATATTTGGTTTCTGATTTGAGTATTCTTTAAGTCCAACATAGGCATAAATCTGATGCCAATACATAGATAATCCCCCACTCACCCATCAAGACAGGGTTTCTCTGTATAGCCCTGTCTGTCCTAGAACTCACTTTGCAGACCAGGCTGGCCTTGAACTCAGAGATCCACCTGCTTTTGCCTCCTGAGTGCTGGGACTCAAGATGTGCACCACCACCACCTGACTAAAAATATTATGGATCACTTCACGAAGTTGCACATCATTGCACAGGGGCCATGCTAGTCTTCTCGGTATCATTCCAATTTTAGTATATGAAGTAGTATCAGAATATATTAAAACAGTCAAAAAGAGAATGGAGGTTGGTTAAGCTTCTTCATTAGGGGTTGAGTTGACAACTAACTCCTTTCTTCCATAGTCTAGAATCCTACACTCTCCATTTGTCCATATATTGCCTCTTAGGAACCGAAACAGAAGGAGACAGACGGGAAAATGAAAAGGCATTTCCGATTTCCTATCAGCTCTTCTATGGAACCAAAACGGCATTCTTGCTGGTCACACTCGGGCTGGCGCCTGAGTTAATGGATGGAATTTGGCTAGACTGCCCTGCCCAGCACCAGTGTTATGAACTCTTCCTCTGAGCCATCAGTATGTGCAGTTTCTAACCTTGCAGGCCAAACCCAGCACAAGAAGAACAAAAAGGGATAGAAGGACGCACCCACTGAGAAACCCAGATTGCAATCATTCTCAGCCATTTTCAGCGATGAGAAAAAGGTGTCTCCGTGTAGTGTGGACCCGTTCAGCACTTATGGCTTTTCAATTGGGAACTGACATGAAAGCCAGGGAGCCAGGGAGTCTTTTTAGCTCTGATAAAACATGAGGTTAGAGCTGCTTACATTTTTTTTTCATTTTAAATTCCCTGGGCAGTCCTAGGAGCAGGGGCATGCGTTACTTTCAAACAATAATCTTTATTGTTTGCACAGCACACGATCATCCAGTTAATTAGAAAAACATTTTTCCCCAAATTAAATTTCCCTAGAAAAACAATGATTTCAATTAAGGGCAAAAGTCTCCCCCCACACCCCAATATCAGGGACGCTTTCTTGCACCTACTCCTTCTAGAAGATTAGAAGCAAAGTTGGAATCCGGAGGCTGTATTTATCTGTTTATTGTTAGAGTCTGCCATCCACAAAAGTAGCCTGAACTAATTTACCTGCATGAATTCTCTGTGCTCTTAGGTTTTGCTTATCCAATGCCAGTGCTACACTGAGATGCAGCCAGGACCAAAACGTGTAAAATCCACATTTTTTAAAAGTAAGCACTACAAGGCACCCCAAAAAGTCTGCTACATTCTCTTTGTCTTTGGCTTCTGAATTCCCTAACAGTTATACCGCTGTGGTTTCCTGTGAATTTATTCTTTCCCTTGATCCTTTTGGATGTCTGTACAGGCGCTATTACTTTTTATTGTTCTTACTACCTTCAGAAGTTTGCTCTATCTTGCTACACGCAGCACAAAATGCATTTTGAATATCCCGGTCCTTCAGAAGCCCAGCAGCCGCCAGCCACATGTCTCCAGTAAGATTCATGGGACCTTTTCCTCTAAGATGCTGTCCTGACCCTTAGTCAGGGGAGAGGCGCCTTTCAATGAATTTTACTTTGGTGGGTTCTGCAGTCTGGGATGGCAAAGTCCAAGAGATATTCCCCGCCAAGGAAATGGGCACCCAGTAATCCTCAAGCTCCCAAGCATCTCCCGAGTTGATTTATCTACTGGCTTTTTTAGGCTATTAGACTGGGAAGGTCTCAGACAAATGACAAAGCACAGAGTTCAAAATCTACTTATCATGCCACATTTGGGACCATGCAGTGTAACAGCGTGGCTTTTTCAGTGGCATAGATAGGGAGCTGCAGGAAGGCGGAGCTGATTCCCGGAGCCCCATAAGACCTGTAATGTCCCAGGCTGCAGTTAATTCATAGAAATCATTAAAATGATAGAAATTTGATCAACAACTATCACTAAAAATTAAATTATATCAGTGAAAAGGTGAATACATAACACCAAGAAACAGCAAATGCTCAGACTCTGTACTCCACGCTGTATTGATACACTCTTGAAGTTACACAGTCCTGTGTCTATGTCTGAATGCTGGATAATGATGCCCTGCCGCATCTTCTCAGCACCTGTCCAGTGAAGTCATGTGATCTTGGAACTGTCCACAGACAGGATATTTACAACATAGAATCACAGATGATATAAATCACAGCTTGTTTTATTGTTTCATGAGCTGTCTAGACCAAGTATCAGCAAACTGCCATTCCAGATCTGACCCAAGGCTGGTTTTGTGTGGCTTGCAAGCAAAGGATAGCTTTAGGTTTTTTTTTTCATTTTTAAAGGATTGTAAAAACAAAACATACAATAAAGATATGTGACAGAGACCACATGTGGTTCACAAAACCCAATTTATTTATTCTTTGGTCTTTTGGAGAGGCCGTTTATGATTCATGGTCTAGATTTAAGAAAGTAATAGAGAAGATATTCATAATGCAGATTAAAGTGATACTTTTCAGGACCAGTAAGATGGCTCAGCAGGTAAAGGCACTTGCTGCCAACCTTGATGACCTGAGTTTGACTCCCATAACCTACTTGATGGAAGGAGAGTGCTAACTCCTGCAGGTAGTTCTCAGACACCCCTCCACACCCAAGTCATGACATGTTTGTGCATGCACGTGTGCACACGCATAAATAAGTAAATATACAACTGTAAGGAAAAATTTCTGTGGCAGTTACATAGTAATCACCCAAAGAATTGAGAAAATATTCTTCTAATATTTTAAAACCATGACTTGGTTTAACAAGACTGTTGCTTATATCATTGGCAAGCAAGTCAGTTCCTAAGAGGACTTGATTGCTTCATTTTTGTCTTGCTATAGTTAAGTGAATGAAAATAGTCAATATTAAGATCAAAATTGTACATACATATTAATTATGACTGTTGGCTATAGATTCAGGGGTTCAAATAAATAAGCAAATGCATCTGTGGAGAGTTATTGCATTTTAAGGGCTTTGCAATAAAGAATATTGTATATTTTATTGGTATTTATAAATCACATGCCGTACTTTCTAGCAGTAAAATTCATACTAGATTCATTTGTATTTATGTATGCATGTGTACACTGACACACATTCCCCCATCCCACCAAGGAGCAAGGTAAGCATTTACTGTTGTGTCAGTGGATATAGTAACTGATACAGTAACTGATGCCTGTAGAGTTTTCTGGCATAAACTAGATAACATTCTGATGATAGTGGTCAAAAGCAAAATACTCCCCTCCACACCAAGTAGGTATGAGTAGCACAGTGAGTCAGATGGTCACTTACTAAGTACTTACTGCCTAAAAGGCCTGAGCAGGGGCCAGGAGAGTGTCCATCTTTGCTATGGCAATTCTGTCTGCTTTATTCAGGACTGGACCAGAAACTGGCATAGGACATAGCGTCAAGGTAAACAGCTTTGAACTTGACTGAGCAACTGTGTGACAGAGTCAGGGCTGATGAACAAACATGAAGGTTGACCATTTGCAGGGCGAGAAATACCAGTCCAGTCCTTCCAAAGGCATAAGAGTGTCTCATGCCTAAATGTTTTATCTGGGCTTCATCATTAGAATTATGTCTTGCTATTATTTATAAGAATATTTTATTATCATACATTGCTATTATATTTTACTCCATGGTTATCTGGGCTTCGTGAATAGGCAGTTTTAGGACACTATGAACTGAAAATAGATTCATAGTTCACTCGTCCAGATAAACCCCACTGTTTCTTTTTCTTTGGAACACTGCCATCGTGTAGAGTTGAAAGATGTCCAGCTAGATTGTCACTTGCTTAGACTTTTTTTTTCTGAGGAGAAACTGTTGGGATAATTTTGTTCATTAAAGAAGCATTTGCTTTTTTAATGACTGGAATGAGTAATAGCAGGGACTCAGAACTGAGTGACAGTTAGAGATCCCCAGGCAAGGGTTATGGGTAGGAATCACCAAACAGAACAGGGACCATGAGTCTTGTGAATGTATATCCTGTATTCCCATGACAGCTACATGTGGGAATGGGAGCCATGATACTTGTTGATTGGGGAGGAGGGAGAGAGGGAAAGAAGGAAAGAAGGGATGAAGAAAGGAAGAAAGGGAAGAGACGAGGAAGGGAAGGAGGGAGAAGGCAGGGAGGAAAGAAGAGAGGGAGGAAGGGTGGGAGGAAGGAAGGAAGGAAGGAAGGAAGGAAGAAAGGAAGAGTCACTGAAGACTTGGAGAAACTGCTGGCCGGTAGGTTGAGTCTGCTTCAGACTATGCAGCCATCCGCCCTCCTTCCTCTCTACCGCCCTGCCTTCTAGTAGCTTTCAAGAGCAGCTCATTTCCCAAGGAAGCTTCTCTTTTGTTCCACCTGTTTCTCTCTTCCCTGGCTGGAGACATTCATACTGAAGTATGCAATAGGAGGACAGACATGGGAACAAATGAATTCCCAAGTGGTGACTCAGGGTCTAAAGGAATTTGAGAGAGAACAAAAATTAGTCAGTAAATAAGAAGGAGAAGGGACCACCTCAGGAGTAGCCAGGGGAGGTCTCCTCTCTGTCTCAGGATGGGGAATGTGCTGTTTGGGGCTTTTCTTTCCGTGTTTGTTTTCACATTCTACTGTAAATTACTCCTCAAGGTACCTTATTGATCCTGAAAAAAATCCAATCTTCAGATTTTCCCATCAAGGCAAGAAAATGTGTTTTGTGGCTTCCTAGGGAGATGAAGAACCTTATTTCCTATTCCCAGGCTCAGCCTGAGCTTCTGTGGGGAGGTTCAGCCTGGGTGATGTTGAGGCACACAACAACTTGTCTACATAGGAGCTCTTTTCTTAGGGAGTCTCACATAGGCTTTAGGGCTTCAAAGAAAACTTCATGTTGAAAGCAATATGGCTGTGTGTTCTTCAAATCCCCCGAAGGGTGAAGCATCAAGAGGTACACTGTATCCCCTAGCTGGGGCATTGGAAAGGGACAGGTTACTTTCCTGGCATTATCTCTCATATTTGTTGCCTTTGCTTTCTGCATTTCTGCTTATATGTAGTGCCTTTAAAATTTCATCATTCACCAGGTTTATTGAAACCAGTGGCTTAGACCTAAACCATATAATGTTGAACATTTTCAAGCATATCAGATTTATATGTAGATTGGTCCATACATGCCCTTTTTCTTGGACCATGACTCCAATGTAGCAGGTGCCCAAGAAAGATATGAAAGGAGTGAATGCATTTAATAAAGTAGTCTGTCAGATTCACAGTTGAAAAGGAAGAACAAAAGCACTATTTTGTAAATATTTCAAAGAGGTCACCATTGTTAAAGTGGTAGAGAAAAGCCCTCTTAGATTCTTAGAATGTCTTTCATCTCTTATTGTTCTAAGATAGCCAAGACAGGACAGGAAAGTCATTGGCAATAACTACATCTTGGGAGGGAGGTGCTTGATCCATGGATGGTGGAGAGAGAATCCTGTAGACTTCCTGGAAGGAGTGCCCATAATAGGTGTACATAAATAAAGATAACTGAATTTATTGAATTCTGTATAGAACACCAAGTCACTAGTTGGCACATCTGAGAAAAAAATCAAGTTCAACTTTAAATCATTTATAGGTCTCTAACTGAGACTCCACTAGGGACCAGATACTGGAAAATATTGGAATGAAAATATGAATAAATCCTGATTTTTCACTCAAGACTATGATTCATTGGGGGAGGCTTTGGAAGAGGTGGGCTCACAGTGGGACCAATTTTAAAAGTTTGGGACAAGGTTGGGTAGAGATCCAGGAGGGTGGGCGGGGCTGGCTCCTGGCAGAACCCTGGAGGCTCTGTGGGTCTGTTGAGGGAGGAGAGTGGAGCAGGGTGCTCAGGCAGAGAATGCAGTGTGTTCAAAGGCACAGAATCATGGTGTGGCCTTTGCAGGAAACAGAAGTGAGATGAAAAAGGAGAGTAGCTTCCATCAGGGGTGTGATGGGGCTGGGAGCAGGGTCTACGCCACGCTAAGACAGGTCAGTGTTATTTAAAGACATCAGCCAGTGATTGAAAAACTGGGCCACTGTGTCCAGTTTGCTTTTTAGGAAGCCCACGGTTGTAGTCTGTGGAGGCAAACTGAAGAGAGCTCAGTCTGTACAGACTAGGAGGCATGGCACAGCTCTCTTGCTCTGACACAGAGGGTATGAGAGTTCCACCTTGGTGGGCAGGGGGAGGAGCAAGCGGCCCCACTTCTTACCTCAGCTGTTGCTCTCCACCTGTGAGTGGAATTTTTATGTCAACCCAAATGTTTGGCATCACTGTCTCTCATAGGCATGGCGAATGCGGAAGTTCAGCACCCCGACTCCCTAAAACCAAGAACGACTAGCAACACTGTGTACTCAAAACTTTCCAAATCAAATATGGTCATATCAAAAACTACGAGCTCTCTCCAGGTGTATGTAACTGGTCTCCATCCTGCCCAGAGTCCAGGGGCAAACAGAAATAAAAACATCGGCTTCTCATCGCCCATTTAATATTTATGTAGCTGTCGCCATCTCAGTTTTACACATTCAAAACCTCAGAGTTGCTTGGATATGAGGTGAGCTGCAATCCCTTGTGACAGGAGGTCTTTTTGGGGATGCTTTCATCCATAAATAACTTTCAAAACAACACTCAGACAGTGGCGGGAGATCAAAGAAACACTCTGTCACCACGGGGGCTGCTCTAGCTGTCCATCCACAGCCTTTCTCTTTGCAGGGAAGAGACTGGGTCGCCCTTACTAGGCTTCAGAGCAAACTTGCCTGAGGACAAAGCACCCACATCCAGGCAGATGGACGGGTGGACCACAGCTCCCCTGTAGGGGAAGGTGGGCCTGGGGCTGGTAACTGCCTACCTACCTCTCCTAACAACAGGAACTTCCTGCAGGGTTATGACACATTCGCTTTACAGTGCCTTCTTCCATCTTTTTCTCTTCAAACTTCACAACAATCCCTTATATATTATTTCTTCTTTTAGAGGTGAAGCTCTTGACTTCATTAGCCCGAGAACACTGTCCATGCCCACCGTGGGAAGAAATGGGAGGGCCTGGGTTTGAAAAGCAGTGACTCTTTTTGCTCAGGGAATAATGAAACTTCACTCCATACTCAAATTGAGAGGAAAACAATTGCCTAGAGGTTTGAAGGTTTTGATTTTGAGAAGATCTGAAGGGGCGGTTCTATGGAACTCTCTCACAATGAAGGAGCTGGGCATATGACTGGTTTGTTTTCCTAGGGGCACAGACCTTTGTATACTTCTTTGCTGGAACCTGGAAAAACCTGCATCATGCAGATTTAGTAGGGGTGATACTGGTTCTGTCAAGTGAAAATCTCTGGCAGTCTCACCATTCAGGTATTCCACTGTATTCCTGTGTGTGTGGGCGTGCATGCTTGTGTGCATTCTTTCATGCATGTGTTTAGGTGTGCGTGTGTGGAGGCCAAAGGGCAACCCTGGACATCATCAATCAGAAGCCATCAAGCTTATTTTTTGCCACAGGTTCTTCCCTTGCCAAGTAGGCTAGGGTGGCTAGCCAGAGAAGCCCAGGCACCTTCCCGTCTCAGCTTCCTCCACCGCTATGATTATAAATGTACCCCACAGCAGTTGGCTTTTCTCGTGGGGTCTGGGGATAAAACTCAGGTCCTGTAAGACAGACGGAGATATCTTCTTAGCCCAGGCTTCCCACTTTTAATAATGGCAGTTACAACTAACTATCTGTATCCATGAGTTCCACACCAGTAGATTCTACTAGAAATAAAAATTATGAATTAAAGGGGGGGGGTGGGAGGGATGGAGAGATGACTTAGTGGCCTCTTGCAGAGGATGAGTTTGGTTTCCAACACTGTACTGGGGAGTTCACAAATCTAGCTCCAGATCACCCCCCTTGGCCTCTGTGGGCATCTGCATTCATCAACACATGTGTACAAATACATACACACATGCTTAAAAACAGTAAAAATAAATGCTAAAAACAAATGAATTGACTGAATATGCGCAAACTTCTTTGTCATTATTTTCTAGACAATGCAGCAAAACAACGATATATTTAGAAGTTTTTGTTTTATTGGTTGTTTGTGGTGGTTTGAATAGAAATGGCCCCCATAGGCTCATATATTTGAATGTTTAGTCCCTAGGGAGTAGCACTAGGAGGTGCCACCTTGTTGGAGAAAATGTTGCCTTGTTGGAAGAAGTGTGTCTTTGGGAGTGGGTTTTGGAGTTTCAAGTTCTTAAGTTAGGCATAATGTCTCTCTCTTCCTGCTGCCTGCTGATCCAGATGTAGAACTCTTGGCTACTTTTCCAGTATCATGTCTGCCTGCATGCTGCCATGCTTCCTGCCACGATGATAATAGACCAAACCTCTGAACCTGTAAGCCAGCCCCAATTAAGTGTTTTCCTTTATAAGATTTGGCACGGTCATGGTGTCTCTTTGCAGTAATAGGAACCATAACTAAGAGAGTGTTGTAAGTAATCTAGAGATGATTTAAAGTTTACCAAAGGGTGGGCTTAGGTTACATGCAAGTACTGGGCTATTTTATGGAATGGAATTTGAGGGAAAACCAAATCCCTATGGGCCCTGAGAGGGTGTACCACATTTCAATGATATTTTCCAGTCTGAAAACATTCAGGTCTCTCTAAGTGAAGCTATACCCTCCTAAATATCTGAAGATTGAAGGCACCTTGCCAAGTGATGTGAACACAAAAGAGGCGTGGTTATCTTTGCTCTTGAAGAATTCATATCTCCTGCTAGCAGATAGAGACACAACTCAAGATAATGAGACTCAGCCTATGTTATTCATGTGAGTAAAGTGTTGTTGAAGTTCAAAGATGAACAAAGCCGGGAGTGGGTGGGATCAGGGCAGGGAAAAACGGAAATTTTAGTTCACAGAAGGGCATCCTAGGCAGGGTCACTTACAGTGGACCATGGTCAGCTACCAGAGGGATGCTGTGCAGTGGAGAGAAGCAAGATGTGGGGGATGGCTGGATGGATGGACTGCCAGGCAAACTGAGGACTGGTGTTCATTTTTATGGGGAGCCCTAGAAAATTTGTGAACAAAGAAATGGCATGGCCGGTTCATGTTTTAATTTGATGGCTGGTATGATACCTTAAATGTGAACTTAGCACAGGCTGGAGAGTCATTTGGGAAGAGGGATTCTCAGTTGAGAAAATGCCTCCATAAGCCTGGCCTGTCGTTAAGTCTGCAGTACATTCTCTCAATTAGTGATTGATGTGGGAGGACCCAGCCCATTGTGGGTGGTGATCTGGTTGTCCTGGGTGCTGTAAAAAAACCAGCTGAGTAAGTGATGGGTGAGCAAGCAGCACTCTGTGGCCTCTGCATAAGCTCCTGCCTCCAGGTTCCTGCCCGATTTGGGTTCCTGCCTTGATTGCCTTTGATGATAAACTGTGATGTGGAAGTGTAAGCCGAGTAAACCCTTTCCTCTGCAAGTTGCTTTTGGTCATGGTGGCTCATCAGAGCAATAGAAACCCTAACTCGACAACTGGTGTGAGTATAGGGAGGACAGATGGATACATTTAACACTCATAAAACTTTGTTTTTCTTACTCCTATAGATCAGGAAACAAATATGTTCATAGACTTCCCAGAGAATTATTAGAGATGTGTCTCTGACCTCACTTGAAGTATATGTGACAATGGCTTCTGTCTTCTGTAGAACCTGTGATGTAGGATCACTGGGTGGTCTGCCAATTCATTCCCTATCAGTGCTGTGCCCAGCTAGTGCAGAAATCCTATGCAGACCTGGTGGTACTTCCCACACATATTTTTACTCTTGTTTCCTCACCAAGATAAGTCTACTGGGTACCTTAAGAACTGAGCACCTCATCAGCCTGTGGCTGAGAAGATGGTTTCCCCTAGATGTCTTCTGTATGGACCAACTATAGTTCCGGAATAACACGTGGCCGCCTCCATTTTGAAAACTGGTAGAAGACACCATGTGAAGTTAAGTCTTTGAACACCTGCCATTGATCTCCAGTAGGAATGAGGTGAGAGCCAGAGTTCAGATAGAGACTTCAGGGGGACTGTGTTGCTCTGGCCATTCAGTTTAAGAGACAGAATATCCCCATTTTAAGCAGAATTCTAAAAGTCTAGTGACGTGCAGGGGCAAAAGATGAGATTTCAGGTATCCACATGGCTACCTTTCAATAGATTATTTCAAGGAATTTTGAATGGTAAGTTTTCATATCAAGATGGTCATTATTCTTAGCACACACTCACTCATAAGTCCCCAGAGTTTCTGAAGCAGAGACAGGAAGAGTGTGACTTCCAGGCCACCCATGACTCCATGAGACCATCCATGAAACAAAGCAAAAAGACATTCATCATCCTTGTCTGTTTATAAATGTTCTTGCCATTTTTTAAATTTCTTTAAGCTTTGAAATAATATAAGCTGACTGCTGGTCTTGCTTTTCCAAAAGCATTTCAGACACTGGATACCAGCTACTTAGTTCTCTAAAAATTGTAGTGGCATACACAAAGAAGACACGCACAATTCAACGTGCAAGGTGGAGGTGTGTGGCTGAGTGCTGCCCAGAACTGTTCAATGAGGAGGATAAAGTTTATTTTAGTATGTACTGTATCAAAAAGTATGAGATAAAACTTCATGGCCTAGGAAACCCATCGAAGAGAAATCTGCAATAAGTGACCACATAGAGCATTCCAAACACAAGTACCATGCATTAGTGAGGTTTACTGTATCATTGGTGCAAAAAATTACTCCTAAAGTTAATGATCTGTCCATTAATTATCTAATATTAGAAAAGAAGTGTTTTTAGAATTCTATATGGGTTTGTGTTTTAAAAGGCTTTATTGTTGGAAGACATTGGGGAGAGTTTATTTCCTCATTTCACCAACTGAGGGGAACACAAATTCAGGTAGGAAACTAGCAAATCAGAAGCCTTTCCTTAAAGAAGACATGACATCATGCATGGAGCAATTGGTGCCACTGGAAAAGGTTATCCCCCCACTTTGCTGGTTTCCAGAGACATCATGTCAGTTCTTGACTTTCCTTAGATTCCCTTCCTATGCACAAAAGAACAGAGAATATTTTCCAATAAATCTAGGTGATGATATGTTGTTTCTGTAGTAAAGCAAAAAGGTACCCAGCTGAATATTAGACAGAATGATAAAAAGAGTCCTTCACACCCATGGGAAGTGTCTACCTGTGATAACCACACAGTCTTTAATTGAGGGCATATATGTCTAAAATCTAGACTCTAAAGCTAATATTATTGTTATTGTTTTGTTGTATTTACTAAAGACTTAAGATTTTAGATCCAATAGACAGGGTCTATGTACCAGTACTGTTTGTTATTGTTTTGTATTTTTCCTTGGCAAGCAGAGCCATTGCAACCACGGCCATCTCAAAGGGCAACTGGTATCAAAGTGGTTTCAAATTAGGTAAGAAAGCTGAGTGCTGTTTTCTTGGGGCAGTGACCTACCTGTACATTGAATGAGTGTCAAGTGAATGAGGGGAAGAATGCTGTGAAGCAGTTATCAGCTCTCTCCCCATCTTCTTTCCCTTCTCCCCCTTCCTCTCTCATTCAAACTGGATTCACCCTGAACCTACAGACACTGCATACAGTCCATACATATTCCTTACCAAGGCATCTCATTCCTCTGATCCTAGAATCCTCCCACATTATCTTCTGCTTCCCCAATCATATCTGAATTCCCCCTTTATCAAAACTTTGAGCCTAGCTATGGTAAGGATAGTGAAACTTCTAATTAAAGGTTACAGAATTCATTGATGATTATATAAAAGTATGAGTGATGATGATAGCAGAAATATGTGCCCTGACAAGTTGTACTTTAATTAGTTTCATTATAAAGGTGTCAGATCCAGCAACATGATACTGTTAACATTCCCCAAACGAAACCCATTTTCTTGGCTGCTTATTCGGTGAACCACTGGTTCTTATATATACTGAACTCCATCGGTGTATTCAGAGTTAGGCACAATCGCCTGCGCCCCAGGTATAACGTCACTTCTTTTGCACTCAAAAAAGGCAAACGAATGAGAGTGATTGTTGTATGAGTAACATTAAATTTCCCATAATATTAAACACAAAGGAAATATTTGGCTTCATTTCTCTAGTGTCAGAACCATAATGATCATTTAAACTCTTTGCTATGCATCTCATAGCCGATAATCACAAGACTTATGGGGATCTCAAGGATGCTAAAACTAAACAGCTGTGTTTTAATTTTACTTTCTGAGTGGGACCTGATGCTACTTTAAGATAGCCATTTTTCCTAGTGCTTCTCAAATTATATTTATTCATTGCCTCATTCATTTTTCATCCATCCATCCACCCATGCAGCCATTTATTTATTCAATCTGAATGTCAGGGAGTTGGAGGGGAAGAGGTGAAAAGACTTGCCGTGCAGAGAAAATAGCATACAGAGGCATGAGATTATGCAGTGATGTCACTGAGGCTAGGTAAAGGGCTCTGGGGTTTGGGGGCACAAAGTATAGGATGATTAGTGGTAGCAGATGAAACTGGAAGGTTGTGCTACAAGCTGTTTATTAAAGGGTTGTGAATGTATTGAGGAGTATAGACCAACTAGGGATTGACACACTGAGTTACGGCCTCTCCAAAGAATAAAGTATGGTTCTTAATTAACTTTGTTACTTAGCATTCTGACCAGGGCTGTGACTGTAACCGAGGGCCGGTAGGGTGGGTGACTCTCATGCCCTGATTGGGGGCTGACCAGCAGCTTGGAGAGTTTAATCTGGTGGGTTTGTTCCCAGGGTCTACCCAGTTAAAAATTCAGAGAATTGGGGGCTGAGCTGTGAACCTCTGAACCCAGTGGAAGTAGCAAGGGTTTAAGATACCCTTCACATGGGCTTGCTACTCTCATCCCATGGAGATCAGAGGAGAGCCAAGCTTCTCTTGTTGAAAATTCTCAACATCTGCAAACTCAAGAAATCTCACCTTAGTCTGCAAATTTCTCATATTTGGGCAAGGTGCATTAACCCCATGAATTCCTAGTTTCGACACCTGACCCCATTATGGTTTCTGTTGAGTTTCATTTGGAAAATAACAGTGAATTAGGAGTCAGAACTCTCAAGATTTTGTCTCAGCTCTGTCAAATAATGTGACTTTGACCTTAGTTTCTAAGAAATAGATAGGACTGGATGATAATAGTTGAGTTTCTTTTGTTTCAGGATTGTAGGCTGGCTCTCTCTCTCTCTCTCTCTCTCTCTCTCTCTCTCTCTCTCTCTCTCTCTCTCTCTCTCTCTCTCTCTCCTCTAAGCATTTGTGAATTTCATGTATGTTCTTCCAGGTTTCATCACATTTTAAATCAAAAACTTTCTAAGAACTGATTTATACTTTAGGATTTACTCCTTTTGTCACTCTCATAGCTCTTACTGCTGAAACATAAGGGTCATCTCTTAAGATCGCCTTAAATATTCGGATTCTTTTGTTAAGTTTTACTGGGCTTGGACTTTTCCAGAATTAGACCAGACAAACTGAGCAGAGGCTTGCTAGGCTGAACCCTTGTCTTCTGATCTGAGGAGGAACACTGAACCAACACAAGCACATTCCTTCTCTGTGCTAATTCCTCAGCAAACAGCAAAGAATTCGCCACCACACTGTCAAGTATGCTGGGCTGTTAAATGTGAAGGAAGCACACTGGTGGAAAACAGAGGGACAAACTATCACTTAAAAGGGAATCTCTAGAAAACATTGAATAATTGAGAACAAACAAGTACACTGGCAATGGCAGGAAAAAAATTGGCAATTTCTATTGAGTGATTAGAATCTGCCAATTGAAAACCACTCACACAGAAGTCTCAAGAAATCAGAGTCCTTGCCTAACAAAGCAGGATCGATTCCTAGGAAGGGAACCAGTGATGTGGGAAAGATGAAACCTCCGGGAAGTGCTCCGCCTCCCACGTGCACAAACACTATCTTAAGACCTAATTCTTTGAAGACTAAAAAGAGCACAGACTTTGAAGAAATCCAGCAAACTCAGTTTGAGACAGCAAAGACAAGGAAAATTTGTGGTCGCAATTTCAGCTCACCCTGCCTTTTATCCTTCCTAGTGACTATTTTACTTCCGTCTGTTTCTTAAAAGTCCTATATTAGTTAATTTAACACGAACCCAATGTTAAGAATTTGAAGACAGAAAACACCACTGTCTTTTTATTTTTAGAAAGAACCTGAGGCCGCATGGGATAAGCGGGCCGCTTGGAGTCTTTCTGCTTCTGGGTAGAGAAGTTGGGAAGTGAATCACATAAAAGAGGAAAAGAATTGTGATTGCCTGCATTAAAAAAAAGACAACCTCTATTCTCCCTTCGCCTCATAGTTTAGAAACAAAATTAGGCACAATGAGAGATCATTTTGATCGTGATCTAGCTGTCTGAGAAAAATTTAGCTTACTGAGGAGCAAGGGTCACTGAAATATCACCGCAAACCATGCTGCTTGATGTCTGGTTAAGACCACTCTCCCATCGGCCTGTACACAGCTTTTAAACCACAACAGGTTTTTCAGCAAATAACAGTCCTAAAAGCGGTTCTACTTCCAGGATGGGAAGCCTCATCTCTGTTGATCTCAGGTCCTGTGGTCCCTTGCTGCTCAGTTGCTGCCTTTGACCCTCGAGAATCTTTTAATGTTTTTATTTTTTCATAAACATAAAATGTGTTCTCATTTGTATTGAGCACGAAGAATAGGGAAAAGTACGCCTACCTCATCTTCCTGTAAGAGCACACTGTCCTTGGATGAGATCTTAAGATTATCACAGTCCAGCTGCTTCCTTGGAATCTCACGAGATGGAGAAATAAATTCTAAGATTTAGGCCTTAAAAAAATCTTAAAAGCATTTTGTGTTTCTAAGTAACGTGATCTCATGACTTCTGCCTAACTCCCAGCAATTAGTCATTTTTAAGTCCTTAGACAAACCTCCTCTAACTGGCAAGGAGAACCTTGTGTTTTTGTATTGATTTCCCCATATGCATGGAATTGGCTACTTGGCTCTTTCAGGAGCTGGTTACTTTTTAACCAGGAAGGATGCCAGCTTCCCAGAGCACTTCCCAGCTCTCTGCTTTGTATTTTCCGTGACAGTTCTGAAGTAGGTAACTGAGCAAGAGCTTTGGGTTGGATGACCTAGCTGTAGGCACTCTGATCTTCTCTGTCTCCCTCCTTCTTTTGAATTGTCTGTCAGTTGCATATAGTTTATGAAAAATAAAAACTCTGACTGCCTTCTTTCTCCTTTATAAGGCCATGAAGGCAACACCTTTGTTGGTCCCACATAAAAGATGCACCTTGTTTCACAGGTGTTATTATTCTGATCCACCAGGAGTGATTTAGAGCTAATAATTTATAGCTGAAGCCTGGTTTTAATAAATGAAGGTGTCTAAAAGAAAAAATGATGACAGGCTTAAACAGACGGGAGACCTTCAACACCTTCTTGAACGATGTGAGAGCTTGCTCAGGAAATGATGGGCCAGCTGACTGGTGGACCAGTGAAATACTTACTTGTTTGTATGCCATAAAATGCTCTTCTAGAAAGTTTATACTGAGAAAAGTTGCAGTGATTTTAATCTATGAAGCAAACTTCTAGATAGCTAGTAGAAACCTGGTTCTAAGATCAGTCCAGCTTAGTGTATCTGATGTAGACGTGCCCAGTTGGATTGGTCTAGAGTTAATATAGCTGGGAATTCGTTGTGCTAAGAAAATAAAAACTGTTCTATTTTATTTGTGGTATTCTGATACTCTGGCATTCTGAGCTCTGGGGATGTTTGGATGTTCCAGAACTCCTTAAGTCACAGTTTTTCTTTTGTTTTCCTTTTCCTTCTTTTCATGTGAATGAGTGTGTAGTGTCTATATGTGTCTGTGTGGGTATGTGTGCATATGTGGGGGGGGGGCGATGTTAAATGGTGGGACTCTTTTTCCGGAATGAGTGTGTAGTATGTGTACGTGCATGTTTTCATGCACACGTGTCTGTGTGGGTATTGTGTATATATTTGTGTGTGCATGTGTGTGTGTGGCAAGAATGCATATATGTGCGTGAGTGTGTGTGTGTGTGTGTGTGTGTGTGTGCAATGTTAATGGTGGGAATCTTTCCCGTTGCTCTTTTGTCGTATTCTTTGAAGAAGTGTCTCTCGACCAAACCTGGAGCTAGTCTCTCTAGCCAGCTTGCTTTTTTTTGCGGGGGGGGGGCAATCCCTTGTCTCAGCCCTCTGAGATTGGAATTATAAGAGTGCTGCCAGGCCCACTGAATATTTATGTAGGCTCTGGGGATCCAAACCCCAGTTCTCCTAAGGGTTTGGGCAGCAAGTGCTTTAAGAATTGAGCGCTGTCTCTAGCCTCAAGCCTAGGCTTAAGCCCTCATAACCAAACACAAAAAGGTTTATTCTCATGGACGAGCTCTATTCAGTACAGAAGAGCCCAAAGCATCGTCTCACTGATGGCTGTTTAGCACAACACCACAAGCTTGCTCTCTGGAACTTATATTTATCACATACCAGCTGTTAGACTTGGGAAACTTCTTAATTTCACCAAGCTTCAGTCTCCTCACCTGAAAGAATGAAGCCGCATAAGTCACACAAGCTTGTCGAGAGGGCCACCTGAGTTAAACCATCTAAAACGTTTTTCTTGGTGTGTAGCAGGGGCTCAGCAAATAATTCCTGTGATCATTCCTATTGCGTCTTCATTTCTGTCATAAACCAATCTAAGAAACAGCACTTTGTTCAAAATACCCTGTTTGCAGGCTGCTTTTTACCAGACACATTGATTTTGTTTATTTTGTTAGAAAAGCCAAACCTTTCCTGGGTTTCATGTTTATGTTCAGGGTTGAAGACAGATTCTCTAAGACACCTTGGCCCAGGAAATATTTATTTTGGGGACCCCCAAGCTAGAGAATCACCCACATTTTTCTCCTTGCTTTCGTTTGCCATATTAATCTGTTTCCATGCCAGTAACTTCTTTGGGGCAAATTCAAATTAGTATCCATTCCAGATCAATGCAGAAAAGCTTCATTACGTATTTTCAGGTGGCTGCGGGAAGCTTGGCAGTTTTAGAGACCAGAGCTAAAGTGATCTTATAAAGCTCCCGTTAGATCAACACCACGTTGTGCCGGTCTCATGACGACTTTCACAAAATTACCTCTGAAATGCTAAGCATTTTCCCACTCAGAACCTCACACTAACTCTAACTTACAGCAAAGATCACACTGTACCTGCTCTTAGCCTTGTAAGTCTTACAAAAACCCTTGGCCAAAAGCAATAAAATCTGACCTGACCTAATCCCAGAGTCGCAATGGGTAATGTGTGTATTTTTCATTCAATAATTTAATGTGGAAATTAACTGCATGTGTCATATATTCCCCCATCTTAAAGGGAGAGGCTTTACGGTTCTAATGTTTCACAAAAATTAAATGCGTAAACACTGTTGTCATTTAAGACTCTCCACTTCGCTGATAGCTTAAAAAAGCACTACAAAAGCCTCTTTTGGAGAAATTTATTATTTCATTTAGGATGGGAGCCTGCCCCGTGAAATTTGCCCCCTATTCTCAAAGAAACGATAGAAAAACATCTCTTTTTTTCCCCTTTTCCCCAAAGATGTGATCTAACTTGCCCATACTGGTCTTCAGTATTGTTCTCTCCTGTTTGTCAAAACAGAGGAGACATTGCAAAACTGCAGAGATCTCTTTCTCTTTCCTTCCTGGCACAAGCGGAGGCGTCTGGTCTCCTGGGCTGCTCTATGGCATACCTATCGACTGCTCCTTTACCACTGACTTCTTTCTGCCATGGCTTTCCCCGTTGCCTCTTCCTTTCTAACCTCACTATGTTTCTCCTGGCCCCAATGGACTTTATTTTTATTTAGATTAAAAAAATTAAGTGGAGTGCTTTGAATGTGCTTTAACAGCCAATAGTGAACATGAGACAGTCTTCCTCAATTTGCTGTCTATCGCTGTCCCTGTTCTCACTTGTCCAAGTACCATGAGCGCTCACTGTAGTCACCATTTGATGCGCTTCTTCAGAGTAAGAATTAAACAGGAATATAGAGTCCTCCCTCCCCAGTTTCATACGCATTTAGAAACCTAAAGTTTTTTTTTTGAGATACAGTGCCACACAGCTTTTTTAGATTCAATACCTATCCAAAGATAAACTCGAACTCTTGGTCTTCTTGCCTTCACTTCCCAAGTTCTGAGACTATAGGCACAGCTACCCTGTCCGGCCCCCCAAAACTTTTCTGTTTCATTTTAAACAGTGTTTCTTGGAGGTCTGTTAGTCAGCTTGGCATTATAGGGACAGAATACCTGAGCTAAATAACTTACAAAAAGAAAGAACTGGTTTAGACTCATGATTCCAGAATTTGACACAAAAGAGTCAAACAAACACCAAATGACCCTTTCAAAATATAGGCTCTGGATCTGTACAGAAAGTGCTCAAAAGAAGAAATAAAAGGGCCTAAGACATATCTAAAAATAAATTCTGCTCATCCTTGGTAATTAAGGAAAGGAAAATCAAAACGCCTTTAAGATTTTATCTTACCCCAGTCAGAATAGTCAAAATCAACAAGCCAACTGACTACAAATTCTCAAGAAGTTGTGGGGAAAAGAGAACCCTCTTTCACTGCCGGTCAGATTTCAAACTGATGCAGACACTTCGGGAATCAGTGTGGAGAACTCTCAAAAAGCTAAAAATAGATGCAGCCTATGAGCCAGCTATACTGCTGCTTGGCATCTGCCCACAGGACTTGACATCCTTCTCCACAGATGCTTGCTCTGTCGTGTTCATCACTGCTCTATTCACCATAGTGCCTCAGAAACGGAAACTGCCTACTCTAGCTATAAAGGATTCTCTAACATTTTCTTGTAGAGCTTGTATTTTTTAATATTTAAATATTTGGTCCTATTTTAATTTACCATGCAACAAGCTTGAAGGCATGGATCTAATTTCATTTTGCTTTTTGATGGCGCTCCACTTTCTTACTGAGCTGCACATTTTCTCAAGTCATAACTGATACTACTTTTATCTTATTCTAACATCCTGTGTCTGGAACTACTCAGTGATTTTTTCCCCCCTTGTAATGCATTAGTCTGTTATAAAGTAGTATTGCATTGCTTAATTGTTTTGGCTTTATAATGTGTCAGTTTATGTTAGATTGACAGCAATGATGGCATCATTTTGAACTTACATGATACACTGTACTGTCTAAAGCATTTTGCATGCATTATCTCATGCGTTTTGAACTTTATAATACAGGGCAGCTGAAACAGGCACTATTGTCCTTATGTTACAGATTAAGAAACTGAGGCTCAGACAAGGAAAGGCGCTAAACAAGTCTGCAAGGTCAGAAGATGGCAGAGTGATGGCTTGACTGTGTTCTGGTCTTTGACTGTTTGTGGTTGTGTTTATCAGACTATCTTGTTTTCTCTGGATGTCTCTCTCTATCAGGGAGCTCATTGCTGTAGCAGAGAGATAAACTGAATGCCAGAGTTCTAAGTTCTTGCAAGATAATTGGCTTTAGTTTGAGAAAGGCTTGAGAAAGGCATTGAACCATGAAATCATAGAATGATTGGACAGGAAGCCTAAGAGATCCCAGACTGATCTTTTTGTCTTCCAGAGAAGGGAACCAAAATTAAGAGAACTTGGGTCTGTGTCATCAAGATCATATAGATACTAAGATGTCAGGGCTGAGTCCAAACTCAGACACAGGTCTTACCATTTGATTTGGTAAAGAAGAGAGAGAAAATGTTGGATTTATTTTATGGAACTGAATCATTTGTATGTTAATAAATACCTCCAGAGACATAAAAAATGTTTAATCATTCATTAATTCATTCATTCAACAAATAATAATCACACAGTAGGCACTATGCTACATATTGGGTGTGTTGTTTTTCAAAGATTTATTTTATTTTAAATTAAGTGTATATGTGTGGATATATCCACATGAGTGTGGTGTCATCAAGAGACCTAAGGCGGCATTGGATGCCCTGGAATTGGAGTTACAGGTGGTTGAACTGCTTCACATGGATGCTGGGAACCAAACTGCAGTCCCCTGCAAGAGCAGCAAGTGCTCTTAACTGCTGAGCCGTGTCTCCAGTCCTCACTCACTAAGTTTGTAACAGTGAACTACATAGGCAAAGTCCTGGTCCTTACTGAGACTAGATTTAGAGAGAAAAACTGTGTGAGCAATCAAAGCATGGATAAAGGTGAAATTCCAGTGTGAAAGGGACAGTGAGAGAAACTTGCAGGCACCTGAAAGAATCCAACGGGAAGAACTAATTTCGACTGTGGAGACTGAAGAACTGTCACATCCCCCAGCTCTGGGTAACTGCATCCCATAGCCATCCTGAACATCCAGTTGGCTCAGCCAGGACCCCTTGTTACTCCACAGTTCCTATTTTTCCCTCTTTCCTCTTCAATTAACTGCTGCTGAGGGTAGCCTGTTCAGAGTGTCTTTTGTCCACTCACAAACCCTGCTCAACTCCCTGTGAAGTTTTTTCTTAAAATTTATTCAGAATTCAATCTGCGTGTGGTTTCTGTTTTCTCCCTGGACTCTGGCTGATCTAAGGAGCCTACGTTATTTTTATAATTGGAAAATTTTCATTAAAATAATACAAAGGACCACCCCTGCCTCCCACCTCCCAAGAGGAAGCACCCTTTAGGGTTGGAGAGGCCCTTCGGCTCCCAGACTTGAGGGCGATTATTTTTGTTTCAATTTTGAGCCCTCATATGAAATTAGGCTTCAGGCTAGAACACCTATTTCTTAGAAAAACACACTTTCTCCTGGAGAGAAATTCTAGAAAGCAGTCGCGGGCTATTGACAAACTATAATGCTGCAAAGGGATCTGGCCAAAAAAGGACTCAAGAGAAAAGTGTCTGTTGGGAGAAGGAGGCCTAGACAGTGGCTCTGGGCCTATTACCAGCTGAGTGTCCAGGTGGGCAGTCATGGACAGAGCCAGGCTTCAGTCAGTGTCTGCCTGGAGTGGAGACCTGTGGTGTTGGTCACTGGAAATTCATCAGTGTCTGGACTCAGCAACTGCCAGGCTCCCGGGGGTAAGGACTGGAGTCTGCTCAGTCTAGGGATAAGGATGCCATAGGAGGGGGTGATGGACTGGTTGGGGGTAGGGAGGCTTGGCACATCACCATGCCCAGTTAAGTCCCCATTGGTAGGAGGACTTTGCCCCGCAAGGAAGTGTGGGGAGAACTCTCACAGTTACCTGGCAGTGAAGAGCTGCCTGGCAGACCTCCCTCTGTGCCAAGAAGCTTCCTGGCTCTGCATTTGCAAAGTGGTGTGGAAGGAGAGAAGGGAGGGAGTCTAAACTGCCTTGCCTATTGGTGGAGTGGTGGCAACTTTTGCAGAGACTGCATTGAAAGCAGAGGTCTTGGGGGAGCTGGAAATACATAGGATGAAATGGAGATGAGGGATGAGTGTCTGAGAAGAGTTTTGGGGACATAAGGAAGGAAGGGGACAGAAGGCTCACTCACAAGCATTTTTGACAAAGCCAGTTTGAAATTGCAGTTCAACACTGGACCAGTCATAAACATCATTTTCTTTATATTGCAGAAATGAATTCTTCTATTGGCAAGCTGTTTCTCCATAAACTGAAAGTTCCGTAAACAATAGAATGTGTTCCTCACTGTTGCATACCCAACACCCTGAGCACCTGAAAGAACAAGTGCTTTTTATTGCCTGGTGAAGGAAGGGATGGTAAATGTTGTGTATGTTGTAAGCCTCCTAGGGCAAGAATTACATTGGTCTTGTTCATTGCTGTGTCCATGGTGACCAGAAAAGTGCTTGGCATGTCATGGGTGACTGATACATGAATGACTGAATAGCCCTAGACGTCTTATGGAGAAAAACCAGTGAGAAGGGTTTCCATATTACTCACAGTGCCTACTGAAGGCCGTCTAATAAATAACAACAGATAATGGTCATTGTATATTTTCCTCTTGCCTTACAGAGCTTCTGCTTTCCCAGTTCCTTCTCATCTAGAGCTTAGAGCAGTTCAGTAGCCAGGCTGTAGTCAACAGAGCAGTTAAATAGCCAGGCTGTAGGCAATGAAGATGGAAAGGTTTGTAAGATACCATTTCTGTGTGAGTGTGTGTGTGAATGAGAATGTGTGTGTGAATGTGTATTCATGCGTGAGCACAAGTGCTACTGTGTCATATGGAGAGCAGAGGAAAACCTCAGATGTTGGTTCTTACCTTCTACCTTATTTGAAACAGAGTCTCATGTTCACTGCTGTGTACTCCAGGCTGGCTGGTTATAGACTTCCAAGGATTTTTCTGTCTGTCTCCCATCTTGCTGTAGGAGTGTTGGGATTATAAATTAACGCTGTTTTGCCTGCCTCTCTGTGGGTTCTGGAGCTTCGAACTCAAGTCCTCATACTTGCTTGCCAAGTTCTTTACCCACTGAGATATCTCCTCAGCCCAAGACACCAGGGTCTCCCACATAGTCAGGTATGCAAATGGAGGCAGTGCTGCCTAGTGGAACCCATGAAAACAGACAGAGAGTGAATGCTCTCTGAAGAGGTGGCTCCTAGTAACAAGTTTTGAAGGGTGTCTATGGGTCTGCTGGGCAGTGAAGGAGGTTTGGTCTCCGTGAGAACCAGTCTGGGTTAAAACTGAGCTTTACTGGGACGCATTCCTCAGAGGGTTATGTGAGAAAGCATGAGTGACCCTGTCCTGTTGGTTCCCTCAACCCTGAGGGTCCCACACCTAGGAGACAGACACGACAGTAAGGGTCCATGATGAAGGCTGATCCCAGACACATGAAAGGTACAGGCGGATGTGCAACCTCAAACAGCGTGATCAAAGGGAAGGGGAGGGAGGGCAGGGATAGCAATCTTCAGACAGTTGGGGAACTGCTGTCTAGGAGCTTGGAAGGAAAAAAGTTATAAGGAAATTTGTACATAGAAAAGGACCTGATACATTTCTGGGCATACACCAGACAATCAGAAAACATGAAACACGCTTCCTTTGACGTCTGACACGAGACCTGGATCCACACCCTGCCCCAGTAGAATTGAGAGAGTGTCTTAAGATGGAGAAAGAGAGACAGACCCCTGAGTCAACCTCATGGTCAGACCATAAATCATCTTAACAGTTATTTATTTACTTTGCTTGGTTATTAAGTTTTTCCACCCTGTAGTGAATGCTTGGGGGTGACTAGGAATCTTATCATGTGTTCTCTGTGTCCGTAATGAGTTTATTTTATCCATGACTCTGCATGCCTGATTTTAAAATGAATCACATAAACTGGAAGGGTAAGAAGTCCTTCCTCCCCACCTTCCACAAGGAGGAAGGCTGTCCACCCTCCAGAGAAAGATGTCCCTGTATGCAGAACAGCCCCAGATCTGGTGGGCAGATCCTCTAAAGACTATGAAGTAGAGTAGAAGACAAAGTCCTGCCCTGGGTGGTGTCTGATTTTTAGGAATTAGATGCTTCCCAAGGTTCTGGGGGGTATCTTAGGGACTGGCTTGTCCCTTCAACCCAGTATCATTTTCTAACCCAGGATTTCACAGTGGTGAGAGCTTGGACCTGTGAACAGTATTGCCCTAGGGCCAGACCTGTTCTTGTCTATCACTGTATTAGTCACCTTTCTGCTGACTGTGACAAGGTTCCTGAAAAAAAAAGCCACCCAAGGAAGGAAGAGTTTATTCTGGCTGGTGGGAAGGCATGGCGACACAGGAGGCAGATGGTCACATTGCATCCACAGTCAGGAAGCAGAGGAAGACAAATGTGGGTGGTTGGTCCATTTACTTCTTTGTATCCGGCCCAGGACCCCTGCCCATAAGATAATGCCACTCACTCATGTAGAGTGGGTCTTCCCACCTCGGTAAACCTCTCTGGAAGCTCCCTCACAGACATCCCAGAAGTTAGTTTCCTAGGTGAGTCTAAGTGAAGCTGACAGTTGAGACCATCCCAGTCACCTCTGTATCGTGTGACCACGAACACATTTCTTAACCTCCCTGCACTTCAGTTTCCTCAACCATAATTGAGAGATAATGTCACCTGTGGGTTTGTTGTGAGAGTAAGAGGGTCAATGCATAGACCATCCTCTCCAGGACCTTGGTCTGTGTTACTATTTCTTCATGAAATGAAAGCTTTTTCCATAGAGAACATTTTGAAATTTTATTTATGGCTATGTGTACTGTACTCTATTTGCACTAGAGTTCAGCTTGTCTCATAATACGTAGCACTACATTTTTTTTGTGAAACAAATTTATTAAGGGTGACTGTGTATATTTTGGGCCCTGCGACAAATGTAGTGAGCACAAAGTCTGCTCACATGAAGCTTGCAGTCAGGTGGGAGGGGCGATAGTGAATACATGCCACATGTTCTCACCCTCTTTGCCTAGCAGAATCTTAACTACCCTTCCCCCCGCCCGAATCACCCTGTAAAGAATCTGACTTGGTGTGTTTGGAAGACATTCTGGTGTAGATGGATCTCACAGGGGGGCGGGGTTTCTAATTCACCCCTTAGTTTGGGAATTCCTATCCTAAATAGTCTCTGGGTTTCATGAAACATTTTCCCCATGAAATGTTCAGCAATACCAAAATTATCTTTGTGAAAGCTTTTATTAGATACATTAGATATGAAAGACTTTAAGAATGTCTATAATAATGGAATATGTTTAATATAAAAATATTGAGCAAAAGTAAATAGATGTTTACAAGCTGTAAATATTACTATGAAGAAGAGGTGAAGGGTGTGAATGATAGAATCATTTGTAAATCTGTGAATCTGTCATGATCTATAAATTATGTTTATAATTGGAGCATTATAAGCTATAGCGTCTGACTTAAAGTGGTTATGTAGGAAATGGGTCTCTGATAAAATGCATTTTGGTAGAAACCTGAAAAATGAGGTGGCAGGTGAGTGGATGGGGTGGGATGGTGCTTCAGGTACAGGGAGAATCGCGTGCAAAGGTCCTGTGGAAGGAGGAGCCAACTAAAGGACAGGAAGAGTTGCTTGAATTCAGCAAGTAAGGATTAAAAAAAAAACAAACCAAATAACCCACTCAGCACAAAATGGAAAAGACAAGATTTCTGCCTTCCAGGAACTCATACCTTAAGGACAAGCTCATATATTCCAGAATTTTCCTATTACATTGTAAGTCGATGATTTTCCAAATATACCAGGAAGAAGAAGAAATTAGTGTCAGGAATAATCCTTCACAAGCCGAAACAAAAACCCAATGTCATGTATGTTTCTAGGTGACTGAGTTTTTAAGTAGCAGATGGGCTTTGTACAGCATTGGCTGGGCCTGGGTTAGCATTAGGTCATGATTACTGAGCATTTAGACTGGGTTACGTACAAGCAACTGGGAGATTGGATCAAGATGCCACACGCACATCCATGTCTTACCACCCCTTCTCTCTCCAGATCCATTAGGAGGCAAGCAAGGTATCTTAAGACAACTTTGTTGGCTAGAAGACAGGCATCAGAGCCACATACTCCCTCTGTCTCACTACCTCCTGGCAACTACATTGTATTTTCTATCTCAATAGTTGTGTCATCTCAAGTGTTACATAGATGGAATTGTGACATATACAGGTCTTTTAGGATCACCTTCTCTACTTAGCATGACACTCTGAAGGTTCATCCAGTTTGTTGCTTGTATGAATACCTTGATTTCTATTCCTGAGGTCATGTTCATGGCAAGATTGGGCCATAGTTTGTTAAACTATCATGGTTGAAGAACAACTGGTTTATTTCCAGGTCTTGGCTATCATTTATAAAACTGCTATAAACATTTTATAAACATTATAAAAAGGTTGGAAACTCTTGTTTTACTGCAATAAGTGTTCAATAGTACAAGCATCAGGCTATATGGGAGCTACATGTTTAGCTTTCAAAGAAATGATCTCATTGCTTTCCAAAGGGGCATTATCATTTTGCATCCCCACTAGAAGTGTTTGAAAAGGTGTCATTTTCTCCAAATGCAGTTCTTCCTCATAAGCATTTGGCATCATGACTGTAGAAGTTTTTAACACTGTGGCAGGTGTGTGGTGAAATTCTACTGTGGTTTTGATTTACTACATACTACACCAGAAGTGTAGAGTATGCTTGGGGAGAAGTAAGTACTGCTCTTGGGAAAGTTGGGAACTGAGAATATAATGGGGAAGACTGCAAGAGATGCAACAGAAAGGCCAGGGATTGGAGGGAATTTGTAGGAAGAGTAAAGAGTTCTACTTGACTCTGTAATGTCAATAATTTCTGTGTTCAGAGTGGTGTGAACACTTGATGTCATTAAAAATAGAAATGTAACTGTGTTGGGAGAATAGGAGCGTTCAGGTGAGTGTGGTTCTTATGAGAGATTTCAATTCTTTTGTCCCAGTTATAAGTGAGGAGGGCAGATGATGAGTCCAACAACAGCTACAGAAGCACGTGACCAGAGAGGTAACTACCACAGCTGTGCAGCTTAAAGAGTAGCTGGAGCTGGGGAAATGACAGGGAGGAAAAAGAAAACAACTTCTAAAATGATTATAACATTTGATAAATAATTAAAATTTCATTGTCATATTGTCTTGAATAAGGGACATTAAAAGTATATATAAGAAGAGATATAGGGGCTGGTGGGATGGCTTTGTAGACAGTTTGCCAAGTCTGATGAGCGTTGTTTGATTCCCAGTACCAACATGGAAATTGCAAATTGTGCTCTGGCCTCCACACAAGCAGCAAGCACTCTTACACACACCCACAAGCACACACCCACTCACCACGCACACACACACACCTGCACATCTATAAACACACACACACACACCCCATACACAAACCAACAAACACTTACAGACATCCCACACACACAAACACCCACCACACAGAGTAAGAGACTCTCAAACTTAATAATTAATGTTTTACAAGAGATTAGTGTATTTCAGATGTAGGTGAGAGAATGCGATGGGTGGTGGAGAAGAGACACAGGCAAACGGAAACACACAGAAAGCACTGTTTACTATCAAGTGGAAACTGAGGCAGTGGCAGGAAGTCAAACAGAGTAGCTTCACTCCAAGGTCAGAGGTGAGAAAGGTCTTCCCTCATCCTCAGTGGAGTTTGTACACTGTTTTCAGACATCACTTATGGCACACATATAACTTGTCAGTCACTGGTGGGTATTTTAAGATCCTAAAAGTTATAGCAGTCTATGATTTAACTTTTTTATTATTTTAAAATTCATATATTTTGGTCATATTCTTCCTCCTACCTCAACTCCTTGATCCTTCCCCACTCCCTACCCACAAATTTTATGTTTTTCCTCTTTAAAAGAACTCATACACATACAAAACAAAACAAAAAACCCAAAACCAAAACCAAAAACACCACAGAAACACGTAGACCGTTTTGCATTGACCACCTACTTCTGAGCACGAGGCTTGCGCTGGAGTATACCCAGTGTCTCTACATCGGAGAAAACTGACAGTACCTCTCCTAGCAGCTGCCTGTTTCAAATAGCTTCTTGGTTAGTGGCGGGACTTATTCCTCTTCTCTGTGCTGGAGTTTTGTCCGGCTTGAACATGTATAGCTCTTATGCATACAACTACAGCCTTTGTATGTACATCTGCCCTGTTGTGTCTGAAGACAGCTGTTTTCTTGGAGTTGTCTATCATTTATAGCTCTTTAAAGTCTTTCTGCCTCCTTTCTGCATGGATCTCTGAGCTTTAAGGGGAGGGGAGCGATGAAGACATCCATTTAATGCTGAGTGCTCCAGAGTCTCTCACTCTCTGCACAATGTCCTGTTGTAGATTTCTATGCTGATTACCATCTACTGTAAGAAGTTTTTCTAATGAGGTTTAAGTGATGCATTAATCTATGTGTATAGTACTATGTCTTATTGCTATGTTCAGTTATCAAAATAACAACAGTACTTTTTTGCTGTGGAATAATCCTTCAGTACACTATGTGAATATATGTTGCTATGATTGGGTTAATAAACAAGCTGACTGGCCAATAGCTGAACAGCATAAACTTAGGTGGGAGAGCCAAACTGAGAATGATGGGATGAGGAAGGGCGGAGTCAGAGAAGTCACCAACCAGATGGAGAATAAGTCAGACACACAAAATGGGATAGAGGTGAAAGCCATGAGCCTCGGGGCAGCACATGGATTAATAGAAATGGATTAAGTTGTAAGAGCTACTTAGTAACAAGCCTGAGTCATTGGCTAAGCACTTATAATTAATGTAAACCTCCATGTGTTTATTTGAGAGCAGCAGCTGCAGAACAGGAAAACATGGCCCACACTTTCCCCCACCCCCACCCGAGGCCTATGACCTGCTTAGTGTCAACCTCATGAACAGTATCAAATATGGATTCTATCTCATGAAGCAAGGCTTAATTCCAGTCAAAAAGTAGTTGTTGCTCCCATAACTTTTGTGCCATGATTGCACCAATGAGTGGACAGCTTGAGAGCAGGTTGTTATTGTAGCTCACAAGATTAATGTTTACATTTCTTTTCTAGTTGTATGTATAATACCTCCCAGCACTGTGAATGCTAGTCAGTAGGAGGGAAAGGTTTAATTGAGTACCAGTTCAATTTTTCCATGTTTTTATAACATAATTATGTGATGTCTTCAACAACAGGGACTTATCATCAGGTTATGGAGGGTAATATCAGCATTGGCAGTAGCCTATATAATGTTTGGGGAGTGGTCTGTGGGATCTCTTTTGCCAGTGACTCAGCCAGGTATAACCCATTCCTGGTACTGGAAGTTTTGCTTGATAGTAAAATAAGATGTCTAGTTGGGGTATTGTCTCCACCATTATATGATAATGCCATTCAATTGCCATAGATATATGTAAGTAGTAGGTTTCATATGGCTTTTCAAAGACTCTTTAGTGTTAGTTGTCCCTCCCTATATTCTCTTCTCTACCTGTCCCCCTCCACTTCTCCATTCAAACATCCTATTCTAAGTTCCATTTTATCTCTTTATAACACTCTATTTTATTTTTCCGTCCTTAGAAGATCCCTTCCTCCATCATCCCCATCCCGATCCTGTACTAGCTATCTGACCTCTGTGGGTATTCTAAATGAAATTCACTTATTAAAGCTTAAAAGCTAACAGCCACATGTAAAAGCTAATGCAATGTTTGTTTTTCTAGTTTGGGTTATCTCACTTAGGATAATTGTTTCTAGATCCATCCATTTACCTGCAGATTTCATAATTCAATTTTTATTAATAGACGGATAATAGCCCATCATGCAAATATAGTAGGGTTTCATTGTCTGTTTCTTGGTCCATGGATATCCAGATGGTTTCCAGTTCCTGATTACTATGAACAGAGCAGCAGTGAACATGGATGAGGATGTAGTAGCATGGAGAGTTCTTTGGGTGTATGCCCAAGAGTGGTAGAGATGGATCTTAGGGTAAATCTATTTTCAGCTTTTTTAATGTACCTTCACACTGATTTCCACAGTGGCTGTACTAGTTTGCAAATCCCCCAGCACTGAGTGAATGTTCCCTTTCCCCCTCACGTTTGCGAGCATCTGCTGTCATTTGTTTTATTAATCTTGGCTGTTCTTGCTGGGGTAAAGTGAAATCTCAAAGTAGTTTTAATTTTCATATTCCTGATGGCTAAGGATGTTGAACATTTTAAAGTGTTTGTATTAAAGTCACTTGTATTTCATCCTTTGAGATTCCGTTTAGCTCTATACTCCATTTAAAAAATTGGGTTATTTGTTTTCTTTGTGTTCAGTTTTTTGAGTTCTAGATGCTAATTCTTTGTCCTATGTATAATTGGTAGGAACCTTTCCCATTCTGTAGGCTGTCTCTCTGCTCAGATGATGGTGTCTTTTGCTGTACAGAAGCTTTTCAACTTTATGAGGACCTTTGTTTGTAGGTGACAGAACTTTATATATAAAAGATTCTATCAGGAAATTCCACAGTTGATAGAGACTTTCAAGAAGTCTCAGGCTAAAATTAACACACAAAATCAGTACCCTTCCTATATATAAATGGCAAACATTCTAAGAAAGAAATCAGGGAAACAACACCTGTGAAAATAGCCTTAAGAATAATCTAGCCAAGCAAGTGAAAATTTTGTATAATAAAATCTTTAAGAGACTGAAGAAAGAAAGGTTGAAGGGTCTCTTATGCTCGTGAATCAGTAGGATTTATATTCTGAAAATGGCCCGTTTTATGAAAAGCAATCTACAGATTCAGTGCAAACCTCACTAGAATTCCAATGCAGTTCTTCACATAAATTACAAAAAAGTCTTAAGGTTCATATGGAAACACAAAAGCTCACAATAATTAAAACAATATAGAATAAAAAAAGAACTCAGGGAGTTATCACAGTCCTAGATTTTATGTTGTATTATAGAGCAACAGTAATAAGATCAACATAGCATTGGAGTAAAAATATACATTGATCAATGGAATATAATTGAAGATACAGACAAAATTCTGTATATAGACACAACAACAGACACCTGTGTTGTGATAAAGAAGCCAAAAGTACACACTGGAGAAAAAACAGCTTTTTTAACAACTGGTGCTGATCAAATTGGATAGCTGAATTGCAGAAGAATGAAAATAGAGCCACATTAATACCCTGCACAAAACTCAACTCCAAATGGATCAAGGACCTCAATGTAAGACCAGATACCCTGAATCTGATAGAAGAGAAAGTGGGGAATAGGCTTGAACTCATTGGCACAGGAAAGGACTTTCTGAACAAGACCCCAATATTGCAGGGTATTAGAAATCTTAATAAAATAAAAGCAAGTTAATTAAGTTTCCAAATTAAGAAAAAATCTAATCTAATAATAAAACTAAAAACAGAACAATAGGGCTTCAGAGATGGCTCAGTGGATAACATGCTTGCTAAACAACCATGAGGACCAGACTTGAGATCCCTAGAGTCCACATGAAAGCCAGGTGGATGTGGTGCTCCATCTGTAATCCCAGCCCTTAGGAGGATGAGATAGGGGACTCCAAGGGCAAGCTGACTAGCTGGCTAGACTAGCTGATTAGAGAGCTCCAGGCTAAGCAAGAGACTCTGAAGCAGTAAAATAAAATGGAGTGCAATCAAGGAAGACATTAGCCTCTGGCCTCCCTACACAACATGTTCCCACATCCACGTGAACACACACAGACACACAGACACACAGACACACACACACACACACACAGAAAGAGAGAGAGTCGTTAAATTTTCTTATCTATAAAATAAGAAAATGGGCTGAGAGATGGCTCAGCAGTGAAGAGTACATGCTACTCTTGCCAAGGACCCAGATTCAATTCCCAGCACCTGTAGGCATTTAGGGAGGATCGGGATGGGACAGTTATTCTGGCACTCGGGAGTCACAGAATTCTGAGTGTTACACAGCTCAGATGGAAAGGTATCCTGGAACTCGGGAGCCAAGGACTATCACAGGGTGGTAAGCTTAGCTGCTTATAGGCTTGCCTCAGGGAAAGGCTTCCCCAATGTATAGGCTCTGCTCTGGCAAGAGTGGGTCTTCCAGCCAGGGATGTTTGCCCAGTGTAGCAGTTTTGCTCGGCCAGGAGGTTTCCCGGGCAAAGTTGCTACAGTTCAGTTCTGCTCCCGGAAGAGTGCAGACTGGAGAGTTTAACAACTCTGCTCTGCCAGGGGAAGGTTTCCTGGCAAAAGTGTTACAGCCCTGCTTGCTCTGCTCTGCCCAGGGTTGGCCCGGGGCGGGGGGGGGGGTGGAGAAGAAGAAGAAGAAGAAGAAGAAGAAGAAGAAGAAGAAGAAGAAGAAGAAGAAGAAGAAGAAGAAGAAGAAGAAGAAGAAGAAGAAGAAGAAGAAGAAGAAGAAGAAGAAGAAGAAGAAGAAGAAGAAGAATTATTTTGTCTCTGCTCCGCCGCAAAAGAAGGTCTTCACCAGAAACTCATCAAAAGCTCATCAAGCTCATCGAAGGGGTTTATTGGGGGGGAAGAATCCAGGAGAGTGGCTGCCCTCTGCCAGAGTGGCAGAGGACAGCCAGGTAGCAAGAACAGCCACAAGCTAAACAGACACATGGGGATTGGTCAGATTTTAATGCTGAGCTCAGATTGGCTAGAGCTCCTGCTCGAGGATTGGTTGGTTTTCTGCAAAGGGTTAGGGTCAGATTTGGCTCTGGTTTCAGAGCCAAAGTGTGTTTCTTTCTCTGGTCCTTTTTAGCCTTTTGGCTCCAATTTTAGGGTCAGGGTGCATTTCTTTCACTGATTCTGGTTTCAGGGACAAAGTGTGTTTCTTTGGCACTGGTTTCAGGGTCAGGCTACATTTTTTTGGTTCTGGTTGCAGGGCCAAAGTGTGTTTCTTTGGCTCTGCTCAGGGTGTGTTTCTTTGACTGGTCCCTTTTCCCTACAGCACCCACATCCAATAGCTCACAAATGAATGGGGTAACTCTAGTTCTTGGGGATTCAATACACTCTTCTATCTTCTGAGGAAACCCAACATGTTATGTGCACACATGGATGAACAACCACACATACATATAATAATAATAATAATAAATGCAGTTTTAAAAATGAGAAACAGGTTTTAAGTAATGTGTCAAAGGTTAGTCTTGACCAGTAATTAGTGCTTGGATTTCAAAGTCAAGTGCATCTGACCCTGGAGTGTGGCCCTTGTCCTTTGCATCCCTCCTTCCTGAGAAAGCATACAAAACTCAATGATACGGAAACTTGTGGGCCATGATTTATTATGAAGAGACATACTACAAACTTTCAATAAACAGGAATGACTATTGTCTCTCAATTGTGCAAGCATCAGAAAATTAGCATGATTATGTTTTAGCCCAGGGCAAGCATCGCTAAGTTTTCAGAGTCAAAATGGTATAATCCCCAATCTTTTTAATAAAAGTTATAATCTAAAATACACTAATGAAATAGAATATAAAACATCGATGTTATGATTTAAGAAACCAACCAACCAACAACAATATATTTTAAAAATAATTTATTTTATGTGTATGGGTGTTTAGCCTGCATGTTTATCTAAGCACCACAGGAGTGCAGTACCCCAGAGACCAGAAGAGAGTGTCAGATGCCCTGTGGCTGAAGTTACAGATGGCTGTGAGCTATCATGTGATACTGGGAATTAACCTGGGACCTCTTGAAGAGCAGCCAATACTCTAAACCACTGAGCCATCTCTCTGGCACTAGAAGCACACACTTTTTGAAAAGTAAAGGCTCTAAAGCTACAGAAGCTTAAAAATGTCATGATTGTAGGACTCTGTGCCACTGGTTCTTCCTCCAGATGAAGCCAATGATTTAGGAAACAAATAGGAAAAACTGAGGCATAACTAACACTTCTTTCTTATGCAAATCAAAATAAAATAGTAAAGCTAGAAATTATCTGAAACTTCATTAATTTGATTAAAAGAACCTACCAGAAACCTTCCCCAGTTGACATCATACTGAATAGTAAACTATTAGATACAATTTGTATTTAGTACAACGCAGAGACAAGAGATAAATAATTAGTGCTTCCTATGTAATGTTCCCGGTCCAGTACTCCCTGTTGAGTGCTCCCTATCCAGTGATCCCTGCCCAGTGCTCCCTACCTAGTAGGGAACTAGAATTGATGATCCTCAATGATGGGAAATTTTTAAAAGGAAAATACTAGGAAGGAAGAGACAAAAACTATAATTTTTGAAGATTTGATAAGTAAAAATCTTACGAGATGTCAGACAATGTACTGAAAAAGGTAAGCTAATAGAGATTTTAGTGAAGTTGCCAATTAAAAATTTAAACGTTAGTATTGCTTTACTGATAACCACTTAGAGAAAATCTTGACAACAAAGTTAACTCATAATAGTCACAAATATTGTGAAATATACTAGGCATGAATTCCAATAGGGTATATTGAAGACCAACAGAAAGAAAGTGGTTATATTGTCCTGAACACATACAGTCGTCACCTGATTAGAAGGACATGATCATATATAAGAAGTCTCTTCATTTTAGTATTACAATGTAGGACCAGAAAGATAAAAATAAACTGAATTTGACAAGCTAATTCTAAAATTGATTTGGAAGAGAAAATGTGTGTAACAACAAAGACATTTTAAAATATATTAGGGGGATTTCCCCCATATATTAAAATATGCTATAAAGTTACTTGATGGTATTAGAGAAAGACAAGTAAAATGGTAGAGTATATAAATTTATAGAGCCTCCCTTTAGTTAGTCATTCTAGGAAAAAAACTGAAATATGTAAGATACAGGCATATATGAATATTAAGATTGTAACTTACTAGAAAAAATGCTTACAAAAATGTCCTACAGGACTGGATCAGCAGTAAAGACTTTTGCCACTAAGCCTCATGACCTGAGTTTGAGCCCTGGGACTACATGGTGTAAAGAGAGAACTGACTCCTAAAAGCTATTTCCTATCCTCTACATACATACTTGTTGTGGCATGTGCATGTGTATGAGTATGTGTGCACACAAAGGAATAAACAGATGTTTACAAAAAACACCAACAACCTATGTCCATCAGTAAGAGCAAAGCTACCCTCCCGTCTATGGCCTAAAAATACTATCCAAGGTTCATGCTCCAATTGACTGCTCACCAGTCTGTGGTACTAGTGGACAGTGGTGGAGCCTTTAGGAGATGAAAGTAGCATTGGGAGGTGAGGGGAATTATGAGCTGATGGACCCTTTAGAAGGTGAGAGAATCTTTAGGGGGCAGGACCAGTGAGAAACACTACTGGGATGGGCCTGACCTGGAAAGGAACGTTGGTAATCCAGACTTTTCCCCTTTGTTTTCTTCTGCTTCCTGATCTCCATTGGGTGAGCTGATAACAGAGCTGAGTGACCATGGGCTGAAATCTCTGGAACTGTAAACCCTATAAACCTTTCCTCCTTTGAAGTTGATTCTTCAGGTATTTTGTCACAGTGACGGGAAATTGACTGCCATAGTGTGACAATATTTATATTAGATCACAGGAAGCTATATGCCTTAGGATATATAGTCATTTGTCACTTAGCCATGGGAATACATTCTGAGAAGGTATTGTTGAAGAGATTCATCTTTGTGTGAACTTCTACCTCTATGGATGATAGAGTCATCTAGGACCTCTGTGGTCCAGGCAGTCTGCCATCGACAGAAACATCATCCATTGTGTGGCTCATGACTGCATGCTTATGAGGATCAAAAGAGAATCGGCAGGGATCGCATCAAAGTCCTAGAGTTGAATTTTGTGGCAGGGATGTGGGATTCCTGGAAAGGCGAGGGACTCTTTCTTTTGTATAGTCTTGCACTGTATTGTTTGATGTCTTAGTTTTTAAAACTGATCAAAATACCGAAATAAAAATAAAGACAGACAGACAGAAAGAGAGAAAGGAAGGAAGGAAGGAAGAAAGAAAGAAAGAAAGAAAGAAAGAAAGAAAGAAAGGAAAGAAGGAAGGAACTAGGCAACTCTTTACAATAAAGATTATTTGGGGAAAGACTTCAAGGCGTTTATAAGATGTTGAAGGGTAAGTTGGCTGGATACTGACACCTCCTCGATGTGAAAGAAAACAGGACAACTAAGGGCCCAGAGGCCCCTATAGCTCAGACACAAGGCTCTTTCACAGAGCGGTTTCCAGTCTACCCACTCTCTCACTCGCTGGATTTCAATATGCTCCCCTCTTACGTTTAGTCACATAACTCACTTTTTACCCAATGCACCTAAATAAAGGGGAACGAAGCAAGCAAGCAGATTCCTTGAGCTGTGGATCTTTCCTGCCCTCCTTTATTGCTTTCATCTGTAAACCTTTTATACCTTCTTCCCATCCCTCAATCCAAATGGTCCACACTGAGTTAGGAATCTTTTCCACATTCTAGGAGCACTTTGCTCTAGTAACCAAGATAGTAATTTCATGCTTGTGCTCAGATTAGTTATTCAATTAGACATGGAAAATAATTATGTTTTTAATGTAATGTTCTTATTTCTTGTTACATAAATTCCCTTGAAACTACAAGATACAAGAAGAAAAATAACAGAAGCAAAAGGAATGGAAATACCAGTCATTGGGTACTTGTGGCCATGAAGTTAGATGCTTCCGTCTGGTGGAAAGATGACCCACTCACAAGGGTCTCATCATGTTGACACTATCAGCTGAGGGTTTTTGTGAGCATAGAGTAGACTACTCCCTCTCAGAAGCTGAACTGCCCCCCAGACATTCTTTGACTTCTTCTTTTTCTCCTGAGAAAGAACCCAGAGGTGGTGGTTGGTAGAGACATCAGCAGATAAGATATAAGTTCCTTGAAGGTGCTGGCAAATTCTTTAAGAGGAAATGCTTGCTTCATCAAAGCAATGTGACTAAATGAAGAGCGGCCAAGCAATTCAATGATAAGAGACAGACGTTAGGATTTTTTTCAGAGTCTTATTGATCCTAGGTAAGCACCCTCACATTGAGCTGTATCCACAAACTTGTTTTTTTTTTTTTTTTTAGACAAATTCTCACTGTATATCGAAGGCTGGCCTTGAACTCACTCTATATCGAAGGCTGGTATTGAAACCTGGATGCTCCTGCCATTATCCTTTATCTCCTGAGTGCTGGGATTACTGGACTATACCAGCCTAAGGCTGTGGTTTCTAATTTGTCAAGAAACAAGGTGAGGAGAAAGCCAGGGAAGAGCATGGTTAGACATATGGTAGTGCTCACACATTGGAGTGCCTATTGTAATGCAGCATTTTGTAATTAGCAAGCCACAAGGTGTCACTACTTAAAGCCCAGAGAGAAAAGGGGGGACGGAGAGGGAGAAGGAGAGAGGAAGAGTGGAAGGGTGGGGGAAAAAGAGATGGAGAGGGAGAGAAGGGGAGGGGGAGAAAGATTGAGAGAGGGAGAGATTGAGAGGTTGTACTGCACCTGTTACAAGATATAGTCTCTCATCTACACAGGCTTCAATTCCCTCATCTCAGCCTTGCAAGGAGCAGCAAAACCATTTTGAAAATGCATTCTGTTTTGGCTTGCAAAAAAAAAAATAACATGTAATCTCCAGACAAGGAGTTCAGGCAAATTACCCAAGGATATGAGGAAGAAAAAGTGGAACAGTGTTCTGGCAATGGTCCAAAGCTCCAGGGCACCTGTGATAACTCTAGCCACTCTTTGTAAACCACAGAGAGCCATTAAGACAGAAAGATGCAACGACTCTGCATCGGAGGAGGAAACACCTAGAATCAGCCCCAGTTGCGGCAGCTGGTGGGAGCACAGACAGGAGAATCCAGAGGCTTTGGCTGAGGACCATTCTCCTGCCTTCTAGACTGTAATAGACACCTTTAATCCCCCATGCTGAGATGGCAACTGGCCTGGTGCATGACTCTGGGGTCTTAAAAAGGCCCCCAAAGATATGCTCTACAAAGGACTTCTGTATATCCAGATTCCTCAAAACCATGCTGATGAATGTAAACAGATGCTCAACAGAAAGAGCCAGACATGCCCCCCATATACATTGGCTTAAGTATGAAGGGGAGAAAATATTTAGTTGTCAAGATATTCCTGGGGTTTTGCTGCTCCCAGAAATTCTGGAGTGTAGGGCGAGTGAGGCCTTTTTGCCAAACCCCAAACACTGCAGGGGTAAGCTTTTCCCTATAAGCAATTAGATAATTGCCATTTCATCCTGTGGATTTCTCAGTTGCTTCACTGCCTCCTTTTATTTTTTTAAGCAAACAAAATAATTATCTTTGTCTCAGGGTAATTTTCCTAATATTTCCACAATTAAATAATTACTTCAACCCCTGAATTAAAAGCTGCCCATCTGTCTCTGTGGACACAGTAGCCTGCCAGCTGCTTTAAATAACCCTTCAGAGCGGTTGGTCGGGTTAAGGGCTCCATTTGTGTCCTTAGAAATGAATGCAAGGGAGCCAGTTTCACAATACAGCAGACAATTCTATTTATAATGCCTAATTAACCCCCTCCCGTTAGTCAGAGTGCTTCCCACCTCACCCAAGCGCTTCCCAAGGGAAGAGTTGAAACATGAACGCTGATAGAATTGGCTGGGGTTTGGGCCAAGTATGAAAGAGCTGGGTAAATTAGCTTCTGATAGCTCCCTAATCATACCCAACAAGGACATGTCAAGTTGGGCAGCACTGGTGAAACCTTTCTTTAAAACCCTGAGCTGGAGAGAGGTAGAGATAAGAAGTGGGCATCGTCCATGTTTGACACTGTCTGCCAACCCCGGCTCTGAATGTCAGTCTGGGCAGGTGAGACAATGAAAAGGAAAGAGGGACCATTTCAAAGAATTGGCATCAAGAAGCCATTCCGAGGGGCTGTGTCCATGCACAGCTTTCGGTAGTTTAAGGTCACCTTCTCTTTGACACAGAAAATCCAGTGGTTGGCAAGTCAAATCCATTTGTAATCTCTGACCTCAGATATTGCAAACAGAGTGAACTTAGCCTGGACAGTTCCAAGCACCCAGAAAGCTGTCATGTCTACAGAGATGTACTGAATGCCCTTGAGAAGAAGAAGGGAAGACATGGACCCTTGGTGGGCAGTTTTGCAGGTAGAGGGAGTGGTAGAGACTTGAACACAGTTTCCTGTGGATCAGCACCATGGAGCAGGTGTAGAGAGCTCTATCACGGCCTCTCCACAAGCCCACGTGAATCAGAAAATCCATTGACTTCCTTCCCTTTGCCACACTCAGGAGTAGGCAGAATGCAATGACTCAGGCTCTTTTCTGAGCCCCTAAGAAAACTCGATTATCTATCATCCCTGGCGTGGGTAAAGTGGGGATAAACATGCTTCATGGCATAGCTGTGAGGACGAAGCGGTGATCCAGAGGCTCAGCAGTGCCTAGAACAACGCGGGTGCTGTGTACGGGGCTGGCTGGCTTCATTCCACCCTGCCGTGTCTACCTCGCTGGGCCTTTCCTGTCCTCCAGGGCTGCTGAGCTGCTGCAGGCTGTCACACCCTCACTGTTGAATGGTTCTCTCATTTTTTTTAATTCAAAATTCATGTCTGTCTCCCCCATACACATTATCAACACTTCAGGCATCTACTTGTGGCCTTGTCCCTTTCTTATCCAATAGCTCTCCACAGTTTATCACATGAAGTCTTAATTCCTTGGCTTCTGTGTCAATCCCTCTCCACTCTCTCCTGCTCCAGAGGAGCCAAGATATCACTCCCTACTTCCACTGTGTTTTTCCTCCTCTAATTGTTCCAGTACTCTTTTGCATTGACAGTTGTATTCATTGTTCTCTCCATGTAGAATTTACATTGCCCCCAATATCTCCCTCTAGCTCTCATCTGTCCTTCAAAGCCAGGTCTGAAGGCCATCTCCATCTTGGGGACTTTACCGACGATGCCATCATCTTCTTTTTTGGCCCCAGTGAATGTCACTGGGGACATAGAGGTCAGTGTCCATGCTTTCTGCCCCCCATTGATACCCAACATTTCAACTGTTTTGCTTCTCAGATCAGTTATTTTTCTTAAGCTAGTTATCACTGCCGTATGCTCTGTAGAACAGCTGTGCTGCAGACACACACAAGACATTCAATGAGGGAATGACCACCGGGTCCTGTTCAATATACCTGTGACTTAGTCACCTTCCTGAATCTTCACATTGATGTGCATGGCTATATTTTGACTTTAAAAGTAAAGGGGATTAAAACAACCCCACTAGCATGAAACCAAACCCACAAAGCATACAATCCATCCCCACACCCCAGATACCTTTCCAGGAAAGAGCAGGGAGGAAAGATGGGGGAGTGCAGTACCTTTGTACCTGGTCACTACAGCCGCATTGACACTGAGGGGCTCCTGGAAGCTGACAGTGAGGGATGTGCTGCTGGTTACCATGAGACAGGCACTGGCTGGCACCTCTGGGGCTCCTAGCACAGAAGGGAAATCATCAGTCTCTTAGCTTCTCAAATCCCTTTCAAAAATATTCCTGCCTCTTCATAGGACAGTGGCAGCACACACTTTGGAGACTGTGGTTTGCAGAGCCAGCTACCTATCCCTTGGGGACATTTTCCTTAAAAGGTTCAGTGTGTGTGTGTGTGTGTGTGTGTGTGTGTGTGTGTATGCGCATATGCGTACCCACGCATGCGTGTGCACATGTGTGTGCCCCAGAGGTGTGCCTGAGGGGAGCATGTAGTATGTCTTGTTCTATCACTCTCCACTTTATTCCCATGCAACAGGATCTCTCATTGAGCCAGGATCTAGGCTGGCCATCTGAAAGCCCAGCCCTCCTGCCTGCCCTCCACTCTGACACAGTGCTGGAGTTGTGGTGTGGCCATGACTGGATTTTTACATGAGTGCCAGGGATTCAAACTCCTATCCTTACACAACACATGTTCTTACCTGCAGAGACATCTCCACAGCGCCTGCATTTGGGACTTAACTCCCTCTCAGAGTCAGCTCGTGTGCTTGGACATTCTCTGAGGCAGAGAGAGGCTTTCAAAGGATGGAACTAACTTTTCTCTTCACATTTGGAACTTCAGCTCCGATTCTCTTAGTTGTTTAAATAAAATCTTTTAGAATGAGAGTCTGGTGCTTTGCAAACGTTTGAGTTGCACACTTTAGTTTTAAGGAAATTATCTAGGATAAAATAAAATCTTATAGGCTGAGAGTTTAATGTGTCACAAACATCTAAGCTGAGTCTGTGCTTACATCAGGGGTTTCACTCAGCAGCATCTGCATTGCCCGTAAGTATTAACCTGGACTGTCTTAACCAAGCCAAAACAACTGGTAGAGAGAATGGAAATGTGGACAAAAGCATAATTCATGGGCCAGTTGACTATCTTTCTCTGTTGTATTAAGTTCAGTTTATAGCTCTCTATAAAAAAATACAGTCGAGAGTAGAAAACACTTTAAACTTGAACTTGAAGCAGAAGCTGGACAAATAGGCAAATAAATATTTTTCCAGCTCCACGTCTCAAAATATAGCCACTTAGGCCATCAGACGGTCGGGCCATCAGACGTTAGGGCGTAGCCGGTGGGAAGTGCTAGATGAGTAGGGGACATGGCTGAGGGAGGCCAGAAGCACCCAGGGCTCAAGGCTGTGGCCGGAGAACCACTCGGGAGGCGGAAAATCAAGCAAGACAAAAGACCCTTTTACAGCCTCCCAGAGCTTTTGCCCCAAACAGGCTGACAACAGCCATCTACAACTGGAGAGTTGAAAAGAGAAATCAGTTAAAAACACAAAACAAACAAACAAACAAACAAAAAACCCTGGCTTGTCTCGTCACATGTCTCCACCCCCTGCACATACTCACTGGCATGCTCGAAGCCGGTTTTCATGCGTCTGTAGAGCCGGTACCTCCACGCCCACGCTTTCAGCTGCTTCTCCTTCTCGGTGTTGTCCAGAGTGAAGCCTTCGTCCTCCACCTGGGCAGACAGCTCGCTCACCCTGTCCTGGGCCTCCTGGACTAGTGTGTTGAGGTGCATGGCTCGGCTTTCCCGGCTGACAACTGGGAGGAAAGGAACACGATGAGAGCTCTCCTTAGGAAGTGTGCTGGCTTTAGGCTGCCTGTGTGTCTCCGGCTTTGAGAAACTGAGAATGTGGGGTCTGTGTTTCTTACCAACTATCTTACTATGATAAGGCCCAACACCAACATTTGCTATGTAGTGATAAATTCAACACATTAAGACATTTCCATCGCTCTTTGGCCATCTTGTCACATGCTTCCCAGGAAGTTTCTTCGGCATAGTTAGTCATGATTGTGCTGATGATGTTTGGAGGGACAAACACATGGGAACATACTTCCCAGTGTGTTCCTTTGGCATAGTGAGTAATGACTGTGTTGGTGACATTTGGAGGGACAAACACATGGGAGCATAGGCTCCATCAGGCCAAGAAAGCTGTGGAACAAATGACATTCTACCAAAGCTGATTTTTTTAAAAGATATTTTTGGTGGAATCTAGTTTAAATTTTCTGCCCTTATCATATTATTCTCAGCGTAGAGAAAACTTTGCATGTGTGCCTTAGGTTTCTATTTGTATTAACCAATTTGTGCAATGCTGATAGAGTGTCTCAAACTGGTGCCACAGTTGACCTGGTGAGTTCTGATGGCTGGACCCTACACTGATCTTTGATTGTGGCCTGGTTACAGGAATGCATCTTTTCCAGAAATATCCATGCCCCGGAGGGCAAGACTTACTAGAGGTTTGCCTTTGGATCTTACTGATGCATCCCAAGCCTCGCTAGGCTTACATCATACTGTTTACTCACTATGCCCTGTGTGGTCAGATGTATACTAGGGGTAGAAGCTGCCCGTTCTTGTGCTCGACTGTGAGGCTGCTTCCTGTGGTCTGCCTGGCGGGAGGGTCTGCTTAGGTGGTCACCTGTCACTTCTGAGGAGCCCCTCCCAACTGGTGGCAAGACAGGAGACAGCCTCATTCTGGAAAGGTGTCAGAAGACCACAGTAACAGGGGCATGAGCCAGAGGCAAGGTCTGCAGATGTGTTACTGGAATGTGTTTGACGACACTCCCTGCGAGAATGTGTTTGACACTCCCTGTGGCCAAAACAATATTTCTTTCTGATGAGTGGGAAGCAGAACCCATCCACTTCATTCTTTATAATTAATGGGAAATATGATGAAGATAACTCAAGTGAAAATGTGTTAGGCGTATTTTGAAATGGAAATTAGGTGGTTATATATTCAGATACTCTGTGTTCATAAGCGTGTCTGCGTTAATTACAGGAAATGAATACTAATTTATTATTGCCCCCGAGCACCATCAGTCTAAATTTATTTACAGATGAGGTCAACGAAAAATTAGTTGAGTCTTTTTTTTTTCTTTTTCTTTTCTTCTTTCTTCTTAGGGCTGCTGTTAAGAACACCCAGGACTGTGTTCTGCTGCAGGTTTGGCATGGTTAATGAATGTTGTCGTAGCAGTCAATCATGTACTCGAAATACTGTCACACTTCTTTTTTTAAAGCCTCAGTCATGAGCCATGACAGAAAAATAAACAAATAAATATAAGGCTAAAAAACTCTTTGACTGAGCAGCTACGCTGTGCAGAATCCCCTGGGGAGGCTAAAGGAGGCCAGAGTAAATGATAATATAAGTGCTGGGGGATGTAGTGAGGCCATGACGGTGTATGAATAGGGACGTACTGGAGGACACACACACACACACACACACACACACACACACACACACAGACGAGCACACACTCCAGTGGAAAAATTGGCAATATTAGTAGCCTCAAGGTGCAATTTCCTGGAGCAGTTAAGACTGACAAGGCAGTACTAAATGCTGTTAATTTAACTAACTTCAGATTAATGGTAGAGTCTGCTATGACTGAAGCCCTCAAACACAGTCTCATTATAGGCTTGCTGGGAAGGCCCTAAATATAGGCATTGACAGTTTAAAACAAATTCGTATACATTTGTGTATTTTTAGACATAGCTTAGGCGTCAGAGTTTGTGTCACAGTTTTCAGGTTGATTAATTGACCCAGTAACTGCACCCTCTCCCCACTGCCCCCTCCTTCTTCCACTCTAAATTATAGAGAAAATGGAGGAATTGTCCTCGTTACGTTATTCAGTGGGCCTTTTATTGTAAGCCTGGTGTTTGAATTGCATGCATGCGTCAACACTTGGGTGATAGACACATGGTTTATAAAAATAAATTTTTCTAATACTATGAAATCCCCCTATTAATTTTTATATCCACAACCGTTATTATGGGTGGGAATTCCAGGTGGCATTTCAGATGGACAGCTTCTCTTAAGGTCTGTGAGTGGCTCCCCTTTCCCCGCTGGCATTTTCCGTGCTTTCCCTGGCAGAAGACATTTTACCTCTGTACCCTCTACTCCTCCTAGGCTTCAGTCTTCTTTCTCACCACAGAGCAGGCTTGCCCTCTCGGGAGGCTACCAGGAGCACACCTTCAGCTTTCCCAGCCAGGTGCATGCCCCAGAGGGGCTACAGCCCAGTGCTCCGCTGCCGCAGGGCGTAGTGGTGACAGTGGTTAGGGCAGGGATTGGAGGGCGTCCCGTCCCTCGAGCCACAACACTCCAGTGTAGGTGTTTTTCTAGAACCCTGGACTCTACGCGCAGAACTGAATGAGAACATACTGTTTAGAAGCTAGAGATGTGTTTCTTAAGGAGGGGGATGGGGGCGGGAATCCCAAAACTGAAGATTTGTGTTTTTGAAAAAGAAAAAGTATTTTGAAATCTCCTCCCCCCCACCCAGATTCAGCCCCAGGTGTCCGTCCCTAAGACTGCTCACTGGCCTCTGTTGTCACAGGTAATCGCATGGACAAGTCTCAAAGGCAGCTCAGCCTGTGTTCTCCCGCCCTCTCACCAGGCAAATCTTTATATTTTTTTCCTATGGATTTTTTTAATAGCTTAGTAAAACACTCCTTTGAAAGATTTTTTTCGTGCTACCAAACCAGCTGACTTATAAAACAGTCGTGTTTCTGCCTATTATTAATGACCCATTTAACTGCCAATAGCAGCGCCTGTTCAGATGAGATAATCGACCTAACTGGGTTAATTTACTGTAGGCAAAAGCAAGTGAATATGATAATTATATTGGGTTGGGTAATTTGATCATGAGCGGAAGTGTGATAGGGTAGGTTTTGACACCTTGGAAATAGCTCTGGGGACTGTTTTGTTTGTTTGTTTGTTCGACTTGAGAATGGGAACCTTATTTTAAAGACGAAGAAGCTGAAAACCAGGGAAGCAGGATGGCTTAGTCGCGGTCTTCTTAAATACCTCCTAGAACTCAGAGCAATCTTCTCTAAACCAAATGGAATATGAATCAACTTATTATTTATACATTGCTGTTTATATTCAGCTTGTAATTGGCACAGTCGTTTTGGCTGGTTGGTTGGAGATGGGGAGGAGGCGGGTTGTGCCTGTTTTCTGACTGATTTTCTCTGCCCATCCTGGGTCTCCCTGTTCTGCTTTCACTTCTAATCACCGGCTCTTTTCTTCCTGAGTTCGGCACTGCTGACCTCTGCAAGCATTAGCTTTTTCTTTCTCCTAGCAGCCGGTTCCTTCTGCAGCCCAGCGACTGTCCCTGGGAGCAGCCATAGCCAGCACAATAGAGGGTCTGTGGGTGTGTGGCAAGCCGTCCGGCTGGGGCAAGACCACTTCACGGCCCTGAAACAGGCTCCCTGCTATTGTGGTGTTTAATTATCAACAGTATTTCTACCACCCAGTGCTTCAGAGTGGGAATTTGTTATAAGACCTGCCCAGCTAATTAACTATGGGATGGGGGTGGGAGGTGGGGCAGGAACTTTGTGTCCCAAGAATACAATTAGGGTTACTGTTTAAATCCTGAGATAAATAGTGATGGGACTGAATGGACTTTGTCTAGTGCTGGAATCTAGCTTAGAGACTGCAGATCTTTAACTATTTCATCATTTTGCTCCCACCCCCCCCCCAACAGCTGTTGAACAGGGCCTGGCTGGCAGTTACATAAAGTTTGAAAATATGAATGAGGGCGATGTGCAGGTTAATTTGAACATTTTAAAGTCTTGTTTTTAATTATGTTGTCTCTGTGTCAGTATGTAGCTGTAGGCACAGGATGCCTCGGGACTGGAGATAAAGGCAGTTGTGAGCCACCCCGATGTTGGCACTGGCAACTCGACTCCTGTCCTCTGCAGGACCAGCAATCACTCTTAACCACTGAACCGTCTCTCCAGCTCCTAATTTTAATTTTAATTAAGGTTTTGATCTTCTTGTAAAATTGAGTACATTTCCTTTAAATGGTGACTGACCCTTTTGCAATTTAACAACATCTTTTTTATTGTTGTCATTTTCCTCTTCCTTATTGATGAGATAAACAATTATCTAAGGCAATCGCTTCATCTCAGTGATAGAAGGATCTTTATCCCAGGTTGGAAGCATCCCCAGCCTTGTGCCATCTTTGCTACACAAGGTCACTGCTTGCAAAGGCAGCTTCATTCATCCCAAGCATCTCTGAATCTGAAGGAGTGTCCTTGTCCTCAGCAGAAACATACTTTATAAATGGTTGTTTGCAAGAATGGAGCTAATGCCCGAAGGTAACTTGGGATCCTAGAGATCATGTGGCATCCTTAAAAGATGTGTGGTCCTAGAGAAATCCATGTGTCCTCCTTGATGCTTAGCCTTTGTGGGTCTGTGGGTTATAGCATGATTATCTTTGACTTTACAGCAAATATCCACTTATAAGTGAATACATACCATGTCTGTCTTTCTGGGTCTGGGTTACCTCACTCAGGATGAATATTTTTTCTAGTTTTATGCATTTTCCTGCAAATATCATGATGTCATTCTTTTTGTAACAGCTGAGTAATACTCCATTCTTTAAATGTACATTTTCTTTATCCAGTCTTAGGTTTAGGGACATTTAGACAGGCTGCACATTTTAAAATAAAACACATGAACACTGGTCCTAGCATCACTATTGCTCCTCGTTCTACATTAAACTGCCATTTTTGTTTTTTTGTTTTGTTTTGTTTTTTTCAGCTGACATGGTCCTACATCTTCTAATTGCATTCCCAGATCTCAGTCACCACAAATATCCACAGGCCACCTCCTTTGCCTACATGATGGCCTTAGTGTGAGTAAGTTTGGTCCCTCTTGCCTTAGCTCTGGCTGTTTGCTTACTGCTGTGGGTGATGATCAGTGACTAGATGTTGGGCAGCCGCACTGTCAGTTGAAGAAAAGGTTAACACAGGTCTTGGCTTCTGAATTCTTTGATTTGTTTGTTAATGTACTGGATGCAAGCACATAAAACAAATTGCCTTTCTGAAATAGTTTTGTATTTTTTGAACTGTATATGTGCCTGGAACTGTTTATCAAGTCAAACTTGCTTTTAGCCTAAACAAACAAACAAAGTCCAACAGTGTATGGTCTTAGCCAGTCACTCTGCCATGTTGAGCCCAAGGCTCTTACCTGAAAACTGGCGTAACAATGGTGTCCACCTCACAAACCATGCTGAATCAATGATAATCTCTACACAGGTTTTTATTAATATTACTCCTATTGATTTTTAGAGGCACACAAAAATAAGCTCAAATTTGTTCTTATGAAATCACTTGGTATTTTCCACCAAAAAATAATCTCTTGTTCCAGATATTTTTTTAAAAAGGCTGTTCCAGCCACTTTTTAGAAACATAGCACACTCATAAATGATGTCAAAGTAAATGCTATCTGTTATTTCAAAGGAGAAACGAGGTCACTTTAGTATAAACCTTGCACTGAGAGCCAATATCCTTTGGGCAACCAAGAAGGGCAGTTCAAAAGATCATAAAATCTTTGCTGATCATAAGCCCACAACCTTCTAATAATTCTGCAGCTAACTTGTCTAAGGTAGTAATGCCAAGAGAAGTAAGGTACTGGCGTTTTAGTGATTCAATGTATGAAATTAAAGAAACCCTTACAACAGAGAGATTTCAGTATTCGGGTCCAGTCTGCTTGTATTGTTGAGAGCCAGGACTCAAAGTCCGTTTTGACTTCTCTTGGGTTTCCAGCTGTGAAGTCTATAAGAGTCCAGTTGCAAAGATTGCAGAGACCTAGAAACTGTTTCGTATTAACTGCTACTGGACTTTCTTAGAACCTGTTACACCTGGGCAAGGGCTTGGGAGTGTCCCTTTCTGTTGCTTCCTAGTATGTGGTTCTGCAGAACCTCCAAGTAGCTAGTGAAGCCTTAAGGGGGCAGTTTTAATGAGGCAGAGGGCACCCTCACACCCAGGAATAGCTCAGTTCAAGGGGAAGAAGCAAACACTCCACATTTTTGCCAGGTTACTTAGGGAGTCCAGATGAGGTTTGAGTACGATGACCATGTCTTCTGAGGATGCTCTTCACGCTTGCCACAACCATAGAGTCTAAGCTGCGAAGGAAAATTTTCTCTCATTGACATTAAAAATAGGGATATTAATTTAAAAAATGTATGTAGCTAACTCAACATGTCCGACATGTTATCATTTCCACATGTAACCAGTGCAACACTAGGCATTTTATAGCCCTTTGTTTTTGTACTAAGCCTCTGAAAGCCAGTATGAACTTCACATTTCTAATGCTTTTTGATTTGGGCTATATACGTTTTTAAAAATAAAGCTTGTTTTATTGAGAATTGGCAATTTACAAGTGTACACATTAATAGGGAATGAGGTGATTCTGTGATTTATTAGTACAATGTGAAAATAATCTAATTAAAGCATATTCATCACTTGAGAGCTTTACTTTTGGTGATGATGATGTCTAAAATGTATCGTCTTAGAAAAATGTAAGTGTACAATGTAATTAAGTATACAATGGGAGACAGGTTGAAAACACTGTCCTCTGTTAAACTGAGATTTTCTGTTGTTTGGCTATTACCTCTCCATCCCCCTCCCTCCAGCCTCTGTAACTCCCACTTTCTTCTCTGTTGCTGTGAGTCTGGTTGCTTCAGGTCCTCTGAGCAAGTCAGATCATATGGTATTTGTGTTTCCGTGCCTGACTACTTCACTCCGTCTAAGGCTCTCCAATTGCATCCATGTGGTCACAAATGGCAGAATTTCCTTTCTCATCAAGGCAAAATGGTATTTCACTGTGTGTCCATACCACATTTCCCTCACCAGCTGCTGATGGACAGCCAGGTTCCTTCCATAGCTTGGCTTCTGTGGACAGCGTGGCAGTGGATCTGGGAGTGTGGATGTCTGTTTGACAATCATTCCAAATCTTTGGAGTAAATACCCAGAAGTGGGATTGTTGGATCATGTGATAATACTATTTTTAGTGCTTTTTTAAAAAAAAAAACAAAAGCCAAATAACAAACCCAGGCCATCACATATGCTAAGCATGTGCTCTGCCAGTGGGCCACATCCTTAGAGCTATTTTTAGTTGTTAGAGGAAATGCCATATAGTTTCCAAATTGTTTATACCAACTTCCATCCCCACCAAACAGCATAAAAGGTTCCCTTCCCACATCTTCACCAGCACTTACTCTTTTGTCTTTTTAGAAAAGTCAATGTGACAAGTGTAAAATTATATCTTGCTGTGGGCTTTTACTCACATTCTCTAAGGTTAACGTTGAGTACTTCTCCACATTGCTGCTGGTTGTTGTACCTCTTCTTTTGAGTCTGTTTGCTCAGGAGTCTTGCCCAGTTCTTAACTGAGTTTTTTATTTGAATTCCTTCCATATTTTGGGTATTGACCCCCCCCCATTACATGTCTGCTTGTTGATATCTCCTATCCCTGCTTGTTTCTTCTCCAAGATGTTGTTATTATCTAATGGGTTTTAGTTTGATGTTGTCCCCTTAACTATTTTTGTTATTTGTTACTTGTACTTTTGGAGCCAAATCAAATAAGTCATTGTCAAGTCATTGTCCGGACCAACATTGTGGAGTTTTCTCCCTTTGCCGTTATTTTTAAGTTCATATAGTCTCATATTTAGGACTTTAATACATTTTGTGCTGATCTGTATATGGTGTGGGGTAGGGGTCTGATTTCATTTTAGTGCTTGGGTGTATCCAACAGCACCAGCTAGAGAGGTCATTCTTTCCTCCTTATTGATATATCCTTGGCAACCTTGTTAACAATATGTGGGCTATAGAGTGTGGGCTCATCCTGGAGCTCTCCATTCTGTTCCATAGTTTAAGAGATTGTGAGTTACACATGGCTAATGATTTCTATGTTGCACAGTGTTCTACAAACTCTGTAAAGTATAGTATTGGGGGTATCAGTACATGCAATCCATGTGCTGGTACTGTTTATTTTGCTGCAGAAACTGTGTATCAGATGGTAAATTCTGGTTTTTTGTTTTACCTGAGAATTATATTGAGTGACAGCTGGGGGGCGGGGATCGAGGGATCGACGATGTAGCAACCAGCCTTCCAGTAACATGCATTTACCTCTGCCTTCTCTAGGCATTCTTACACACACACACTGTGCCGAATTGGTCACAATAGCATGTCACATCTGAGATTAGGTGGCAAAGGCCACTTCTTGCTGCCTTGATTGATCTTTCTCACCTTCTCAGAACCTTATCATGTAGGAAAGCCAATTGCCATGATATCAATATGCCACACAGAGAGGCCCATGTAGCCAGGGATGCAGAGCTCTTGCCAGCTACGGCTCTGGGTGAGCAATGGAGCAGATCCTATAACTCAATGCAACTGCAAGGTGATAGTCATTGTGTGGATGCCCTCAACATCCATTTAGCTAAACCAGTTTCACATGTCTAATTCATAGAAACTGAGATAAATGTCATCATTTGCAACAAAGTTTGGGGGTGATTTAATACTTAGTGATATAGATAATAACTAACATAAGATTACATCCATGCCTACAGAGGCATGAAGAGGCTAAAGATTTTTTCTTACTAAATGTCAGATGTGGAATTTGAAACCAGAACTCCTTCAGTCCAGATATTTGATTTTTGGCTTGTGCTAAGTATTTGGTTTAAATGTGCCATCTCTGTAGCTATCTTTCATTGGGTGATGGTGAATGTGTTTTGAATGGGGAGAAGTATGGATAATTTTTGAATTGATAGCAATGGGAATGTTGGGAATTTGGGATAGGAACCTATGCACACACAGGCATTGTTAAAGGCAGTCATAGGCATTGTTAAACAATATCTGTAATGTTTTAGGTTTTGACAAAGAACCTACATGGGGTATACTTAAAAATTTAAAGCAAAAGGTGACTCTCAAGGGAAGGAAATCCTGCTATTTGCAAGAATATGGATGAGCCCAGAGAAGCCAGAACACAAAAAGACGAACCTGATGATTATGTATGTATATGAGTCTTAAAATGTTCAGTTCACAGACTTAGAGAGCAGAAGGTGGGTTGCCAGGCACTGGAGGCTGGGAGAGGTATATTAGATGGTATAAACTTCCAGTTAGAAGCTTAACACAGTCTGGGGGTCTCATGTACAACATGAATGATGTTGAGTGCACTAATTAATTTGATTATAGTAATTACTTTGCAGTGTATACAAATATCAAATTCTTATGCTTTGATGATAAGCACATTATAGCTGTCAATCAAATATTTTGAAATTAAGAGAAAGTGGCTATCACTGTTAAAGAATGAACGGGTGGTTGGAACTGAGACCAAAGCCACCTGTTTAGAAACATAAAATAGGGTCAAGGCACTCCATATTTGGCAAAGTCCTTGCCTTCGTATGGAAATATGGATAATAAGATGTTGAACAAGTGATTGAGATTCAAAGCCTTCAAGCTTCTCGAGTGGAATGGACATTTGGCACAAAGTCCCTGTGGCAAGGCAGTGTTGCGTGCACAAGGGACAGAAGTGACACACTGTGGGAGACAAGCTTTGAGGAACGTCATTGTAAGTCAGGGTGAGGATTTACACCCCTTTTAATGAGGCAGATAAAAATATGTGTCTCACTCAAGAGAGATCCACTTCTGGCTCAGTTTCCCGTATTCTTAATGGCAGCGAGTCTGTGCCCTTTGAGAATTGCCCAGTCCGTGGAACATGGAAAGCGATGACGCTGGGCAATGCTGTTTTGGAACAAAAATCAGGTGTGACTAATCAACAAGTCTGGTTTTCTCATGCCCAAACTCTGAGGACAATCCCAAAAGTGTTTTGAGCAGTGGCAGTGCTGTTGGAGTGAGCGTGGGGCCTCCCAGGGGGGCCCGGGAAAGACTAACATTGGCTTGGGTTGCAGACTTTCTGCTGCGGCTGTTTACACAAAGCCAACCTCATTAGTTTATAGTCACACCTCTCAGACACAGCCTGCACCATTCTCAGCAGAAGCACAGACTCCTGACTACAGCAGCGGAGACGAGAGGTACATCCTGTGTGCTGGGATTACAGCACAGGGGTCTGTACTGTCTGCAGGTGACTGTAGCTCTGTGATGCTGGGATTGCACAAAGTCTCCAAATAGAAAGATCCTGGCTGGCACGAGCAGTTTCTGAGAGGAGGTGTGGGAGGGGTTCACTGTGCAGTAACCTGGAGGGTTCTGGAAAGACCAGAAGATGCAAGTCAAGGGAAGGGGAAGAAAAATTCACTGTGAGGAGCATCTCCCAATTTTGCTGGTCCACATCTTTAGGCAGTAAACAATGGATGCTAGCCAGGCACACTGAAGATCAAACTGTAACTGTGCCTAGAAAATCACAGGAGAAAAAGCAACCCAAAGTATAGGTTCCTGAGAAATTTCCATCCTTTCCTCCTATAGATGGAGGTGTCAGAAAATTAAAGTTTCTATCAAAGTTTTCTTTTATGTCTGTGGTGCTGGGACTAAAGGATGAGGCAAATATTCATGAGTGTGACCAGATCTGCACATAGCAGGAATCCAAAGGAGCTGGTGTTTTTAGGACTGGTGTTGGCCGGCTTTCCCGGTACCACCTTAATGGCAGCCTCGGATTGGGAAGCCTGTCACTGATGACTCAGTAACCCTGCCTCCGTGACTGCTGGGCTGTGATTAGTGGGTGGAGCAGGGTATGGTAAGGGTAGGTAGAGAAAGGAGCTTGGTTGGGGCTTTTATATACAAGGATAGCAAGGCTTTCTCTGATAACAGCCGCTCCATGGAGTGTGAGTCTTAGCTACTGGAAAGCTATTGATGCCCAGAGTAAAAGTTCTGTGGTTCCTGTGCTTAGGGTGGTCCCCAGCAGCAGTTCTTCCAGGTTCTGGCCTGTATCCTAGGCTCTTCCAAGCTGCAGGGGAACATGTGGGATGCCCTTTTAGTAACAGCCAATGTTTTCCTCAACAGGAGTGAGTGTTACAGTAGCTCCCCTGAGAATAACTGAGTTTCACTTTCCACAGTTTCAATTACTCACAGCCAACTGTGGGCCAAACATATTCAATGAAAATTCCCCCAAATAAACAATTCATAAGGCTTTAATTGCACTCGGTTCTGGGTAGCATGATCCAGTCTAGTGCTGTCCTCCTTCATACCACCTGGGGTGTGAATCACCTCTTTGTCCATGATATACATACTGTGTCCACACTGTATATGTTATCCACCCGTTAGTCATTAAAGTAGCCATCGCCAAGAATCAGGTTGACCTCTGAGACATTGCAGTCCTTGGGTTCAAAAATAGTATTTATTTTACTTAATAGTGTTCCCAAAGTGAGAGAGTAGTAATATTAAATTGTTATATTTTATTACTAGTGATGAGTAACCTCTTACCATGTGTGTATAGGGGAAATATTATGTGTAGTTATGTATAGAGCTAAATATAATGATGGACACACATACATATGTGATGCTATCCCTAGTTTTAAGTATGCACTAGGGTCTTAATTATATGATATATGATATATGAACTACCCTATTTTGTGCCACTGCTTAAAGGTGGGAGGAACAGGAACAGAGAATAATTGCTGAATAGATAGATTCATTTCCTGATTAGGCTAGTGAATGCAGTTTTGACTGACAGCCTCTGGAACTTGCCCTATTCATGGGGAGAAGTATATGGTTGCCTGTCAATCCATGCTTTGTAATTCAGGGTCCATGACTTTAGAAATAAATACTGAATGCAACCATGTTGTGATTCATGTTAACAAATGGGGCAAATCATACAAGGCTTTCTTCTGAATCATGTTAGGCTTCCTGGTTGACAAAGCTAAAAGAGTATAGGGCTAGTTTTGAGAAGAAAGCTACTCAGAGGAACAGTAGGAAGGAAATGAATTCTATTGGGTACCTCACACTCTGCTGTGAAATAGTGGGGAGTCACTAGAAATGCCGATTGAGAGCAAGTGGGGGAAAGAGTTGAGCATCTACTGTGTAGCAGTGAGAAATTGTGAAAGTTAGGTCTGGGTTCAGATTCTGGCTCTACCACATTAGCTTGGTAATGCTAGGTGAATGGTTTGGCTTTTCTTCTTCCTAGTTTCTTCATAGATAATGAGAAAACTACCTCCTACCTTATAAGTCAGTTGTGAGAGTCAAGTGAGGTGATGTCAAGAAAAGCATTATTTTAGTATATGTGAGTGCATGAGTATGAATAAGGTGCCTGTTTGTGTATGTGAATGTGTATGGTATGTGGAAGTGTGTTGTTGTGTGCATGTCTGGGGGGGGCACAGAGGTCAACTTTGGGCTTCATTCTTTGGGGGATTTCCAACTTTTTTTTTTTGAGAAACTGTGTCTCATTGGCCTGGAGCTCATCAAATAGTCTAGGCTGGTTTCCAGACTATGCCTTTCCTTGTGCTGAGGCTACAAGGTAACAGTATTGTTCCTGGTCTCATTTTAGGGGTTCTTGGAATCAAATTTAGGTCTCCATACATTTTACTGAATGAGCCATCTCTTCAGCAAGCAATAGCATTTTTGTATATGCAGAACATTCTAAGAATTTAAGACTTTGTTGTGATTTTTTTCTTCTCTTTGCAGCTTGGGAGTAGTTTGTAGCAGGTGTTTACCTCTGGTTATAGACAGCAGGCTGCAGGTTTTCTCCCAGGAAACCTCACACTCCTGGACAGAAACAATCCTATTTTTTTTTGTACTTCATCTAGAAAGTGAATTTAAAATTCCTGCAAACATCGTGTTCTTCTATCCTGCCTGTATCCAACACAAATGGCTCCCTAGTGCTCCAAAGAGAACAAATAAATGCACCGCAGGATTTCATCAAATAGCTCGAAAGGAAAGATACAAGAGCCCACGGGCCGCCACCCTCCATGGTGGTTATTCAGAAAGACAATACGTATGTGTAGAAGGATCCCAGGACTAGCAGCATCCAATAGACTTGGGCTTGTGTCGCTGACATCTGTTTGCTTACTGCGTAACCTTAGACCACTAGTGAGTTATTTGGGAAGAGAGAGCCTCAACTGAGAAATGCTCCCATCAGATTGACCCATGGGTAAGCCTGTGAAGCATTTTCTTGATTGATGATTGGTTTAGGAGGACCCAGCTCACTGTGGGTGGTGTCATGTCTGGGCTGGTGGTCCTGGCTGCCATAAGAAAGCAGGCTGAGTAAACCACAAGGAGCAAGCCAATAAGAGGCACTCCTGCATGACTTCTGCGTCAGTTCCTGTCTCCAGGTCCCTGCCTTGAGTTTCTGCCCCAATAACAGACTATGAAGTGGAACTGCAAATTAAAATAAGCTTTCTTCCTCAAGTTGCTTTTGGTCATGGATTATTATCACAGCAGTAGAAAATCTAAATAACACAATCACTTACCTTTTCATAATCACAAGTAAGTCATCTTGAAAACTCATTTAACAATATGCAGAAATACTAGTGTTAAAACTCAGAAGTAATGTGTGCAGGGACATCAAGGACACCCAGTCAATATTTCTTTGTCATTTTGCATATGTTTGAGTCTGTAGATATCATTTTGATTTTTTGGGTGGCCAAGCTAACTTAGGTGTCCGTATTCCCATAGCCTAACCATTTTAACTTACTGTTCCTCTTTTTGCAACTTTGTGATAACAATATGGTCATCATCCCAGTGAGAGCAAGGGAAATCCAGAATTTTTAGCATATTTGGTTTTGGTTTACCAGATAGTTAGTACTTGAGTACTGACTCTTATGACTCAGATTACCCTGAACTTGCTTTCTTGCCAAGGATGACCTTGAACTTCAGATCCCTGTGCCCACACTTCCCAGGTGCTAGAATTACAGACATACACCACCATGCTCAGTTTCTGTGGTGGGTGTTAAAGACTGAGGTCAGGGCTTTGTGCATGCTACATAGGTATTCTGCTAACAACCATATCCCCAGCCCAGCAAGCACATGAGCACTTCTATGGAAGCTGAATTATAAATGGAAGGGCTTGGGCACATTGGGAGTCTTAGAGTTCACAGAGAAAATGCACACTTCTGTAGAGTCTCAGGTGAGGAGGACTAATGTTTCATCCAGCTCAGGGTACAAGGAGTGGTAACGGCTACATGAATAGTCTCCTTGTTCTTATAGAATGGGGGCTTAGTCTGTACACTGTGTCCAAACCCTTTAATTCTCTCTCCACCTCTGTCTTGCTGAATCTTGAGGATAGACATTATTGCAAATGAATCAGAAGGTAGCAGAGATTCCTCCCAACTTAATCTTCCTTTATGTTTTTAAATGATCCTTCTGAATATTCAAATTTTGCTAAGAAGGAGCAGCTCTCTGGCCAGGCTACTCTTCTGAAGAGGTCCTCATCTCCCACTACTCCTCATGCTCTTTGATATTGGCTTGGTAAGCTTAGTTTTTTTTTTTTTTTTTGAAAGTGTTCTGATATGAGCGTCTGTCTCTGTACTTAGTCTCTGGGTGGTGATAGTTTATGAGATCTGGCACTGAGATGTGACCTCTAATCATGTATGAACTTCCTCTAACCTGGGGCTCACCGCTTGGAAATAAGTGAATCAGTGTGAGAAACAACAGTTTGGTGAGTTGTTTGGAGAACATAAAAACTGTGGCATTGAACCACTGTGGTTATTGGATCAGAGAGTTTGCATCAAGGAGAATATGAGCTCTGTCATCATGATGCTGTGAGGACTGAAGCTGTCAATATGTTTAAAGTACTCAGAGTAGAACCTAGTTAATCACATTGCATATGATTCCATTGTATGAAAAGTCCAGAAGAGGCAAATTGGTGAAAACAGCAACAACACAAAATAACTATTGATTTCTCCTAGGGTAAGGATGGTGAGGAGGTCAAAGAGTAAGAAGCAAAGGGAGTGGGATTTGTCTAGCGGGATAAACAAGTTCTTAAATGATTATGGTGATGGTTCCCTGGTTCTGCCTTACTAAAGAACAATACATTTTTTAATGAGTGAATTTTGAGGTGTACAAATTCTGTCTCTGTGTCTCTATTATCTTTCAACCTACCAATAACTTATCATCTCTATCACATATCTCTATGTTAGTCATCAATAATCTACCATGCCTATCATCTGCCAATTGTCTATCTTGTCTATCATTATCTATCTACTATCTTCTACCATCCATCCATCTGTCTATCTTCTGTCTGACATCTGTCTCTGGTCAACCTTACTGTCATGTTAGTCCCATCAGCTGACTCCTGTTCCATTGACCATTCATTAAAGTAGTCCCTTGACTGATTGTCCCAACTCTACAACTGCCTCTCCCCTGATTGTCTTTTACAGAGCATCATAGCGACCCTCCAAAGTAAAACAGACCACGGCATTCACAGACCATGGCACTGCCTCTCCATTACATTCAGTCTTTAGAGTAGAACATTTTAGCATTGCTACCAGGCCCTGAAATATCTGGTCCTGGTGACTTCATCCAGTCAGCCCCTTTATTTGCTCTATTCCAATGCTTCAGCTTTCTTTCTGACTATCTCAAGACTTCTACTTACCATTGAATCTTCCCAGAATGGACCTCACCTCTGATGGCTAATTACTTTATATCATCTTGGACTCAGTCATGCTGTTCCACATCAGCTAAGGTTCTCTTGCCTAATCCTGTTTAAAATTGACCCTTCCTTTATCAACTTCTTGCTACTCATTTCTTTTTTTTTCATAGCATTTACCACAATTTGAATTCATGTTGTAGTTATTAATCCATTTGCTTATTGGAAGTCTCTTCCACTAAGCTACAAGTGCTCTATGAGATCAAGGAGTTTATCTAGTTTGTGACTGCATCCCTAGACTTGGGACAGTCTTCACTCAGTGTTTGTGAGTGTCTGAGTAAAGGCCCTGCACGCAAACAATTGCTCACCCATTTCCTACAAATGCTTCCCAATTCTGTATCATCATTTGAAGATCACATATACCTGGAAGCTTGGATTAAATTTTTAAGAAAGTCATTTGGAGAGGTTTCCTTTCAATAACATGGATTGTATTTTCATTAGTGAACAATGAAGTGCTTAGACTGATAAACACTAATTGATCTTTGCATTACAGCATTTGGAAACACATAAAGGGTTTCATGGTCTGTGTTTACCAACCTTTCCTGTATAGTCATTTTGGTGGCATAGAGAAAAGATCTGATGGATGACATGGGCCTTTATGTTTAGATTTACTTACAGTGTGGACTTTCTCGGGCTCCTGTCCGCAGAAGAATCCTAGCAATGGGCACATTATTGGTCATGATGGCAATGTCCAGGGGTGTCAGTCCCTCGCTGTTTGGTGTGTTCAGATCTAGTTCTTCTGGTGTATACTGGTAGAGTAGGAGTTGCACGGCATCTAGGTCCTGCTGCTCAACTGCCTCAAACATGGCTTCATTGCCCTGGAAATTCTGGAGACAAAGAAAAACAGGTTGGTACATTGTCACAGGCAATATCTCAGGACTTCAGAGATTGTTTTAGGGCTCACTGGAATACATACAAGTGGGTGACTATAGTACTATCATTTATCATGTGATTCTCAAATTCAGCACTCTGTTGGCCCTTCCATGTTTCCTAGTAGGCCCTGACCACACACATTTAGATGTGATGGGTTGGTGTGGTACTGTGCTGTGTGGCCCACTGTATAAGGCAGTGAGGAAATCAACTCCCTGCAGCCAGTCTGCTGCTGGAGGGATTTTGTTTGTTAGGCTATTAAAAGATGTTCTTAAATCCTGGATTAAGTCGTTACTCCTTTGTTTTCTGTAGCATCCCTCAAGGCTTTTAGTCATGTTAATATGTCTTTGTTATATTTCACTTTACCTTTGGGATAATGTTCTGCAGAACACAGCTGGGTGAATGCTGGCATAGATAATGTGGGAACAAGTGGTTTTAATAGTGTCTACTTTGTATCGATAGTTCACGATCTATGTTTCAACTCTTTCCCTCCTTCTCCACCCTCAGGTGTTATTATCCCTGGTCTTGATTGTTAGTCTTGATCTCATCAGCCCAGACGCTATACCACCGTTACAAGAGTAATCTTCCTAAACTTCAAATGCTGCTTGTCATTTCCCTCTACCACCTGCAGGCTGCTGATGCCTATATTCTTAGGTCTACTTTATTTAAGGTTAATTATTATTATTAGTTTCACTGGGTTCAGAAGCACTCAGATGATGTCTGGACAAAACTTCTGAGTGTACTGTTGAGGGTGCTTCTACAGACACTAGAGTTAAAGAGGTCTGATCCAGCCAATGGATGAAATCTTTGATGCATTCACACTGTGGTAGCATAATTGGGAGGCAGTGAAAGGAAGAAGGTGAGGACAAGGTGGAGGAAGTCAGTCACTGGGGGCATGTCATTGGACATTTGTCTTGCCTAGGTCTTTTCCTGTATACTCCTTTCTGTTCTCATTCACCAAGAACTGAAGAACAGCTTCTGCCATACATTCCTGTCCTGAAGATCTGCCAAGGGCATGAAGCCAAGCGGCCATGAACTTTAAGCCATAATCCTGAATAAACCCTTACTCCCTTAGGCTGTCAGGAGTTTTTGTTTTTGCCATAGCTACAATAGAACTTACTATTATATACCCTGGCCATTATAATCCCACAATCTCTTAGCTCGGGCCCCCAATCATTACACATGTAGCATTTTTGAGCTGAGGGGAGAGGTTGAAGTGGCTTTCCAAGGAGGGCTACAATGCTGAGTGGATAATTGTTTAAGAGGGACACAAGTTGAATATTTATGAACTACAAATCATCTATAGAAAAAAATAACATGGACAATATGGCTCTTTGGGAAAAGTTTTGTAAAAGATTAACAATAAACAAAAAAGATCTCACAAAAACTATTTTTTGGTAGCTCGCCAGGGAGGATGGAGGCATATCCGACCTCTGCATGTGTATGTTGTTTCTGTAAGAATTGACTGGCTCTTAGAGATGCTGGGTTGCCATTGGCCTCGACTTAGTGCTAGGATCTGATTAATACATGGAAGAGCCTCAGTGACCCAATGTTTGGGTGGGAAGACTTTATTTTTAGTCTCATCAAAAATTGATTTTCCCTATCCAAGACTTGCCAGTCAGTTTCGGCTGAGCACATACCATAGCATAGGAACCTTGGGAAAATATGAAATGAGTATGCAAATGCTTGTTTTGACAATAGGGACCCAGAGGAGAAGGCTATTTTGGTATGCTATTCTCTTGCTGCAAGACACCGTACTGAGTAGAAAAGTGGCTTTTCTACAGTCTGCCTTCTGATGCTTAGGTCACTAACTAACCCCAACTAAGCCCTCCCAGAAGATGGGTGTGAAATGGGAAACCATATTAGAAAACAAATTAATTCAAAATCAAAACATTTGTCCTGTCTCCAGTGTACATTTGCTTATGATTATTAGTGTCTCTAGTTTCTTGCCTGCCATATTTTACTATCCCTTTTAAGTTATTTCCTCCTCCAAACTCTAACTTTGCTTCTATCTTGGAAGGCCAGGACTTACTTCTGCTTTAATCTCAAATGGAGCCCTTACCTCCCTGCAAAAATACTCTCGTCGATCATGTGAATATGTGCCAGATGCTTTGACCCATAGCCAGTGCCGAAAACTACTGAGAACATCTGTAATATACTCAGCATGCTGCTGGCTATGGTCTAATTGCCATGACAGTTATACAGGCAACCCAATTTAGCAACAGGAAGATACTCATTTTTCCTGATGGACTGATACACTTTTAGTTATCAGCTAATGGGAGGTCATACATGATTGTCTTTCCTGCTTTGACTGCCTGGGGACTCAAAGGAGAATGTAGTGCTATGTTTCAGGGAGTATGCTTGCCTAAAGTTGTGGTGTAATTGTTTGAATTGCCATCCATTTTCTTTTGCTGGCCTTTTTTGTCCTTTTCCTATTATATAATAAATAGAACTCTATTACTGGATTCTATTTTGAATATTTCTGAAACATATATGAAATGCATATCTATATATACTTGTATGTTTACATATATATATGCATGTCAGAAACCTATAATTTTTTAATACTATTAGTCAAATGAGCACTGATAATCCCAGGCAGTCCATTTTATCTGAAACATCCAATATTTGCCAAACTGTGTGTGTGTGTGTGTGTGTGTGTGTGTGTGTGTGTGTGTGTGTGTGTGTGTGTTGCTGAGGGTCTGGGGACTGAACCCAGAACCTTGTGCATCCTAGACAAGCAATCTACCCCCAAGTCCACACTTCTATCCCCTCAAGCTGCTTATTTGGAGACTTGCTTATTTGGTCTGGTAGTGAAAAATAATTAAGCAAGAAATTAAGAAACAGAGGAGGAGAAAGTCTTCTATTCATCCAAACTTAATGTAATATGCATATGGATAGTTCCTGTCTTGATGGACTTTATGTGTAAAAATGAAACTCATCAAACTGTTGAACAATGAACTGCCATGGGAGTAGAAAAAGTTCTGTTACCACGGATGTCTTTCTGAGACTCAGCCGATCCGTTCTGGTTTTAAAATAGGTCTCGTCAAAGGACGAGTGGCTGCCCTTCAGCTTCTCCGAGAGGTTCCTGTACAGGCGCTTGGCAGCATTGGGAGACGATGGCACGCTGTGTTTTTTTGACTGAGAAAGATGTAAATTCTGCATTTGTTGGGTCATTTTCGAGCGGCAGTTCCTAAGAAGAGAGAAACAGCATGCATGATGATTTCACACAATGCAATTACACACAACAAAGAACTCCATCACCTCCAGGAACCATCTGGAAATCTCAGATCCAAATGTGATATTCCAGCTGGGAAGGCCCACAGAGATCACCAAACCCAGCTTCTGCCTGCTTCAGAGGAAAAAATGGAAACTCAGGGGGAAGGAAGCAACTTCTCTATGGCCCCAGAGCTGACGGGTGGCAGGAATGAAATGACAACTCCATTTCCTATATGAAGTTTCCATTTGCACAAGAACACTTAAAACCCTTGGAATCTCACTCAGTTAGGAAAGTATCTCAGTGCTGTATCTAGGGGGTGAGTATAATCTTGGGTATATGTAACTGAGGCTATTTAACTCCCCCCACCTTCTAGATGCTGACCTCTATTGAATGGATACGAAAGTGTGGGTCAGCCAGGCAGTGGTGGTGCATGTCTTTAATCCTGGCATTTAATAGACAGAGGCAGGTAGATCTTTGTGAGTTTGAGGCCAGCCTGGTCTACAGAGTGAGTTCCAGGACACCGGGGCTACTAGAGAAACCCTGTCTTGAGCCCCCAACCCCCCAAAAAAAGAAAAAGAAAGAAAGTAAGTGTGATTCTTCTCTGCATAACTCCCTTTTTCTGAGAATAGCAATCAAATTGTGTAGTTAACTGTGCCCACTTGGTTAACTATGCCAGTGTGCTCAGGAACTTTGTGTCTATAGGACTGATCCTGCTTACCTTGGACATCCTGACAGGAGCCCTCTATTCCTGCCTAGCAGTCTTCAAGTAGTACTTGACTATTGCTCCTAAAATCTGTAGTAGGTCCCCTCATACCAGATCTGAAGTCAGTTTCTGGGAGGTTATGTTTGTCACTTCAAAAAATCCATCCAACATTAATTTGGGTATTGCTATAGAAATATGGAGGCTAGAAAGTCTGTTCTTGCCTAGTATATGATGCCTATTGGACAGGTAAATGCAAAAATAGAATTGCTAGTCTATACATTATGGTACAAAGTGTGTTCCCCTCCCTGTAACCTCTGAGGCACTCGGCCCTGACCTCTCTGAAAAAGCACTGCTGCTTCCCTAACCTCTTTCTGTCACATTTTGAATGACATCTTCTACTTGTAAAGCTAGTACCAACTACCCTTGATTTATGTTCTCTCCAACAAATGAATTATCACTATCATGACATTTAAATGTTCTCAGGCACCTTTTCAAACTAACTTGCAACTTCTTCCAGTACAGAAAGATGACTGAACACAATTTAGTCTTAGTTATGCCCATCAGTTGCTACCCAGTCTTAGCTAGGCAAAAACACTTATATTGGACTAAGGATACTTGGCATTGCTTGTGTGAGTGCATTTTAATATATCTTTAATATCATTTTAATTGTCTTCAAAGCAGAAGTAGAAAGGTTTGGTGATTTATCCTCTTTCCCCTCCAATCTATAAATACTTTATCTTGGACTCAATAGCAACCACAGGGTTTTCCTTACTATTTCTTTCCACAAAGTTCCAGGCTATCACGTGGGGATTGCTCTAACCTCTTTATTTCTGCCTTCTGTCTCTAGACTTTTCCTTCAGCATTGACACCCTAGTTCAAGCCATCTGTCTTGCCTACATCATTATCCTTCCCAAAATAACTCTACATTCTTTGTATCTCCCACAACGCCCAGGAGTCCTGTAAATAAATTCCTGTTGTTTGATCAAATTCCATCTACTTGCCCTCTAACTCATGACACCTACCCACATGGCCCCCTTTGTCCTTGTGCATCTCCCATCTGTCCCCTTCTGTCAATGTAGGTTGACTTTCTCTGCCTCTCTGACTTCCTCCTCACACTCCCCAGCTGTCCCTTTCTTCCAGGCTACTCATCAGCATGTTTCCACCCCTCTAGCTTCCAGCTATCTTTATGTTCTCTTTTTTCCCTCTATAGTTTAAATTTTCTCAGGTGAGAGAGAACAAGAAAGATAATTTTCTGTTGTCTATCCTTATAACTGTGAATGTCTCCACCAACTAAGTATGCTCTTAGCTTTTTCACTCTTATGGAAAGGGGCAAGCTTTGGCATTTGATAGACTCATGCTTGACTCCTAATTTTGTTATCTACAGCATATGTGGCTTTGGGTGCCTTATTTAAACCCTCTGATATTATTTATCATATGTAAATAGACAATATAATATTGGGTAAAGAGTTATGAAGATTACATTGATGAAGGAATTGACACCATAGCCTCGCAATAAATCACAGCATCATCATTCATCTTTCTTACAAATTTATGTACATTCCAAATTTACGTATGTATTTATTTTGATAGAAAAATGTAAATATAGCTATTTCATTCTTGATTTTTATAGTAACTTATGCTAAGATAGACATAGAAGGTAGAACTTTCAACTCTTAGAAGGGAAGGTGGAATAAAGATAAATCTAAAAAGGTTTTAAAATGAGAGGAAAATGATTGCTTATTTAAGGTAGAGAGATGAATTAAGTATAAGTATCAAGCTTTGTTCTAATTTATTTTGTCCTATTCTCATCTTTCCCAGTTTCTGGTAGCCTTGAAGATCAGCATTCATTAAAACAAAAACCCATGTAGACTGCCAGCCACTGGAGAGGGACCATAAGGTTGGTGGTCCTTCACCATTTCATTTCCATCTCCTTAGAAGTATCATTATTTGATCTTTCTGGTTGTTCCCTAGGAGATCCTCTTGGAATGCTTGTCATTTTTGTTTGACTTGCAGCCCCCCAAGAGCAATTAGCCTCTTCCTCTAGAGTATTTTTTTTTTTGTGGTGGTTGTTTAGCAGACATCAGCATTTTTAAACAAGTCTTTTAAATTACTCTGAACTTTGGGAATGAGATGGTTTGGAAACAAAGGGCTTTGAAAAGTTCTGACATATTACTGAATCTAGCAGATCATGTTCATGACTAGGAATGGGAGCAAGGCGGGAAAAATACGAGAGGCTCTGTGCAAGAAGGAAATGAAGACTAAGCTAGAGTTGCCACGACCTGGCAGAATGTTGGTACTGTCCCCTTCACAGGATGGAGTCTCAGTAATTCTAGGTATTTAAAAACATCTCTGTTCAATCATTGTCACTTGATGAACCAAGCAGGAATGTCAGTGGCTATAGAGTCCAAAAATATAGCGACCACAGATTTAAGTTCTGAAGTGTCACCGAACAATGACAAATGCTGGGGAGAAGGGATAATCTGGCTTTCATAGTTGCTATATTATTATTAAAACACCTGCCTTTCAACAGAATATCATGAGAAACAAAAAAAACCCAAGTCACATCCAAGAAAATAAACAGGTCAATCAAAATTGCTTCTAAGGAAGCCAAATGTTGCAGTCATTGCCTAACACCTTCAAGACCATTTTAAGTGTGTTTATAGAGCTAAAGGAAATCAGGTCTAAAAAGTAGACTGAACTTGAGACCTCACTAGGTAAGAATATTATAAAGAAATAGAATATGAAACAGAATAAGAGTAGAAGTTCTGGAATTGAAAAGTATAACGACTGAAATGAAAAGTTCACTGGAACCCAACAGCATGTTTGTTTGTTTTTTTTAAATTTTATTTACCAGTTTAAATTTAGATAAGAAACAAGGTTGCTTCACAAGTCAGTTCCAGGTCCCTCTCCCATTCCCTCCCTTCCTCCCGTGCCCTCCCCCCCAACCCCCCCCCCGTTATCCCCTCATTTCCCCAGGGAGGGTGAGGCCCTCCATGGGGGTGTGCATAGTCTGTCATTTCATATAGGGCAGGGCCTAGACCCTTCCCCAAGAGTTCAGGGTGAGAGTGCACCTCACATTGTTCTATGGGAGTCCAAAGTCCGTGCATGTTTGTTTTTACAGGAAGAAAAAAATATCAGCAAGTTTCAAGATAAATCAATGCTGACAAAGGAGAAGAGACTCTCTACCATCACCTTGATAGATGTAAGAAAATGACCAGATCTATTAATACACTGAATCAAACTGGGGTTGAAAAGAACTTGCAATAATATAAGGGAATTTCTTCAGCCTGAGAGAATGAATGAAAACAATAAACACTTGGTTACATTTTGGTTCTGAAATGTCCCCACAGGATCATGCTTTGAACGTGCTTTCCCTAGTTAGTGGCACTATTTTGAAAGGCTGTGGGATCTTAGTCTGAAGGTTATACCAAACCTGCCTTTCTCTCAATTCCTGTCTTTCTTCCTGCTGTGAGGTCTGCTATGAGGAAGGAACTTCTGCCACACATTCCTACTGCCATCAACTTTCCCATGTAACAGACTGAAGCCCTTAGGAGCTATGAGTCTACCTAAAACTTTGACCTCTCATTTCCACCAGGTTCTGTGGTCAGAGTAATAAATACAGAACTATGACCAACAATGTACTTCACGACTAGATGCAACCCTGATCAAAATACCAGCTGAAGGGCAAATTCGTAGTGACACTTTCAGAAAAAGCAAGGGATCTAACAAGCCAAAACAATCCTGAAGAAGGAAAATTGGAAGATTTCTATTTCCTGGTTTTAAGACTCATTAGAAAGTCATTGAAATCAGCTTTAGAATCACCATGTAGATAAAGACAATGGAGTACAGAGAGCAGCTAAATTAGAATTAAGGCCCCACAAACAATCTGAACACATAGGGTCAATTGCTTTTGGAAAATGCATTGAAGTAATTAGCAGGGAAAACAGTCTCTTGTCAGTGCTGTAACACTGGGAAAACTATCAGTAAGAACCTAAAGGCCTAACCCTTACTTCCCATCGTGTACAAAAGCCATCTTGAAGTAAATAAAAAATCTTTTTATTGTAGGTGTGTGTCTCTCTGTGTGGTGTTTTGTGTGGGCTCACGTGTGTATGTGGGGGCCTGAGGCCAATGATGGGAGTCTTTCTCTGTCACTATTGGATAGAGCAGGAATTCCTACTCAAACCCAGAACTTGATGTTCTGGCTAGCCAAGTTAACCAGTTGGCCCCATGGATTTCCTCATTACCATATTCCCTGTGCTGGAAGTATCGGTGGGCCACCATGCCCACCTGGGATTTACATGGATTCTGGGGATCTGAATTTTGTTTCTCATGCTTATGTAGCAAGGGCTGTACTAGCTGATCCATCTCCCCAACCCCTGATAAGCCATAGATTTATTCTAGATGAAAACAGGCAGTTTTGTGAATTTTGACAGAATAATATTTCTTAAAGGAGGGTGGCCCCCATAGGCATGTGTTTGAGTATGGGTGTTTTGATTGCATGTATGCATCATGTACATGCCTTACTACCACAGAGGCCACAAGAGGGCATCAGAAACCCTGGACCTGAAATTACAACCAGTATGAACTTCCATGTGGGTACTGGGAATTGAACCCCAGTCCTAGAAGAGCAAGCCTGTGCTCTTAACCTCTGAGAAATCTTCCCAAGCCTCCAAATGAGTTGTTGTTGTTTTATCATGAGGCTCTGGGTATATTAAGCACAATCCCAACTCTATTTGTTTTTCTTCACTTCTGATATGTTTTCCTTTTGCCTTTGATGACATGAACTTTTATCTCCTAATATACAATGGAGCAATTGCAATCAAGCTGTGATTTCAAAGATCACCACAAAATGCATCAACAACCCTGTACAGATATAGGTACCATCATTTTGTCTTCATTTCACTCTCGAGCTTAGTCAAAAGACTGAGAAACAGTTATTTGTCTTCACTTTATAAACAAGGAAGCTGAGTCCCAGAGAGTTCAGGTAATGTATCCAGGACCTGAGGACCAGAAAATAGAACAGTAACTTGTGAACTCTGACTCCAAACCTGTGCTTCTAACAGTTCTGCTATTATTATTGCTAAGGTGACTTAGTCTGGCTGCCTGGCAGCTTCTCCATGCTCGACCTTGATTTCAAAGTCAAAATTCTTGTCCTAGTTATGAGTCCGTGTTTCACTGGAGCTTGGTTGTGGAAAGTTTTCAGTGTCATTGTACTTTGGAAATGGTCTGAGCCAGTTTGGATGAGAGGTAGTTTCAAGACACAGCACATTAGAAATTGGAGCTCTCATCATTCCTGACAGCTGGGTGGACAGACAGGCTTGGTGAAGGGAACATATTTGACTCAGGAAATATTGTTCTTTAGGCTGTGATGTGAACTGGGGACCTTCTACTTCAACCTGCCTGTCACCAGACTGCAGAGAAAGTTTGACCCCATCCATTCTCCACCTGCTGTTAACATGACAGGTGTGTCTCTGATTGCTAAGGGGTGGCTCATTCCATTACGGTGTTGACGTATAACAGTGGAAGCTGCCTTTCTAGTTCTATGCCCTTTGAAAGGAAATATATATATATATTTGAAATGTCAGTTGTGACTCAGGAGGAACACTGATTTTTAAAGTTTTTACAAACATTTTAAAAATTGCACCTCTCTGTGTGTGTGTGTGTGTGTGTGTGTGTGTGTGTGCGCGCGCGCATATGTACATGTAGTAGACATATGCACATACCACAGTATACATACAAACTTTGGGAGTTTGTTCTCTCCTTCCACTATGTGGGTCCTGAGGGCATAATTCAGATTGTCATGATTGATGGCAGGTACCCTCAATGACCCATCTTGTTGGCCCTGATTTTTAGTTTTAAAGCACATTTTTTGTTATTTATTTATTTTTCAGTTTAAATTTAGATAAGAAACAAGGTTGCTTCACAAGTCAGTTCCAGGTCCCTCTCCCTTTCCCTCCCGTCCTCCCGTGCCCTCCCCCCAACACCCCCATTATCTCCTCATTTCCCCTTCTTAAAGCACATTTTTTAATGGGGAAGAAGATCAAAAAATAACTAACAGTGACTCTGTGGTTCAAAATATTTGTACAGATAATCTAGTTTGTAACCTAGGTATCCTGTGTATGATCCTGGGTGCTCACAAAGACAGTAGATATGATCTTCCACCGTTTTCCACAGTCAGCCTTCCTGGAATTGCAGAAGCCCAGTTTCTAAGACTTTCAATGAAAAAAAAAAAAAAAGGAAAATCCTATACAAGTTAAAATAGTTACTGTAGCTGTTCCCAGGATGCTCATAGGCTAGAAGGAAAGACAGTAAGATAAACACACAGCTATGAAGTATCAATATCATGGTGTGTAAATGGCAGCATATACTATACAGAAGTTTCAAAGAGTTGAACAGTATTTAGAATCAAGCTTGTCTCTGTCCATCCATGCTGCTATAACAAATGAACCAACTAAGTAACTTATAAACAACAGGAACTTATTTCCCACAGTTCATATGCTGGGGAAGCCAAGATTAATAAGATGCCTGTAGATTCATTGCCCCTGTTCCCTGATTCATAGACACAACCTTCTTTCTGTGTCCTTGTAGTGTCAGGGTCTAGCTATCTCTCTTGGTCTCTTAGGGTAACACTAATCTCAGCTAGGAGAGTTCTGCCTTCGGTCTTAGTGCCTTGGTAGTTTAAAAGAAAACGCCCCCCCCCTCCGCATAGGGAGTGGCACTATTAGGAATGTGGCTTTGTTTGAGTAGGTATAGCCTTGTTGGAGGAAGTGTGTCACTGTGAGGGTGGGCTTCGAGGTCACCTACGCTCAAGCTACACCCAGTGTGGAACACAAACTCCTGTTGCCTGTGGATGTGGAACTCCCAGCTCCTTTTCCAGCACCACATCTGCCTGTACACCACCATGTACCGCCATGATAATGGACTCAACCTCTGAAACTATAAGCTAGCCCCAGTTAAATGTTTCCCTTTTTTAAGAGTTGCCATGGTCGGTTCCTCCAGCAGCATCAGGTAAACAGGCCGGCTTCCCGGCCTGTGTTCCAGTGCCTGCAGATCGCCTGGGAACTGCACAGAGCTCCCAATCCCGATGGGAGCCAAGCACCCCAGACTCCAGATCTTCTCTCCCACCAACGAGACCAGGAAACCAGAGGAGGCAGGGAGACCAGGGGAGTAGCTGTTCCGGATCAGGTATAACAGGACCCAGCATAGGGTCCAGGGGACCAGGTAGGAGGCTAAGCGCCCCAGATTCCTGTTTTTCTTTTCCACCCACGGGACCAGCATTTGGACAAGGAATAGAAGAACCACCAGATTATTGGACTTGCTAGCACCCACCAAAAGGGAACTCTGGTCCCCAGACCAGTAAGGGGCTCTTTCTGCACCCACTAGAAGAAGAGATGGGAAAGAGACAATACAAAAACACAGTCAGCAACAGAAAAACAAATATGACACCGCCAGATTCTAGAGACTCCACACCAGCAAGACCCCAACATTCCAATGCGAACGAAGCAGAAGAGAACGACCTTAAAAGCACTTTCATGAAAATGATAGAGGCCCTAAAAGAGGATATAGGAAAATCCCTCAAAGAAATGGAAGAAAAAACAAACCAAAAAATGCAAGAAATGGAAGAAAAACAAAGCAAAAAATGCAAGAATTGGAAGAAGAAACATACCAAAAAAGGCAGGAAATGGAAGAAGAAACAAAGCAAAAAATGCAAGAAATGGTAGAAAAAACAAAGCAAAAAATGAAAAAAAAATGGAAGAAGAAACAAACCAAAAAAGGCAGGAAATGGAAGAAGAAACAAAGCACAAAATGCGAGAAATGGAACAAAAAGCAAACCAAAAAATGCAAGAAATGGAAGAAAGAACAAACCAAAAAATTCATAAAAGGCAACAAACAGACGAAAAGATAAACAGAAAATTGCAAGAAGCAATGCAAACACTGCAAGGGTTGAAAACATTAATAGAGACATTAAAAAAAACACAATCTGAAGAAAGGCAGAAAATAGAAAAGCTGGACAGTCAGGCACTACCAATACAAGCATTACCAACAGAATAGAAGATATGGAAGAGAGAATCTCAAGTGTTGAAGATACACCAGGAGAAATGGATTTATCAACCAAAGAAAACCTTAAATCCAACAAATCCTTAACACAAAACATCCAGGAAATATGGGACACCATGAAAAGACCAAACCTAAGAATAATAGGTATAGAAGAAGGAGAAGAAATCCACCTCAAAGGGGCAGAAGGCATATTCAACAAAATCATAGAAGAAAACTTTCCCAACCTTAAGAAAGACATGCCAATGAAGGTACAAGAAGCCTACAGAACACCAAATAGAGTGGACCACAAAAAAATCCCTCGCCACATAATAATCAAGACCCCAAACATACAGAATAAAGAAAGAATATTAAGAGCAGCTAAGGAAAAAGGTCAAGTAACATATAAAGGCAGACCTATCAGAATTACACCTGATTTCTCCATGGAAACTCTGAAAGCCAGAAGGTCCTGGATAGATATTCTACCTACACTAAGAGACCATGGATGCCAGCCCAGACTACTATACCCGGCAAAGCTCTCAATCAATATAGACGGAGAAAACAAGATATTCCATGACAAAACTAGATTCAAGCAATATGTGTCTACTAACCCAGCCCTACAGAAAATTTTGGAAGGAAAACTCCAACCCAAGGAAGCTAACTACAACCAGAAAAACATAAGCATTAGAGAATCCCTCTCTACCAACAGCCAAAAGAACAAAGGGGTGAAATTCCACACATAATTCCACCAACAACAACCATCGCAAATCGAAGAAGGATGAGCAATCAATGGTCATTAATATCCCTCAATATTAATGGCCTTAACTCACCCATAAAAAGACACAGACTAGCAGAATGGATTCGAAGACAGAACCCTTCCTTCTGCTGCATACAAGAAACACACCTCACCCTCAAAGACAGACATTACCTGAGAGTTAAAGGTTGGGAAAAAAATTTTCAATCAAATGGACCCAAAAAACAAGCAGGGGTAGCAATCCTAATATCTAACAAACTAGACTTTAAAATAAAATCAATCAAAAGAGATGAAGGAGGTCATTACATACTCATCACAGGTGAAACCCACCAAGATGAAGTGTCTATCCTGAACATCTATGCCCCAAATACAAAGGCATCCACATTCGTTAAAGAAACATTATTGGAACTTAAATCTCATCTAAAGCCCCACACAGTTATAGTGGGAGATTTCAACACACCACTCTCACCCCTAGACAGGAATACCAGACAGAAACTCAACAAAGAAGCAAAGGGTCTAATAGAAGTAATGACCCAACTGGGATTAACAGATATCTATAGAACATTTCATCCACATAAAAAAGAATATACCTTCTTCTCACCACCACATGGAACCTTCTCAAAAATCAACCACATACTTGGCAACATATCAAACCTCAGCAGCTACAAAAAGATTGGAATAACTCCATGCATCTTATCAGACCACCATGCTTTAAAATTAGAATTCAACAACAACACAAATTGCAGAAAACCTACAAACTCATAGAAATTGAATAATGCTCAACTGCACCATCCCTGGGTCAAAGAGGAAATAAAAAAAGAAATTAAAGACTTCCTCGAATTCAATGAGAATGAAGACACAACATACCCAAATCTATGGGATACTTTGAAAGTAGTGCTACGGGGGAAGTTCATAGCACTAAGTGCTCACATGAAGAAACAGGAGAACAGTTATACCAGAGAATTAACACCACAGCTGAAAGCTCTAGAACACAAAGAAGCAAACTCTCCCAGGAGGAGTAGACGCCAGGAAATAATCAAATTGAGGGCTGAAATCAATAAAGTAGAAACCAGGAAAACAATACAAAGAATCAATGCAACGAAGAGTTGGTTCTTTGAGAAAATCAACAAGATAGACAAACCTTTGTCCAAACTTACCAGACAGCAGAGAGTGAACACACAAATTAACAAAATCAGAAATGAAAAGGGGGACATAACAACAGACTCTGAGGAAATCCAGAGAATCATTAGGTCATACTTTGAAAACCTGTACTCCACAAAATTCGAAAATTTAAAGGAAATGGATGACTTCCTGGACAGCTATCATTTGCCAAAACTAAATCAAGAACAGATAAGCAACTTAAATAGACCTATAACCCCTATGGAAATAGAAGCTGTCATCAAAAGTCTCCCAACCTCAGTGCAGAATTCTACTAGAAATTCAAAGAACAGCTTATACCAATTCTTCTCAAAGTGTTCCACACAATAGAAGCAGAAAGGTCTTTGCCAAACTCATTCTATGAGGCTTCAATAACCTTGATCCCCAAGCCACACAAAGATACAACTAAGAAAGAGAACTTCAGACCAATATCCCTCATGAACATTGATGCAAAAATACTCAATAAAATACTGGCAAATTGGATCCAAGAACACATCAAAACAATCATTCACCACGATCAAGTAGGTTTCATCCCAGGGATGCAGGGTGGTTCAACATACGAAAATCCATCAATGTAATCCACCATATAAACAAGCTGAAAAACAAAAATCACATGATCATCTCACTAGATGCTGAAAAAGCCTTTGACAAAATACAACACCCCTTCATGATAAAGGTCTTGGAGAGATCTGGGATAACAGGGACATACTTAAACATAATAAAAGCTATATACAGTAAACTAACAGCCAACATCAAACTAAATGGACAGAAACTCAACGCAATTCCTCTAAAATCAGGAACAAAACAAGGCTGTCCACTCTCTCCATACCTTTTCAACATGGTACTTGAAGTTCTAGCTATTGCCATACGAAAACAAGGGGGGATCAAGGGGATACAAATTGGGAAGGAAGAGGTCAAACTTTCACTGTTTGCAGACGATATGATAGTTTACATCAATGACCCAAAGAACTCTACCAGGGAACTCTTACAGCTGATTAACACCTTCAGCAAAGTGGCAGGCTACAAGATCAACTCAAGAAAATCAGTAGCCCTACTATATACAGATGATAAAAGGGCTGAAAGAGAAATCAGGGAAACATCACCCTTTACAATTGCCACAAACAACATAAAATACCTTGGGGTTATGCTAACCAAACAAGTGAAAGACCTGTATCGTAAGAACTTTGAATCTTTAAAGAAAGAAATTAAAGAAGCCCCCAGAAAATGGAAAGATCTCCCATGCTCTTGGATAGGTAGGATCAATGTAGTAAAAATGGCAATCCTGCCAAAAGCAATCTACAGATTCAATGCAATCCCCATTAAAATCCCAGCACAATTCTTCACAGACCTTGAAAGAACAATAATCAATTTTGTATGGAAAAACAAAAGACCCAGGATAGCCAAAACAACCCTGTTCAACAAGGCAACGTCCGGAGGCATCACCATCCCTGACCTCAAGTTCTATTACAGAGCTATAGTCCTGAAAACAGCTTGGTATTGGCACAAAAATAGACAGGTAGACCAATGGAATCGAATTGAAAACCCGGGTCTTAACCCACACACGTACGAACATCTGATCTTTGACAAAGAAGCTAAAAATATACAATGGAATAAAGAAAGCATCTTCAACAAATGGTGCTGGCATAATTGGAGACTGGCATGTAGAAGAATGCGGATCGATCCATGTTTATCGCCATGCACAAAACTTAAGTCCAAATGGATCAAAGACCTCAATATAAATCCAGCCACACTGAACCTCTTAGAAGAGAAAGTGGGTGGTACCCTTGAACGAATTGGTACAGGAGACAGTTTCCTGAACATAACGCCAGTAGCACAGACAGTGAGATCAACAATTAATAAATGGGACCTAATGAAACTGAGAAGCTTCTGTAAGGCAAAAGACACAGTCAGCAAGACAAAAAGGCAGCCCACAGAATGGGAAAAAATATTCACTAATCCCACATCTGACAGAGGGTTGATCTCCAAAATTTACAAAGAACTCAAGAAGCAAGTCTCCAAAACACCAAAGGACCCTATTAAAAAGTGGGCTGCAGAACTAAATAGAGAGTTTTCAATAGAGGAGTTTAAAATGGCTGAGAGGCACTTGAGAAAGTGCTCAACATCCTTAGCCATCCGGGAAATGCAAATCAAAACAACTCTGAGATACCATCTCACTCCTGTCAGAATGGCTGAAATCAAAAACACCAATGACAATTTATGCTGGAGAGGATGTGGTAAAAGGGGGACACTCCTCCATTGCTGGTAGGAGTGCCAACTGGTTCAGCCACTTTGGAAATCAGTATGGAGATTCCTCAGAAAAATGGGAATAAACCTACCACAAGACCCAGCAACTCCACTCTTAGGCATATATCCAAAAGATGCCCATTCATACAACAAAGATATCTGCTCCACTATGTTCATAGCAGCTTTATTTGTAATAGCCAGAACTTGGAAGCAACCTAGATGTCCCTCACCCGAAGAGTGGATAGAGAAAATGTGGTACATCTACACAATGGAGTACTATTCAGCAGAAAAAAATAATGGAATCATGAGATTCGCAGGCAAATGGATGACACTAGAAGAAACCATCCTGAGTGAGGTAACCCAGTCACAAAAAGAGAAACATGGCATGTACTCTCTCATATATGGATTTTAGACATAGATCTGGGGAGTGCCAGCCTACAATCCTATGGCCAGAGAGTCTGGGAAACAGAAACTTCATTTAGTCGCTGATCGAAGAAGAGGCAGACTCCCTTGGTTAAGTACTGAGCTGAACTCAAGAAAGCCAGTAACAGAGAGGGAGGACTGATGATCAAAGGGATTAAGACTGGGCTGGTTTAACCCCCAGAAACAGCTGACCAGACAAAGATTAACTCTTGAATCCCAGGCATCAGCCTGGGAATCCAGCATGGGACTGATCAAGACCCCCTGAATCTGGGTGTCAGTGAGGAGGCCTAGGGAATCTATTGAGCCTTGGGCAGCAGATCAGTACCCATCCCAAGTATACACACGGACTTTGGACTCCCATAGAACAATGTGAGGTGCACTCTCACCGTGAACTCTTGGGGAAGGGTCTAGGCCCTGCCCTGTATGAAATGACGGACTATGGACACCCCCATGGAGGGCCTCACCCCCCCGGGGGGAATGAGGGGATAACGGAGGGGGGATTGGGGGGAGGGCATGGGAGGAGGGGAGGGAATGGGAGAGGGACCTGGAACTGACTTGTGAAGCAACCTCGTTTCTTATCTAAATTTAAACTGGAAAATAAAATATAAAAAAAATTTAAAAAAAGAGTTGCCATGGTCATGGTGTCTCTTTACAGCAATAGAAACCCCAACTAAGATGACTGCTAACTGAATAATTAGAATCTCACTGTCTGAATTTTGAAGGAACATAAGTATTTAGCCCACTGCAGTACTTTCCCATACACAAACTTCCTGAGTCTCTTAAAAGCCATTTGAAGGCAGGATTATTATCCTCATTTTAGTTGCAATAAATTGAGGCTCTGTTAAAGGGCAGATCTAGGATACAAGTGCAAGCAATGTGGATCTATGTCTGAGCTCTTAACCACTAAACATTTCCCTTAAAAAGGTCAGGGACAGAGAGGTGAATGTCTGAAGTGAGTGACAGGAAGCGACTGTGGGAAAAGCGAGGGTCAGAGAAAAAATGGGCCAGAAAGGTGAATCATGGCAATAATTTTGTATGATGAGTGAGAAATAATTAGCAAGAAGAGAAATGACACTCCAGGTGTATGAGCCCAGGCTAGGATATAGAGACTGGAAATTGTGCAGAAATGGGCTGGTAGAACATGCTGGAAAGTGGGGAATGGGAAGCCTCTGGGCTCTGACATGCGCAGTGGCACATTTCATCAGCTATTCTGTACATGAATCTTAGGAAAGAGGCCTGGAGAGGTAACCGGGTCAAAACATGCAGGGCCTTACACACATGATAAAGAACCAATACATTAAACTATGTGCAGCAGGGAACATCAGACACTCTTAAGTGGTGGATTCATCAATTATCCCAGTCCTCTGATCATTCATACCATATACGCACACAGGGATTTCACACTATCTCAATACACATGTGCAATTTCTACAGGCTAATTAAAAGGAAAAACACATTCTTCAAAAGTTGAGATTTGCATTTTTAGAGAATTTGGTAGTGTCCAGAGGGTTATTTGAGAAGGAAGGAGTGTGGGAATGCTAGGAAGGGACAACCAAATATGAATCTCTTGTAAAAAGCCCAGAGCTGGGGACTGTAGGGGTTACCAACTGCTTTCTGGTTGGAATTTTAAAGCCACTACACAGGAAGAATGCATGCCTGGTGCTATAAATCAGTGTGTTTATTTGGGACTAAAGGGACTTGGGGACCAGCAGGCCAGAAACTTCCCTCTACATGCAAAATATACTTAGCACAAAATTGATTTAAATCATTTCTGCAACATGAAGTGCATTTGCGGTATTGCACAGCCTTCTCCACCATCTGTCTTTAAAATGTTCTGATAAACACAAAGTGTATCCCCATCACACATTAGTTCCCCACCTATGCCATAATGTGAGTTTCACAGAGGGGATGGTAACCTGTTCTTCCCCGTGTGTCTCAATGCTCTATAAAGAATCTACATCAGCAGTTCTCAACCTGTGGGTCATGACCCTTTTGGGGGTCACAAATCAGTTATCCTGCATATCAGATATTTACATTATGATTCATAACTAGCAAAATTAAAGTTAGGAAGTAGCAACCTAATAATTTTATGGTTGGGGATCATTACGACATGAGGAACTGTATAAAAGGGCCACAGCATTAGGAAGGTTGAGAACCACTGATCTAGAGGGTATTGTCAAGCATCCCATAGAAAGAAGGGAAGAGCATGATTGAAAGATCACCCGCTTTTCTGATCAAGAGTGGGGTAACTATAAAGGCAGTTTATGGAGGCTGGAGTGAGGCAAATAGAAAGCTGAATAAGCAACAGCACGGTCATCCATCTTTTGTGTGCCCTTGAGGTTAGAACAATACGTGGGAAGGGGTCAATGGCTAGTGAGTTGCTCCATCTGAGAATGTATTTTCTGAAAGACAGAAATGCCTAGAGATACCAAATATCCAAGGAAATAACTTCACATATCTTAATGCTAGAGTTGAGACTCTAGAACTCCTCACATTATGGTATATTGATAACTGCTAGTGCCGGCTAACCAAACAAGTTCTATACATGGCTTTATCCATACCTACCTTCCCCCCATACAACGCCTGCATATTTCTTTAAAAACACTTAAGACGTCAGATTTTGGAATCATGCACAGAAAATCAGTTACTACTATTTGAAAAAAATTTGAAGATAAACTATTTATTTGAATTTGAGTTTCTTCAAATGTAACTTTTTAGCTCTGTTCTCTCTTAGATCAAATGCAGCCATGCTGCTCATCAGGCTCTCTGTGTCCCTCAGAGGAAGGAAGGGACACAGAGCCCTTAGTCTTCCCATGCATGCACTATGAGTCTCTGACAGTTGGAGTGTATGGACAAGGGTACTGTGGACAGAGCTGAAAGCAGTGTCTCATGGCTATGTTAACCAAGGTTAGCATCCCTACTTTGAAACAGCCAGGAATGGGGGAGATAGATGGATATCCAGGGATCCCAAGGGAATTGTCCAAACACTCCACTCTCCTGCCATCTTACCAGCTGTCTGACCAATAGGCTATTCTGCCTTCTTCTGATATCATTGTGAAACAGGGACAGTCCCATGGGAGAATGACTTTTCTTGGTGATGGAGTAGCTTGGGGGTGCTTTCGACCAGGAGGAACCTCCCCCATCTCTCAGATTTCCAGACTCTGGTTTGTATTTGAAGGATCCTGCTGCTCGCTGTTCTAACATCATCCATCTTTGTCAGCACCCGAGGCCACAGCTTCAGCTGAGTGGCCAATGATCTACAGCAGCGGGAGTACCCCAAGGACATTACACTCTATGGCATTTATATGGACTCCAAACTCACCAGAGATGGATTGAGGCTGCCATAAAGGAGACCATCTAAGGGACAGTAGGAAAAACAATAGCGTTCTCCATTCACTTTCCCTTTCTGCAGAAGTCAGCTTATATCTTACTTAGGAAATGGAGAAGGCAAGTGAATATCAGGATTTTCAGAAGCCAGCAGAGTAATAGACTCATCTTTGAATATCAGTGGCACTATACTTGTGGCCCAGATATACCAACATCCCACATAGGCAATAAGGTGCTCACAACGCCACACTTCAAATTCTCCCTACCAACCAGACATGCGTGAAAATGAGAAGACGGGATCAAGCAAGACCTCGAATGAATGTCTACTCTGTTACTCTGGCAGGGATCTTCACTGTCACAGTCTTCATGTGATTGATGGGCAGGCTGGCCCTCGATGGACAGAGCTCTGATCTCACAGGCTGCATGCCTAGTCTGCAAACTAGATCAAAGGCAGCAGCATGTCTGAGTTTGGACCATCAGCATGATGGGGCCCACCTTTACCTGATCCGACAGGTACTTCCTAAGGTATTCAGGAACCCAAGTGAAAATTGAGCTGTCTCTACCACAAAACAGTCATTTATTTTTTTAATAGCTAATGGTAATCAGTTATGCAAGCACTAAGCTTGCTGCAAAGAAAATGCCCAGTTGTCAGAAATGTTCCACATGGCTGTGTATGCACTACAGCAGACCACTGTGTGCATGCTTAGTCGTATTCCTCATGGACCGCCTGCAGCTAACTTTAAAAGATACAGATATTGTAATGTATATTATAATTTAAACCACACTAACACAAACACATTTTAAAAAATCATCCATGCCTGATAAAGCCCCACATTTATACACGGAGAAAGACAACAATAAATTTGGCTTACCAGCTTAAGCTGTTTGAGGCAGCAGAGGAACAAGTTGCTGGGAAGTGTCCAGTGCTTTCATTCAATAAATCACATTGGCTCTGCTTTCTCCTGTAGCTCAGCTTCTGCGCAAAGCGAGCAAACCTCCTTCCTATTCTGTGCAAAGAATAAAATGTGAACAGGATCACTGCAGGCAAGAGCCGAAGTCCATGATCACTAAGCTTCTCCTAAGGCAAAATAAAAGCGTGAATGATGCATGGGGAGAGGAGGGTAGAGGGAAACAGCTTGGCTTAGAATCTAGGTATGTTCTCGGGACTGCAGCGGGGGAAGGCTGGATTTCTCAAGCGTGTGTGTGTGTGTGTGTGTGTGTGTGTGTGTGTGTGTGTGTAGTAAAAGGGTGCCATGACTTCAGTGTGTGTTTATCCTATTGTATCTGCGAGGACCATTCAGAATGACACACAAAACTGAATCGGAACCAACTGTCACTCAAGGGTCCACAAAGGGGCTGTGAAGCAGTTAGTTCTGCACCACATTAGTAGAGCGGGAGAATTATCACCTGTAACTCTAGAGCCCCCTCAGTGACATGTTCCCACAGCTGCTGGAATCCAGAAACACACAGGTGGCAGCCACAACCCCTCCCTCCCCTAAGCTTCTAGGAGGAGTGATGGGGGCCCTTTCCAGTACTGGGGCTGTCAGCCTAGGCATGGGTTTTAAGTAGGAGTGAAAAAGTAGTCAACAAGCACTGGGCTAAGGACCCCATGAGGCTTTGCCTTGTGAAGAAGACTCCAACGCTGTTTCAGTGCCAGCCACATATGGGTGTACCTGGCTCCCTCCCAGAGCTGTGCTTCACATGACTAATGCAACACATGAAATGGATTTCCTCGAAAGCCATACGAGAAGGCTTCTCTTATGTCTCCCTCTGAAATGAAAAACCCAATGAGCTTTGTACATGTTGGCTATGTTAGGGAGGATTTGTCACTGAAGAGCACATATAACACATACAAACACACACACACACACACACACACACACACACACAGAGAGAGAGACCTAACCTAGCAACAGCATTAAGGATCTTTGTAATGCTCTATTCAGATACTTTGTCTGCCAAATGAATGTTTAGCTGCTATAATGACTTCAGATATAATTCTGTTCTCTTTGATTAGACACTGTGTTGTCAGCTTTGTCCTTTATGCCTGGAGACAAACCGACCTCTAAATTTTGAAGGTGAGTCTGTACTGACTCAGATCATGTCTTGCTCGTAAGCAGGGAGGTAAAGTGTTAATTTGGGGCTGGTCATGTCCTAAGAAAATGGGCAAAGCATTTTGTGTTCATGAAAATTCTCCCTCTTTCTGGAGACATCCTGGCGCCTGCCAGCTCACTCTGACAAGTGGCAGGTAGTTGCTCTGGAGCTTGCAGGTGAGGTAAGACAGTGACTCAGAAGGGGCTGCGGATGTATCTCAGCTGGTGGAAGGCTTGTCTGACATACTGTTACCTCCCCAGTACCCCATCAGCTGGGCATGGTAGTACATGCCTGTAATCCCAGCACTTGGGAGGTAAAGACAAGAGGATCAGAAGTTCAAGTTTATGTTTGGAATTAGAAGTCATCCTGGGACACACAAGATGCTGTCTGGAAGAGAAAAAGTGAGACAGCAAACCAGACAATCTGGTTCTCCAAAGGAAGAGCTCAGCTTGCTTTTCCACAGTTCTCTTACTTTTCTATTCTAAAAAATTTTTAATGGCTTATTTATTCTTATTTCATGTGTATTGGTGTTTTCCAGCATGTGTATCTGTGTGAAGGTGTCAGATCCCCTGGAACTGGAGTTACAGACAGCTGTGAGCTGCCATGTGGGTGCTGGGAATTGAAACCAGTCCTCTGGAAGAACAGCCAATGCTCTTGACCTCTGAGCCAGGTGGTACATTCTTTTAATCCTTGCACGCCATTGGCAGAGGCAGGTGGGTCTCTGACACTGGTCTACAGAATGAGTTCCCTGGCTAGGAAACCATGAGAACCATGCCTCAACCCCCACTCCCAAACTGAATTTAGTTTTTTATTATTAGAGAATTCAGAGTTTTAGAGCTCACTCTCTCTAGAACACTTATTTTTAAAAAGCTTAGTTGATAAGATGGGGTGGAGGTGGAGAGGTGTGTGTGTGTGTGTGTGTGTGTGTGTGTGTGTGTGTGTGTGTACTACAATGCATGCAGAGGTCAGCAGAGGTCAGAGGACAACTTTCAGGAGCTGATTCTCTTGTTCCAGCACATGAGTCCTGAGTATTGAACTCAGATCTTCAGAAAGACACCTCAGCTGGGAGGCTGAACCATCTTGCAGGTCTTATCCTCCCTTTCTTTCCTAGGCTGTATCTACGCATGGATCATCATTATAAATAACTTAAACTGGGAATATCCCTGTCATTTATGGATCAGGCGGCTGTTTGTTTTCTATCTGGGATTAAAAGATATCCAAGCTGTTCTTTCAGTTAAAGACCAGTAACTCTCAGGTAAAAATTTTTACCATAACACCTAGAGAAAAATTGACCCTGACTTTAATGTAGATTTACTTTCAATACATCTGTTAAAGTAAGTCATGTGACTCTGAGTAAGTCTATCAAGATCTGAGGCTTTTGGGGTGGGGGTTACAAGTTCCATCTTGGTACAAACCTGAGGGGCTAGTGCCTCTTGTCATAGCAGCACAACATCTGGGAGCAAAAGCATGTCGAACATCTCTAATCTAAAAACCCGAAGTCCAAAATGCTGCATCAGCAATGTTAGTATTCAGGCATTTGCTCTGATCTGCTCTTGGAGACCTGGCAGGACATGTCATCAACTATAGCCTCTTCCTGTGGGCAGGCACTAAATCCCCTTATAAAAGGCAAGTCCCTCCCACCTCCCAGCTCCCTCCCTCTCTCTGTGTCTCTGTCTCTGTCTCTGTGTCTCTGTCTCTTTGTCTCTCTGTCTCTGTCTCTGTCTCTGTGTCTCTGTCTCTTTGTCTCTCTGTCTCTGTCTCTGTATCTGTCTCTGTCTCTGTCTCTGTCTCTCTCTCTCTCTCTCTCTCTCTCTCTCCTTCCCTCTTGCTCCCAGAGGCTGGTCTCCCTGCCGTCTCCCCTCCCCTCAATAACTCTCCCATGTGAGTTCTGTTGTATGGTGTTACTTTCCTTCCCACCACCACTAAACAATAACCAACAACTTTTTTGCACATAGATACAACACCAACAAGTGGAGAAGTCCACACTGTGATCCATACTTCGTGAACAAAATTATTAAAAATATTGTATAAAAACACTTTTAGGTTACACGGGCAAGGTATCCAAGAAACAAATAATTTTGTGTTTAGACTTGGCTCGAAGTTCTAAAATGCCTTATTCTATGTATAGGACTGGCTTAAAAGCTAAACTCTACAACACATTTAGTCCCAAGCATTTGGGGTAAAGGATTCTTAATCTACATTCAATGTGGGATCAAAAGGTCCAAGTCCTTGGGAAAGGAGCTTCAGGACTCCTTTGGTAACTCAGTGATCTATTTATTCTTCAACAGCTGTATTTATCATGTCCTTAGTAAGTTAGACACACTGTATCACATGCTTCCATGTTACCTACAGGTGTAAGATCTCTGGTACACCTTGGGAAAATGATCCCTTTCCTGGGCTTGCTTAGCTCCTTAGCCTAGTTTCTCCCTCTCTCCCTACTTGCACTCAGTGTCACAGTCGTTTTGAATATGTCTTGGTTCCTTGGATATGCGGGATGTTCTCTTAACACCAGGTCTTTGCACATGGTGTTCTAGATGGCAGGACAGCCCTCTTTTATTGGCTAACTCCTCTATAGCCTTGCAGTTTCAGCTTAGACTTCACCTCTTGGTGATGTTTTCCTGGACTTTGGGCTCCTAAGTCCTTGCTCTGAGGTCTGGGATGTAGTACCCAATCCTCTCCCATCATCCTTTGTTGTAGTTGCTCATTTTCACTCATCTCCATTGCATTGTAGAGCTTGGGTGGCTTTAAGGTCTCTTGTTCAATGCTGTATTCCAGTTTCTAAACGAGTTCCTGACACATGGAAGACATTCGGTAAATACACAGCATCTTGTCAAAGTGCTTAGTATGTACTTGCCCTGTAAATGAAAGGAAAACTAAAAAACTTGGAAGGATAATGGGAAGAGGCCTCAGGATTTGAAGATCCTGAAGCTCTCTTGGTATGTCCCATCTAAGCTGTTTGACTGAGCGCATGCACTGAAGACTAGCCTCCTCTGACTAATTCTTTTTGATTCGTCTCAGCCCATACTGATCACACCCTCATCTGTCTCCCGATCCCAGGCACTTTCACAGCGTGTTCTCTCTGTTTTGTTCTCCAGATGTTTCCTGGGGGTTTGTGTCATGTCTACAAACTGGTATTCTCCATAACTCCTAGCATAAGCCTGCAATTAGCGGATGCTTGATTCATTGAACAGCAGGCCTTTGCTCAAATAGGGAGTTTCACGATCAGTTTTGCAGGAAGCTGACTCTGGTTTGTGGGGGATGGACTGCTTAGATGGTCCAGACTGCTGGGGGAGTTTACTAATCAGCACAGACTTGGGATTTCAAAGCAGATTTCTTCTTTTTTCCATCTCCCTCCCTCCATGTCCTAACACCAGTGCCCTCTTTGGGAACACTAAGAATGTTCCTTCCACTCTCAGAACGTCCCTCCACCCAGTTCCACCCCCACAGCCGTCTTTCCTTGCTTAGGTTGTCATCATGCCTCACTGATTCTATTAAAAAGTCCTTTGAAGAAAAGGATTGCATTTTATTTTTTCTCTCCTCCAGCCCTTGCAGTTCTTGGCCCAATGCCTTGTAGATAATAACTGCTCAGTGAACTCTAAGAAAGAGAAACATTTGTGAAGCTGTATTGTTGGAAGGGCATGAAGGAGAAAGTGGGGTCTTTTCAGAGACCAAAAGAGAGCAGTTTAGTGATAGAGATGCCACTGACAATAGTACAGGTGGGGACGAAGAAGTACAGGTTCAAAGGACCTGAGTGAGGTCACTTCTTTCTGGAATGTGTATGGAGGACCTAGAGAAGGCTGTGCTATAATTGGATGCTGAGGAATGAAGACTCCTGCAGTTTGGCAAGAAGCAAGGGGAGAGGGCCACGGCACAGAGTCAAGGCATGGAGCCCTTGGATTGTGGGACGGATGAGTAGTCCCTGGGACTGGACTCAGATGAGCTCATTAGGACTTGTCCCACAAAGCAGGCCTAAGTAGCCCTAGGAAGGCTTGATGCTGCGTTGAGTCTGGACTTCCTACTGGTGGTGATGAGAGGAAACCTGCAGGATGCTCCTGTAGCTGAGCAAGATCTCTCTGGTGCAGATGTGGAAGATAATCAAGAAGAGTAGTGAGAACCAAGAACTAGGGAGATACTGGTACCCAGAACCCACGACTAGTAAATTTAGAGAAGGTAGTGGGGTTGCACTGTGGAAGTGGAAATGGATTTGTTGACAGGAAGAAGCTAAAGGTGGTGTTCAAAGTTTTAATCTATGTGGGCTCATTTCTGGGAAATGCATTCAATTCAGTTGGTTTATGTGTCTGCTCTCAAGCTACTGCCATACTCTTTTGGTTACTATGGCTCTGTAGTATGTTTTTCTCCAGCTTTTCTCCCCCTCTCTTTGGGCTTTCTTGTGCTTCTGTGTACATTTTGGGATTTTTTTCCTTCTAGTTCTGTAAGAATGTCATTGGGATTTGATGTGATTTGTCTTGAAAATGTGGATCAGTGCTTGGTATATGTATGCATGGAAACACCACACCGAACCCCATTCATATGTACTTGTGATCTGCCATCATGAAAAGAGAACAACATATAAAGTTCACCCTATGTGTTGGCAGATGATGGTGATGTTGATTATTGCAGGACACACACATAGCATTCATGATTCAGTCTGTGAGCATGTTTTACGAGAGAGAAAGAACAGGGGTAAGGAGCAAACATTTAGGCCACTTTGCAAAGCAGTTAGTGTCTGATAAAGAACTCAGGCCTGATAAAGATGGTGAGCTACCTGCAGCAGCACACTGGGCCCTTTGCTGATGTTTTTCCTCCTCTGTGTGGATGATGGTTGTCCTGGAAACAGAACTTCCTCATCCAATGCCACAGCTTGCCACTCCCCACCCCATACAACTATTTAGCCCCAGGGAAAGAACTGGGGTTTGGGAATGGGTGTCTGTGCTTTGTCCCCAGACCTGTTCCTCCTGGATTGGGTGACCCTGACAAACGAATAATTTTTTTCTTTTCTTTTCTTTCTTTCTTTTTTTTTTTTTTTTTGAGACAGGGTTTTTCTGTGTAGCCTTGGCTGTCCTGGAACTCACTCTGTAGACCAGGCTGGCCTGGAACTCACAGAGGTTTGCCTGCCTCTGCCTCCTGAGTGCTGGGACTAAAGGTGTGCGCCACCACAATGGAATTCTTATCACTGGGCTTCAGTTTTCCCTCTCACCTTAATAAAATGAGTGAGTTGGACCTGGTCAACTTAAAGACTCTTCTCATCCCCTGTCATCTGCTTGGCAACACAACATCTAGTAATCTGGAATGCTTGAGAAGTGAGGCCCAAGTCCACCCTTACTGCAAACCAGTAATGGATATATCAGGTCTGTCTGCCTGGGGTTAGTAACATGTGGTTTGTTTGTAAGACATAAATTTAAATTGATCACTCTTTGATGACCATTTGAATAATTTTTCACCCTTTTTCCTTGTTCACCTTTTTCAATTTAGGGAGTGACTTTTCATCAGGATCTCAAAATTAAATTATGAGAAGAAAGTGGCAGGTCCTTTCCTGTGGTCAGCAGAGAGGCTGCCCAGCCCACTTCCGTTCTTTAATCTCTTGACTTTCCTTAGGGCCCTAGGGTGTGGCTGTTTAGTAATGGGCTTTGTTTTCCCCCCAAAACGAAATGTGCCATTTATCAAAAACACCTAAAAAGGGGACATAAGAAAATAAAAGAAAAATGAATACCCCAGGGTGGATTGGAGCATACTTATTATGTGCAAAGTTGTCAGTAATGAATGCTACGCCCCCCCACACACACATGCATGCTCAAATACTCTTACTGCCCAGCCCCAAAGGAGGAAGGGTTTGAGAAGGGTGCTAGCTATTCAGTCCCAGACAGAGCCTCTCAAAACGTGCATACTGTTCATAGGCATGCTAATTTCCTGATCGTTTTTGTTTTAAGGCCCAGATAACCTTTCAGAATAAAAGTCACAGCTTCCTAATAGGCTGGGGGAACCCACTTGTGGAATTTGTCCCTGGGTCTTAGGAGCCTAGACACACGACATTCGGAAAGATTCTTCAGGCAGAGGTGGTCCACGTACTTTTCCGTGCAGCCACTGCACAGTGTTGATCTGAACTGGTCGTGGGAGGTTTTCCAGACTGGGGATTTTGAGAAGCGCGATTCTCTTTGGGAGGTTACAAACCCTTCACTGACAGCTTTCCAAGAACGGCTCTGTGCGCCTCTCCAGCAGCCTCCCGGCTCGCTGCAGCTCCACGACGTGATAATCAGAGTCCCTGAACTCCTGAAAAGTCTTCTTGTTCTGCCTGCCACCCTCTCAGTCGTCGTTAGAATTCTCCAGCTATGAATCCCCTATTGTCTGCAGGAGCCCAGGATCCCCACACCATGCCTGGGCAGGAATGCGAGCCTCCTAGGTCTGGCTCTCAGTACAACCTTATCCAGCAGGTCACAAAGCCCCATTTATACACAGCTCCTAAGTTTTTATCATAACTCTTTATCGACTCAACCCCATATATCCTCCAGGGTAGTCGAGAGACGTTTGGTAATGAAGCCCATTTATCCTCATTTTCTCAATTGGCACACTTAAAATTCCAATATTTATGTTCACACTGTCTTAATTTTGGATGTCAAAGATAGTCTAGCAGACAAGGAGCATTGCCCAAGGAGACCTGACCCCCACGGAGGGGTTCACCGGAGGAGAACTGACTCCCACGGAGGGGTTCACCAGAGCCCCAATAAGCGATGAGGCTTGTCATAGTACCAATCACTGTGTTGCAAATAGTTGCCATTTACAGCTTGTCACAAAAGTAAAAAGCCAGTGTTGTTGTCATTCTAATGCATTCTGTATGCCACCCAGAAACAGTGCAAAATAGGACTAGCCACTCCTTGATGGGGAAACCAAGGTTCTGAGAGATTAACTAGCTTGTGTATGTGCACCAAGGGCTGAGCTCAGACTCAAACCCAGGTCTCCCACTGCAAAGCTCCTGCCAATTCTACCTCACTCCTTTGCCTCCAAAAACAGATGTGTTCTGTGGGTAAGAGTTGTGAACCCAGGGCTGTTACTATCCCTTGGCCAACTGAGTAATGAGATTAGCTCTGATGAGCTTTAGCACAGGGTAAGGGCAGATTCGGAACCAGAAGCATATATTTCACCTGTCGATAGGTGGCAGTATTCACCTAAATCTCTCCAAGAGGAGTCTGCCCAGGTTGCTTGGCCTAACACCATCCCCAAGGCCATCTATGTTCTGTGATATAGCAGATTTGGTCATAATGAATAGGGTGTGCAACAAATTTGGCACTGACTGGGTCTCTAGAAGGCCACTGCATTGTGACATTGGGACGTTAGTGGGGTTATGGTAGGGGACTGTGGTTCCTATAGAGCTGTGGGAATCCCTCTCCCTTTGGGCTACTCACTTTGACTGGCAATTCAAAGCCAGAAATGACTTCTGGTCTTTGCCTATTTTAAACGTGTTGTACAGGATTCTCAAACAAACTAAGAATAAAATGGCGAATGCCCTAGGATCAGATCATTCCTAAGCAGGGGTGGGGGTGAGTGGGTGGGGCGGTGGTTGCTCGGATGAAGATGAGAGAGCAATGAGCAGGTTGTCTGGCTCTAACTTCTCCAAATCCATGTGTATACATACGCATGCCCATTGAATCCCAGGGGTGTGAGCAGGTGTGAAAAGCAGCCTCATCCACAGTCATGGTGATAACCCTGATGTGGGCGGGCCTCCGGGACAACGACTATAACAAGAGCATCCTCTAACTCCTGCTGGAGTCTCTCCCCTTCTGATACTCCAATCTGTCATATTAAAAAGAAAAGTGGCCATGACAAGGAATGGTAGTTTAGGCTCGAGTCCTCCATATAAGCACTTCTGAATAGGCTTCCCAGCCTTTCCTAACCTCAAAACAACCAAGCAATTGGAACATGAAATGAGTCACGCCTCCCAAGATCAAAGGAGAAGACAGCAGAGCAGTTCTGCAGAAAAATCAAGCAGGTTGACTTGTAGCATCTCTTGACAGAGACCCAAGTCTTCTGAAAGATCTTCTTGTTTTTTTCACATGGTCAGCTTTCTTCCCTACTGAGAGAGGGATCAAGCAATGCTCTCTGGAGGTCCATTTGCAGTGCGCACACAGTTGTGAAACCCAGGGGATGATGGAGCACCGACAAGAGAAGGGTATCTGTCAAGATGCTGTATTTCTCTCTAATTCTCCTGGTTGAGACTGATGTGCTCTGGTGCTTCAGGGTCAATCTATGTGACCTCTTTAGCCCCTGGAGGGCACTTAAATGTGCTTCCAATAATTCCTCATCAGCATCATTAATGTTTGCTTAAAAAACAAATAAACCAAGGACTGTAGACATGTTATTAAAGACGCCATCTCTATCCATGTTTTCTTTGATAAGCTCACAAGATGTTTCTGTTGATGGTACTGGGACCCAGCAGCTCTGGAGCATCCCAGTCTCTCGTGATGGTAGGTGAGCCCCTTGCGATGGGTGTAATTTCACCGGGAATCTGGGTAGTTTTGAGGGTCAGTCAGTTTACAGAGATAACTCTTCCTCCTTTGATGGTTTATTTCAACACCCCACCCTCATAGTGCCAATCAAAATAAGTTTTACAGTCTCCCAGGAAGAGTTCTGTTTGGTGTTTTAGTCCAGGGATCACAAGATGGAATCTGAGAAAAGCTCCGTCAGCTCTCAGTGAACTGAGAAGTAAATACATATTTTCAAAAGAGCCTCCTCGCCCTTTCCCAGGCTCTCTTCCTCATTCGCTGCAAAGCCTGCCTGGTCCCTAGCTAATATTTGAGTGGCTGGTCTATGACCCACCTTCTGCCAAATTGCTCACCTTTTAATCCTTACAAGGAATGTTTCATTTGTTTGACAAATGGGAATGCCACCTAGGCTGATTCTTACAGACACTGTAGAATCTCACAAAGATCAGGAACCAGTAAAACCCATCTCCAGAGACAGAAACTGAACATTGGCTGCCTAATGGCTGGAAGACTGCCATACTTGATTGGACAGTAGCAGAAGAGAACTTTCATAGATGCTATAAATGTTCTACACATTTGTTCATGTATCTGTATGTGTGTCTTGGCTATGACTTACGGGACTAGTTACCCACACACTTTTTAGGGCTCAGTGTTACAGAAAAATGTGGAGCTTTCTCGAAAAGTAGAGAGCATTGCTAAACTATCAACTCTTTAAAAATATGGCATCACTTCAATAGTGAGATAGGGTGTTGCTGGCACAGAAGTAACAATGGGAAATTATGGAAGACTATACTATTTTAGTGTTAATTTATTTACACTTGAATCACAGGCTGGCTTGAAGCTCACTATGTGGCCCAGAACTAACACATTCCTACCTCAGCCTCTTGAGTGCAGGAGTGTCAAGTCTTGCATCACAAACATTAAGATTTTACTAACGTGATCCTTACTGATCATAACATTTTTTTCTGACTTGATTTTGTAGAAAATTCTTCTTTTATGTTCTCAAAAATGTATAATTTTAGCAAATTGATATTTAATTTATAAAATTAAAAGCAACATAAGTTATTCAGTTGATCTTGACGAATGAAATGTTGTGATTAATTCATGGTAATTTTTAATTGCCAGAGTTTTCTACTGACACAATACAACTGGAGCTGTTGAGACAATTTCATAAGCCATAATAATATTTGGATAAATAACTTGGCAATACAAATTGTAGTATAACTACACTGATAATTTTCACAGAGCAACTTTCCCAAAACAATTCATTGTATATGAATCAATCTTGTGGAATCTGAATTCAGTCTTCCATACATACGTGCACAGTGCCCTTCCTATGTTTCCTCTGATATTCTTTACAACCTGGAGAGGTTTAAGAGACTGAACATGGCTACATAAGCTTATCCCTAAATATTCCTGCTGTAGGCTACAGAAATGGTTCAGTGGGTGAAGCCTGTGCACACGAGTATGAGGTTCTGAATGCAGATCCTCAGGACCCTGCCTGTAAAGCCAGTCACAGTAGCACATCTACAATGCTAGCCTTCCTACACTGATGGGAGGTAGAGATGGGAGACTTCCTAGTGCCTTCAAGTCTAGCTAGCCTGGTGTACACAACAGCAAAAAGAGACCCTGTTTCAAAGAAGGTAAGAGGTGAGGGCCAACATTCAAAGTTATTCTCTGACTTCTGCATGTATACCATGGCACTCAATGCACCTGCACTCACACACATGAACATATACACACATCACATACACACACACACAAACACATATCAGTCACACAAATAAACATGTATAAACATCTGAACATGTACACACTTGACCATGCACTGGCATCACACACACATATGAACACACACACACATCACACATTACACAGGGAGACAGGCACACACAAGGACACATAGATATATGCACACACTCACGCGCGCACGTGCACACACACACACACACAGACGCACGCACACAATGATTTTCAAGAAAGAATGTTTCCATAGTCTATCATTGTATCTTTAACTATGAAGAGAAATAATTTTAAAATGATTTTATTAGTAACTGATTAATTTTAAAGTTCATATAAAAATAATGTCTCTACCTTTTGAATACAATTATCTTTAAATAATAATACTTACAAAATAAATACTTACAGTCAGAAAAAAAGCAAGTAGGTGAAAAGATGTTACCCTTTTAAATATTTTTTAAAAATTAATTTTGTGTGACTTTCATACACACTTAGTTTTGTCTGGTTCTCACACCCTGCTTTTCCTCCCAATCTTCCAGCTTCTCCACTGTCCCCTTCCACTCCAATAACCCCTTCCACTTCATATCGGGTGTGTCCTATTGCTCCACTACTCCCTCTCTTAAAACTCCCTTTGTCCTGTTTCATGGGCCCCTGTTAGGTTCCTTGCCTCCACCCACACTTACTAACAACATCAAAAGTTAAAACTCTAAGGAGCAAATTTAACCAAAAAGGAACAACACATGGAAATGATGTCCCATACTCATGAATTTGAGGAACTAATATTATTTTGTGTATGTGTGGGTATTCATGTAGATACACATGTGTGGAGTGTGTACACATAGGTGTGGCTGTACATATGGAGCCAGCCAACAGCCCTAGGTGTCACTCCTCAATATATCCACAATTTGAGACAGGGTCTTTCATTGGCCATGGACTAGCCAAGTGGATTAGGCCAAGTGTCCAGCAAGCAGCAAGGGTTTTCCTTCTGTGGTTCTGGGACAACAAGCCACACACCACCACCCTTTATATTTTTATATGGGCTCTGGGAATTTTACTCAGGTCCTCAGGCTTTCAAAGCATCTACCAACAGAGTCATCCTTTCAGACAAACTTAACATTGTTGAAATATGTGTACTAGCCATAGGAGTCTATAGTTTCAGTGCAATATCTGTCAAAATAACAATGGCATTTTTTGTAGATAGGTTAGACAACTCTAAAATTTATATGGAGTCACATAAAACCACAATAGTCATGGCAATCTTGTGAGGGGAGATCAAAGCTGGTGATACCATACCATCTGATTTCAAAACATACTTCAAAGCTATCATAATCAAAACAATATGATACTGACATAAAAAAAGATATATAGGTTAATGGAACTGAATACAGAGCCCAGAAATAAATCCACATATCCACAGCCAATTTATCTTTAGCAACGGGACCAAAAACACAAGATGGTGGTGTCTCTTCAATCACTCTTGTTGGGAAATCCACACAACCACATGCAGGAGAGCGAAAATGGACTTGCAACCTATGTACAAGCATCATCTTAAAACAGGTGTTCTAAATGCAAGACTGCACATTGTAAAGTCACTACCATAACACTTAAAGAGTACCTTCTGAAAAATGATTTAACTATGAGCTTTAAAACCTGATCCCCAAAGCAAGGCAACAGCAATGACAACATGGTTTACAGTAAACTAAAAACATCTTTTGCACAGTGGAAGAAGCAACCAAAAGTGTGAGGAGACACACTTGTTCCTAACCCTACTCAAGATAATGGGTCAGTATCCAAATCAGGAACTCCAGCCACACAAGAGCAAGAAAACTAGTTTTAAAATTGGCCAAGGGCCCGGAAAAGCATTTATTATAAGAATTGCCAACAGGTTTATGAAAGCAATGCTCAATATTACCAGTTGTTGGGAAATGCTACCTGAAGCTGCTGCGATGAACTGGAGTTCAGTCTCTGAGACCACAGAAGAAGGAGGGAATTGCCTCCTGCAAATTGTCCTCTAACCACCACGTGTGAGCCATGTACAGCCACACTCACAACATCAATGGAATATCTTGGAAGCCACTATTGGGGGTTGGAGAGATGGCTCAGCAGTTGAGAGCACTGGCTGCTCTTCCAGAGGACCTGGGTTTGGTTCCCAGCACCTACATGGCACCTCACAGCTGTCTGTAAATTCAGTTCCAGGGAATCCAAAACTCCCCTTCTGGCCTATGAAGGCATTAGAAATGTAAGAGGTATACAGAGATATATACAGGCAAAGTACCCACACACATAAAATAAAATTTAAAAATTGCATTATATAGGTTGGAGAGTATATGCAGCAAGGGAACCCTTTACAGTATTAGTGGGAATATAAGTTATTGAAAACAGTATTTAAGCTCCTTGAAAAAATTTTTTTTGGTTTTACGAGACAGGGTTTCTCTGTATTGTTTTGGAGGCTATTGGTCCAGCCTGGCCTCGAACTCACAGAGATCCGCCTGCCTCTGCCTCCCGAGTGCTGGGATTAAAGGCGTGTGCCACCACCGCTCAGCAGCTCCTTGAAAAATTAAAATTAGAACCATCATATAATACTTTCTGTATATCCAAAGATGATGAAACTGGTATGCTAAAGAGATGTCTACATTCTCATGTTTGCTGCAGTATTTTTCACAACAGGGAAGATATTTCTGTTGACAGATGAATGGATAATACAGTGTCCACAGCTGAATATTATTTAGCCTTAAAGAGGAAGAAACCCTATATTTCTATTGTATTTAGAGTCTAGTCACTAGGTAAGCTTCTGTTTCAGTGAGAGATCCTTGCTTGAAATATAAGGTGAAGCCAAGCTTGATAGTGCCTGTCTTTAATTCCAGCACTCCAGATGTAGAGGTAGGCGGAGTTCTGAGAGTTCAAGACCAGCATGGCATATGTAGCAGGCTAGCTAGAGCTGCACAGTGCTACATAATGAGACCTTGTTTCAAAAGTAAATAACGAAAAAGGAAAGAAAGGCAGAGAGCAATAGAGAAAGAGGCTCAGTGTTGACCTCCAGCTTCTACATAGGCTCACAGAAACATGGGCATCTGTGTGTACACATGCACACACATACAGTACTGCACACCCACAAATCATATTAAACATACAGGTTTTATTTCTCAACAGTATCTCAATCAAGCTAAAAAGTTTAAACTCCTCCCAATATATGAACAGCCAAAGTAAAAGGGAAAGAAATAGAGATAACAGCAGAAATCAAGGAAATTGAAAATAGAAAAACAATAAACACTGAAATAATGATTCCTCAAAAATCTAAATAGAGTTGTTACATATATTTAGATTACTGAAGAACAAAAACAATTTCCCAGTATGAGGAGTTGAGTGAAATGGGGGGGAGGAGAAGGAGCAGGAGGAGGAAGAGGACACCACTGCCTGCCCCACAGACACTACAGAAGGACCAGAAGGGAAGGGAACCGTTTCACAAGCATGAGTATGAACCTTCAATGACAAGTGCAGACAAGGCCAGCTTCCTGTGTGAAGCCGGTCATATAACTTGTCTTTTAACTATCAAGGAAATTGAACCCATGATTTTGAAATACACACCTCTTCAGGCCCCTATCAAATCATTAAGAGAAGTCCACCAAACATTTAACGAATTAGTCCCAATCTTACTCAAGCTCTGCGAGCACAGAAGAGGATACAGCATGTCTCTATTTATTTTTAGAGCAAAACCAGTCCAAATACTTAGAGAGAGAGAGAGAGAGAGAGAGAGAGAGAGAGAGAGAGAGCAAGTGAGCAAGAGAGCAAGAGTGAGAGAGAGAGAGAGAGATCGAGTACTGCACAATAATATCCTTCATATGTGTAGATGCAAAACTCATCTGACTAAACAGTAGCAAAGCTGAGGCTGCTTGCACAAGACTGCACAAGGTCAAGCCAGCCCAAATCCCAGCATGTGTGTGGGAGGAGCTACTGGCAGTTAATAGCAACTGGGAGAAGGAGAGCTTTTCATCAGGGATTCTGACCATGAGAGACTACCCATGCTCCAATAGATGGTCTCATAGCCATGCACGTAAGGCAGCCCTAAATGGGCTCAGTAGGTATTGAACTGAGACAGAGAGAGAGAGAGAGAGACAGAGAGAGAGAGAGACAGAGACAGAGAGAGGGAGAGAGAGAGACAGAGACAGAGAGAGGGAGGGAGAGAGACAGAGACAGAGAGAGACAGAGATACAGAGAGACAGAGAGAGAAAGAGAGAGAGAGGGAGAGAGAGAGAGAGAGAAAGTGAACATGACATTGACATTGAGAGGGAACTGTGGTAGGAGGATGTGGAAGAACTAGAAGGGAGAATGAGAGTTGTTCGAATCCAAACACATGATATGCACTATGAATATTAAATAAAGTATTTAACAAAAATATTAGCAAAGGGAGTTCACTAACATATAGAAAGAATTACATACCAGGTAAATAGTGGGTATTTAAGTGATGCAAGCTGGATTGTTACTGAAACCAATATTATTTGTATGAACAGATGGGAGAAGAAAATTCACATGATCATGCCAGTTGATACCTAGAAATGGTTAGATGAATTTAGCATTTACTAGGTCATTCATAAAAATGGGTTCTCAGAAAATGAGCATAGGAGAGGTCTTCAGACTGATACAGCATCTGAACCCAGCTAACTGACTAGCAAGTATTGGAAGACTGAAGACATTCTCCTATTATCAAGACTGTCACAGGAGCTGCTTCTCCCCACTGTACTCATCAGAGTGCTAGAGGTGCTAAGCCAGGGAATCCAAGCAAGGAAACAATCAAATTCTATTCTGCCCAAGCTGCATACAGGTTTACTGTAACTCCTATCAAAATACTAGTAGGTTTTGATGTTGTATGTAGAAAAGAGTTTTCTAAAATGCAAAAGGGCAAACAAAATAGGTAACTCTGAAAGAAGAGAAACAAAGTGGTAGGGATCAGTGTATTCAAAATTTTTAGTATATGTTTTAGTCTTGTTTCTAAGACTTTGATAAAATACTTCAGCAAAAGCAATCTTCAAGGAAAAAAATATTACTAAGCTTGCAATTCCAAGTTACAGTTCATCATTTTGGGGAAGCCAAGGCAGGATCTTGAAACAGGAAGTCATATTCACAGTCAGGAGCAAAGAGAAAATCAATGCACCCATGTTTAACATCCTGTTTTATTTTTCTATGCATACATGTCCAGGACCCACACCCAGGAAATGGTGCTGTCCATCTAACTGATTAACACCGGGGATAGACAGAGATAGATATAGAGATAGTGGAGTAGAACAGAGAGTCCTGGAATTAATCCACACAAATGGGCTCGAGTCGTGTCACAGATGGAAAAGTTATGCACTGGAGGAAAGAAAGCGTTTCAAGTGGCGTGGCAGTGGGTAGACATCCAGGAACAAAAAATAGGAGTGGGCAGAGAGCTCAGGTAGGTAAAGTGCCTGCCTCACAAGCATGAAAACCAGGGAGTGGGCAGAGAGCTCAGGTTAGAGCTCAGGTAAGTAAAGTGCCTGCCTCATGAGCAGGAAAACCAGAATTCAACCCCAACTACCCACAGAAAAACCTGGGTATGGCCAGGCTTGGTGGTGCATGACTTTAAGCCCAGCACCTGGAAGGCAGCAGCAGGTGGATCTCTGTGAGTCGAAGGCCAGCCTGTTCAACATAGTGAGTTCCAGGACAGCCTGGAGAACATATAGAGAATCTATCTCAAAAACCAAGAAAACAAAAGCTGGGTATGACGGTGTTTGCTTATAATCCCATTATAGTGGGATTATTACAGCACTGGGGAGGCAGAGACAGATGGATTACTAGGAACCAAATCTATGAGCTCGAAGTTCAATGAAGAGACCCTGCCTCAGAAAATAAGGTGGAGAGCAGTAGAAGAAGGTATCTAACATTGACCTTTGACCTCACACACCACACCACACAAAATAGAAGCAAACAAATCTCCAGGATGTACAAGTTGACAGAGCGCAGGGACTTAGTGTCACATCACATCTCGAAAGGAGAATGCTGATGAACTTCTTTGGAAAGACAGCCTTCTGCTTTGTCAACAGGCTCCTTAAAGAAGGGGGGTGGGAAGCCAAGATGCAACAGCATAGGGAGAGATTTTCAAACTGCATTTCTCAGTGAAAACAAGTGGGTAGAATGTTTAAAGAATTCTTAAAACCCAGTAAAAAAAAAACCAAACATTCCATGAGGTTGTATATCACAGAGTACTCTGGGGACACCAGGACTGTGGCAACTCAGATAGTCACCATCATGCTGAGTGGCATGATTCTGTGTAATGCATTTATGCCATTGGCTGGTAGGAAAGCTACCTGGGTTCACTGCTTTCTAACTAGGACTTAGCACAGTATTTTACACACACACACACACACACACACACACACACACACACTCAGAGAGAGAGAGAGAGAGAGAGAGAGAGAGAGAGAGCAAACGAGCGATGAGCAAGTGAGAGTTTGTTGGATGCAATATTGATCACTTTTAAAACTTGGCCAACAAAACTGCTTCTGAGTTGGACCATGATGATTGTACCTCAAGACTAATGGAATCATTGGCTCCCAGAGGTTCTCGAGTGATAAAGCCCAAGTGGGAAGATAACATTACTTGCTGAAAATTTGGCCTGCTATTTACTCTAAAATCAACAACACTCCTTGGAAGATGCCAAGGAAGGGGTCCTTGCGGGAGTGTCACAGCTTGGATTACACGTGACGATTAGTAAAAACTAATAAATCTATTGCTAGGAAACTATAGTTGCTTATTAATAAGAGTGCAGTAACTTATGGATAAGCAAGACAACCTTTATTGTAATTGGGTCCCCAGTTATCAGAAGTTGGAATCAATTGAGTCACTCAATAAACTTAAGTAAACAACAACCTTTATTATAGAATAGTAGGCAGCGATTTAAAGGGGCTGGAGACCATTGTGTGGTGAAATAAGCCAGACTCAGACAGACAAATGCAACATATTTTCTCTCATGTTTGGACTCTGTCAACCTATCTACCTATGTAAGCTATAGATATATGACATGAAAATATGGGGAGGGGACTGAGAAGAGCAATGAATCATCAGGAGGGAAGAGATATGATCAAATTATGTTATGTACATGCATGAAATTGTCATAAGGAGACACATTATTTTGTACAGTTAACGTATGTCAATATGTTTTTTAAGGAGACAACAAGAGGGGCCTGTCTGTGCCGGGTTTGATAGCATGCACCAGGAATCCCAGCACTCAGGAGTCTGTGGCAGCACTTGGGAGAATGGGGCCAGAGTGGGCTACATGGAGAATCCCTGCCTCAGGGTAAACAAAGGAGGAGGGGTTGGTGGCTATGCATGACTGACACAGAGGGACACTCTAGGCAAGTAAAAATAAGCCAGGTCCAAAAACAGTTCTCACGCTTGTGCCAGAAAACCCTAGATGTTTCTAGATTTGATAGGACAGCCATAAACCATAGAAATACAGTCTCTATACCAACAGCATGGCTGCCTTGGAAGAGGGTGGGTTTGTGGGGACTGTATTTCTGTCTGTTTGAATGGGTTCTTCTCAGTCTTTGTAATTATTGCAATGGACACAGATGTTCTTCTAAAGGAAGAGACTGACTTTAGAGTTTGACCATATTTGAATTCTAGAACTTCTACTAACTGGGCAAATGGATCAGTTTAGTAAACAGCTTTAGGAGCCTCAGTTTCCAGATGTGTGGTGCAGGGATATTACTTGGTACATAGTAAAGCTCTGGGAATTAGTTTAGATAATATATGATCCAGGGCCTGACCCCACATAGTGAATCTCCACATGGCACCCATTCTGGAGGGTAGTAGATATTAAACTACTCTACTTGTCTGTCTTGAGGACTGTTTTGGTAGTACTGGGCCCCACACAAGCTAAGCAAGTGCTACAACACCAAACCATGCCACCAGCCCACCTGTGACTTATCAGTGTGTGAAGTCTGATATCCTTGTGGACTCACTGAATTTTCCAGATAGGCTCCTTTCTGACAGTCATCCAAGATCTTTTCAGCCCAGGACCCTGGTTTGGTGTCCATGTTTAGTAGACAGGCTCACCTCTTAGTCTACATTCAGTTTTAAAGGGCTGACTTTTGCTGTTTCATTTCTGCCATGAGCTGCCCTCAGTGATGGAGAGAAGCCCTGCAGAGGTCTGCATCCTCATCATCCAAGGACCCAGCTTGAAAAAAATTATAGCAGTGGCACTAGGGTGTCCTTTGATTAGGTCTATGATTTGCAGCCCTCTTTGAGAGATGAATATCCAAATGGATTTTTTCAGCCAGAGCACAGGCCATTCTGTTACCGTTTGCTGATGGCATCTCGTTTAAAATAGGATGGGATGAGCCAGTCAAATGGTTTTAGAGCAGTTCAGATTAAATTTAGTCATCGTGAAAGATTGGTACTACGCTATTATATGTCATCCCTGTGAGAGTTGATACCTTCAATGCCCAGCCTGTTAGTGAGCAAGCTTCCAGAAAGGAATGAACCAGAGTGGAACCCCAGAGGATATAGGCAAGGTGACAAGGCTAACACTATGGATCTGATACTAACCAAACAACTCCAGACATCCTCTTGGGTATCTGAGAGGTAGCACCATCTCTGGGGCCAGTTCTCCCTGCACTGTGGATACACAGGGTGTTATGGAAACCTGCCCAGAATCTAAACTCCCTTTGGAAGAACAGTATCTTTACAGAGCTCCATGAGAGCATTGCCTATGGCTTTTAAGATAGGTGTGCCAGCTGTTGTGCTCACTCTCCAGGGAGGATACAGAAAACCCGATTTAAAAAACAAAAGCAAAAACAAAAAACCAGCTACTCTGGGGCTAGGTAGCTCACCAGGTAAGGGGCTTGCTGCCGAACCCTGAGAACTCGAGTTTGATCCCGGGAACCCAAACTACAACACCTAGGTGTGATGGCACATGCATCTAACCACTGGGCATTTGGAAACAGGAGGCTTGCTGGCTAGCCAGCCTAGCCTAACTGAAGAGTGCCAAGCTCAAGAAAGACCATCTCTCAAAAGGCAAAACAGTGACTATGTTTTGAAATTGATAGTCACAACTGTAGATGCAAATTTCTGTTCTGCCTGGTTCCACCGCCTTTCAGGTCCAAATAAACACACAGAGACTTACATTAATTAGAAACCGTGTAGAAATACATAGATTAGTAGTTATGGGTTAGTAATTAAGAGAGAGTTAGCCAGTAAGAAATCTGAGCCATTGGCCAAACAGTTTATAATTAATGAGTGTCAGTGTGTTTATTTGGGGCTCAACGACAGTGGAACCAGGCGGGAAACTCCATCTACACACAATCATGTCACAGCACCTGTGTGCATGAATTCCCGAAGCTGGGATAGGGGTGCTAAATTCTAAGGCACATGGAGCCAGCTTCTCGACATGGAAGTACAGAGAGGAGAGGAACTGGTCTGAGAGGCTGTTACCATCTGAGTGGTCTATTTCAGAACAGTGCTGGTGCTGGTGTTTGGAGGACTCTGTCTTCTCTGTTGCAGAGGGACGTGCCATTCTCTCAAATGCTTTGCTCCTTGAACTTGTGTGCCTGCCCCATCCACACTGACCTTGAGACTTTCAGTTTGATTCATTTTCTTTTTTAAAAAATGCAATTTCCTGTGTCTCGGGGAAGGGAGAAAGGTTAAAAATATCATTATAAAAGCTCCAAAGATTTGGGGGACATCAAATTGCTCTGAGAAACCATTTTTATGAGTTAAGTGTAAAGGAAACAGAAACATACGGGTTAAATTTCCTTAAAATACACATGGGCTTAAACATTAAGGGGGAAAGAAGGACTTGGCAACGTGGGTTTTGGGCTTTGCCAAACCCCAGCTCCTGAGGACTAGCTTGAGATGCTTGACAAACCCAAAAAGCAGCTGGGCTTGCCCTGCGCCCTCCTCAGGTGACATCTAGAGCCCTGAGTGATTAGAACCCAAGTGACTGAAATATGCTAATTTATAAACTCCTGCTCTGAATTTTCAAATTACCTTAAACATCCCCTATTTATAAAATTTCTCCCTAAAGGCCTCCAACCACCTCAGGTTTTCTTGTGGTGAGGCAAAAAAAGAAAAAAAGAAAAATCACAGATCAGCGTCATAATTCAAATTTTACGGGTGAAAATGCAGTGCTGTTTGATGATATCTAACCTGGTGGGTTTGTGGAAGTTTTCTCAAGACAGAAAACATTTATGATAAGCATCCCATACCTGCCACAGGAATGACTGAACTTGGTTTATGTTTTGTAATGAATTTGTAGGGGGTTGGTGCAAACTCTTCGGTGTTCATTGAGTGCCCAGAAGGACCTCTGCAAGTTTTACATTTATCGATTCATTCATTCAATAAGAAAATGCTTATGGAGATGTACTGTTCATTCACAAAAAGATCAGTGAGTGCATTTATGTACATGTGTGTGTGAGCGAGCGCTCTCCAGTTTGTGTGTGTACATGCTTGTATGTGTGAGCACATTGCCACCCTGTGTCAGATATGGTGCCAGCTTCTTGGTGCACTATCTCCCAAGTGTTCACTTCAGCTCTAAGAAGTCATCAGTACCACACTATCTCAGTGTGTGTGTGTGTGTGTGTGTGTGTGTGTGTGTTGGGGAGGTGAATTAATAAATAATTGAATGTTGGCTAGCAAAGCAGACTAGGATTCAAGGTCAACTTCAATGTTAAGGTATCTGGATGTTGCCTTAGCTGAAGATGTGGCTGGGTTGGTAGAATGCCTCCTGAGCATCTACAAAGAAGTCCTGGGTCCTCTCTCAGAACAGCATAAACTTTTGTGTGGTAATACAAGTCTGTAAGTCTGTGGGAAGAGCCAGGATAATCAAGAGTTCACAGTCAGCAATATATATACATACAACTGTGTGTATGAGTATGTATGCATATATGTATGCATACACATATATATGTATATATGTATATGTGCACACACATATAGTGGATTCATGACAAGCCTGGAATACATAAGACCCTGTTATTTTTAAACAACAATAAACATCCTCTTTAAATTTGAACAAATAAAAATGCATTCAAATGTAAATGTATAAACAGAGAAACACATTCCTAAAAACTCACAACCAGGACCCATCTGCTGAGGTCAGGACATGGATTAGGAGTTGAGGATGAGTCAAACCTGAGTGTCAGGGAGAGGCCAGCATCTTTCTCGAGGGGAGGACGCCTGACAGGATGGTGGGGTGCTGCAGTGGGATGGATAAAAGACAGAAGTTCCCAGAAAGACAGACGGCACAGCTGGGATATAGGGAGGTTCTACCAAAAGCACAGTTGACCCACGCAAATGCAGAGATGTATCTCAGTCACAACAAAAAGAAAAGGAGCCATCTAAAATTCCTATGAGACAGGAGGAGTGGGCCTGGGGAAGATGACTCAGTCAGTTAAATGTCTGCTGTGCAAGCATGAAGACCTGCCTGAGTGCAGGTGTGCAGGAAATAGTGCCCTAGCTGGTTTTCTGTTATCTTGACACAGGGGAGAGTTATCAGAGAGGAAGGAGCCTCAATTGAGGAAATGTCTTCATGAAATCCAGCTGTAAGGCATTATATCAATTAGGGGTCAATTAAAGAGGGCTGGGCCCTTCCACTGTGGGTGGTTCTATAAGAAAGCAGACTAAGCAAGCCAGTAAGCAGCACTCCTCCATGGCCTCTGCATCAGCTCCTACCTCCATGTTCCTGCCCTGCTTGAGTTCCTGTCCTGACTCCCTTAAATGATGAACAGTTCTGTGGACGTGTAAACTGAATAAACCCTTTCCTCCCCAACTTGCTTTCTGGTCATGGTGTTTCATCACAGCAATAGAAACCTTAAATAAGGCACACAGTCTAACCCGACCCTTGGAGAAGTTGGAGAAGGACAGATGCTTCAAACTTGCCAGTCAGCCAGTCATCCCTGGGCTTAGTGAGAGACCCTGTCTAAAAAGATAAGGTGGAATGTGACAGGGGAAGACACCTGAAGTTGGCCTCTGCTTCCACTGCCAACCACACACGCTTCCCTCACTTGTACTCTGAGTGAGAGCCTCCTGCACCGTGAACATCTTGGAGTGGCAAGAGATTCCGGGGTTGAGGAGTGTAACTTTTTGACCAATGTGTCCTCTGCCTTCACCAGCTATCCCTTTGGTAATGCCCATCCCAGGGCTGGAGAACCCACAGTCTATTCTGTTGTTACAGAGATAAAGTAAGTTGGACTCCATGTTCTAGTTGCCTGATTTGCTGCTTTTAGAACCTAACTTCTTGTCTGAAGGCAAAGCCACTCCATCTGCTTGCTTTGTAAATGAACCTGGAAAAAGGAGAAGGGTCAGCTCCACTCAAGTGGATATGGTAATGAAAAGAAAAATCTACCCAAACAAAATATATATTGTTCATGAAAATATACGCAGATGCTAAAACTGTTCCTAATGTGTGTGAACATGCACTGACCTCCAACTGTATACACAAAGAAATACTGTGCTTTACAAAGAACCAGCTACAGGCTTGCTACAGTTTTTAAGTACCATATGAATGAAGCAGGGTCCTGAAGACATGAGAGCCACAGAGTCAGTAACAAAGTGGCGGTGCTAAGACCATTCATCAAAGGTCTTCTATTGGAGTAGGAATAGGAGAGTGAAGACCTTCGAAGGTGAACAAATAGTTGAGAGACATAACAGTGGGTGACAGAAACAGAACTGTGCTTCAACTTGTTTCAGTGTGAAAACAAAATATGCCCACCTTAGAAGAATTAGACTAAGCCCCAGAAGCAGAGGAATTCCCTCATGATCCGGCCACAGACAGATCTACTTCTCTCTGCATGTTTCACACCCTTTCAAGGCTCCATTATCAATCAGGCTTCAGTAGATAGGTTTGAAAGCTCAGGCTGGGAAGCTGGTGCAGTAGGAAAAGTGCTCTTTACCACCACCCCCAGGATCTAAGTTTGGAAACCCAGACATATATAAAGTTGAACATGAAAGTACCTGTGTGTAATTCTAGCCATCCTATGGTGAGATGGGTGGCGGAGACAGGAAGAAGAGAGAGCTTGTGAATCAGCTAGCCTGGTATATGCAGTGACAAAAAGCAAAAGGATCTGTTTCTTGCTAAAAGGACTGGCATCTGAGGTTTTCTGATCCTCGTGTGTGTGTGTGTGTGTGTGTGTGTGTGTGTGTGTGTGTGTGTGTGTGTGTGTGTGTGCACAAGTCTCTACTCATATACAGGAATGTCCACACAGAGGTTAGGAGAGAAAAGATTCCGGAAGCTGTGTCTGGCTCATGGACATAACCTTTTCATATGACTGTATAATGTCTTCTTCTATGATACTGACTGGACACAGGTTTATTCATATTGCTGTGGACTCACCCTCAGACCTTGTGACTTGGAAGGATTCAGGTTTGACCTGAGAAGTGGCATTTCTAGAAAGTACTGAACTGCTGCCACCACCGCTGCCGCTGATGGTGGTGATGGCTTAGAGGTCATGCTCTGGAAAGTTTAGGGCTTTGTTCTTTTGTTTATATCATAGTAGGAGTATTTCTAAGTACAACTGTATTAGTACACATTAATTGTATTAGTGGAGGTCGGTGTGTATTTCTGTACTCGAGATGGTGGGTATATATCAAATACATCACCCCAACACACTGCACCACACTCTTCCTTATTCTGTATTTTACTTTTAGATGAACTTTTGTGGACTTCATGTCTGAGAGAGAACATACAATCCTCATATCTTTTCAAATGGATGCAATATGTTTTATGCCAGCCATTTCCTTATTGCTGAGTGGCCTTCTCTATACTGATTAATAGAAGGGTGCTGTATTTCTTTACAGAACAATCCTGAGAGCAGCGAGTTGGCCTCCAGCCTTGAGATAGAAGCACAGTGGATATGTGAAATGAACCAGGCACAGACCACAATTGCCCTCACCTGACTAGGAGGGTTCTGAGCATCCCTGTAGGTATGCAGCAGGACACTCAGGAGCCTGGGGAGGTAGAATCTCTCTTGATGACAGTGACTCCTCCAAGAGACTAGGGGACGATTTTGAAACCCACAGGGGAAAACTAGAGTCCTGGAGATTGCTGTTTTAACATTTTGCCAGTTTGTACCACTGTGCTCATGGTTACGGAGACCTTAAAGCTCCCGGGGAGCAGTGTGATGCTGTAGGATTCTCTAGGCACCTCTTTTGGTCAAGTTCAGAAGTGAGCAACAGAAACAGTTAACTGCCAAGGGTTCCCAAACAGTAGTTTCCTCCCTCGATGACTGTCCATCTTATAGACCACATACAGCTGAGGTCTGTCTGGAAGCCCCCCTCTGCCTGATACCACTGTAAGAATGAGGAATTAGGAAGACCAAAGCATTACAGAGCTTCAAAGACCAGTGATGATAAACACCCTCCACCTTCGCCTTAGCGATCCGTTTCTCAGTCACTGTCTTACACTGAATTCGAAGAACAATTCTGAAGAGACTCAAGGAGGCTGAAGTTCAAGTGAAGAGTGTCTTGATGGGGATACTGTTCAGCAGTGGCAAAAAAACCAGCCCAAGTGCTACCTGGACCTTGGCATTTGCAAGCCCGCTCTGTGTGCATTGCCCTCTTTCATCCCTACCTCAGCCCACAGAGTTCAGCACTGTTATTCTAATTTACCAAGGAATAAACAGGGGTGAGGGGGGGAGGCAGAGAAGCTAACCACTTGCCCAGGCACTTGGTTAACACATGATAGAAATGGACAAGACTTCAACGATCTAACTTCAAAGTGCACACTTGTCACCACTGCTCTAAATCAGCTTCTTTAAAAGGAACATCTAGTTGTAAACTGGGACTATGCTCAGTTGGTAGGATGCTTGCCCAGCACGCACACAGCCCTGGATTTGATCACTGTGCTGAGTACATAAACTATGTGCTCTGGCCAATGACTGTGATTCTGCCACTGGGGAGGTGCCAGTGGTAGGATCCTAAGTTCAAGGTCATCCTTGGCTATATAGAGAGCTTGAGGGAAGCTTGAGCTACATGAGATGCTAGCTGAAAGGGGGAAGAAACGGTTATCGATTTTCATAGGGTTATCTGGCTCCCTTTAATGTCAAAAAAAGGGCAAAATATTGTGCTTTCTCTTCTTTTGTTAAATGTTAAATGAGAGGCAGTTCTGCATGCTTGATTTTAAACCCTGATTTCCTGACTACCATTTCACTCCCAAGGCATTCATGCCACAGGGAACAGGTTTATCACAAACTTTCATACCCACACACATATCCCCACACCTCTATGATTTGGATAAACACCCCCCGACATACACACACACACACACACACACACACACACACACACACCATGGTCAACACACTAGCAATGTAACACTCAGTGCAAGAGTAAGAGGGGGGCCTTCAAAAGGTGACTGGGCAGTGAAGACTACATCTTCATGAATGGAGCAATGTCATTTACTTGGGATTTGGTTCCCATGACTTCCAGTTCCCCCATTCCATCTTTCATTCCCAGCCTCTCTCCCTCTCCTTTCCTCCTTTTTTCCTCTTCTCCGTGTGATGCCACAGAACGATTAAACAATAGGGCCAGAGGTCAGCAGCCTCTGGGACTGTGGAAACACACACAGGTGTCTCTGTGTTCTTTTATTATAGGACGGTGGGACCCAGGTTTCTTGTTATTGAAAAGTAGAGTCATGGCCCGTGGTGGAATGATCTGGAAGACGGAATGCAAACACAAACCATTAGGCCCGCCTCTGAGTGTCTGCTTCTAGAGGTCTAGCTAGGACCCATGGACCTGCTTTCCTAGTATTTGGTGATGTCCATGATGACGGTCTGGGAAATAAGTTTGAGAAGAGGCAGCATAGAGGATGGACAGACCACAGTAGACCCTTGGAGAAAGCAGGCTTGGCCACCGTGGTTCATAGAAAACTGCCTTTCTTCCATGTCACGCTGCCTTCACTTAGTGATGTGAACAGAGAAAAGTGTCAGCTGCAGAATCAAGTTCACTTCCAACTGTGTCTTCTCCATCATAGCACAGACTCTCACAGCTGTGGCCCTGGGGCTTCTGGTGACATTCATTAACAAATCAAAGTTAGAGGACACCAGTGTTTTTCCACGGGCTTGCTTGACATTGTCCCCTCTTCATCAATATTGGCACTAGATACTGGCTTCTTTAGTGTAATGTTGGACATAGTCACAGACAAAAAGTCCATCTATTTTCTGTAGCTGTATCAAGAGCTAGGTTTCTCTTCCCACCTCCAGAATGTCATGCTGCCCTATATCAGTGACACTATTTTCTCATTGAAGTATTCCTGAAGATGTCTCTCAGGCTAGACAGCTCTAGCCTTGCTCTGTATACAGTTTCTTAAAGTTTCTTAGACCATCAGAGTCATGGGAGTGAGGAATCAGGAATATTTCTATCTGATTTAATGGGCTGAGTTCTGTGGCAGACAGATTGTGGTGTTTCTGCCAGACATGGGCTGTCCCTGAATGACACAGTCATAAATAAGTAGATCAGACCCCTACTTCAACTCAACTTCTTCTTGTCTTGAGCGATTTTGTTAATGTGAAACAACATATAAAATTCTGTGTTTGGACCATGCAGTCTCTACCACCAAACCATCACATTCCCAAACTTCTACCATTTCTGCCCAGGACAACAGAAGCCAACCAAACTCCCAACACTAACATTCCAAGAGAGAACCAGACTCAGAAAATGTCTGTTCCCTGCTTTGATAAACTTCCTTGGCAGAGTACAATGACCTGAATTCCGGTGTGGCCCATGGCCCAGGAATCTGGGCTGGCTTCTGTTTGTCCTGTTTCTATCTTACTCAGGCTACGGTGTCTGGCACACAGTACTGGAGGCCTGGTATTTGGTTTCCTGTGGCCATGATGAATTTTCTTCTTGATTATCTGCTTCTAGAGAAGTATAGAGCCAAACAGAGCTGACCCAGAAGCCATGTCAGTAGTTTGGTAAAGGCATTATTTATTTTCTTATTTTGTCTCTGTAGTTTATAGCAAAACTAATTTTTGTTCCTTGAGTATATAAGACTTGAGGTAGGGAGGGTGTCTGACAAATGGTTAATCAGGGCAGAAAATAAAGCCTAAAACTGAATAAAGAGATAACTAAAATGCTCATAAAGGGCGGAGAGAAACTGCCACATGGCTAAACTACACGGAGAAGTGTTTCGTAGTAAGAAGAAAGTGAGGGGACTCTTCAGACTGGCCCTAGAGGAGGGACAGAGGCTGTGAGACTATGTGAGATGGGCTAAGACCCAGATTTTGTATCCTAGAGGAGCTCACAGGCCAAAAAAATTAATTGATGTTTCTTTAAATTTCACCAGTAACTATTTATTGAACTCCTTATGTGTGCCAGGGAGCTTGTTTTAATCATCACTCCCAGAGCAGAAGAAAACAATAGGTCACAAGTCTCCTACAGAGAGCTAGCTGTCCTTGGTGACTTCTGATTCCCCTCTGAACCCTGAGACACTCATCCAGTTACTCTAAACCCTGAGACAGTCAACCAGTTGCTCCAAAGTGAGCCCTGCTCAGAGCATCTTTCTGTATTGTCTTGAACCAACAGTTTGACTTCTCATATTATCTGCTGAACTACTCCAGTGTCTATGGAAGAACACTATAAGAATAACTCTGAAGGTCTATCTAACACTGAGAGCTGTCTTCTAAAACAAGCTTGTGTACATCCACACTCAGGGAGCCAAACATCTGGAAAGCTGTTGGGGGACCTACCTCAACAAGGAAAGCACTTGTTGTGCACCCAGGAGGATTGAGTTTGATCCCCAGAACCCATGTTTTAATGGGTGCTTGTAATTCTAGTGTTGGCAAAAGAGTCTCAGGTGGATGCTTAGGGCTCACTGACAGCCAGTGTCAGCTATCTGGTGATTTCTAGGCCAAAAGGAGACTCTAGCTCAAAACACACACACAAACATACACACAACCCCCCCACACACACACAGAGACAGAGACAGAGACAGAGACAGAGACAGAGAGATTGGTTTTGTTCCTTGCTTAGTAGTGCTGATTATATATGTGGGGTGTGTGTATGTGGGGGAGGGGTGAACAATGAATTGAAAAGAGAATGGGAGAGAAGATTGGGATGAAAATGTTTGTCCTCTGCCTGACAAGATGCCTACCATATAAAAGGTCCTTCAGACTCAAACAGAAGAAAGAATGACTCAGTGAATGAATTGCTAAGAATGACTAGGTTTAAAGTTTCAGTGAGCTTTGTCTTACATGCTTTTGTGTATCATGCATCTAAGATAGCTTGTGACCCATATGCAGGACCTGTGGAATATCTGATTTCTAAGCGGATGGATGGACAGACAGAAACCATTTTTATGTAAATGGGTGTTAAATAAGTGTTTGCCATCTTAACAAGTGAATGAGTGAGTGAGTGAATGAATGGACAGGTCAATGAATGGCTATGCAAGTTGAGGAGAGAAGCCTCTCTGAATTCCATTATTTTCCTTCATCTAGTGAGGCATCGTGATTATATGGGGGATGAGGAAATGTGGTTGCTTTCTGTCCGTGAGTAGTAGCTCTTGCCTACTGTTGACTCAGCAGCTAGGCAGGGTGCCTCCAGCCTGTGGTCTCTTCTAACACTCTCGGGTTAGCTAGGTGAGACAGCAGAGTCGTCTCCTTCATAAACCAGACTCCGCTTTGCTTTGTTTAGTTTGCTTTCCAGTTGCTTAAGGGAACATGGATGTTAACCAGAAATGATTGCAGATGCTAACAGGAAAGCTGGTTTGGTAACAGAGAGAATATTCTGGAACTAATCAACAACACATACTGATGCTGGTAGGCTGACCCTTGTAAGACCACCTGTGGAGGCCCATCACACCCAGAGGTAGAGTGGACATTCATTTCTCCTGAGCAGTTTCTTCTTGGTTCTGGCACATGCTTAGAACAAGTTTGTTTGCTTCAGGCATGGCTTGGAGCATCTCAGAGCAGCATTCTGAAGATGAAACCATATTTCTCATCTGATTGTGTCACTCTTGGCCCTGGGAGGCAGCCTTAAGATGGTACAACATCAAGAGAGCTGAAGTCTGGTTTGTTTTTTCTCCTGCTATTGTTAAATCTTCAACCTCTGAGTCAGCTTGGCTGCATTCCCTACGAAACCAAATGTGACTTTGTCCTAGCAGAAATCTGACTCAGCCTGGGTCTCTTTGGAAGGCACTGAGAACCCCATGCCAGCAATAAGAAGGAACACCAGGAGGTATAAACCACGCCCACTACTTAAGGTTTTTCACTAGCATACCCCTTCTGAGATGCCACCTGATTGGCTCCCGTACTCCACTGAAATGAGAACCAAAGACTGGCAGCAACTCTGAAGGCTGCAAGGAATTTTTACAAAGGTAAGGAGACTTGCATGGAGGCTAATGAATCAAATGCCCTTCTCTTAAGTCAATTAGCTCTTGGTTCTCGGTTACACTGGGGTCTTTGGCCAATTAATTTCCAAAGCAAGTATTTGGCCATGAAAAGACACTTTAGAGAAATGGATGAGTGAGTTAAGAAAGTTCAAGATGTGCCTCTAGACAGAGTATTAACAGCCATCTTCCTTCCTTGCTTCAGAAGGACCCCTGAAGAGTTTTGCATAGCCTTTTGGGAAGAGTCAGTAGCATGCTGGGTGGCCAAGGCATCTGCTGGCTCTGCTACTTAGTTCCAAGCCCTGTAGTAAAGAATATTAGGTCAAGCTGAGTAAGAAGCAAAGGCTACCCAAGGCCACTGGTACAGGCACCAATCAAGGTTCAGGGTCAATAAAGCTAGATGAATCAGGAGTTGGTTTGCTTTAGATCCTAAAGATGTGATGACTACACACCTGGAGACCAGAATGTGAGTTCTGTGATGGGGATAAGAACACATATTTTCATGCATTTCCTAGACATCTATTGATCTCCCCTACTTGGATAGTACTGGTCACTCTGGGCAACCATTTCCCAATCACATAAGTTTCTTCTGACAGTAGGAGAATGTATATAATCAAAATAGAACATTCCCCGTGTTCAATCAATTATTGAGTCTTACCACCACCCAAGAACTTTTCTTTAAGAGAGTCTAGAGAAGTTTCTAAGAAAACATGAATACAAACCAAGACACTTAGATGCTTGAAATAATTCAGTGGTGTTCTCCTATGGAGATGCAAAGATCCAGGTTCCTACTGCACCCCAGAAATAATGCCTAAGAGCAATAGGTCAGGGTAGAGTTGTAGTCTGTCAATAAAGATCTGGAGATATTTGATTCCACATATATTAAACTAATATTTCCAAGTCTGAGAGTCACCCCACCCAGCCTGATCCTGGAGACAGGCACTTGTGAAAACTCGCCATCCTATCATTAATTTTCACAGGAGGGGAGGAAATGAGACCAGACACCATTCAGAGAGTAATTTTGATATCAGTTATTTTCCTACACATCTGAAAATCAATAAAAATTGAGGTGAGAAGGGTCATTAGGAAGCATTGTTAAGGACTAATGAGGCTTGTCGCCATCTTCCCAAGCTGCACTGTGAATACAAATGTCATAGCACTGCTTTGAATCATTGAGGCATCCATATTTACAGTGCCAGGCACAGTAAATGCTTGCTGTGTCTTTCTGGATCTTTGGAGTGTTTAGTTTAGAGAGGAGGGAATGTGAGGAGAAAGCTGTGGGTTTGGCTGCAACTCCAGTATGCCAGTTTAGTATTTTCAAAGTTTAGAAAGTGAAAGTAAAACTTGCTCCACATATGTGCTCCAAAGAGCTAGGCTATGTAGTTGGTTTCGATGGCTGAATCTATATGTTCCTGGGCTTTACAGAATTCTTTCAACGGCACCCATTTTTTTTAATAGTCAGAGATAGTGGATGGCCGAATGGCAAAGGGATTTTCTCTGAGAATAGTTTAAGCTCCTGTTTACATTGCTGGATGAATGTGAAGTTGGTGCTAATTCTAGAAGGTTCACTATGACCTTGCCTGGTATTTTTTGTTGGAAGACAAAAAATGAGAGGAAGGGCATGAGAAGGGAAGAAAGGAGGGGTGGGGGAGGGGCAAGCAAGAGGGATAGAGGAAGAGGCAGACAGTAGATGGAAAGGAAGGCGGAAATAGAAATGAAGGGCAGAAAGAAAAGCCAATGAAGAAGGTATGGGGACAAGGAGACGGGGTACCACCCTGTAGCTAATTGGCTGTGTAACCAAGCTGTCCCTGCCTTCTCATCTGCAGAGTGAGGCCAGCCACACCCACCCTACACTCTTCACAGGGGTTGTCAGACCACAGGAGACAGAGGCGATTGGCTGAAGGATGCAGAAGGGTGTTGTCCAACTCAGTAGCAGCGCTACTGTAGGATCGACTGCTTCATCCTAGGGATATAGGCTTTGGGTACCTCAGAGGGTCATGTTCTCTGTTGCTCCGTTCCTGCCGAGTTAAGAGTGCCACACATCACAACAGGCCAAGCTGGGCTTTATGCGCCAACACTCAGGATCTTAAAGCTATCCAAAAGGAAAAAGAGAAGGCAGGGCCAGCTGCCCTGAAACTGGGCTTCAGGCATCAGCAGAGATGGACTTGCCTCACTACCTCTGGCTGCCAAGCTATCAACACACTGAGTGACCACAGATCAAGTTGGATTTGCTACCAGCCAAGCAAAGGAAGAATTTATTTGGGATGCCTAAACTTTTTAGTCTTTCTTGATTTTCTTACGATTGGAGCTGCTGTCCTTTTGGCCCCAGAAGTAGAAGCCATTAGCTTAGAGCCTGGACCTAAATGACGTGACAGAAAAAATAGGATAACTGTTTATGAACTCTTCGAAATGGCTTTTCCTCAGGATCCATAAGCTTCTAGGACTCTTAACTTAAGACTCTCTTTTGTATTCCCAGGATAAATACTGATCTACTACCCAAGGCTCATACAAATGGACTTTGGACTCCCATCCAACAATGAGAGATGCACTCTCACCCTGAACTCTTGGGGGAGGGTCTAGGCCCTGCCCTGGATGAAATGACAGACTATGGACACCCCCAAGGAGGGCCTCATCCTCCCTGGGGAAATGAGAGGATATTGGGGGAGTTGGTGGGAGGGCATGGGAGGAGGGGAGGGAAACAGAGAGGGACCTGTAACTGACATGTGAAGCAACCTTGTTTCTAATTTAAGTTTAAATTAAAAAATAATATATATATATATGACTCTCTTTTGGCCCAGTGGCTTCGTTCTCAACAATGACCAGCACCAGTGATTATAGACATTTTACTTGCTTTTCACTAAGAACAAATACACAGCAGTCATGATCAATGGAACACCATTTCCTTAAAAACAATGAGAGCAAATCATGGGGCTTCCAGGTCACTCCTCACAGAAATGGAGATAATACGGGTACCTTTAAGTGACATTCAAGGATAGCTGGGTGAAAGCCTGACAATCAGGTTAACCTTGGCTGTTCCTAGCCATCTGAAAGATGGCTGTCCTTGATATTGTGACACACATGTCATGATCTTCCCTAATACTAACAGCTTATATAACCTGTCATTATTACTACAAAGCGTGCTACAGTGCCATGGAATTTTGTCCTTGATTTTCAAGACTCTGTGATCCCGTGACCCATTCAACAGTGTTTGCTTAGAGGAATTTTAGAATTCATCATCCAAGTCTCAACAGAATGAAGCAGTACTTTGCTGTGCGAAAAGACTCGAGATGACAGCTTGCATGTAATTTGAGGACTGCTCTTCATCCCGAGACAGGTGAAAAGACCTTCTGTTTGGTACAGCCAGATCAGCTTCCACTTCCTGAGTGTGTGTGTGTGTGTGTGTGTGTGTGTGTGTGTGTGTGTATGTGTGTGTGTGTATGTGTGTGTATGTATGTATGTGTGCGTATTTATGCATATGTGTGTGCACATGTGGAAGCCAGGAGTTGGTGTTATATGTCTTCCTCAATGGCTCTCTACCTAATTTTTAAGAGCAGGTCTCTTACTAAATCTGGAGATTACCAATTGGGCTAGGTTGCCTGCCTAGTGAGCTTCAGATATCCTCTAGTATCTCCCTACTTGCTATAGGGATGATAGGTGGACACTGCCTTGCCCAGACTTTTCATGTATGTTTTGGAGATCCAAACTCAAGTCCTTAATACTTGTGCAGTAAGTGCTTCATGACTGAATCATCTTCTCGGTCTCCTACAGGGCTTCTTAAAGAAATCTATTCAATATGTCGTATGAGTTAGTAACTCACACATTTTAAAAAACAATTTCCTATTAATTGTTTGGTGCCAAAGCTGCACTAGGAAATTTACTTGGCACAAATATCATTTAATCCCATGGCAAAACTCTACCCAAGAGGTGGGATGTATTGCCTTCACTCTGAGGATAAGAAAACTAAAACCCAGGAAGTTAAGTCCTTTATCCAAAGCTACTGAGCTATCAAAGCAGGACTCTAGGCTAGACTGATCTTGCCCTCAGTCTGTTCAGTGCCTGCTCTCCTCCCCCATGCTGCCTTTTTGTTAGCCAAGGGAGCTGGTAGTTGAAAGCAGTCTGGCTCTGCTGGTACTGGCTATTCTGGCTCTTTATAAGTTAATTCTCTGCCTCTGCTTCCCCTCTCCTGGGTAAAATGAGGAGGCCTACTGTGTGTGCCTCACAGAGTCTTGAAGATCAAGAAAAAAATTCCATGCTTTGTGATGATGACAAATTATAAAATCGGTCCTCATTAGAGAAGATCATGGCGTGTGTGCCACAATATCAAGGGATATATCCTAGGAGAAGTTGGGCAGAAGGAGTTAAGAAAGATAGTGATACTTGCCAATGGTAAGAGGTGGTCAACTGTATCTCATATATCACATGAATGTCCATGCAATAGAGAGGTTCTAATAGGTGAATTCATGGCAGGGGTGGTCGATTACGTCTCATATATCATGTGTATGTCCATGTGATAGAGGAGGTCGAATGGGTGAATTCTTGGAAGGGGTGGTCAAATATATCTCATATATCATATGTATGTCCATACAATAGAGAAGGTCTAATATACTTTGCACTTGAATCTTGTCTGTGGCTTGCAGTTTCCTCAGTCTGATATACAGTAGAAATGAAGCTGTGTAACTTGACCACTATGTAAGCCTTGGCCATGGAAAGGATACAGAACCAATCTGACTCAGAGTATTTGCCCTGGGAACCCTGCTGCAATGTTATTAAGTCCCAGTGTTATGAAGTCCCAGTGATGTGTCAAGGCCATAAATTAATCCAGGCAACTGGTATAACAAAGCCTCAGACATTGAGGAGTAGAGACAAGTTGTCCCCAGGGTATCTGATACAAGTTATGGAGAACAGAGACTGTGGAGGTTAATTCCTGATTATCATTGTTTTAGGTCACTAAGTTTGGGTGCTTCCTTGTGCCATAGTAGATACTGACTGTGGAGAGACATTAAACTAGGTCTACTGACTCCAAAATAGCATGATGTTCTGTCCAAAAGTTACCCTGCTGCAAAAGATTTCCATTTTGGATTTTTAAGATAATGGTAAGAGTAGCAGAGGATATAGCTCTGGGTGTAGTACTTGCTGAGGGCTGCATAAGGCCCTGATTCCATCTCAGTGTTACAAAGTAAATATAGTAATGTGGATGTTGATGATGATGCTGACATATGGGTAGCATGTCTCTCTCTGCTGAGGTGCTTTCTGCTCCTCTTAAAGGTGAATGGGCTACTGCTAAAACAGTTACTGTGAAACCACAGCGGCATTTGGGATATCCTGGGAAAAATAGCATTGACTGGCACAGAGGTAGGTTAATACCAGTGATGAGGGTCAGGCAGGCTACTGGATCACAGCAATAGGACAGAGAGGAGCAGTACTACTTAAGGACCTGGGGTCTATTCCCAGCACCTACATCAGATGGCTAACAACTGCCAGGATCTCCAGATCCAAGAGATTTAGTGCCCTCTCTGGCTTCTACCAGCATCCACACACATGGTATATACTCACACAAATATGCACACATATACACATAAATAAAAATATACTTTTTAAAATAAGAAAAAGGGTTATGGACACTCTGGAAGAAGGGAAGATTCTGTTTTGGGGTACCTCTGGGTTGGGGTGTTAGAGGTTCAATAAGAATAAGTTTCCACCTCCAGCCTACTAGGTCCAGGAAAGAATGCCTTCCTAGCCTCCCCAGGCCCTTCTGTGTACTCTATACAGAATGGAAATCTGTCAGAAAGGGAAAGACCACACACAGTCTCCAACCACACCCCTTCTGTCTCCCTAAATGACATCGGTGTGGTCCAGCTAAAATTTTGTAAGGGAGAACAGATTCAATGCTATCAAAGCTGTAGGAACTCAAAGATTCCTATAAAAAAATAGTGCAGAGTTTATATAGTCACAAAAATAATCTCATATTTCATTTTCTGCATTGTTCCATCCAGGAAATTTGGATTCTTGCTGTCCAGTGTGGTAATTGTTCCTTCTCGGGGCATTTGAGGAAGCTTCCTTGTCCATACTAGTCAGCCTATATTCAGTGATCTGACTGCAGATGCCTCTCTAGGACAGGAAAATAATTTTCTACTTGTTTTTGAAATTCCTTCTGATGTACATCAACTTTCCCAAACCCCTGTTTTTCTACCAGATTGGGATTTTTCTCTTCTCTATTAGTGAGCAGACATTTTGTGTTACCATGTAGGTGGGACATTCAGGATTAATTGACCAACTCTGACTTATACTAACAGGGTGATTTAGTAAATAGATACACGTCCTATGTAAGACCAAAACAAAAATGTCACAAAAACCCTACTCTCTCCAAGGTCCCCTGCTTTGAATTGCAGTGGCTTTTATCACATTTTATTGTGAGTGGGACTTTCTCATGCTGGGGTATTCTGTTAGATCAGGAGTCAGTCAATCAGTGTGAATTAGAAATCATTAGGCTTGGTTTGCTACTGTCTAGACTAAGAAGGTTGACCGTGTTATGAAAAGAGAAGGCAATGGAACAATCTTGTGGGTTTTTTTAACTCATATTTTTAAAGACAACTTAAAAAGGGTGAGTTATGATTGGAAATTTTATGATATGTTTTAGTATTCTAGGAATGGAATTGAGAACACTTAAGCCCACTGCTGGAATTTCCTAATTGCCCTATAGGTTTACATGTGTTGTATATATCAAAGTATAAGTCTCTCTCTCTCTCTCTCTCTCTCTCTCTCTCTCTCTCTCTCTCTCTCTCTCTCTCTCTCACACACACACACACACCACACACCATGAAAGATAGGAATTTGTCATTCTAATGCAGTTAGAGACTATAGTCATGGATTTAGAGGTATTCCTGAGACCTGGGGAAAGGATGGGGAGGAAAACTTACTGTTCTAATTCCTCAAAATGAAAGGAATAGAAATCAGAAATTTGGAACCAGGGACAGATCAGTCGTGAAAGTGCTTTCCTTGCAAGCATAAGGGCCTATTTCCTATCTATGGTGGGATACCTTGCTCAACCTTGGTATGTGGGGGGGGCTTGATCTTGCCTTCAGACTTTGTTGATTCCCCAAGGAAGGCATGAGGAGTGGATGAGGAATGGGAAGTTGGGGGCAGGGAAGGGGAGAGAGGGGGAACTAGGGTTGGTATGCAAAATGAAAAACATTCTTTAAATAAAAAACATAAATAAATACCCTCCTGGTGACTCTAACATGCAATGAATCCTGGGAAACAGAGGTTTTGTGTTTAAACTTCTAGTTACAGCAACCGAGGCCCTGAAAATATAGGTGAGTAGCCTAAATTTACAAGTTGGTTTACTCTAAATATGTTGTTTTCCACAGTGTCATATGTTTGAAAATGTTATGTCAACTCTAAAGAATGGTCATAGTTGTTTCAAAACAAAGCAGAATTCCTGCCCCTTTCTTGCCAGTGCAATGATATCTAGTCCTCCAGGTTGATGCATCAAAGGTCTCCATATCATATTCTCTGGGCACAAAGGGGAAGAACACACACACTGAGGCAGGAGATTGGAGGGAGTAACACAGGCATCGGTACCAGGTATGTTGTTCTGCTCCTGGCTGCCAAGTCAAGAGCTGCCTATGTGTTGTCAATTTTCAAACTATACAAATAAATGACCATTTGAAGAAATACTGTGAAGCCTGAGCCCCTGGTGGAAAACACAGAACATCTGATAATACAAATTTTAATCTTACCAGTTCCTACTTAAATTTCATTTAAAGAATATAGCTTTAAAGAAAAGAGAAGGAAGTAAAAAGAAAATGGACCAGTGCTCAGGATGCACATTTATTCTTTTCCATCCTTACTCTTTTTCTCACTCTCTGTGGGATTCAACTGTCTCTTGCTTGGCAAGTGGAAATGACAGGATAATAGTTAGAAAAATGGATACTACATAATTTTTTAAAAATGAATGTAGCGTGTTAGAATTTATCATTTTTCCCCACATAAGGCTTTTTTCAGCTGCTTGAGGTCCCAGGTCAGTCTTTCCTTGCTTTGCCCGTCCTCATTAGCATAGCACTAAGGATGTGGAGGGATGTCAACACGAGTTTGACTGAAGCAGCTCAGTAAAGGAGCAAAGTGTGGGCATCTATTAAAAACGTTCTTAGTCAAGGTCCTCTGCTTTAGCTCTAAGGAATGGAGCCCGGTTTCTTCCAAAGCTCTAAGGACAAAATCACACTCCATAGATCCTTCTCCTTCAAGATTCATATCAGACTACTTTCAGGAGCACTATGGAAACTGCGTATTTTTCTTGTGGTAAGACAGCTCAAGAGAAAAGATGACTGTGCCCATGAACCCACTGGGTTCTGACTACGAGTTTCTAGGGTTTGTGTGCGGTTATTCCCATCCAGACATTCGCCATCTTTTAAGTTGTCTCTCAGAAAAACTGTCAGTCATTAACTGTCCTATTCAACTCTACTGTTAATAAAAGATCCATTCTCTTGTTTTAGAGATAAAACTGGTTTCCATATATAAATATATATGTGTGTTTACATATGTGTGTATATATACATATGTATGTGCTTACATACATATTTATATATGTGTGTGTTTACATATGTGGGTGTATATATATGTATGTGTTTACATACATATTTATATATGTGTGTTTATATATGTGTGTGTACTGGCAATATCCCAGGAGGATATCCAAAATCTGTCTCCATATCTTTAAAGCCATAGTAGTTTTTATGAGCTGAGGCTGTATGTGGGGCCCTCCTCAAAGTTATCATGTCTGGACTGGGCCAAGTGAAGAAAGAGGAGGCAGGAGATCACCAACATTCTGAAGTTTACTTTGGAGAAGAGAGAGGATAAAATGAGACTGCAGATATCTTTCTGTTATTTTTATCTCCCAGATTAGAGGAGAAAATGATGATGGAATGAACATGTATTTAATACCTAATTTGGGGATTTCAGAAAACTCGCACTAAGGGGACGACTGAGGGAGGGCATGGGGCTATGGAGGAAGTCCTTGTCCTTGGGGACCATCTTGCTGGGTCTCTGTGCTGCTTTCCCTGTGTTTATCTTTTGAGGGTGCTGGAGGGGCTGGGAGAGGAGCATTTAGATGACACAAGGCTTCGGCGGGAGGCACATGTTGCTTTGATCATTCTGATATTGTTCTAAATAGGCCGTTCCGATGGGCTTTTGCTGAGGATTCTTTTTTAAGTTCTGGATTGATGAGAAAAGGCTGTGCTCTCCTGATGGTTGCTTGACCAGTGTTTGCTTTCTCAAGGGACCAAGGGTCCTTCAAATCACTCTTATCAGATGTGTTGACAAGCAGAGTGGCGGCATAGCTTGAGCTTGCTTGTAGAGTCATGTAGCAAGAAGGTCACCGGTGACACCACCACAGAAGGTGAGACTCCGGTCTCGATTTGAAGTGGCAGAACACCTGACAGTATTCTCTTACATTAAAAAAAGAAAAAAGTGTCTCCACTGACTGTTTGGGGGCTTTTATTAGCTCCTCCTGTCATTTCTTTAGACATACCATCTGCATTCAAAATAAGATTAAATATGACTCTACTTCAGTGAGCTACAAACCGCTGAAGGACTCACTTGGAGTCCTAAAGCAACTCTTAAATGGAAGAATGGGAGCAGAGGGGAACAATCACACTGCAGCAAAACCAAAACCAGCAGGACAAACCCCAAACCTGAAGCACCATGCCCAGCATTCGGAGCTTGTCATATAATCAGCTGGGCTCTAGCAGGCTTGGGTCGTCCTACCCACGAGCTCTGCCACCTGTAACGCACTACCCCTGCTACACAGTACTGGGCTTCGATTGCTTTCCACAAAGTCTTCAGTATTGCCGCCTTTACTGTCCTTCCCCTGTGGATGGCACCAGTTGTGTTACTAAGTTCTGTTGTCAACTGGAGATGGAACCTGGCTGCCTTGAGCCGCAGCTGTATTGGCTTCTGTGTGTTGACCTTGGGGAAACACTTTTTTATCATCTCAGTGCCACACAAATGACTTCTCTGCCATGTTTTTTTTTTAATTTAAATTAGAAACAATCTTGTTTTACGTGTCAATCCCAGTTCCCTCTCCCTCCCATTCTCCCCTGCCCCCCACCAGACCCCTATCCCATCCCCTTTTTGCTCCCCAGGGAGAGTGAGGCCTTACATTGGGGATCTTCAAACTCTTGTCACATCATTTGGAGCAGGGCCTAGGCCCTTCCCCATGTGTCTAGGCTAAAAGAGTATCTCTCTATATGGAATGTGCTCTCCAAGTCCTTTCATACACTAGGGATAAATACTGATCCACTACCAGAGGCCCCATAGATTGTCCAGGCCTCCTAACTGACACCCACATTCGGGGGTCTGGGTGGGTCGTATGCTGGCTTCCTAGCTATCAGTTTGGGGTCCATGAGCTCCTCCTTGTTCAGATCAGCTGTCTGTCATGGTTCTTATCTTTCAGTTATGGCTTCTTCTTCAACACCAACTTAATACTGCCAGGTCTTGAAATTTCTTTCACAAACAAATCAGTCCATTGTCTTCAGACTTAGCTTCAGTTTAGTTCTTAGAATAAGGATAGAATATATTCAGATGCTTTGCCAAAATATCACACAGAACAGCATCCTGTTCCAATTCCTGATGGCGTGCTTGTTCCCCTCTGAAACCTCACGAGCCAGCCTTACACTGTCCATGTTGCTCTTGGCATTCTTATCTTCCAAGCTCTCAAAGGAATGGCCCGTTAGTCTTGGCTCAAAGCACTCAATGGCTTTTTCAGCCCAAAGTCCCAAAGTCTTCCACACCCCTCCCACTAAGCAACTTCCAAAGACCTGATAGTCACACGTTAAAGTTTATCATAGCAATGACTCTGTCGGTACCAGTTTTGGTTTTTTTATTGTTGTTGTTGTTGTTGTTTTCGTGTGTGTGTGTGTGTGTGTGTGTGTGTGTGTGTGTGTTTTGTATTAGTTTCTTTTCCTGTTGATATGATAAAACACCTGGCAAAAGTAAGATAGTGGAGGAAGGTTTATTTGAGTTCACTGTTCCAAGTTACAAATCCATTGTTGTGGGGCTGTGATAGTGGTGGCATCTTGGGACAGCTGGTCACGCCGCATCCATAGTCAAGAACACAGAAGAATGAAATCATATACACACGCTTCCTAGTGCTCAACTGGGTCTCTCCTCTGCACTCAGCCTAGGGCCTGGCCCTAGAAAATGGTGCTTCCCACAATCAGGATGGGTCTTCGTGCCTCCGATTAACCCAAGTAAGAAGATCTGCCATAGATAGGCCGGCAAGGAAACCCAATCTAGACAGCTCCTCATTAACTTTCCCTTCCCAGGTGATTCTAGACTGAGTCAAGCTCACAGTTAAAACCAACCATACAAATTTACCATTACAGAATGATTCTATAGGGCAATAAATGACTTTGGATAAACACAGAGAGCTCATAAGCCTGATGCCTTGTAAGTCAAACTTGCAGAAGTTGGAATTGAGAGGTCCAGTGCTTCTCATTATTAAAATTTGCAAGGGCATGCTGAGTCATCCACCCAGAGTGATGAAAAGTTACATGCTTCAATTTTATTATAAGTTTATCATCAAGTCCTACTGACTGCTAAATAAATAATTAGAATTAAATATAAAAAAATATTTGGCCCTTTTGATGCTTCAGAGTAACAGAACCCCAGACATTATAGGATAAGCGGTATTAATAAGTTCCATCTCACAGCATCCATCTTCTTGGTGATCACCAGAAACTCCAGTTTGAAGTTGGAGTTCTATCTTATGCTGTGGGAAGGTGATCCTCCTTAGTTTAGCTTTCTTGTGGTCACACATTATACTCAACGTTGGAAATCTGAAGTAACTGTTTCCTGCAGAAGGTCACTGCAGTGGTCATTGCACCTAAGGAGGAGGTGACAATGCTTTTTTCCTCGATGCCTAAGGTGACCTGACATTACTGGGTACCAACAAGGAGATGGATATAGACCCAAGTCACATCCATGCTTCAGCATGCTTAGTTCTCACAGCAGTCTTAAAAAGACAAGGGTATGGATTACTCCACTTTACTCGTGAGAAAATGGCCTAGCAAGACAGAGTAGAGATGGGTATAATGCCTCTCAATTCCTGCTCAATGCAAGTAGCTTGCTAATATATGTGTCTGTGAACAGCTTCTGGATCTGCCAATTCATCCCCCAACCTTCCTCAAAACCCCTGCATGCATGGGGCCTGAATCTACCCAACAGGTGACCTTCCAAAGGCAAACTATAGTAGCAGTAGTGTGTCTATCATTGTGTGTGTGTGTGTGTGTGTGTGTGTGTGTGTGTGTGTGTGTGAACTAGTGCAGATTGTCTTAGTGCTAAGAGCAAAGAATTGAGAAGAACTGTGCAGGAATCCCTAGACCTTATTCAGCAGCTGGTGGTGCTCTGTGTGATCCCATTCTATTATCTTATAAGCTTCAATCTTCATAAGACATAAAGGATCGTTCTGGGGACAGGCCTGCGAACTGTCCCACAGGCTCAAACAAAAGCACTGAATAAAGCCAGTTTGGAGGGTACTGCTTGCTTTTGTACAATTTCTACCTGGAGTTGAACAAAGGAAGGTGAGACTGAGATAGTGATATTAGGAGTCAGCATGATTGGAAACTTTCTCAAAGGCACATTTTTAGAGAGTTGAACCTAAGCTACCAGCTCTCCTAACCTGTTGCTAAGAATGAGTGGAAATGTCATCCTCTGGTCAATTAGTGCAGCTGTGAGAAAACCCCGAGCCAAAAAAGAAACCTAGCCAACCAGGGACTACAGGGAGATTTCTTTAGGACCAGAGGCTTGAGGACTTGGTCAAAGAGCTTAGTACTTCTGCTACAGACAGACAGATAGGAACTTGCATTTGGATTGCTGTTTTCTACTTACAAGTTGTGTGACCTTGCAGATGTCTAAAAAGTCTTTTGCAGGTGGTTTATAAACATAAACATTTCAACTTTCTAATACACATTAAATTCATAGTACTTAATCTATATTAATACTATATATTTCATTTTTATTTTAATCTTTCTCAAAATCTAGTTTCTCACAACTTAATCACATTTTACTTTTAGGGTTTTCTCCCTTTATATCTCCTTAAAGTTCCTTTCAGGTTCCTATGACAATATTTCTTCAGCAATTGGCATTACTGTTCACGAGCATGAAAATATTCCGACTGACCATCCCTAATACATGCATGTGAAAGTAAGATTAACTATCTGGCCAGAGTCTATGGTTACATGGAGTTTCTGAAATCAACTTGATATTATCTAGATCCTTCAAGCTTTCTGTTGTTTTCAGCACAAGAATCCATGTAAAAAACAAATATAACTTTCAGATAAAGACTTCTGTGTCATGGCAGTACTTACAACAGTGAAAACACTGGAAGGAAATAAAAGTATCAGTGATGTTTCAGGGTACAAACTAAGAAAATGAAGTCAATTACAGAAGTGAATATCATATGCTCCTTAAATAAAGACATTTATAAAGCTCTGCTTATAACACTGGGTGGTGGTGGTGCATGCCTTTAATCCCAGCACTTGGGAAGCAGAGACAGGTGGATATCTGTGAGTCTGAGGCCAGCCTGGTCTATAAAGAGACACAGAGAAACCCTGACTGGAAAAATTAAAAAAAAAGATTTGCTTATAACAAGCAAACACACTGTTCTTCCAAGTGGAAAAAGGAGATGGACACACATTACAGTTTGGTCATGTAAGGTGTTTTTGCATATGCATGCATAGAAATAGTGAGATGTGGACATAGATGAAAAGAAACAACACAATGCAGTGTTTGTCCCAGAGAAAACCAGCATGTGCATGCTGGGCAGGAAGTTAGAATTTACTGTCTCCCATCATAGAGGGATGGCTCAGGCTATTGAGATGTATTGATACTATATTTAGAAAAAATATGTGGCTTCTTGGCTAAGAACACAAGACAGACACTATCACTCTTTATAGGCTGGCATTTTAAGAAACAAGCTGAAGGTCATTTTTCTGGACAGAGTAAGTGTAGAATTAGGGTCCCTCCTATACAGTATTCCACTTACGTGTTGAATTTTTTTCTCCTTCTGCCTCGACTTAATATAAACGTTCATGGAAAAATAGAATGGAATAGTAACTACATAGTAGAAAATGGCCTGGCATTTCTGGTCTGATGAGGTAGCTCAGTTGATAGGGTGTCTGCCTAGCATGAAGGACGTTCTGGCTTCAATGCCCAGTAATGCATGGTGGCACACACCTGTGATCCCAGCATGCTAAAGGAGGAGGCAGGAGGATTAGTTCAAGATCATCCTCTGTGCTATAACAAGTTTGAAACCAGTCTGGCCTATAGGAGCTTCTGTATCAAAACAGGGGAGAAAAGGAAAAGAAAAAAAAAACATCAAAACACCAGGGCTTATCCTTAAAAACTTAAAAGCACACGGTGGACAAACAGATGAACAAAATGAGGTGTGTACTCTGGAAGCTGCAGAGGAAGATTATGATAGGAGCCAAAGCACAGATGAACCTTGAGAGCATGTTAAGTGAAATAAGCCAGATGGAGAAAGCCAGAGGTTTTATTCTTCCACTTGGATGAGATTCCCAGTCACACTCATAAAGGCAGAAAACAGATGAGATGATTGGTTGTAGTCAGGGAGGTATGACCACAGGCGAGATGGAAGAAAGCAGAGTGGCCACCGAGACCTGGAAGAGACGGGATGGATGGAAGGTGCTTAATGGTGTAGGGTGGCAGTTTCATGAACCAAATATGTGGTGGCGAGGGTCGTGCAATGATGTGAATATACTTGGTATCCCTGAATTGAACACTTAAAAGTAGATCATGCAATTTATATAGTTTGCCATAATTTGAACAATAGAAGCATAAATGTGTCTGTTTGACTGGTGGATCAAGCAATTTCTCAAGTCCTTAATAATTTGTAACAAAACCATTCTTTTTTTTTCAGTTCATCATCATCATAATTTATGTAACTTTACTCTTCTTGTTAACACTAACCAACATTTACATGGTGGTCTTTATAGTATTTCTGTGTTTGGTATTTTATGCAGGCTATGTAATCTAATGTGCTGAGACATAAATAATATCATCCCTATTTGGCAAAAGAAAAAGGCACTGGCTCAGGGAGGTGTTTGCATGGCTAGTGAATGTCAGAAGAGCTGGGCCCCTTCACATACCTCACAATGTGGCTGTTGCTTTGTGAGTAATTCTGGGGACCAGGTCCCAACTTGCCCCATAGCACCAAGCACCTCAAAACTACTGTCATTTGTTTGCTAATTCCCTGCTGTCCATGGCCATTGTCACACCGATGTCACCCAACCACAAATAGGCATGACTCCCTTAACTGTGCTGCTTCTCAGCTCAGGCAGTGTGAGCTTTTTGCTGGCTTCTTGTGGTTCTATGTAATAAAAACTAATTGAGGACCAGCAAGGTGGCCGAGGGATAAAGGAGCTGCCATGTAAGCCTGAAGAAGAACTGAGGGCAATCTTTCGAATCTGTATAAAATTAGAAAGAGAGAAGTAATTCAGCGAAGTTGTCCTTTGATTTGTACACGTGCACCAGAACGAGCATGTTTACACACATACCACACACACACACACACAGACACACACTAATAATAATAATAGTAAATGTAAAAGAATAAACATATGCTCCCTAGATCAGCTGCTACTCTAGATCCTGGGGCTTCAGAGAGTTAAGGAAAAAAGAGTCTCCTGCTTTCTGGACCTTACACTCAAATGAGGGTAAACAGAAATAATCATGTAAACAACTGTGATTAAAATAATCTCAGGTGACTAAGAATCACTAAGGAGAAACTCACACATGAAAACACAGGTTGTGGTGGCTGGGCTACTGTGAGTGGCTGGGTGATGAAGGAAGATGAATTAAAAGGAATGGATAAGGAGATGGAGACATTCCAGGTAGAGACTTGAAGCTAGAGTGAACTTGACAAGATTAACCCTAAGAATCTGGCGGGAATGCAGTTCATGAGGACAACTATAGGGGTTGAGGTTGAAGGGGCAGGAGGCTTCACTGTGGCCAATATTGTAACCATAACAAGGAATGTGGGTTTTATCAAGATTCTCTAAGCCATTGGAAGTGCATTGGTGATTAGAGTAAGGGTTAGGGTGTGCTTTTTCTGACTGGTGTCTTGAGTTGGAGGTATATCAAGATTAGGAACAGAACTACTATTCCATTGTGGTGGATCTGAAAGCTGATTGAACCTGTAAGGCACAGAGCCCAATGGGAAATGGCTAGGTCCTTAGATGCTGACTCCAAAATGACTAATGTAACCATTGTGGGACATTGGTTAATTTCTTTTTTTTTTATATATTTTATTTTCCAGTTTAAATTTAGATAAGAAACAAGGTTGCTTCACAAGTCAGTTCCAAGTCCCTCTCCCTTTCCCTCCCCTCCTCCCGTGCCATCCCCCCAACCCCCCCCCGTTATCCCCTCATTCCCCCAGGGAGGGTGAGGCCCTCCATGGGGGTGTCCATAGTCCGTCATTTCATATAGGGCAGGGCCTAGACCCTTCCCCAAGAGTTCGGGGTGAGAGTGCACCTCACATTGTTCTATGGGAGTCCAAAGTCCGTGTGTATACTCAGGATGGGTACTGATCTGCTGCCCAAGGCTCAATAGATTCCCTAGGCCTCCTCAGTGACACCCAGATTCAGGGGGTCTTGATCAGTCCCATGCTGGATTCCCAGGCTGATGCCTGGGATTCAAGAGTTAACCTTTGTCTGGTCAGCTGTTTCTGGGGGGTTAAACCAGCCCAGTCTTAATCCCTTTGATCATCAGTCCTCCCTCTCTGTTACTGGCTTTCTTGAGTTCAGCTCAGTACTTAACCAAGGGAGTCTGCCTCTTCTTCGATCAGCCACTAAATAAAGTTTCTGTTTCCCAGACTCTCTGGCCATAGGATTGTAGGCTGGCACTCCCCAGATCTATGTCTAAAATCCATATGTGAGAGAGTACATGCCGTGTTTCTCTTTTTGTGACTGGGTTACCTCACTCAGGATGGTTTCTTCTAGTGTCATCCATTTGCCTGCGAATCTCATGATTCCATTATTTTTTTCTGCTGAATAGTACTCCATTGTGTAGATGTACCACATTTTCTCTATCCACTCTTCGGTTGAGGGACATCTAGGTTGCTTCCAAGTTCTGGCTATTACAAATAAAGCTGCAAATGTGGGTTTTATGAAAAGATAAAGCCTGCCTTCTGAATCTCTCTCCCTCCTTATTTCATGACATGATCTCTTCTGCAGTGCACTGTCAGTGTGATATGGTCCACTACATGGCCCTCATCAGAGGCCAAACCAGTGGGACTGACTCACTTCAACCTTTGACCTTTAACTTTTAAAGAACTGTGATCTGAATAAATATCTTTTCTTTGTAAAGTATGCAGCTGCTGGCATTTTGTTATAGTAAATGTGATGGTTAGTTTTAAGTGTCAAGTTGTCACAACTTAGAATGTGCAGGAAGAAAGTCTCAAATGAGTAGGTGTCTTTATCAGGTTAGTCTGTGGACATGCTTTTCTGGGGGGAACTGTCTTGATTGTTAATTGATATAGGAAGATGCAGCTCATTGTGGGTGGCACCATTTCTTAGGCTGGGCCCTAAATTACATAGGACAGGAGAAAGCTAGATAAAGTAGAAGCAGAACAATGGGGTTGGCTCTGGTGGAACTACCCATCTCAAGGTTCCTCATGTTCAGTGTCTGAGGCTACCAGTACCGTGGCTTCCAGGAGACTGCTAACACAGGAGACACACCACACAGTCCCTCTGCTGTTCCATGCACTCAACTCTAGCTTGAATATGCTGGGTTTAGGGGATTTCTTTTAAACTTTCAAAATGACTTGGGGAAAAAAAAGAACTGAAAGGCTGTTGGACACCAGATAGCAGTTCTTAAGCCAGGCTTGATGAGTTACGTGTAAATGAATCAGAACCATGTGCCGTAGACCTCTCTTCCCAGGCACTCGGTTATAAAAATGAAAGGGATTGGGGGACTAGGGAAAACACTGCTGGCTTTTGCAAGGACCTGAATGAGAACTTCACAGAAGGAAGGGCCCCAAACATGGTGTGTTTTTTTCTCTCCATCTCTAATTTCTTTCATCTCCAGCTTTGTGAGAGCTGCTTGATGTATGTGACATTCCAAGGCACTTTCCCCGCAGACACTGTGTCCTGGTATTCCCTGTGTCCTTGCCAAAGGACTTGTTATGCTGTGGTTAAAACTATGCCTCACCAGAGCCATTCTGACTTATAAAGAGTTCACAGGCTTTATTCTCATGACACTCAGGCTGCTGATAGCAGGAATGGAGATTTTAGATCACACCACTGCCTTGGGTAACTGGGAGAGGGTGTTAGTTTGGTAGCGTGTGGAACTCACACAGACTCTGAGATCTTGGCCAGGTCAGTGTTGCAGATTACAATGTCTGCTTTGCTTTCTCATCTTCTGAATGAGAGCTAGTCTCTCCCCCAAGGTCATGAGTGGTTCTGGAGCACTGTATACGTTGAAGAGCCCTTACAATTAAGATGGATGATTCCAGAGAATGTTCCAGAAAGGTTAACAAGGGCTTCACACAGGTTCTTCCAACTAGTTTGAGAGTGAAATACATTTGTATCCTCTTCTGTTTTTGCTGTGAGAGGATCTGAGTAGCATCTAGGTTAGACTGATATTAGAAAAGAATTCATAAACAGAATCTACCTGCCTGCCATGCCTCAGAACCCTAGGAACTTAGAAGTTGGAGAGTTTTCTGAGAATCTCTTTATTTAACACTTAATAAATTCTAAAATAAAGATAAACTAAGTCTGTGTTTATGGTGGTGCACACCTTTAATCTCAGCACTTAGGAGCAGAAGTAGGAAGATCTCCATGTGTTTGAGGACAGTATGGTCTACATATCAGCCAGGCCTATGTAGTGAGAGCCTATCTAATAGAAAGATGAAATAAATAAGTAAGCAAATAAATTATGCCAGTCACACAAGCTAATGACTAGACTAAGTCATCCAACAATCACACTAAAGGAGTCATGGTGCCTAAGCTGAGAGAAAAAAAGACACATTCTTAGCGGAGTGTTATTACAAAGAACAGGCCAATTATTCTAGAGTATTTTATTGTGTCTATTTATTAATATATGTCATTGTTTATATACCAACACCTGTGTGTGTGTGTGTGTTAAGTTTTTAGCCCTTCCTTGAGAACCTGAGCCCACGATTCTAGCTGAGTCAGGCACTCCAAGGCTCTGATTTGAGCTCCTGGAACAAGGATTCATGTGTCACCTTATAAACAGAGCCAGCCACAGAACTTCTATAATGTTTAGTACATGAACAATGGGTAAGAAGGCAGGGTCACAAACCAGGGAGAGTGTTGGCCTTCAGCATGGAGACTTGAGATAATTGATATCCCTTTCCTACATGAAGAGCGGTGCTAAATATTATGTCAGTAGACTGGAGAAAATAGAGTCGGAGAGAAGAATAGAGCAGAGAGAGTCATATGATGGTTAACTCACCTTTGGATATCCAGATAACATGAAACAAGAGAATTCTTTCTCCCAAAGGGATTTCTGTCACTTTCACATACAAACGTTGACTACAATGGGCAAGGAGCTTGGCAGAGTTGTTAGTGTTCAGTGATGGAGTTGTATAGGTGGATGCAGATGAATGAGTCATTTGTGGAAGCCATTAGGGTCTTGGAAATGTTGTTTGCTGGGCCTCTACATGGGATGGGGTGAGGTCCATGTGCTGAGTAAAGTAGCAGAATAGGCAGTCACCATTGGTCTTGTCTGAAAAGAAAGAAGGCCAGCATCCATCTCCCCATTGTACAACCTCACTCCTATTTACTGTCCCCAGTACCTAAAAGATGCACCTCAGAAGACCATTATTTAGATGATGTCTATAGTTCTCCAGGCCTGCTCAGTGGGATTCTGGCTGCTCTGGGTCCCATGGTGTCCCAGTGAACACAAACATGCTTTATTTTTTTCTTTAAGCTTTAACATGTTCTCAGACTCTCATACAGGCAGTTGGAACACAGCTAACTTGCTTAGAGACCTCTGTTTAGTTTTCCTTTGCTTGGAAAAGACTTTCCTAAGAACATCTTTGAGAGACAGAAGGCTAAGACATTGTCCCCCCCCAAAAAAACCCTGCAAAGTCATTTTTCTTCATTCCACAAAACACTGGAGAAACTTTGGATAAAATAATGCATGGGCTTTAAAAACAAATTGATGAGTGACATGGAAACACTGTTCGAACAGCTGTTCCTATTGACATCAGCAGAAACTGAAGGCCCAGCATGGAATCACAGCACTTGACGGGGATGACTGGCCACACCAGACTAAGGCCATGCAGCTGAGATTATAGATTCTCTGGAGGGATGGCTGACAAATCAAGACCACCAGTGTTCACAGGAAGGGCTGTCACTTGAGATGAATCCTATAAGCTGAGGTGGGGTCTTGAGTGGCAAAGAGGAAGGGTACAGTGACTTTGTGGTCAGGGGGTGAGATGGGGAAGTGAGATAAATGGCTCAGGTGGATGCACTATGAGTAATATCCAACCAGGATGTGTCTTGAATGTCCAAGAATTAGATTTAGATGTCAGAATTTTGAAAAGGTAGAGGTCCTAACAGTGCTATTCCAGGAAGACTCAACTCCGAAGACTATGGGTCATAAATGAAAGGAACAATATACAGTTGAGGGTTCAGCATGATTGTATTTCTAACCCCAACATTCAGACCAAACTCAGCACAAGTAAAAAAAATATTAAGGCAACCACATCTCATCATTTATTGAGTGCAAAAATCCTCTACTCTTGTTTCACAGAAAATCCTGGAGCAACATCTCTGAGACTTTTTTGACTACCGCTACTCAATCAAATACTATTTCTTTGAGTGATTGGTTGTTCTGTGTAGGCAATCTGCCACTTGGCCTCCAGGTTGTGTGGAGTCCTTTTTGGGTTCCACAATCTTATGTCATAGCTAAAAACCCAACCTTTTAAAACATACTATTTAAATCTTGGGTGCATTCTCAGTCTATAACCTGTAACTTCCATAAGATACATGAACTTCTTACAATACTTATCATGATTTTTAAATAATGTTAAATGAGCCTAGAAAGAGAGTAGTGAAATAGAGAACAAAATGGTAGAAACTATTCAGGCAGGCTTTGATAGTGACATCACACATACACAACACAACACACACACACACACACACACACACACACACACACACACGCACACACACACACACTAACAAGTAAGGCATGATAAGACTCAAGCCAGAGGGCCAGAGGCAGAACGTGGGATAGGATTATGCTGCTTATGCAAGTCTTTGTATCTGAGTGAGGAGAATACCAGTAGGTTGTGTGTATCTCCAATGAGAGGAACCATGGGAGATACACGAGCCATAAGGGAGGGTTTTGAGGCCATCTTGCTAATGACCAATGTAGTAACTTAAAAATGAGAAAATGGAATCCCAATAAAGTTCATTTCTCCGAGGTCAGAGAGGATGAGAGCGGAGGTTAGAATAACTAAATCTCCAAGTGACGTCAAGCTCCACTGCTACACGTGCCATGGACTTCAGTGGCAATTGCCATCAGGTCCTTCTATAACCTTGATTACTGCTGTGTATCAAACGATGCAACCGCTCCAGTATTACTGTTTGTGTCTTGTAAATTTGCTGAGGGCTGCAAGTGTGGGGTGAGTTGTCTAGTTATCCCAGGAACTTTTGACTTCACAGAACTCAGGAGAGCGCAGATTTTCCTGGGTAATCTCCCACACCAGTGGTGAAGCAGCAAAAGAACCAGTGGGCCAACTGCAAACTCTCTGGATCTTTTTTCTCCTATCACAGTGAGCTGAAAACACCAAGGCTGCTGGAGAGTCCTTAGACTCCTCTCTACATTTGGGAGACCTGAGACACAAGCTTGATCCATGATGCATGAAAAATGCCTGTGCCAGGCCAGGCCGGCATGCAGCCAGAGGGCCAGGGTGTTCATGTTTCAGAAACAAGGGCAATGATATCCATGGAATCCCACAGCAGAGGAAGTGCGGCTCCAGCCTACTGCGTAAGTTACACTCTACAGCTTCTTCAGAGACAACACAAACCCACTGTGGTCACTCGACCTCGATCTGTGGCTTTCCCACCAGGGGTTTGGCCCACATTTATCAACCATTTTCCCATTTGTGAGCAGCATCCTATGAGAAATCTGAATCTCCACCGCCATCTTCCCTAGTGTGGCTGTGTAAACTGGCTGGAAGACTGTCCCGAATGGGACGCTTTTCTTTGCACCCTTTGAACTTTACAAAATTCAAACACAACCCAGTCATGTTCTCAGCGCTTGATGGCATCAGCCTTATTGTTGTTCCTTGGCCCCTGCAATGAGGTCTTTCCATGCAGCCTCTCGGGATGGAGGACGCAGTATGGCAGCAGGTATCACAGAGACAATGACAAACGAGGAAGGTGTCAAGAGAGACTATACAAATAAACAGCTGTGTGCTTACGAGTACAGCTTGAAGACCTCAGATCTTTCTCTCTTCCTCTGTTTTTATTCCCTCCCTCCACAACAGAAGATTAAGTTTGCTGTGAATATGAGCTGATGAAAAGAATTCAAATGGTACTTTGAATAGGACCCCAGTCAGACCCACAGGAGGGCTACAAATTGTGTTTGGAGACACCAGTCTCCTTTGCAGAAAGCGAGCATTAAACCCACATATCTTCTTTCTATAAGGTACTAACTTGTAAATTAACCTTTAATGGTGTATAAATGATGTTCTGAAAGAACTGCTTATGCAGCTATATTTATGATCTAGAAAATTGCAAATATTTACAAGATTACAGGTGTTAATGGTCTGTCAAAAATGTTTGTATATTGTACATACATTAAACCCTGGGTTCAGACCACCCTGGTATAAAAGACCACCACTCTCTAGGCCCATATAGTGTTTCACTTTGATTCCATATATGCCAATCCCTATAATTAGCCTGCTCCCTAATATAGATCAAGTCTACTTTATAGGGAATTCTCCCGATCGTTTTCATTTCATTTAAATCCAGCACCCAGGCAGCCTATGTAAACTGTTTACTAAATGGTCCAGGATGGCCAATCGATCTTAGGTCAGCAGGAACCTGTGAACTTGTCCATCTTGTTTCAGAACGGGCACGGAAATAAAATTAAGCAGATCTGTAAGCTTCCAGGTCCTGCCTCTATGCTGAGTTTGGCCATTTTGGAACCCTAAAAGTACACAAGCCAGGGGTGTATATATCTCTTTTCAAAAGCTGTGTACTCATTACAGCAGCATTTAGCCAAGGCGGTGACAATGGCGAGGGACCAGAAACAAAGGCAAAGAAATCCCTTTCCCTCTCACAATTGTGACCTACAATGGTGGCCCTTGTGACTAGTGTGTCTCTGAAGGATCTTGCATCTTGCCCTCTTCCCAGGCGTGTGAGGGCGTGGCAGGAAGCAAAACAAGAAAAGGTCACAGGCTCTTTTGAAATGGCTCCCCTCCATCTCGGTTTCTTATCTCATTTGCACTTTTTCATTAATGTCAGAGTGTCTCCAGGGATGTCTGGAGATGACTGCTCCCCTAAGCATTTGCTAAGGCTGTCTGCTTTGAAGAAATTCACACAGCAAGCTTATTGGGAAAATGCTAAGCGAGCTGCCTTCCCACACAGCACTATGGTTGCTGGAAGTCCTGGAGTGAAAAACAAAAAAAGGATAACACTAGAATCTTTATATAGATCTTCAAATAATAGCTGCTTCCCACACACCACGCCCACACCCGACCCTCACAAACATAGCAGGAACAACATCCAATCAGTTTTGCTTTGAGCCCTTTCACTAGCCTTGACCAAGCGTGCTTATTTTCTTGAAAACAAACTAGGTGCTTGGAAGGTTGCAGTGGATTTAAAACCTTTGAGGTCTTGGACTGAATAGGTCCCAAATGAGTTGACAGCCCTAGATAAAGGAGAGGGACTGATGAACAATCTGACTAGTCAAGTAGTAATCAGAGAGAAAGTGGCTTCCACAAGGATCTTTAGTCCCCTGGGGTGATTCTCAAAGGGCCTACTTCTTTTGACTTGCCTAGCATTTGTGATAGATTTGTCAAAACAATGCTAGGATTTTTGGCGGACTCTGAGGCAGAGCATTCCATGCTGCTATCCTGCACATCTGTCCACCTTAAGGTATGTCTGAGACCCTAACTGCTCTAGGATCATGAGTAAAGAGAAATGGGTTTCCCTGGGGGTGTACCTACCAGGCTAGCAACGCACATGGGGTCCCAGAGACAACTTGGTCCTGGAGATCTCAGAGACACTTAATTCATCCTCAAGTGCTGTTGACAGAATGTGTTCAAGGTGGATTTTTTTTGACAGTTTTTGATTATTCTCAAGATGAGGTAATTGCCTCTTAGAACTGCTTGTGATGATATACAGACAAGATAGTTCAAAATCTGGTATCTGCATGGACAAGAAGGGACAAAGGGAAGTCTGCTTTCAAGGTGTCTTGTGCAAGCGTCACCTTGCTCGACTCCAGTGCCAAGAAAGAAATTGAAAAAGGGAGATGTGGTGAGGGACAGAGTCTGATCTCTGTACACTGACCTCATCTGTTGATCCAGGAAAAAAATCAGTAGCCAAATGGCCAAATGTAGTTGTTCATTCAGGAGGGTTCCTCTTTTGTGAATAAAATTAGAGAAACGGGTGAGGTGATCTGGAGCCTGGGTGTTCCCTGGAGAGGTTGAAGAGGAGATGGCTGTCGCTGTCCCATTCAGTCCCTCTTCTCTGCATGGTGAGGTTGGTAGGCTCTGTGAGGGATTTGTCAATTGTTTCAAACTATTTCTTTTAACATTATGGGTTTGGCAAAAATCCCAGATATCCTTTACCAAGTACTTTCCACCGCCCCTCCCTCATTTTTAACTCCCATGTGTATGTCAAATGCAATCCGCATGTCACTGACTCATTTACACTCAAATCATCAAAAACCTTGCTTGGGATGGATTAGTTGATGCCCAAGGAGAAGGATTGTACCCCTTTAAAAGAGATGTTAGGAACCTTTTCCCCATCCCACTTCTATTTGCCAAGTGCAGTTCAAAGTAAATTCATCCCCTCTGCTCCCAGGCTCCCCCCATCACCAATTTTTTAATCATATTAGAAAAGGAAATTCCAAGGAACACTAAATTTGGGGAAATTCTTCATTCCATTCTCCCGCCTTTAAAAATCATGAGTATTTTAAGGAAATCTAATCCATATGCTTCTGATTCATTTACACTTAAATCATTAAAATGTTGTTTTGAACAAGCTGCTTGGTGTGCAAAATGACTCTGAACCTCTTTTTATCATTATTCCTTCAAGCTCTTTTCTCCAAAACAGGAAGCCACATTGAGAAAATCAAATATCTAAGAGTTTAAATTTGGCATGATCTTTCTGAGGCTGCTGTGGTTTAGATAAACCTAGTTCTGCCTGTTTTCCCATAGGACCCAGTGCAACACTCTGCATGTACAGTGAATGAATGCTCATAATTGCATGTAATCAGCTAAATTGCATCTTCAAGTAAGTTACTTCCTTTGAGTAATTTGAATGGTATGCCCCTCCCCCCTATGTATTCAGAAAGATAGTTCTACTAAATCTTCTGACCCTCAATATACCTGGTGGTAAGGTGGGATTTTAAAAGAAACCATATGCTGAGACACATGAAAGAAATGACCCGAGACTGTTATATTTGCCATAGCATGGACGAAAACCACATGGGATGTGTGTTAACTAGTCCTAGCTATCAACTGGCTAAAATCACTGAATTCTTGTCATTGGGCTTTCTGGTGTACTGGTTGGATAGATGCTGCTTTTTCTCCCTAGCCTGTGTGATGATGGAAATTCATCATCCATCTTTTGCTCTCTCTCTCTCTCTCTCTCTCTCTCTCTCTCTCTCTCTTTCCCTCTCTCTCCCCATCTTTTCTGTCTCTTTCCTGAGTCTAATGGTATAAATTCGACTATGATCACCCTCTACCCTCATTTTCTAGAAGAAGCAAGGCAACACTGGGTTTTGGATATTGACAGCCTGACCCCAAAGCCAGGCTCCTTTGTCACATTGATCAAAACTCAGATACTTTTATGCAGAGATCTGGCATGTCATGTACACTGGTCTCTCCCTTGAAACAGTTTGCATGTTAAGGCCATGCTGCTCTTAATTCTCAAGTGCAGACATGATGACTTTGATTGAAGCCATAGAGAGCTAAGATGAACTTGCAGGTGGCTCTTTTGCTAAAGGACAGTGGGTTACATGAGCACTGTGTAACAGAGTCTATTTGGAAGTCACCTTCACCATTCAGTAGTTGATGCTTAGAGAACTGCTACTTAATCTATGTCCATTACCTCAAAAGTGGAGATAATAATAGTATCCCCATTGATAAAACTGTTCTGAAATGTCCTAAGGCACTCTGTGTAATAGTGTCTATATATAATAGATACTCAGCAGATCACAGCTAATCATTTTCTGCTCTCTAAGTAGACACTCTTTGTCTCAAACACTTGAGAGATTTCATCAGGACAAAAGAACATACCTACCATGTTATGGACAAAGAGGCTGGCAGTAGCTCTGTTGGCAGATAGTTTGTAAGTGCCCATTCAAGGGCACACAGGTTCCATGTGCACCTGGTTTGTCTGTACAAAGCACAGGGATGCCTGCACAGGGTCCCCAGGAACACTCTCACACCCTGTGGAGGTGTGAATGCAAAGCAGAGACACTGACACGGACACCAGACACCATCACCAACACTGACAGCAACACCAACAGAGGAGCACAGCGTTGCAGCCACTACTCCATCCTGCATTTCACACCCCTCACTCCTGCTGTCTCTGAAATACAATTGTCATGCCATTAAGGGACATTAACATTTCTAATCTAGACCATGAGCTGTGAAAGTTTCTGAAAGTTCACCTACAAGGTGAGGCCATCTGAAGCCTATTAGAATTGTAGAATGGAGATTTCATGGAGAATCAAAGTGCCCCTATCATTTTAATAAAAGCATCATGTGCGCCCAAATGCAGAGGTAAGAAAGAACAACTCTGCATGCCCTTTCTTCCTTGGCTCTTCTTACTCTGAAACCTTAAACCTCTGAGAGCAGGGCCTCTCTCAGCTCTGTCACCAACTGCTGTGTCACAGAAGCCACTATCATTGTCTACATGTTCTTAGGGTTGCCAACTAGGTGGGGGTGGGGTGGGGATACTGAGGTCTAGTGCAGTATCTGAAATGGACCAGGGCAAGCATCTGGCAGCGTGCTCTTGGGAAAGGGTCAGAGGTTGATGGGAGGCAAGGACTTCTGAGGTGACCTAACAAGGCATGCTTCCACTCTGATGCTAGAGTCCTCTCCCCACGCTTCAAATATTGCTTGGCAAAATTCTGTGGCAACCTGTTTTCTACATGCAGGGTGACACATCCTTTAAAATTAATTTCTTGACTTGTCCAAAGGAAACTACGGCTCTGCTTGTTCCCCTGGTGCCAAACATCTGGATGAAGGCTGGGGGAGCAAGTCCCCCGAAGAGGCCCCATGTCCTCTTTTTCTTGTGGCCTGGAGGGTCAGTGACTGAGAAAACAGGCAAGAGTTCTATGAGGGCATCATCCAGGAGAGCAGCTGAGGGTAGGCTGTGGGGTTTTCTACACCATTGGGAAAAGCTTCCGCCACGTCATCTAGGTGTCTGCATGCTCTGTGGGTATGGGATCTTGCCTTGTTTCCCAGATTGTTGAAAATGGCAAAGACTATTAGTGTTTAAGGGCCAGCAAATACCTAGCACATGACACTGATGTGGTCTTAAAGTTTTATCTACAGCCAGAGCCGTAAGGATAGCGATTCCTGTAGGCTCTCCTTCTTGATGACTGGTTATCTCTACCCCAGTTCCACTACCATCACCACCACCATCACCACCACCACCACCACCACCACCACCACCACCACCACCACCACCACCACCACCATATTCATTATTATCATCAGCAAAAGCAATTGAATGCTTACTGTAATTCAGGCACCATACAAAGAAATGTGTATGACCTTTTCATTTATTTATAATGACCCTTTCAAGTTGGTCCCACTACAGTATTCTATTTGTCAATAACGAACCCAAAGTAGTTGAATTGATCAAGGTTGCCAAGATAGCAAGGGGGCAGACCTAGTACTTGACTCACAGCCTACAGTGGCTAGCATGCAGTTAGGCAGTCCTTGTCTACTCTGAATGAATGGACGAATGAATATATGCACATATAGCAAAAGCCTAACTCGTTTCACTTTAGGGACTCTTTGATCATCTTGGGAGAAAGTAACATTGACAAAAGAGCTAGAATTGGACTTGAATTACAAATAAGGCACATTCTTGGTATATGGCCTTAGGCTGGTAGTGTTATCAGACTTAAGGTCTCATCCTGGAGCCCTAACAAACCAAATTTGGCATTGCCATATGAAAGTTAAAACAGCCAAATTAATAGTTAAAAGCAGAAAGAGAGAATTTATTCACTGTGGCATGTTGGGGAGAGGTACAAAGAAATCCAGCAACACCCCCACAAGCAGTCGCTTGTGGCTCATTAGGAGTATGTGGTCAAACCTAAATAAGCTGAGACCCTAATTCCATAACTAATTAACTATGAATGTAATTATCTACCTATAAAATGGGAACATGAACTATTCTCTAGATTTATTATAAGAATTCTTTGCTGTTTTATTTTTTTTGAGACATGGGGTTTTGACCTTTGTGTCTGAGGCTGGTCTTGAACTCCTGATCCTTTTGCCACCACTACCCAAATGTTGAAATTGAAATGTACACAACAGGCGTAAAATTTTTACAAATAATCTGTAAAGTGCTTTTTGTATAGATGGTCTTGACTACTTGTTATATATTATCTATTACTATCTGAAATGTTGGGTTGCTAGTTGGATATGGCCTTAGGCTGTCATTCAAAACTATGAACAGGCAGTCTCCCCTCCTGTTCCTACCTTCTGTCATTTCAAACCTACAGAATGTAAGATGCCCCCTCTTTTATGCTTCCCTCCACATTTGAAGCTTCCCATAATAGGCCCACAGCCTTCCTTTCATGAAGACAAGGAACTGGAAGACAGTGGACTTGTGTCTGCCAAAGGGAAAATGCCCAGGTCATAAGAGACTAAAAAAGAAAAAAAAAGATTATTTTACAATTCACATAGATAAGAGATTAAACCCAATGCCACTTTCCTTCTCAATACTATGGTTTGACTTGAGTCCCTAGACATGCTTCTATTAATATCCACTGGGACTGTCCTCAGACTCACTCTAGCACTGGCTGTCTGCCATACTGTTTCCTGAAGGGACTCAAAATGTGTACACCACCCTTTGGGCTGGCTGCATTTTGCTCATGGTACATTCTTTCTTCTAGAAAATGTTTCTCCATAGAAATATGGATTCTATGAGTTCCTCATATTAGATCATGGAGGCTTAAATAGTAACATGAGGTGATTAAGCTACCTGAGTATGGTGATTAATTGTTCATGATTTATTAAAGCCACTGGAGATCAAGATAGCAGAGCAGCCATACTAGTTAGCCATAAAAGCCAGGCAGTGATGGCACACACCTTTAATCCCAGGACTCAGGAGACAAAGGCAGATGGATCTCTCTGAGTTCAAGGCCACCTAGGGCTACATGAGATTGAATCAGTCTAAGAGAGTAACAGAGATCGTGCTTTTAATTTTAGGACTCATGAGAGGTGTTTAAAACAGGAACAGGGTCTCAGTATCAGGCATTGGTTCTTCAACTATGGTGAGGACAGGAACTCCATTTCAGTCTGAGGTAGAAGTAATAGCTAGTAGCTTGGTTGCTTTGCTTTTCTGATCTTCAGCTTGAAGCTTGAACCACAACATCTGTCTTTGAGTCTTTTATTATTCATGCTACACCTGAGTATTTAGATCTGATTGTCTCAGATGGCCTAAAGCTTGACAAGTACATGCAAGAACTTTGTAACATATACCACCCTAGTGAGAAGTTGACCCTGCCTGTGGGTCACCCTGTCATAATGACCTTGCTTTGTTAATAGGTTTTCTTTCCACTGGGGGAAACAGATTCAATCTCCATGAAAAACTAACTGGTTCTAAATTTGTGTGATTAGTTCTGGTCACTCTGAGAACCAAAGATGAGGTGTGTATTTGTGTGTGTGTGTGTGTGTGTGTGTGTGTGTGTGTGTGTGTATTCAGAAACCTGTTTATCACAAAGACTATTGCTTCCTCTTTACAGAAGTCTAAAGGGAGCAATGGCAGACTGGGAAGATGGCTCAGTCTCACTGGTAATGTGTTGCTTTGCAAGCACAAGGACCTGAGTTCCATCCTCAGTCAGGAGCAGTGGCAAATGAGTACAACCTGTACCATGGGGAGATGGAGACAGGTGGATCCTCAGGGTTCACTGACTAGCTAGGCTAGCCCATATGATGAGTTCCTGTGAGAAAGCGTGTCTCAAAAACAGTACCTAAGGAGCAACATCGAGGTTGTCCTCTGATACACTTGTTCACACGTATGTATCTGCATCCATGTGTGCATGTACACACAAGTAGAGCATCTGCATACATGTGTCCTTCTTTGGGCTGAGTTTCCAGGCTTTATGCTTTATCTTGGGAGAGACCTGCCTCCAGGCCTTAAGTCCAACTAAGCTTAGTTATTACTTCCATTCCCCTCCCTTTCTCTTCTGCACCAATGTTCTTACAAGTGTGTTCTGAAGTTGCCAGGATTGTGGAGACACAGTCATCAGGGTGTCTACACCAAGCGCCATCAACATAGGCTGGCATAAAAATATCATCCCTGGCTTCCTTGGCAGTGATCAAGAGAAGAGTGAGAGGAGAGGCTACTGTCTCTGCTGTCTCCTCCAGCCTTAGGTCTTTCTGCACAGGTTGGACTTCTTTCATCCTTCACTCTTCCCTCCTAATCCTCCTTAACAGCAGCCCCTTAAGCCCTGGGATAGACTTCAGATGCCAATAGGTCTGGTGACAAGAGGCCAGACACTCATTGAGGAGTGAAGAGTCTGAGGGCTGCCACGTTCTTGCAGGCCCAGCCATGGCCGGATGCCTTCCTGCCAGAGCACAAGTCCTTTACCAGTCCCCTTTCCTACCATCTCCTCCTCGCATCCCAGGTTCAGGTACCAATGATTCAGGATCTTGTACAGTCCTTTCTTGATCTATTGGGTCTCTGTCTTAAAGAGCTGTGAAGCCCTGATGGGGGCTTTTCCTGAGCCTCTCTGGTGAGTCTGCTTTGCAGGAAGGGTTGAGAAGTACTGCTGCAACAATCCAAACCAGGGCCCACGTCTCCTGAGGGTCTTGTGGATGACAGGGGATACAACAGCACACAGTGCTAGAGAAACAAAGGGACTGAGACAGCCAGGGGCAGGGCACCCAGGGACATCCTATGGGAGAGGAGTGTGGCCATTCATGCCAGCTGTTGGACAATGGACACATAGCCTTGGAGAGTGGGCAACCATCCTTGGTACACTTGAATATGTCATCAGAGCAGCTCCATGACTTTCCATGGATAAAATCACTGGCCTTGGTTAACCTGCATATAGACTCATATTATTAGCCATGTAACACCATCTCAAGGTCATAATTTTAAAACCAGTGAGAACAGTTATACTCTGTACTTGATTAGGTACTGGAATGCTTCAAGATATTATATGAAACCAATCACCTGTGTTAATGGTGGGGCCAGGTAGAAGTTAGTAGAAGAATTGGTTTGTTTGCCTTTGATCTTCTGAACCATTCAGAGTACACATTCTCCTGAAATACTTTAATTTTTTTATAGAAAACTGCCAAATTGGCATTAGAAGAAGGTTTTTCCTCATATTTACCATCCGTGTCCATGACAGAATTCATGATCTTCACAGCACAAATGTTCCATTGCTCAATTGGCACTGAACACTTAGGCTTTAGGAGTACAGTTCTATAGGGTTTGGTCAGAAATGTAAAGATACTTATGGAGATGCCCAGTTACTTTAGTTAACTTTCATTGCTGTGACCAGATACCTGATGAGAGGACAGATTTACATGTGTTTATGGCTCCGAGGTTACAAGTGTCATGACAGAGAAGATGACCACATCTTGAGTGGCAGGAACTTTGTGGGAGGCTTGCTCACATCTCAGCAGAATCGGAGGCAGAGAACTCTAGACAGAACCAGGAACAAATATCCCCTTCCAGATATAGCCACCCTCCCCTCCACATCCAGTGTCCAACCTCTGCTCCCTACATCATTCCCGAAGGTCCCACAACCAACCAAAACAGCGCCACCAACTGGAGAGCAAGGTTCAAACATAGAAGGCTTTGGGAGGTATTTTACACACAAATCACAACACAGATGGGGGCAGAACTTGGCCTTTTGGTACCATACACATGGTCCCCAGACAAGACCATATAGTCAGTGAGCTATGCACTTGGACCACAGAACTTCAGCTTCCTGTTCTGGGGCTGTCATTGGCCCTGGCATCACATTCTCACTGGCATGCAGAACAGCTCAAGAGTAACTGGTCAAGATTTGCCATGGCTTTTCTAAGGACTCTCAGAAGAAGTGCCTCTGGAGCCCAGGAACACAGCACCCCCGTTTTCTGACTCACTCCCTTCCAAGAGCTGGATTTCCTTCTGTATCTTGTCACTAGAAGATACACTGATTGGTGGCCCAATTTTAGCGTCTGTATAAAGTCTAATGGATACGTTTGAGTTACCAAATCCATCTCACCTAATTTTTCTCGCTTCTGTTTCTCGCCCTAAATTCCCTCAATTACTTTCTGTAACTGTATATTTTTAAATTTCTTTGTGCATCTCAATTAAAAAAATGTTCTTAAGAAGCTAGAGGAAGGAAAACAAGTACAGATGGCCTAGCAATGCATTTAGATAACTCACTTGCAGATTTAACGTCTTTGTCATTCCTTTAAGGAGAAGAAGATACTGCCAAGGGTCTGATTCCTGTTTTTACCATTGGATAGGTGTGTGACTTTACACAGGGCACTTGATCCTCTCCAGGGATCAGTGATGAATCTGTGGGGTGGTTTACAGATTGAAGAAGTAGAGATACCTGGTTTCTGAGATCCTTTTCAGTAGCAAAGGCCTTAGATGGTCAATGAAGTTGGCTTTCCCTGTGTTCCTGTCATCACCCATGGAGAGTCTTAAAGGTAGGTAGGAGCAGCTTGTGGGTCTGAGTCCTGGGGATAAGTCGGAGTCTCATAGCAGCACAAGGAAACACCGGGTAGCAAACTGCGGGAGCCAATTTGATACCAACTTTAAAGGGTTTAAAATCTAAGGGACACCCCCAAAATTCATTCTCCTCCATAGCTAAGAGAGGGCATGGAGAGAGTGAGAGTGAGTGAGATATAGAGAGATAGGGAGAGGGAGAAGAGGAGGGAGCCAGAAGAGGGGAGAAGAGGGTGGTGGTGGTGGGAGCCCACACAGTAAATGTTGCTAAATACCCTCTAAGCACATCAATGGAGGAAAGAACGAATGTAGGAACATATTCTTGCATAGATTCCGCAGTTTAGGATTATTCTGTATGTACATGTAGATTTATTCTATTGAAGCTAAACATAGAGGGGGCTGCCGATTATTCCTGACCCCCCCACCCCCAGATTCTTCCGCATCTTCCTTCCCTTTCCTTCTTCCCTGTCTTTATCTGATCCTCCCCTCCCCTCTTCCCACTCAACTGCATAGTTTGGGGGATAAAAACATGATCTAGAAATTTGAAAAATGGGACAAAATCCCTTTGGGCAGAGAGTTGTCAATGCTCCTTGATAACTTCCCTTTATAACACATTTATTGATTCATTTAGAGTGGTGTATGTGTACACGTGTGTGTGCGTGTGTGTGTGTGTGTGAGAGAGAGAGAGAGAGAGAGTGAGAGAGAGAGAAAGAGAGTGAGAGAGAGAGAGAGTGAGAGAGAGTGAGAGAGAGACTGTGCATGTGTGAGATGTGTGAGTGTGTGCGATGTGTGAATGTGTGTGTGTGTGTGTGTGTGTGCGCGCGTGTGTGTACATGTGTGGAGGTCAGAGAGCAATTTGCAGGAGTTGATTCTCTCTCCTTCTACCACATGGGTTCTGGGCCCCCAGCTCGGGTCGTCAGGTTTGGTTGGTTGCAGCACCTTTACTCACCGAATACCTGCTGTACCCTTTGCTAACATCTTCATACAAGTCACTGCTGATCTAAATGCAACTAAGTCAGCATTTGACTTTCAATGGGATAGAACCTGCTCCCAAAGAGATTTCATTTAAAATGCTAAATGCTGAAATCAGATCCATTTGCTACTCACTCACTGAGTTGTAGATTGTGTTTTCAGCAGCCCCTCTGAGGAGCTACAGTGAACACCATTGCAAAGCTATGCAAAGTTCCCATGGTAAAGGGCACCAGTGAAAGATTGGAAGAAAGTTGAACACACTTTTTAAACATAATTAATAGCAAGGCTGTCTTCTGTTACTAGCAAGATCGTTTGTGGCTGTTGCAACCAACTTCAGCTCCTTTTTAGAAAGAGGTGAAATGGAATCATTTTTAAGAAATTAAGTGATATGACAGTTTTACTTGCCCTCCTGCTTTCCTGCATGGAAACAATCATTCAAATTGCTTACCCATAATAAAACCTCAGGTGTTACTCGATGGTAGCCATGCTATTCTAAGTATCTGTGCATCTGACCATCTATTGTACTGAGTAGGGAAAGCTTAGATTGCTCATATGTCCTCATCAGTGGTTAGTTTGATGGAGAGAAGTCACTTAACCCTTCAGCTGAGCTTTCTCTCAGTGGAAAAAAAGCTGTCGCTTAATGCATATACCTACTTAAAAATTTTGTGGGAAAAATTCATGTTGATTTGCTATTTTGAATACAATGCCACACCTCCTAGATTAATGAGATGCTGATTATGTTTGTATTTCTGGAGGAGAACATGTCCATTAAAGAAAAATAAATTTTTGACCTGTGTGCTATCATCACCTTCTCTTACTATGCCTCCACAGACATTACTAATCAATCCTTCTTTCATATGAGCTGGGACTTGGTTTCAGGGTTTATGAATAATTCAGTGGCTCATATACCACATGAAAGTTATTTGTCATGCATTTTGTGTGTATGCTTATGCGTGAGCTCATATGTCTCTAAGTGTGTGTGTGTGTGTGTGTGTGTGTGTGTGCGTGAGAGAGAGAGAGAGAGAGAGCGTGCATGTATGTGCATATGTGCATATATGAAGAGGCCAGAGGACAATTTTAGAAGTTGTTCCTCAAGTGCCGTCTACCTTTTTGTTTTGAGATGGTCTCTCATTGGCCAGGAGCTTGCCAGTAAGCTATGCTGACTAGCCAACTCACCAGAGATCTTCCAGGCTCTGCCTCCCCGCGCTGGGGCTGTAAGCACCTGTGCTCCCACCCCGGCTTTCCTACATGAGTTCTAGCGACCAAGCTCAGGTCCTTGTGCTTGTGTGGCAAACACTGTCAACTGAGCCATCCCTGAGCCCTCACCATGCACTTTGAGGTAGGGAAAAACACAACGGGGACACGGAATGTTTAACATCATTGTATCCTAACACTTCCCGGGAAGCAGGCAATGATGGATGATGCCTGGCTTCTACTATGTTTTCTGTCCTACCTTTTATGCAAACGGTGTGCTCCTGTTCCTACAAGGAGGCGGGTGACAGTACAATACAATTGGGGCAAACTATAAACTAATCTGCCAAACCCCTCCCCACCTTGGTAAAAGTGCTAACTGTAGGGTAGCCTATGATCCAGAAGCCTTGGAAACATCTTCAGTGATTAACTTTCAGTAAATGTTCTAGGACTCCTGGATTTTCTTAGAGAGGAAGAAAGCAAAATCTACCTGCTGGGTTTTCTTCCTGAAAAGCCACAGAGACAAATTTCTGCCCTGAGTTCTAGTGACCTCTGCCTTTATCCACCACAAATATCTATGCTTCATTCTGAAAACTCTTAGTGTACTACCCCTATGGAAACACATACTGCTTGGTAACAGGGCCTTTGGAAGCCTAGCCATCTATTCATGGCAAATGTGTCCAACCTTTATCCCTGTTTGGTTTGTCTTGCCTAATCTGGGCATTTTGTTTTTCCATTTAAAGTTTAGAATCAGATAGTCAAGTTCTAAGAATCATCCTACTGAGATGTGGCATAGGTTTTCTTTGAATTTTCAGCTGAGAGCATTGCAATTTTTGTCATTTTGAGATTTCCTGCACACAAATAGGACACATCTGCCCTCTATTCGGATCCAGTGTCACGATCTTGAACAATCGCTTCTTCCAGAATCCCAATGGTTAGAATGAACTTAGCTGTGGGTCAGTTACTTGCTATTTGGTACTCTGAGTTCTTCTAGGCAGCCTTTGGGGGTGACTTGGAGGTTTCCAGCTCCATTCCAGTTCACACATGGGGGTGTTCTCTCCACCATCACCCCATCCTCCCTTGGTCCTTGTCTTTTCTGTGGCGTTCAGGTCAGTTGCTGCAGTGTTCACTTGACAGTGGACAGCTTTCCCTCAGGGCCTCCTTTCCCCACCCTCTTACTCATTCTTCCTGGGATGGCCTTCTAAGAAAACCACATGGCTTTGTCTCGGGGGCCACTTCTGAGGCAACTGTGACAAGCATTAAATTGATTTCCAAGTCAAATACAATAAAATGAGTTCTCAGAACCTAACTGCAGAGTCTTCCACTTGGGGTCATCTCTGGGGAGGGATCTTCAGGAGAAGGGCCTGGCTTTGGGCTTCGACTGTTGAATTTTAACTCCTTTTGGTACATCGTCTGCTCCCTATCAACTTCTGCCTTCCACCTACATCAAAATAACCTTTATGCCTTATAAAGCTGCTCTGGTTATTAAACGATGTGTTAAATCTTATATTCATTTGGCAAATATTTATTTCTTCAGGCATAACATATGCAAGGAGCATGGTTAAGTGGCTGGCTCAGACTGCTGTGCAACACATAGAACTCTGTGTGTGTGTGTGTGTGTGTGTGTGTGTGGTATACTGATGAACAGAAGGAGAGGAAGTTCTGGAAAGCTAGCGACAAACAAATTAGTAGCACTGAGACAAGCATTTGTCTGGGATGAGTCTATCCCTCTCTTCTACCTACAGGTGTTGTGTACTAGTTAGGCTAAGCTTATTAATTGCGCAGCCTTGTCAATGTCCCTGGGTTAGTCTGCAGCTGGAAATCAGGACTTCTATGAAAAGACTGTGCTAACAGTCAGTGAAGGTATGGGTAGAAAGGCGAGGGGCTCAGCAAAGGATTCTTCCTTCAATTCCCCTTCCTGTCCATCCCAAGTACGTCACACTGCCGTCACATCAACGCCACACAAATCCAGCTGGACTCTAACTGTTGGAGGACACCGCTATCTAGTTCAGCTTCACTACCGCACTCCGCACTGGCCACAAACAGAACCTTCCAGATCCATCATCTAAAGCACTTCAAAACGCAGCACGAAAGAAAACATTCTAAGGCCGACCTGTGAAGCAAAGAGAATGGTTTGGTTTTATTCAGTCTTCACGACCAGGCCTTAGAAGAGACTAAAAGTCTCTTCTAGAGCAAGCGTGGAATAGACATAGATGGGTGAGACTTGAAGAGGTGCTGGTGCGGTCACTTGTATCTGACTGTCACTCCCTCCTCCCTTTTAGCTTGGCTTTTCATTTTTGAGACAGGGCCTCATTCTGAAGCCCAGTCTGGCCCAGAACTTACTATATAGCCCAGACTGGCCTCAAGCTCATGGCCATCCTCCTGCCTTAGCCTCTCAATCCTGGAATTATAGGCATGGACCACCAAGCCTGGCTCATAACAGTCAATGTCTTCTCTAGAATACAATCCCTATTTTGTAAGATTAAACCAGGCAACTGGGGGGAAAAACGTACAAAATCTGGTTTAGTGCCTGACACAAAATAAATACTTGATAATAATAAATGATAGTGATTGCTGTTGTAAAACTGTTTCACTCTCTCATATGTGTATCCTAGAGATACTGGGTCTTAGTGGCACCAAGCATAGGTTTCTAGCTTCTTGGGTCCTGGGACAAGACAGAGAAAAGCATAGAGTAGCAGAAACAGGAACAGTTTAATAGAGAAATACATTGCCAAGGGAATAGAGAGAAAACTTAGCAGCATCTGGGGCTCAGCTCCGGAGTGGCAGGGCAGGAGGGGAGAAGGCTTGATGTCTGTCACATTGCTGGAGCCTTTGAGCTCATTTGCATGGTGTATGCAAGCTGTGTCCTCTGTAGTTCAACCAACAGCCTCATGCATCTTAAATCTCTACCCAGGGATGTGAAGTTAAGTATTGGAATGGGTCCTGGTCACCTTCAGACACTCTGGAGTTCCTCTGCAACTGCACTGATGGCCAGATTTAATTGGAGAACTTCCAGCCTTCTGTGCCAACTGCTGTCTTTCATATGCTAATTTTATAGCTTTTGCTCCAGGCCTTCTGGACCTCACTTTCTGCCCTGTTCCCCTGCCTCTTAAATGCTGTTTCTTTTCTTTTCTAAAAAACACAGGTTGGAATATTTATGAAAAAAATCTGTGTCTTACTTCCACTGTACATGGTGCTCACATTTGTATGTCTAATGTATTATAATGCCCTAACTTTCTCTCTTGTAATCTAATTAAGACTTGTGCCTCACTTTGCCAAATTACTAGTTCAAGTATCTTTGTAAATACTCAGTCACATAGTAGCCATGCCACTGCCATCTGCAAAGCAGCCTTACCCATCAACTGCTGCAGTAGCTTATCATAATGTTGCTTGCTGTCATAGTTAGCTTGAGCTGCCAACTTAACAGTGCCTGGTAAAAGAGAACCTCGACTAAAAAATTGCCTACGTCAGATTGACTTAGGGCCATGTCTCTGATACACTTTCTTAATCGTTAATTGATGTAGGAGGGCCCAGCCCACTGTGGGGGGGGGCATCATCCCTAGGCAGGTGGGCCTGGACTACATAAGAAAGGTATAAACCACAGGGAACAGGCCAGTAAGCACTGCTCCTCTGTGGTTTCTACTTCATGCTGCTGCTCCAGTTCCTGCCTTTGCCTCTTTCAATGAAAGACAGAATTTCTGTAAGCAGAATAAACCCTTTCCTCCCCAAGCCTGGTTTTGGTCATGGTATTTATCACAGCAACAAAAGGCAAACTAGGATACTTGCTGTTCCACACAAATGAAAAAAAAATGCAAAGAGGGCAGCTATGGTTGTAACAACAAGCAGAGCTTTGAGAAGGACTGCACATGCTGAACTCTGCACATCCCTAACCTTGCTTTGGTGTTCCTTTGACATAGGCTGGCTAACTGTGTGGTACAAAGCTATGGACAAATTAAAAAGAACTTTGGAAAGAGTAATTGGTCTTGAAATGCCTAAAATATAAGAATCAATGAACGCATGAAAATTGAGACCTAAGTAGAGATTTTATAATATTCTCCGTTTCCCCTGAGGTAGGACCATCTTTTGACATCCACGGATTTGATTTTTGCATAAGCATTAGTGATGTATCACATTCATCAAAAGAAGTGGCTTATGTTTCTCAAAAGTTTACCTGATATCTGTATCTAAGAAACCAGGCCATGCCCCTCTACAGTTCTCTTTCTGGGACAGAGTTGATAAGCAAACACATGTTGTGTTGCCAGGAGGTGGTGGTGGTTTGTGCCTTTAATCCCAGCACTCAAGGCAGGCAGATCTCTGAGTTTGAAGCAAGACTGGTCTACAGAGCAAGTTCCAGCAAAGCCAGGGCTACACAGAGAAACCCTGTCCTGAAACACCAGAGAGAGAGAGAGAGAGAGAGAGAGAGAGAGAGAGAGAGAGAGAGAGAGAGAGAGAGAGAGAGAGAGATGCTGTGCTCTGAGCCCCACAGACCCTCCCCATCAAAGCTACAAAATAAGTTTACAGTCCAACCTAGTGCCCTTCTCCATGCCCCTTTTAATGTTGATCATGCCAGGCTAGGTTAGCTGCATGAAGCATGCCACTCCTCTGAAAATCTATGCATCTGGAAGGGTTTGTCTCTCCCTTCTTACTTTACTGTGACTACCTCTCCCCAATGCAGCTCTTCTCCAGATTTAAAGGGAGTCTTTCCCTTCAACGTCCCATCATGTCATCATGTTCAGATGCCCTGTCTCTTTTAACGCCCTCCCACATCAAGGCTGGGTCATGGTTGGCTGCTCTTATGGGGCCCTTTCTCCTAATGAAGCTCATTCTGGGGGCTGATTTAATGTCTGCCTCTTCCTGCACACCCACCCATCTCTCTCATTTTTTTTCCTAACAGAAAGCTTCTTCATTTCCCAAAGGAGTAACAGTTCATATGACAACACTAACTACATAACCTAAATCAAAGCTCTGATTGGGAAATGCCCACTTTGACTTAAAAAACCATAACATTATCATTGAAGCTATTTGGGATTTTGTATTGTTTTTATTTTTTGAGATATGGTTGCATGTAGCCTGGGCTGGCCTCAAACTTTGAAACTATTTGGGATTTTGCTGTTGTTGTTGGTTGTTTCTTGCTGTTCTGGTTTTTTTTTTTTTTTCAGATGCAGTCCCATGTAGCCTCGACTGACCCCAAACTCGCTATATGGCTGAGGTTGGTCTTGAATACCTGATTCTCCTGCCTCGGCTTCCCAAGTGCTGAGATTACACACACAAGTCATTACACTTGACTCTAGTCGTTTAATAGACTAAGTCCTGAAACATGTGCATAATGTGGGGGTGGGATCAAAGGAGATTTGTCAAGAAAACGATAAGAAAAAGAAAGCAAGAAAACTCCATGAGCAAGTCTGGCAACCCTGTTATATGAACAGCACTCATTAACTTAAGTTCAGTCAGTGGCTGCCTCTGCTCTCTAGATTAGGGCTTGATCACCAAGAAGAGAGTAGTTTCTTGGGTAAAGGTGATATAGAAAGGGGAGGGGTAGATGTGATAGACTTGGTGGAGAAAGGTTTTTCCCAGCAGGTGGTGCAGAGTCACCTTGCAACTATGACTTGGCTTGGCCTTTATCTTCTCAGAGCACTTGAGGGTGTGAAACAGTGAAAAGCTACACTGATTGTCACAAGCCTCTGTTTACACAAGTACCTCATTTGTCAGTAAGGAGACAAGGGCAGGAAGGGCCCTTTTCAGGTAGCAGCCCTACCTGCTTCTTCTCCGACCTCTCACTGGGTTGATCCTGCTACCCACTCTGCTACTAAACCACAGCAGAGTTCTCCTACTGAAAGAATCCAGAACCATGACTCAGTGCTGTAGCAGAACGACCAGAGCCTGTTGTCAGCACAGCTGCGGCTCCATGTGCAAGTTTCAGAATATAATTCACATTCTCATTTCCTCAGAGAAGCTGTCTCTCTTGATCTCCTTTCCTAGCTCCCACTTCTATTTAGTCTTCAATTTAATGACACAATTAAAACAGCCTCCAATGTTTTTTTCCTTCCAAGCATTATAAAAACAAATGGGGGGATGGTTCTTCTCTCTCTCTCTCTCTCTCTCTCTCTCTCTCTCTCTCTCTCTCTCTCTCTCTCTCACACACACACACACACACACACACATACAGATAAAAATAGGATCGCTTTATGGAGTAGATTTGAAATATAACTGACAATTTCAGAGTTTACTGTAAGAGTTGGGATCTAAAGTTAAACGTGTAAAATAAAGATGGTCCAAAATTAAGAGTGGATATGAATTACCCTCCACCCATAGAGTGTACCGTATCACCTTTTCCCCAAAAGGACCAGAGCAACCAGTGTGGCAGGATGTGTACTGCTGAGTGAGTGTACTATAGCGATAGGATGCTTCCTATGGCGTGCTCACTCCTGTCTCCAAGGCATCTATACTACATGAGACAGCTACTTCATTCAACACTCAGAAGAGTGTGAGCAGCCATAGAGCACATGAGCCCGTTCCCTGCTGCCTGGAGGAGGAGAGCATAATCACTACTGCGGTTGGGCGAGAAAGCATGCATCACTGGTGTATGCTATAAAATGCTAGGAAAGAAGTGACAATTCTCAATGAAGACCCCTCAACCTCCTTCCAGTTCTGCCATAAAGTCTAGAAAAGACAACTGGGCGGGAAAGCATGGTAGGGTCCCTCATGGAATCCCTCTCTTGTCTAGGGATTTTTCTCACTTTTCCTTGATAAATCTGCTTCTTTTACTTCTTTTACTTTACTGGATATGCTACTTGTCGCTATTTCTTGTTCTTGAGTGTGTGGGACAGTGAATCCAGAAGCCACTGGCTGGGGCAGCTTTGGTTACTGTGATCATCTGGCACCCTAGTTATTGGAGTTAGGCTCACCAAAGGTTAAGGAAACTATTACACACACACACACACACACACACACACACACACGTGCACATACGCATGCACACACACACACCACAAGCACGCAGACATGCACACATATAAAAGCATGCACACGTGTGCACAATATCAGAATTGCTTCACAGTTGGTGAACCCTTCACTTGGTGATGGTTGTCAAAGGCAAGGAATGGATTGCTTCCCACTGACTCTCATATTCTGCAAAGGCTCATTTAACAGGACCCTAGGAAACATTTCTTTTACAATGTAACTGTTATTCTTCTTTTGTTGCTACACAGCTAAATGTGCATATTGTCTACATGAGCCACCTGATTAGGATTAAAAGTGATTTTTTTGGGGGCGGGGAGTTCTACCCAGCCAGTTTTAAGGGGCTACAGACAAGTAAAGCAATCAAAGTGTTGAGTAATCCATACACATACCTAGGATTACCAAAAGCCCTGCATTGGGAAACACAACACTGAGATTGAAAAGCCATTAATTTCCAAGACTACAAAACACATTAAAATTTGAATGGAAGAAAATTTGGCCTTCTGAGGAGTCCCTTTAAGGTAAGAACTTTCACATTCAAAACCAGCAGCTTAAGCAGCTGCTCTGAGAAATGAGTTTGGTAGGTAATAGGTATTTACAGTCTTGAATGTTATCAAGGGTGGACCTTTCCCTTCCTGTCCCAGGAAAGGAAAAGTATCAAAAATGTTTCTCCTTAGAATGAAAGGGTAACTATGAATCCAACAACCAGGTGGAGGGTGGAGTTACCAAGGATCTTGTTGGGGGCCCTTGAAGAGAAAGTTCTTTCCATCTGGTAAAGGGTGTTCTTTTTTTTTTTTTCTTTCCTTCATTCTTTTTAATCTGCTGTTATGTCATGTCCTGTTTAAAACATTAGAACCTGAGTTGTATCTCCAATTCCTGAGGTGGGGTGGGGGGTTGGGGGTAGGGGTGGGGGGGGGAGATGGTGCCAGATAGGAAGCCATGGAAAATGGTAGGGGGTGGGGGAGGGGAGATAGGAGTGGGGGGTGGGGTGAGAGCAGAGAAGGAGCACCTCACTGGAGTCTGCCTGAAGCCTCTCCTCAGCTGAGAACCAGCAGTTCAAGAATAATTAGCTACATTTGTTATGAAGGTTGCTGATGTACAGACAATATTCCTGTTAGGGCCAGAGTAGACTACCCCAAGTGGCAGTGCTTTGATAATGCCCTAGACAGAAGGACCCTGACTGGTATCCAGGAATTCTGTACTCAGAATTCCTCAGGGATCTTGTGACACTACCTCCCTTTGTCTGCCCCCCCCCCCAGTCAATTAGCTCAGGCAAGCTCCTCCAGCTCCCAAATAGTCCAGACAGCTTGCATCAGCTCAATGACCCCCTACCCTGCAGACTGTCTTATAAAACCTGCTGCCTTTCCCACCAAATTGCTGTCTTCTGTTCTTAGAGGCAGACAGGTAGTTTGTTCCCCCCAATAAACTCTTCTTTCTACTCACAAAGTGGTCCAGTTCAGTGGTTTTAATGTTCAGTCACTTACAATTCCTTTCATGCAGACATATTTTCAAATAAAAATGTTGAGTGATGAACTACGCTTAAGGACTGGATATGTGTGACCCAAGTGTGGATTTACCTCTTTCCCAGATAATTTCTAAGAATTTCATGAGTCTTTTAAGCTTTTTTACAGTAAACTTACTGAAGAATCGTGGGACCTAGGGTGTTGCCCTATCTGCTTTAACTCTGATGACTGAAACTCAGGAACCACCCTGCAATCTCACTTAATTTCCTTAGCAACCCTTTAAGGTAACTTCAAATCCCACCAGAATTGGATACACTATTATTATATAGATAACTATGACTCTCCTTTGAGAAGCCCACAACTGTGTCCTTGTGTATGTCTGTTCTTCTCTTCTTGGGTTTGTCTTTTTTCTATTAAGCCTTACATTTATATTGAAGGTAAAACTCCTTTTAATAAACTCCAACTCCCTTTCATGCTGGGTCGTCTTGAAATCCTTTTCTTTGGCTTAACTCAAGAAACCAGGTTTGTGTGAGTGGCTAGCCCTATAGAAAAGACAGCTCTTTCAGCTGCTATGGACCACAGTGTGAGCTATGTCTCCAGATTGTACCCCATTGCCACTGACAGAGCCATAATATTCTAACCTGCCCTCCAACCATCTGGTAAAGAACAAAAATGTATCAATGTCTGTAAAGGGAAGACTTCCAGCCAGCCTGTTCCAGAGCTGCATCAGTCCCAAATGAACACACAGGAGGCTATATTAATTATGAAGCTGTTGGCCTTGCTTGTTTCTTACTGGCTAGCTCTGACTTAAGTATTTATCCCATAATTGTTAATCTAAGTATTTCTCTTACCAGAGAAGTTTCTAGGCTTCTTATCCCTATGGCGGTTACATCTTGACTCCCTGTGTTTCTCCTACCCAGAGTCCTCCTGGACTCCTAGTTCCACCTATCTTGCTTCCCTATTGGCCAACAGTGCTTTATTGATATATACACAGGACTTCCCCCATCAAATGTCCTTAAAGAGTTGATCTAAATGAACCTTTCAGTCTCCTGGTCAGGAACCCATTATCTGTTTCAGAGACTTTAGAAAGCAGTATGTGATCTACTGCAGGACCAGGACTGAGACAGAGTCCCTGGTAGGCAGATAGATAGGCAGAAGGACCCTGACTAGCTAAAAAAGATGGTGGACTTCCAAGATGGCTGACTTCTTCCTCTCTAAGATGGCTAGCTTCTTCTTCACCTAACAACCTAAGAGAAAATTCTGGCAGGATTTCTTGCCTCCTGATAGGGTTGTCCTGATGCTGGACCAGCTCAACAAGTTCTGGATCAGGTGTATTTACACCAAAGTGTGGGCCTCTCAACCTCCTTGTTTTTTGGTTCAATGTGGCCAAAAGTAAATTAAGGGAGGAAGACCCCTCACAGACCCCTGAAGACCGCAGCCCACAGGAGAGTCGGTTTTCTGACTTCGAATCTTCCATTCTTTGTAGAAGAGCCTTCCTTTGGTGTGCCTGCTGTATTATGTGTTTCTTTACCTCCAATAAAAGCCTCTCCTTAACTGGTGACTCCGTTTGTTGTGTTTGAGATTCTTCCTGCTGCAAACTGTTGTGCTTCATGTTTTTCCTGTTTTTTAGTGCTTTAACTGGCAGAGAAAATTAACAACCCGATCCAGATCTGTAGATGGCAACAAAGCCTAACTCTGTCAACCGATTGTGCTCCCCCCTTGAGAGTGCTTCATTTATTATACATCACATAAATATATATGCTAATATAGCACATTTTGTCTGTTGCCCATGTTTTACTCTGTGTCTTGTCTGTATTAATTTTTGGGGAAGGGTAACGTTCCTCCTTTTAGCTTTCTTATTTTCTCATTTTTTGGTATTAACACATTTTCTCTGAAATGGTCAATTTCTCTCCCCCCCTCTTTCTGTAGTTTTCCAGCATCCAGCTGAAAAAAAAATGACATAAACACTGCAAGTGTTGTTAACACATGAGAGAGAAGATTGCCTCACAAGGTAAGAGCGCAGAAACAAAGGTTGCCATCAATCACTGGTAGAAACAACCCAAAGGCTTCCTGGGAGGCTGCAGGCAATGAGATCCGGGCACAGTAGCATCTGCTGAATACTGGAGAGGTGCAACTAAAATGTGATCTCATAAGGGATGTGAAATCCAATAAATTACATTGAAATGCATTTGAAGGCCTTCTGCACAGAACAGCATGTAACTCAAGTAAACAGTCAACAAGCAAGGATTTCTCAGTTCTTTCTCATCATTGCCTAGTGTATCCCAGTAGACAAATGTAGTACGGAACAAGATGCCACCATATGTGAACATGCTAATCTTGGGAGAATACCATATACCTACTGAGGATAAATGCCTTCTGAGCCATCTAACGTCAAACTTCTCACTGATTAGTATCTTACGTATTTTTCCTTCAAAGAAAACCCACTAATTGAGTCCACTATACACATTTATTTAGCCACTGAGACTTCACATTTGGTTTACAGTTCATCACTTGGGAGTTTTTTTAGCAGGAGTCTATGTCTATTTCCCTTTCAGAATGCACCAGCAATGAATTTTTCTAAGCTTGTAAAGACACCAGATTTAAGTTCCTAGGGGTTGCCCTCTTGTGAGTTGACGCTGAAGATGATCATAGCACATTATTTTGAGTCAATGAGACAGTTTCGTCTGGGCATGTAGTGTGACTCAACCACCTTATGACAGACATCCTAGTGACTGGGCACAGGTCGGGAAGATAATGGCACTTCTATATTCTATATGATAGGGACACATTTGTCCTTCATATTGCAGAAAGGAATATGCAAGTACAGGTTGTAAATACACTGCTAATGGTGTGCTTGCTCTGAGTTAATCCTATCCAAAGTGATACCTTGGGGTGAAGTCAAGGCTCAGTGGCCTTGGGAGTATGCAGAATAAGCTGTCCGAAGAGATGATAATGAGGGGAAAGTTCAGGAGCTATAAAAGCATCAGCATCATGAATCTGGGAGACGAAGCAGAATACTTGACTGGGGAGATAAGGCTGAACTTCCGAATGATTGACTGCTTTTGTTTCCACTTTCTCTGAAGCTTACTATCTGGAGCCGGGAAAAGGTAGACCTCTGAGACAGTCATCCTTTTCAGATCACCGGCTTTCTGATGACTTCTGAATAAAGCATGTACTGAAATTCTGAATAAAGCAAACCCTGAAAATGCAGTTACTGCTTCTGTGGGTTTTGGTGACAAGCAGAATGGATTCCAGTGTTCTGGATATGCCATGAAATATATTCCTGCAGGGTTACTTTCTGTGTGTTTACCTTGCCTCCACTGGATCCAATGGACATAGTCATCATCTATTCATAATCCTAGCCCTTGAAAGGCAGGAAGACCATAAATTTGTGGCGAAATCAAAACAAGGTAAGAAACAAAAGAACTTCTAAAACAAGGTACTGAGAAAACGCCATCCTATGTAACATCAAAGTGGAGAAACAAACACAACAAAAGAACTCCAAACCACCAACAAATAAATCCAAACAAAAAGCTCAAATATTTGAATGACAGCCAACTATAAATGTCAAGATTTTTTGTAATGTTTACTATCCACTCATTTATGGTTTGTATATGCGTGCATGTGTGAAGGTGTGTATGTGTGGACGTCAGAGGACCTTCTACCTTGTTTGAGACGGTCTTTGTTTAACACCGCTGTGTACACCAGGCTAGCTCACCTGTGAGCTTCCAGTCTGCCTCCTTCCTCAATACATGAGTGCAGGTCTTACAGATGTTAGCTACTATGTCTGCCTCTATGTGGGTTCTGGGGATTTGAACTCAAGTCCTCATGTTTGAGCAGTAAGTGCCTCACTCGCTTGCTCTTTCCAGCTTTTTAATTGTAAAACTTGTCAATAATCTAACTGCTCACAAGTAGAATGGGTAATAAAATGAGTAGCATCATACTGCAATGTAATCTGTTCTAAAGTTAAGACAGCAAATTGAATTGCAGCCACATGCCCATTTGGGCTAACCTCAGAAACATAGACTGGACTGACAGGAAATTTATGGCACCTGCAATTTGATAGCATCTGTGAAGTCCTAAAAACTATGACGAGATGGTGGCTGCTGCCCATGACTAAGTTTGGATGAACACATAGGGTTGTGTGTTCATTTGCTTCTTAAGAATGACAGAGCAGAATAGGATGTGAATAGGAGCATAGGAAGCTCAGTTATAACAACTTACCTCTTTTAAAGACCACTTAAAATGGAATTATGTTTGAGGAGATGGTACAGTTCATTAGAATGCTTACTACATAAGCATGAGGAACCAAGTTCAAATCCCCAGACCCCATGTAAAAAGTCATACATGGCTGTGTTGTGCTTGTAACCCCAGCATAATTGGGGGTGAGGGGTGAAGAAAGGAGGATTGTTGGGGTTTTCTGGCTGCCAGCCTAGTTCCAGGTTCAGGGAGAGAGCCTGTTTCAAAGCAAAAATGCAGACAGACATAGAGCAGAACACCAGATGTCCTCCTCTGGCCTCTGCATGTGTACGCACCTGACCACATATGTGTGCACCCCCCAACACACAATGAAGCCAAATCCTGAGGTTGGTTAAATGTATGATGAATATTCAATATTCATATTATTTTCCTCTGACTACCAACCCACTGTCATCACTAAGATAAAGTTCACTATGTTGAAAAGGCTGGGTTCTAACTCTAAATCCTCCTGCCTCTAATTCCTGCTTTGAACTTACAAAGTATATGCTACCATCCGAGTCAGAATGTTTTCTCTTTTTATTTCGTTCTGTTGTGGTGCTGGGATGGAACCCAGGACCTTGGACATGATAGGCAATTTCTCTTACTACTGACCTTACGTTCTCAGCCAGCACTGTCTGTTTCTGATGAACGAGTTCACACACACTACTAAAAGGTTAATACCGGGTCTGTTTTCTTAATGCTCCACAGAGGGTACACCGACTTGGTGGATAGTTCTTGTTGTCTGAACATTATCCTGCCCCTTCCAGTCATCCTGATGAAGCCACAGTTAAGGCAGTCAGAGGTGTTTCCTTCTGAAGGCAAGCTAGTCTGGGAAAAGACCTGAGCCACATAGATTTCATTCTTTTGGGTTTGTAAGTTGTGGGGATTTCCCAAGGGGGAAGTGGAACTCAAATGCCCACAAGCTTATATTCCATGTGGGCTTTTATGCGGTCACCTGCGGAGCTCTCCTAAGGATGCAGGGAGAAGACTGAAGCTCTCCTGCTAGGCAGTTCTCCATCTCTCATGGATCATCACCAACCAGGTATGCACCGTCCCGGTATGCTGTTCAGCATTTGTGGAAACACCGAATGCCTTGTGGTGATTCTTTTTCCATTCTCCATTAACCGGCGCTTATGGCCCTTGCACTCTAAAACACTAGAAGAGATAGTGATACATCTTTGAGTCACTAATCGGCAGTGATGAGGAAACCATTTTCATGGTGAGAAAGAATGAGACATAGTACATTTGGTCTCTGACTGAACTCTAAGCCAGGTTTAAAGAAAAATGCTTAGTAAGCCAGAGACACAAACAATAGCAACAACTTGTCAGTAGCCACAGTCTTCAGCCTGTTCTTCCCACTGCTATCAAAAGTGGAAAGACCAGTGTTGTGCTAGGGAGGGTTTGTACAAGGAGTGATTGTTTGGGTTTTTAGGAATGTGTAAGTTATTTGCTAGACACAGACATTCTGAGAGGTTAAGCTATATAGGACAGTTACATAACTTGTATTAAGAACAAAGGAAGAAAATACTCAAAACTCATTACTTTCTAATGGTTTGGCTCCATTTTGTCGTTTTCCAGGTGTCTTATCTGTATGCTATAATGCACCAAGGTGCGTTACTGCATCTCTCCCTAACCCTGCATTTAGTAACATGTTGTTATTTCAGTTGTCTGGAAAGGAGTGCTCATTTGTTAATTAATCATTCAATTTTCTGGTGCTTGGGGTCTAAACTAAGGGTCTGGTGATTGCTAGACAAGAGTGTTACTACTGAGCTAAGCCCCCAGCTCCTTGAAACAGGATTTAGTCCACAGAGATGGGCAAATACTACAGATGAGGCTTTGATTTACTGTCTGGTTAAGTGTCTAGATTAAGTTATAGGTACAGTTCTAACAATGTAGATTAACCAAAAGGAAGGCTCTGCCTACGGCTGTCATGTGATGAATAGCACAGAATTTGAAGAAATATTCAGTTGCAGTTAAAAAAAAACCTTAGTGTCCTATTGAACACAGAATGTGCTGGAAACACTGGTGATGAGTTTGTCCTTGACAAGCACTCTTGTTTCCCTTCAGCCTTAGTCATGAACAAGAGCAGGAATATTAATTCTATTTACATGGAAACTATTATCCATCAATTTCAGCCTTAAGGGTGGTCACAGATAGTAGAGCTCAACCCAAAGCAGTAGCAGAGTCATGTGAGAACCCGTTAGCTATAGGAAGCTATAATACTGTATTGCATATTTTATTTATTATTTTTAAATTGTGTGTTATATGCCAATCATATCAGTAAGTCTTACAGTGACTATACACACATATGGGTACACACACACACACACACACACACCACACACACGTGCAAGTTTTGCTGACAAGCCACTGCACAGCCCTGTATCACTTTCAGAAGCGGTGTGGGAAGGTCATATTGAAATTGCACAGGAAGTGGGGCTGCTGTGGAGAGAATATGATAAGCCAGTAGTAACCTGGTGATTCTGGAGAACTGGGCATGCTTAGGGGAAGAGGTAAACGAAAATGAAAGTAGAATGAAGGGGGATTGTGGTGCATACAGCAATAGGGAGGAAGAGAAGTGTGTTGGCTTGAATGGGATTTGTCCCTAGTAGGCTCACGTATTTAAACACTTGGTCCTCTGTTAATGGCACTATTTGGAGAAGTTATGCAAACTTTGGGGGGAAAGCCTTGCTGGAAGAAGTACATCACCAGGGCAGGTTTTGTGAGTTTATAGCCTTGCCCATTTCCAGTTTACTGTCTTGGTCTCCTGCATGTGGCTGATCCTGTGATCTCTCAGTTTCCTGCTTGGGTAGCCTGCCACCCTGCCTCTCCTGCCATTGTAGACTCTCCCTCTGGAACTGTAAGACAAAATAAAGCCTTTTTTTCTTAAGTTGCCTTGGTCATGATGTTTTATCACAGCAACAAAAAGGAAACAATATATGAGGATTGAGCAGTTGCCACAAGGGATGTGGGGAGCCATCTTGAGATACTGCACTGAAGAACAAAATATAGTTCTTTCTCAAGTGCTTTTGTAAATGTCGAGCACGTTTTTCACCTCTTTAGATGTCTGTTTCTATTGTACTGTCATTTCAATTATGAAATGACTATTTGGGATTATTATGGGGTGCTGTGAACATGTTATACCCAGTTGTCTTTGCTGATGTTTAAATAGGGGGGGATGAATCATGAGAAAAACAAAAGCAAAAACAGTGACACTTTTAACTATTGATTATTGGTTTCCTGTTACCTATGGTTTTCCTATATTCTGTGGGGACACCAGACCTTGAGCAGAAACCCACTTCCCCTTCGGCCTGGGAGCAGGCATCTATGTAATGTTTACTGAAAACAATTCAGTGCTTTAGGGCTCAGATAGGGCTTGCTCACTGAAATACCATGCCTTTCACACCCCCTATGGCTAGATGCCTCTTCCTGTTTCCCTGTGGTGTCTCCCCGATTCTGGGGCCGGAGATTAGACCACCAGCCAGGAGGAAAGAATGGTATGTAGATGAATGGCAGAAGTCCTTAAAAAAGGGAAGCTCCTTTTTCTTAGAGAGACTTCTCCTGAGAGCTCTCCTAAGCGGACTGGGGGCTCCTCCTAAGCTGACTTGGGAAGCATAAAGTTTTCTTAAAGCAACCGACTGGTCTCTGTGTCATCTATCCCGACCACCTCGCTACATTCTCGGATGCAGGCCGCACAGCAGGTGCGACAATATCCTATACACAGATCCATCATTATAATAACCTATGAGGCAGTCTTAAAAGTCATGTCCTCACATCAGCAACAAGGTCAGAGACAAAGCACACGGCTGGCAAAGTCTAGTGTGGTTATAACCAAATGACTTAGACCTGAGGTCCCACTGGAGTCAGCTTTAGTGGAGAAGATTGCCATGTTCTAGCAGACAAGCATAAAAATAGCTGTTTAGTTTCTACGGGACACGCACATCAGGATACCAATCTATAGATTGGTACCTGTTGGGTTTGGGGAGCTTCCTGTGTTAGAATTTGCTGATGGGTTTCAGCAAAGCATTCAATCAACATCAGGTTGTTCAGGAGAATGCCACAGGCATTTTCAGGGGAGACAAAGATGAATAAAATCTGGGTCTACCTTGGAGGAGCTGAAAATCCAGAAGTCCTGCCTCTATCAGTCTCGAGTGAAGTCAAGAGGCAAATCAAACTGGTACACAGATTTAAAGAAGTCAAAAATCAAAGCCTCTATCGGTTCTTAGGAATAGTCTGACACTGACATGTATCCCAGGGCTCCAGGTAAAGGTCTCATATTGCATAACACCATGTGTGGAAGTGGGGCAGTTTAGATATGGCCTTCTAAGGCCTCTGGGTTAACCTCGGGGCCCAGAATGCTGTTAAATGTTTGGATGTACTCCATGCTAGATAAATAGAAATCCTGCACCTGGGATGAAAGCGTCCTTTCCGTTCGTTTTCTTGGAACTCTGTAAAGCCAGGCTTCTCAACAGTATCTTTTTATTTCAGGCTGTAACATTTAAAGACAGACATTGAAAAGAGAGCCTGAATGAACTGAGAAGGCTAGCTCACCCAGTCCTTTGAGGACGGCTAAAGGAATTGGGGAGGTTCAAGCCTAGACAAGGCAGACTCTGAGAGTATGGGAGATTCCAAAATATTTGCAGGGTTATCGTGTGGGAAGCATTGATTCTTCTAAGCTGATCCCCAAAGGCAAAGGCAACACAAATGACATGGAGTCATATGGAAGCTACCTCAGGTTAGAAAAGACAGGTGGGTAAGCTGTTTCAAAGGAGGACCAGGATACCATGTGAGAGGAAAGGGAGGTGGTTCCTATGGGGTGTTTTGACCTCTTATATTGGGCTATTGTACCTTTTGGCAAGGAATGTGTCTTCTCAAATTAAAACCCTGCAATCTTGCAATTAGTCCATAACAAGAATGATTTGCTAACCCTTGGGAATACACATGCAGTTAGGTCAATTTTTTTCTCCAAGGCAGAACTCAGGGACAGTAATTAACATAAAAACAGCAATTACCTTTAAATGCCTTAGAAACACAAGAAACAATGGCATTTAGGTCCCAACCAGGCTACAAATAGATGCCTTTAGTGTTAGATTCCTGCTGAGCAACGAGAGACCATGAGCGATGGTAGTCTACTATGTGGAGACCTGGGGACTGATGGGAGATAAAGAAACGAACAGAAGGCCTACAAGGTGACCGCAGATGCAGCTTCTGGTTCTTCAGGCTTGTGCCTAGCAGCTCTGAGGAAGCTGGGGGAGACAGCCAAGCCTTTGCAGAAGCAGTGAATAGAGACAGAACAAGCCACTAGGCCTAGATGGATGCCTCATTGCTGCTGCTTGACACTACAGACCTGCAAAGGCCACTGCAGTCACTAGAAGGTCCCTGCAAAGGCCATCAGAACACAGGCGAGAAAGCAGATTCTGCAACCTGTCAGCGGATGCACAGGAAACAAGTGGAAAGCAGGCAGATATGCACAGAATTATCCGAAGAAGAGGCCACCAGGAGCCTGTGGGGGTGGGGCAAAACTTCTCTAGGTCTGGTGAATACGAAGAGGGGGCAGGGGAGGAGGAGGAAGAGGAAGAGGGAGAAGAAGGAGGAGAAGGAAGAGGAAGAAAGGGGTGGAGGGGGAGGAGGAGGAAGAGGAAGGGGAAGAGGAAAGAGGAGGAAGAGGGGTTGGGTGAAAGACTGACTCTATAGCTCAGACAAACTTCAAGGGGATTTAAGGGGGAAAACAAAACAAAACAAAACAAAACAAAACAAAGCCCGACTTTTCCCAACCGATGAAAACCCCCAGATAAAACCCTAGGCCCGCAATTTACTAAAAGTTGCTTCTTCCCCCTGAACCACTGACTTCCACCATTCTAGAACATTCTTTCTGACTTCTTTCATTAGCATTTCCTTCATTTCACTGGAGCAGACAGAGCTCTGGGGAATCTCTCCCCTCCCCCATCACCTCAGTCCCACCAATGGGGCATTGAATGAGAGCCAGGGTGTTGTCTGCAAAGAGAAATTGCAAAACCACAAATAGCAGAAAATCCAGACTGCCAAAAAATCGAAAGGAACACACAATATGGCCATGCCTCTTAAAAAGCAATTGCGCATTTTACAGGCCTCTGGGTAGTTCAGGTTTGCTTGGCAACTTTCTTACCCATACCACCCAGACAGAAGACAGTGCTCTGTCAGAGGCAGTGGTCCTGGAGACTGGGGGTAGTTGATTCCAACAGCATGGGGACAAGACTGAAGGAGACGGCTTGGGCTCTGCAGGATTCTTTTTTCTCTGATTGTATAGGGTTGACTTTAAGGTCCAAAGTTTGTCACCAGAATGTCAGGGACCCGGAAAAAAAACAGACTCCAGAAACCAAACCAAACCGAACCAAACAAAGAAACAAGCAAGCAAAAACCTCATACAAATTGTTTGCTCATCCAATGTACTTCTAGGTGCCCCCACCCACGTAATCTTATGTGATTAGAGCAACAACCTTTGAAACAGTCAGCAAATGCCATCCTTCTCTTTCGTCTTTGATATCCCATAATAAAAGAACTTAGAAAGTAAGGGTGGTAAGAGTTTCTGAATCATGTCACCTCAGAGAAAGTGAAATAGACTTAGCTGTGAGAACTCTGATTTTTAGCTTCCTTGCCCCCCAGGTTCCTTCCATGGCCCCACCCTGTTTTCTCATGGGACATTTCTTCCTGATTTGGTTAAACTGTCCTCTTCTAGTGAAGTTGATATTCCATGTTCTGTACACATTTTCACTGATTGTGTGTGAGTATGTGTGTGGGGGGGTGGGATGGGGGGAGGAGTGTTGGTTGTATATCAGTTGGTTATATACCTGGTCCTTGTGCTCAAGAGATGCTGATGACTGTGGCAACCCAAAGGAAACTGAGTAGTCACTGACTGGTGGTGTATGTGTGTGTGTGTGTGTGTGTACATATATAAGTATATATATACATACTTAAATATTTCTTTATTTCATTTTATGTGTATGAGTATTTTGTCTGTGTGTATATGTCTGTATATAATGCATGTACCCAGTTCCCACTGGATCCCGTAGAACTGGAGTTACAGATAACTGTGAGCTGCCACATGAGTTCTGAGAACCAAACTCGGGTCCTCTGCAAGAGCAGCCAGTGCTCTGAACTGCTGACAATCTCTCCAGCCCAAGCCTAATGGTTTTAATGCATTTCTGCAACTCCCTAGATAAGACCAGCCTTCTTCCAGTCACTCAGAGAAGACATGGGCATCTGAGAAGACCCCATTTGTATGGATAGTATGAAAGTCCAATGCTGTTTTACACACTGGAATTCTTACTAGCAGACTAGGTCACTGTGAATTGTGCATGATCACTATTTACAACTTCTGTGGTGAATCAGCCAATTTCTTGCCCTCCTTCTGAATGGTGGTCTACAAGGAAGGGGTACCTGAACTGAAATCTTGATAAGGAGATCTGGGGGTAATGGTCATCATTGATATGTTTATGTTTACACATAATGGTTTAATATGCTGCTTTAAGGTGTCTTTCATTGGAGCTGGAGAGGTAACTCAGTGGTTAGAAGACATGTTTCTCTTCTGGAAGACCAGAGTTTGGGTCCCAGAACCCAACCACCTGTAACTCTAGCTCAGGGGACAAGTGGCCTCCTACCCTGTCCTCCATGAGCACTTGCTGACATGCTCCCATGCACTCTCTCCTAACTCACTCATAATTAATAAATACAAATAAACCTGAGAGAATATTTAATCAGTGGTTGGGGAGATGGCTCAGCAATTACAAGCAGGTAATGCCTTTGCAGAGGATCCAAGTGGGCTCTCAGCACCCACATCCGGTGGCTAGCAAGCACCTCTTGTAACTCCAGTTTCAGAGGATTTGAACCCCTCTTCTGATCTCCATGCGTACCTGTGTGCATGTACACACAGCTCCCTCCCCCATATATATACAAAAGCAATTAAAAATAGAAAGAAATCTTTAAAAAATTAAATTTCCTTTGACCTAATATTCGCCATGAACACATGAGAACTACATTTTAGGATTTAACATTAAATGACTTAAAAGACTGGCAGAACTAAGCTGGCAGTGACATATGTTATCGAGCTATTAAATATGAATAAACAGAAGAATAACCACAAGGTGATTTCCTCTGAAATGAGCTCCATGTTCTAATGAGAGAAAACTGACAAAAGCGAACATCTGTACATGTAATAACATGATAACATATGAAAAGGAGGCCTTGTCATGAAATCTAATGTGACTTTATTGGCAAAAGCCACTTAAAATATTCCTGAAACATAGTTATCTTGATAATGCGTTTCAGACCAAAACAATAGAACATGGAGCCTGGCATTTAGAGAATCTGGTGAATGCATAATACTTGGACATGAAGTTTGAATGATTCTAAGAGTGAAAGTCTCTTGTTGCTGATGTTTGAATATCTAGTGGTGTGCAGTGGGATCAATTTGTTAGAGAGGGCAAACAGAAAGGCATCACCTGGGAAGTCAGGCTAAACTCAAGTTCAGCTGAATGCATTGTGTCAGGGACTGAATGATCTAAGGGGATTTTATTGGAAAGTATCTGGCATACAGAATCCCAGTGAGACCATGGGATTCTGACAGGTCTAAGAATGTCTAGTGAAATGCATCAATGGCTGCTGAGATGCACTCCTTATTGGAAATTCTATATAAATCAGGAACTGCAAATGACTGGGTCACCATTATACCCTGAGGTTGTCTCATGACCACTTATCTTCACTGACAAGGAGCTCATTACTTTGTGAATACTTTGCAGTCTTCATCTTGAACCTAAATCAATTCTCGGTCTTTTGAACGTACATCTAATCATATTATTTCAGAGATAGACTGACTTTTCATAAATACATACTGAGATATGTATTCACTTACTAATGTTAAAGACAAAACTGTGAAAATACCTCTCCTCCAAATACAGACCCACAGCAATTCTATCTGGTCTTCCAGAAGAGAAGAGATTTGGACTTTGGAATACACACTATACCAAAGAGAAAGAATGTAATACACAGGAGATTCGCTCTAGAGACCACAAGGCTTTACAGAGTGGCCACAATGTATCAGACACAGGAAGGGCGTTACCGGGGCAACTACCATGCAGTTAAACAGGGAGGGACCTGTGAACCCATGGTGAGGACTCGCTGGGAAAAGACAAATTAGCCACTTGAGGGGTGATGAGTATTTGGATGTTTGACGCCATTTAGCCTTAATATCATGATGAATATGCATAATGTCCCCCCTTCGTTTTTATTCAGATTTTTTTAGATGAAATATTCTCATAGCCACAATCGGCTTCAATCTGCTTCCCAAACCATTTCTAAAATGCTTCCATGGTGTTACATAAATCAGTTGTGTGAAATGTTTACTTCAAACTCTGACCAAATCTGGTTGTACCGGGCGTTAATAATGCAGTGGTAGGAGATGGGGGCCTTAAAGCTGAGGATGTTTTAGGAATGACAGCTGAGAAGTTGATATTATTTCAAAGAGGAAATGTACTTACATTTTGCTGCAAGTGAAATGTCTGTCTTTGAAGGGTAGCCTCTGTAATAAAGAGAGAAGAAATATGTTTAAGAAATTGTACAGTAACTAATTCAAATGGGGGGGACTACATTGAATTGCTTTGAAGGTGTAACTACTGACTTGAGGGAAAAATAATGAGGACTCCAAAGATGAAAACTTATTTATCAGGAGACACGTCTCAGGGAACAAGAAGCAGGAACCCACGGAGGAGGAAGTGTCTCCTTGCATACTCAGTTTGCAGCTCCTGAGCATCCCTGAGTGCTGGTGCCCACTTTGCTTCACAGGACCGATCCTGCAGGAGGGGCTGGGAGGCATCTGGTTGAGTTGGTGACCAGCTGAGACTCAGTGGTCTCTTGCTTCTGGTTCATATTGACATTCTACCTTGCTTTTTGAAGACCCAGTTCTGAAACATTGTTCCATTAAGAGAAAGGCCTCCAACAAAAAATCATAATTTTCTCAATTTATGCTTATTGGGATAAGTGGACAGTTTTCTCTTCCAAGAAATGAAAAGTATTTGTGGGGGCCGCCGAAGGGGGACTGCGGTGGATGCCAGGTTTCCCTAAGATGGCAATGAAAAGGGAAAACAATTAAGTTACACGTCTGCTTAGAAGAGATCTGCCAAGTGTGCAGGCAATTTGTTCAGTTAGGCAGCCCCTCAGACACTTCAGGTTGGTTCCAAGTCTATTTTAAAAAAAAGCAGCTTGGCTTTATCCAAGAGGAGTACTTTTCAGGATAGCAGGTTTTAATGGGTAATGCCAGCCATGATCCCCACCGGCCTCTCCCAACAGCCTCTCTACATTCCGAGACTTGAGTGTATCCAGGAAATATCTTAAACTGAGCATTCATGTCATTCAACAGTCCTCAGACCCTCACAAAGATCCCACCATAGACACTGATCTGGATATGTCTGGTTAGCCACTATGTGAACAATGCATTTCCATTCTCTGTCATCTGCACATTCTCTCTCTCTCTCTCTCTCTCTCTCTCTCTCTCTCTCTCTCTCTCTCTCTCCCTCTGTGTGTGTGTAGGTGCATACGTGTAGTGGTAAGTACTGAAGTACCTGCTGCCCATGTAAACACATGTGGAGGCCAGAGGAAGACATCTAAGATTTCTATTATCTTGTACTTACTTTTCCTGGTTTATTTCCTGGGCACAGGGTCTCTCACTGATCTAGAAGCTTCTATTTTACCTAGTCTGGCAGGTCAGTGAACTCCTGAGATCTGCCGGGCACACAAGACCATGGCCTGGCTTTTAGATGAATATTGGAGAAGAGGATGGATATCCTCATGCTTGTTGCTACCAGCTGAGCCATCCCCTTAGCCCTTACCTTTGTCATTTTTCTAAATAGTAGTGTAACTTTAAGAAGCTAATTCAATGCTCAGTGATTGACCAAAAATAACAGTACTATTTCAAAGAACTATTGTAACAGTTAAAATAGATAATAAATGTAAAATAGCTATACACAATAATGGACACTGTAGTTTGGATCTGGAATGTCTAAGACCGAAAACTCAGATTTTTAATGATTGGCCCCTAGTTTGGTATTATTGCCAAATGACGGAAGTGGAATTTAGGAGGTCTTAGGTGCCCTAAAAGGAGACAGGAGAGCTCCGATCTTTTCCTTGATCTCTCCTTTGCTTCCTGGTCATGAGAGGAATGGTTTTCCTCTCCCAAGGCTTTTACCACGCATGTTGTCAGGAGCCCAAAGAAATGAGACAACCAATCATGAACTAAGGATTATTGTGGCTAAAACTCTGAGCCACAATAACATTTGTTTTCCTTTGTAAGCTGATTAGATCAGATGTTTGTTACAGTTTCACAAAGCTTACTACTGCACTAAAGATTTGCTAAATATTAATTGGTGTTGTTACTGTTATTATTGTTATTAGAAGGCCATGCTGGGAAACCAAATTAAGAAACATGGCCCAGGAAGGTAGCAATTTAGTTATTCTTACTCAGGCAAGACATTTCCACTATAGGACTTCAGAACCATCCCAAGTTTCTTTTCCAGGCTAGTTTATCAGAGCTTTATTCCTGTCAGCTGATTATAATGCAACCAAGATCTACATTAGAGAAAGCTTTAGTATTTTAGCAAGCCACTTAATTCCTTATTACTTTCCGTGGCGAGGGAGTTCAAAACTGTCAAATTATTAAGCTGCTGACCGCAGGAAGAATGGGGATAATTGCTGTCTATTCAGGCAAGTGTTCTATTTTCGTTGGCTGGAGTTTGTAGATGGGCCCTGTAGTGTAATGTGTGTACCACTAAGTGGAAGAAGTTACAGATGCCTCTCTGTTCCCAGGCTGGCACACACGCCCTACCTCTTGTCCTTCTAAATACAAGTGTGTATTGAAAATTCAGAAAATGTGTCCGCGTGAGTTCCTTTGAAAAACTGGTTGCGAAGAAACAAATTTAGAATCCTCTTACCTACTAAGAAAAGTTTTTACTATGTCCTTAGATAATGGTTTCTTTAGCCATGAAAGTATGAACAGGGAAAGTTGCTCATTATTTCCAAGATTCAGTGGACTTTTGTATGATATCTCTGATTACTTTAAACACTATTCAAAACTGTCCTCAAGAGAGCATTGTGTAGCTTCCCGATGCTATGGTACCAGTCATCTCCCTTGAGGTACAAAATAAGTGAACCAAGACTATACAGCTACGCAAACCTCATCTCTGTTTTTCGAAGGCTTATTTCCAACACAGACAGAGGGGAAAGAGTGCTCTTAAGATGGTGAACTAACTCATTCACTGCTCTGTTGAGGACCACTGTGTGCAGAACACATTGCCAGCTGCTAATCATGTATCTCATCACTCCTAAAAAAAATCTGTCTTGTTCTAGAGAGTACCAGACAGTTTGGAGAGACCTCCATGGAAGCATGATTCAGAATCACAGTGCTGGCTGGTGACAGGGAAGATGGAAATCTGGTTTTAAAAGATAAATTCATACTTAATGTGATAGCTAGCAAGAGTCCTGAGTGATTATTGCACCATGAACTGTCTACATGATTTCACATGATAAATTTGCTCCCGAGAACACAAGGAGGTTTGGTTCCTACTACTGAGCAGGAGGAAGAAGGCAGGTATAGAGGTGTGTGAGTGTGTGTGTGAGTGAGTGAGTGTGTGTGTGTGTGTGTGTGTGGTTGGGAGGGGTGTCATATCCTAGAAAAATCTATCACCAAGGCAAAGGGGTCTGGGCAGGAGGAATTGGCTCCTTTGAGGGACTAAGTCAAAGGGCCACCATTTGCAATATTTGTCACATACTTCAGAGATTCCAAACCATGAATTTTGAGATGAAGTAGCTCTTACGCCCTATGATGAATACTCAACTATTTTTGTCTCTGTTTTATATTAGTTTTACTTCTTTGCTCAATGCTGTGGTAGGAGTAGTTATTTTAAATTCCATTTATTTCAAGGAGTTCAGGGAACCAATGTTTTTAAATGATTTTGCAACTCAAAATGAATAGATGAAGGTTTTATTCAAGGGAAATCATTGCTAATTATCAGATAAGGCTTTATGAATGGTGGGTGCCCTTTGCATTCTGATAAAGTACTCTTTAAATAGAACCTGACATTTATTTCAGTGCTGAGCTGTAGCTCAGTGGTAGACCATTGGCCTAGCATGCATTAAGCCCTACGTTCTTACCTAATACTTCCAGAAAAACAAAAATAACTTGACCTTTTTTGGCCTTGAAGGCATTGGGATCTGATGTTGGAGTTCAAGAGCCTTAGTCTACAGCTCCCTCTGAGAATATTCCAGTTTCTGTGATTCTACCAAACAACATGGCGACCCTGTAACCAGTTAGTTGACCTAAGTTTGGATGGCTTTATTCTTAAAATGGGAATAAGAGTAGCCCTTGACCTCTCTTAGCTGCTGTGTTTATTGGAAGACTTAATGCAGATAAGGAATAGGGCAAACACCTGGATCATCTTAAGTGCTTAATACGCCAATAGTTGCAACTGACATTAATAAGCCCCAACCAAGAAGGTGCCGTCCAAAGAATTGCACCTTCTGTGTGGGTGAAGAGCTTCTGCTCCTGTTTTTTAAATGGCCACAGACAGACATCTACCTTCCCAGCCGTTTGTCTCAGACTTTGGGTCCAGTATTGACATGCCACAGGCTCAACCTGAAAAAGTTCTGTCAGATAGTTTCTGAGATTCTTCACAAACAGTAGCCTCAATCCCTGTTGGTGTTTGATTTTCTAAGCATTTCCAATGGCCTCTCTTATGGCATTGGAATTTGGATATTTTTTCTCACAGTCTCGGCACTGTATTTCTGCCCAGACCTGGGTGGGCGTTCCACTGCCTTACGGTGTTTACTTAGAAATGGTTTCTTGTGTTTTGATTTCTTTCTGGCTTTTTAACAGTTAAAGTGTTTTTAATTTAAATAAACAATTTTCATTTCAGAAAGCTTGGAAACTACAGAAGGCACTAAAGTGAGACAAAAGAGTTCAGAGCAGCACAGGTTTATTCATTTTGATGTACGTAAAGAAGCAAGCACTTTACTTCATGACCAGGTATCATGTCTAAGAGACAGTCATGACTCACAGAGCATCTGGCCATCATTCTTAATGGTATACGCTTATGGGAACAAGAATGTGCATGTGTGTGCACACACTCCCCCATACCCCTTTCCATGTGCAAATCTCTATTATTCACAGTTTTTTCAATGAAAGTAAGACAATGCTATATTGTTTTGTATAATGTGCTTTTATGCTTTTAAAAAGATGTATTTTATTTTCAATTATGTACACATGTGGATGACTATGTGTGAGGATGTACAAATGTGTCCAGTTAGCTGCAGAGGCCATGAGAGGGTATTGGATCCCTGGAGCTCGTGTTACATGTGGATGTGTGCCATCCAGTGTGGGTGCTGGGAATCTAATCCTGGCGCTCTATAAGTGTTCTTAACTGCTAAGTCTTTCTCCAATCCCATTATTTATTCTTTAATTATATTTTTTAGACTAGTCTCATTTCTGTCCTTTAATTATATTTTTGTGGTTATAAGTCACTACGTAGATATTTAAAATGTGTTCTAGGTCTATAATTCTTATACATTCACAGCTGTTGTATATCACCAAGGCACTTGCAGTCAACTGATTACACAGGGGACCTATTAGAAAATGGACCACATTTATACTGATGTGAGGTAGCTGGTGTGACAGAGCCATGCTGTAGCAAGCGTTTTTTTTCTACATAGATCAAGACAGACTTTTTCCAAAGGCGGGTCATACAGATTTGTGGGAAATGGTGAGTACAGATCAAAGATCGCTAAGGTGGCGCTTGTATTTTAATTTATTTTTAGAACTTTTAGTATTTATTATAAACTCCAGAGAGGGGACATAGTCCATATTTATGTATCAGAAGAACCTTCATGTCAAGCATTTTGGAGGACACATATGGATTACAATGGCCTTGTTGGCCAGGGACACATCACTCAGGTCACTGAGATTTCAAAGTGAATTGATGTAGACTAGAAGGGAAACTCCCTATTGAGAGCAACATGCACAAAGGCCCCAGTAGGACACCTGCCATGGCTACACTACATAGCAGGCAACAGATGGACCAGAGAATTCCATGCAGGAGAACAAGCAGAGTGGGGATAAAAGCAAACAAGTGAGATCTTCCCACCCACATGGTCTATTAGGCTCAAAGCTTCAGAAGGCATCCAAAGGTCGTTAACATAGATGGCTTTGTGAGTCCATGGTGGTGGGAATGAGAGGCCGTGGATGCTCACACTGTACAGACCAGAAGCAGACCAGAAAAAGCACCTGAGGGATGGATGCCATTTTCAAAGGCCTGCCCTTCGTGAACTAAATGCTAGACAGTCTTCAAAATGGCCCCACAAGCTGGGTACCTAGTGTTCACACACAGCCCTACCAAAGACACTTCAAATTCAATTGATAATGGGACTTGTGGATTATACGACAATTCCGTTTTCAGTTCTTGAGCCTCTGTCCTGTACTAATGAGCATTTGAAAAGGTAGAGTTGACCTAGACCTTGAAGAGGTGCTATAAGAGCTACTTTCTGCTAGAGAAGACAGGGAAAGGGGGGGGGGATCCTCAAATTAGCTTGTGGCTGGCTGTCCAGGAGGAGAGCAGGGTCTCATGTCTGGGAGGATGGAGGTCTTTCATTGGTTGGGATGTTGAATATTCAAACCTAAAATCAAACCCAAGTTATTTACTACCCTGCAGCATAGAAGTCCTCCATTGTTCAAGTACTTAAGTGGGGACTCAGAACAATCACCCAGCTATGGCATGGGAAAATTATCTCCAGAATTAACATCTATTGAGCCTAGACTTTTAAGTGTTTCTCCAGTCCTCTTCTCCATATCTTTTCTTTTTAATAAAATTTGTCCTTGAGAATAGGTTTCTTTGCTTAGAACCGCCAGAGTGTTCAATGCCAAGTTTCTATTACAGGAGACCAGGGAAGCTGCTTTAAACCAGACATACACAGAGCTGCACCCAGAGAGTGAGCACATTAACAACATGAGTTCTTCTCACCTGATACCCCCTTCAGAGATGGGTAAGCTGAGGCATAGGTGCTGAAAGGGCTAGGCTTTAGGGACCAGCACAACATGCTGTGTGTGTAAATCTCATCTCTCAAGTGAGATAACATTAATCCTCAAAAGGTCCTTAATACATGCACCAGGAGCTTCAGGTAATAACCCAGCCAGAAGGAAAAAGGCAAATACAAAGGTGGTCTGCTCTAAGAATGTCTGGAAGTTCCACTTACCCAATCTCTCCTCCATGACATTAAAATAGGATCTGGTTTGGAGTATTTTCAGTTTTCAGACATTTGTTCTATTTCCCTGTCTGTCAGCTGGTGATACAGACTCCTAGAAACCTTTCATGTCTCCTTAGCACTGTTTAAACCGTATAATTAAATGATGGATTGCTTAGGATTAATTATTCAAATATCAAAGTGATGGGTAGGCAACAGGCTATCTTTCTAATCTGTGCTAAATAACATAATCTGGACTGTGTGTTGTACACACCAAGCTATCAATTTTAATGAAGCATTGCCTTTGAAGTCACAAGATATTATGAAGACCACATACAAAAAAATCTGAAAGAGGAGAAAAAAAAAAGAAATGGCACTAAAATTCTTTTTCACAAAAGCTGACCTTGATCTGCACTATTCTAAACCTCCTCCACCTGGGGGAAAAAAAGGCTTGAATTCACAGCAGGTGAAGTCTTTAATTTCACTTACTTTCTGCAGTGTTTAGAGGAATGTTCTGCACCTTGTGGCGACACAACAGAGTGTGAGCCTCTGGGCATCTTGGGCAGCAAGATTCTGCCTCCCTGCGGCTTCCCCACCCACACTGCATCTGTCACCAATACCTCTGCTCAGGACCAGCCACAGAATTTAGGCATCTTGGTGTTAAAATGAAAAGTGGGGTCCCTTGTTCTACAATGACTCAGATTTTCAAGATATTGATAGCAAAGCATTTAATGAGACCAAAGAGATCGTGACATTTTAATTGATGATCTCTATGCCAGTGCTTAGATAGCAAGCTCTGTGTTAGGACAGTGTCACTTCAGAGCAGAGCAACCTGGTTTCCCAACTTCCATGAAGCTTAGTTTAAATTGTTACTTCCAAGCCCACACAATGAAGAAAGGGCAAAAGCTTAGTTAAGCGTCCCAACCCCCAGCAAATCATAGCACTGTTTGGAAAGCTCTGAGATGTTAAGAATAAGCACAAGAACTCAGGGGTGAAACATTGACTGTTGGAATATCTCTCATGATCAGAGTTAGCAGGGTCTTGCACTGACCAATACATATCCAACTCTTTGTATCACTATGTAGCTCAGGCTACCCTTGAACTCCTGTTTCCTTGCCTCCTTGGAACTGGGGTTCTCGGTGTGGGTCATTATGTCTGGCTAAACTTAATCTTTGACTTGCTTTTGGAGTTGACAACTTGCAATAAATGTGCTTTCAAGGCCAACAGTGCATTATTCAGACTTCCAGTTTGACAAAACTCTGAATTCCTCCCAGAGGAGAGACCTAGAGTCTCAACTTTGGGCTTCAGCTTAGTGCTGGGGTATGGAGACACCAGCTCTAGTGACTAAACCTGGGTTCTCTTTTTGTCTCATTTGGAATTGCACAGGCTGCACAGAGGGTAGGGTGGGGTGGGTGTGGTAAACCTCTTCATATGGGTTGCTCAAACGGTCTCATGGGGGCTTTTCTTCATAACTCTTGCATCTTAAGCACACTACAATTTCTTAAATCTCTATCTGATTCCAACATAGATTTTAGATCTCCCAACCCAGGTAAGGGTTAGAGAGGATTAGGCCTCCCAACTTAGACATTTTGTTAAGGTGTGTGTTTAAAGAATTGTTTGAAGCACCTGTTACTAGGATAGATTTTTCTCTAGGTTTAGGACATTGACTTTGGCTTGCATTTAAACATGACTTGTTGGACAAAGAGACACGAAGGGAGATGCTTATGTGATGGAATCACATCTCTCCTTGGGGGAAATGTTGATCTTCTGAAGATCCAGGAAGGACATGAACCTGGAAAGTGTTACATGCTGTGAAAATGAAAGCTAGAAAACCAGCTTGATTGGGGTCTAAAAATTTCCACCAGAAACCCAGAGAAGAAAATGGAAATGAACAGCTTCAGGGTGTGACACATGTGGAGAACTGTTGGAAGACAGTCCCTTGAAGCTGCTAAGTTGAGGGACCTGGGATGGCTACATGGTTCTTCACACAGATATAACAGGCAGGTGAGGAAGGCTAAAATGGAATGCTTTGGAGGGAGTCATCCATTTGGCCAATGAGACACAGGTTTTGTTGTTTTTGTTGTTGTTTTCTATAGTGTCAAGGCAGGGTTGATGGGTGTTATAGGAATTGAATGCAGCCAGACTTCTCTGGATTATTCAAGAAAATGGAATAGCCAGCTGTGTAGTTATAGCTCTCTACTGGAGGGTTTTGCCCTTATTTGTTATCATGAGACATTTGGCGATGTCTGAAGTGTTTTTAGACTATCATGATTTGGGGTCTGCAGGACCTACTGAATTCCTGTGCTGTACCAAAAAAGGACCCACAACAGTGATCCAGGACAGTGTTGGTGCTGCTGAGGCTGAGAGCTCTGCCTGCAACAGCTGCTTCTCACATCACCGTAACACTTAGAGTAGGAGGAATTTATTTTGGATCATGTTTTCAGGGGTGTTAATCCATCATACTGGGGTAGACTTGGTGGAGCAGAACAGTTCATTTTGTGGAGGGCCAGCAAGCAGATAAAGGGGGTCATACTCTGCTAACTTTCTCATATTTCCCTTTGTGTTTGGTTCAGAAGGCAGGCCATGGCACCCACAACCCTCTTTGGAAACATCCTAATAGATACACCCAGAGATGTGGCTTGCTTATGTCTGAGGTCACTAAATGTAGTCAAGTTGACATTGTAGATTAACCATCCCACAGTCCAAGGGAATCCTTGAGTATGAATGGAGGCAGATATTGGCTTAACTGGTTCACCTCTACTTGGAGAGCTAGATGCTGATAAGATTTATTTGAACTATGATATTTTTTCCTGCAGCCTCTGAAGTGACTGATATCACCTGTCTTAATGAAGGATCCCAGATTACAAAGTCAGAAACAGCATCAGGAACAAACAGACAGATGGAGCTGGAATCCAAAGGGGAGACTAAGGTGAGATGTACTGGGATGCAGCCATGGGCATCAGCACCACATATAGATGAGGTGAGGCACCATATAAGGGCCATATTACTACCTTTAAAAATGCCAGGATATACCAGTGAGACCTCTAGTGATCTAAAGGGATGACACCAACTGGCAAGCTAAGCAATAGTGGAGAGACCACTTTAAATGCCCATTCCTGATAATGAACTTGACATCTACCCTATATGCCATCCTAGAATGTTCATCCAGTGACTGATGGAAGCAGAAGCAAACACCTACAGCTAAACACTGAACTGAATCCCTGGGACCCAGTGACAGAGAAGAAGGAGTGATGAGCAAAGGGGTAAAGAATGGGCTGGTGAAACCAGCAGAGACAGCTGATCCGAACAAGGGAGAGCTCTTGGACCCCAGACCGACAGCTGGGAGGCCAGCATGGGACTGATCCAGACCCCCTGAGTGTGAGAGTCAGTGAGGAGGCCTGGGCAACCTATGGGGCCTTGGGCAGTAGATCAGTGTTTATCCCTGGCATATAAACGGACTTCGTGTGTCCATAACACAAAGAGGGATGCTCTCTCAGCCTGGACTCTTAGGGGAGTGCCTGGACCCTGCCCTGAGCGAAATGACAGACTCTAGATATCCCCTATGTTGAAGGAAGTGGGGATAGGGTAGGAAGCTGGGGGGGGGGGATAGTGGGGGGTGCGGGAGGAGGGGAGGGAGAGGGAACTGGGATTTAAAATTAAAGTAATAAAAAAAGTTAAAAAAAATGCCAGGATAACTTGAGAAGAGAGGAGACTGAGTGGAAAATGAATGCTAGCAACATTCACTGTTGCAGTGGGTGGATACCACAGACATGCCACTTCCTTCTATTAATCAAGTAGTGTAATATTCTCAAGGCCTGGGTACTTAAACTCTGAGAACTGTCAAGGTCTGTGGCAAGAGCATGTCTGAGGTAGTGCCAACATGAACTACACCAGTAAGAGTTTTGCTGTAGCATCTCTTGACTCAAATGCTCCCAGGTAAATTCAACAGCAAAGGAAGGTTCAGAACTGGCTCTGCTGGAGTGGTTCCCATAATCACCTGGGTGCATTGTCAAAACCCAGGATGTGTGCCCCAGTCCAAGTTGTCCTTACAATGAAGCTGGGTGGGGCCTAGAAACCTGCATGTCTGACACACTTATGAATGAGTCTGCTACTGCCTGTCCAGGGCCCACAATCTAAACACTGGAAGGCAGAGTTCTGGTGTGATAATGCTGTGGCTTGAATTTAAAATGTTCCCCAAATGCTCATGTGTCTGAACACTTGGGCTGCAGCTGGTGGGCAGTTTGAGAATCTTGTGGACTTTTTAGAAAATGGAGCTCTGCTGGTATAAGTGGGTCACTGGGGGCCAATCTTGAGGTTTTATTGCGTGGTCCTGCTTCCTATTTGTTCTGTGCTTCCTGGGTGTGGATACAACATGACCAGACAGCTTTCTGCTCCTGCCACCGTGCCTGCTTCATCCTGATGGACTGCATCTCCTTGGAAGCATAAGCCAAAATAAATCTTTTCTCCTTCAAGTGTCTTTTTTCCAGATATTTTTGTCACAGCAACAAGAAAGTAACTAAGACAAGGAGGCAGAGATGGAAAATTCCAAAGCAAAAGAAAAATTTGGGGAAGAGATACTGGGTCTCTGTAAAGAACCTATCCTTGGTTCAGCACTTGGTACAGAGGTCAAACTAAACTGGAACGGAAGGGGAATAGAATATGAGGCACAGGACTTAGCCACAAAAGACCTGAAGAAATGAAACACTACTGAGATATCTTGATTTTTAAAAATTAAGAAAGAACAGAATCATAAATATAATTGGGACAAATTGCAGAAAATTCTCATTTACACCAATTATATTTATTATCTGGAGAAAGGGAAGGAGGGTAGGAAGGGGGAAGCAGGATGTGTAGGTTTGCCTACTTCTTTGTCCCAAGGGTATGGGAACCCCAGGATCATAGTGAACTTCTTCAGCTCTTTTGGATTACAATTGCTACACTCCGTGGTGTATGATCTCAGATCACAGATGCAAGTAGGGCATCCTTATGAAATTGCAGTAAAGAATACATCTCTTTTCTCCATTTAAAAAAATAAATTGGCTCCTTCCTGGGACAATAGTTAGGGTTGGGCTCACAGCCAAGACTTTGTGTCAGGTACTGTACATTGCATCTTCTTTGCTGTTTTCTGTGTCTACCAGCAGGAAAGTAGTTGCAATAGTCAGATTTAGAACAAACCACTTTCTATGCTTCTAAAGCTAGTAAGAGAATTTTTAATGAAACATTACATATCCATCTAATAAGAGACTATCTTATAGCCACTGGGGGAAAGATATAGCTTTATGAACAGTTGTAATTATGTAGAGGAAGTGCTATGATATAATGTTTAGAGGAAATGAAATTGAATATGTAATATCATATGTCCTTGGGAAACATAAAAACAAAACACTAGCAGGCAAAGCTGATAAAGGGGATGCTGAAAATACACTCGAGGGCTCATGATAAACAGTGAGGGTTTTCTCCAAGACATTCCACAGTGAACTTGAGTTTCATATATAGTAGGGGTAGTAAATGGTATCACCCTTAAATATTTTAATGAACGTGTTGGATTACCCTTAGCAGGAGATGGATGGGGACCTTTGCTTCCCACAGAAAGCAGATGAGCAGATGGTAGATGGGTTTCAAAAGGGTAAAGAAGATGTGAAGACATGCTCAGAGGAGACGGAGAGACATGTGACTGAGAGAAGATTGCAGGAGGAAGATCCAGTAGGGATTATTGACCAAAATGCCCTGACATTTCCTGATCCTTCAGGATTGAGATAGAGTTGATGTAGTCTAGTAGAAAAGCCATCCAGGAGAGCTGACTGATAATTGCTAACTGATTGCAGAAGTGTGAAAGTAAGTTTTAGCACTCTACAGATATAATGAAAATCAACAAAGTTGGAAATTGCTTTAATGAGTACCACATGGAAAAATAGAATGGATTGGCAAAAAAAAAAAAAGACAAAAAAACCCCAGAGTTTTTCCTCTGAAAGGATGGCTACAGTATCACTTTCCTTTATAAATGAGGGATATAAACACATTGTCAAAACTACAGATTGTCAAGTGAGCCTAACAAAAATATTTTAGCTTCCTGCCAATTGAGTCAAGTAAGTTTAGATTGTGATTTCAGCATCCAGAGAGAGAAGCTGGTGGTTTACGAGGAGGTTCACAAAGAGCAAAGTGAGAAAAATTACAAACAGATGATATGTAAATAAATGTTTGCATCGACTGGCATAAATATTTGGAAGTGCCAACAACTCCCAATTATTTTGTTTTCATTGGTCCACACAGAAGCTAGATTTTGACAAGTGGATTCAGCCAGTTAACACTTCAGGAGCTGAGCTAAGGCCTTTGATCTTAAGAATACTTTTGGGAGACACAATTCCCTGGGTGCCATGAAATTCCTTTGTGCCATGAAAATAAACTCTTCATTTATGCTCCTGCCCCACCCCTAAGAAAGGTATTTTTTAAGTCTCCTTCTACAACCAAGGACATGTTGGTCTAGGAAAGATGGGACATTAAGTACTTGAATCTAGTAGTGCTAGGATTGTGAGTGGGAAGGCAATAGTGGGACAAAGCCTGTAGAAGTGTTATGTGTTTGCTGAACTGTCGGCACTGAGACTTGGCTTCTAATCGGTAAAGTATGATGATGAGCAGTGCCTGGCTTTCTTTACCGTCACAAAAAGGCACAGTGGGGAAGCTTGCCCATATCTTGTCTGCTTGTCCCTACTATATTCCCTACCACCAGTTTATTTTATGAATTACATGTTTTTATCAGAAAATCAGACATCTGGTTATATCCCATTTTATTGAGCTTCAAGGTAAGCCTGCAACTAAGGAGTGCTGGGAGTGGGAAAAGTAGTCTTCCCCAGGGAAGAAAACACAAATTGGGTACCCAACACCAAATGGGCATCCCTGAAAAAATACATACAAATAGCATTGTAGAGACAGAACAAGTTATAGTTAAGAATGTGCGTGCGTGCGTGTGTGCTGATGACTCCCAATATATATGCATGTAACAACAATGAAAAGAAGGCCATGAATTTGAAGTAATAAGGAGAGATATATGGGAGGGTTTGGAAGGAGGAAAGGGAAGGGGAGATGATGAGATTATAATCTCAAAAAATAAAAGAAGCCTAAGGTAAAAAAGAAAGCTTGCATGCTCCTCCCTGTTGTCTTAGACTTTTTTCTCCCTGTGTGGGAGATTGCTTTCTTGACTCCTTTATGAATGAAATCACATGACTAATTCCGACCAATGAATTGAGAGTAAATATGAAGACTACACAATCACTTTTTTGAGCCCCAAGTGCAGGAGCTGGGGGTGCAAAGGTCTAAAGTGCCCCTTCTTCCCTGTGGAAATCTGTATGTGGGGAGGGCTTCAGACTGATGCCTGGAAAATAACATGTATTAGCGACGCCCAAAAGAGAGCCCATTTCACAGAAAGACTACAGAGAGGAGGTCTTCATCCAGACTGAAATGACCTGTCTGAATCACATTCCTAGCTTATTTAAAATGTGTTCCTTCAAAATAAAAGCAAAGCTTGTTTGTGACTAACTTTAGAAGCCATAGAATTTGAAAAAGACAGTGTCAATAACTCCAAGTCCCCTGGCCTGGAAATAGCAATGACACCACACTGGCTGATGCTTTACCTTCGTGTTTCTTGCACTCCTATTTTTTTCCCCAAAACACAGTTATAAATGCAGGTGCAATTTCTGCCATTTCCTCATGTTATGATGAGTGGTCCTTTCCACCATTACATTCTTTAGAACAAGTTGGTTCTAAACAGGTACAGAGCATTGCGACATGCGCAGAGTGTCTTCTTCCAGCTCGTTTTCTTTTCCCGTTTTCAGCATCCATTTTTGTACACATCCGTGTGCTCTCACTGTGAAGTGTGGATGGGGAGATCAGGGATATCTTTCTGGAGGAGGCAGGGCATTTCCTGTTCAGAAAAATCAGTGCTGACAGCCAAAACCTGGCTTCACTTTCTTCTCTTCTCTGGATGCTTGGTATGTGGTGGGTACTGTCATACCTGCTTGTTCCACTACCTAAACTTTAAAACTTCTCATGTTCTGTGCATTCCAGGAATGCTCCATAAATATTTGATGGTCTGCTTGCCACCACTCATGTATTTTTAAAATTTGGTGAGTACACATATATTAGGTGCCTGGCTATGCAGTCTTCTCTAGGTGTGGGGATACAAAGCTCTGTGTGAACACACCATTCTAGGAGAATGCTAAAAGACATGTAGTAGTCCCATGCGCATAGAGATGTGTCACAGAGGAGAAATGGCTTAGGAATTGGAAACAGTACTAGGGTAACTTCTGCCAAATGAAAACAAGGGGCATACAGTCAGGCCTCAATTTCAGAGAAATAATCATTAAAAAAAAAACCCTTGGTACTTGCTTCAGCAGCACATATACTAAAAAAAACCCTTGTTAGTATAAATGTGTTCCAAATATTGTGTGGGATATATTCATATGAAAAGCACATTTGTTGTTGATATATGAAGTTCAGATTGAATTAGGGTGCTTAATGTCATTTGGCTAACCAAGGAGGTACACTTGGGTAGGCTGGAGAATGCCAGGGTTGGTGTGGGCAGACAGAGGTCCCATCCAAGAGACAGAGTTGTCTGCAAGCACTACTTGTCAGGAAAAGGGAGGACTGTGAGAGCCAGAGACAAGGAAAGAGGACCTTCAAAGTGGAAGAATAAAATTTGAGTTTTCGATCTCTCATTTTAGGAGTTCTAAGTGATTTAATGGAAGCCAGGCCTGAAATGAGGAGCATGACCTTTGCTTGTTGGAAAAGTGGGGGGAAATGATTCTTTTCAGAAAACACCTTTGAGAAAAATCCCACAAGAATCAGATTTAAAAAATGCAAGATATAGAGGAGTAGATGAGGGCTGGAGGTGGTCATTAAATATGAAATAAACAATAAAAGTCAATCTTTTCCTTTTACAAAAATCAAATGTAAATATAATCAGAAAAGATTATATTTGGCTTGTCAACAAAAATATAAAGCACCCATCAAACTATGAAATGTGCAGGACTCACCCGACAAAACAAAACAAACAACAAAACCATAACAGAACAACAAAACCAAATGAGTTTATCAGAGATATAAAGGGGGGAGAAAGGAAAAGGAGGGTCATGCTGTATCCCAACATGAGAAGAGCCAAAAGTTTATATACCGTAAATATGTAAATTTTCTTAAAATTTAGTTTAAAGATTAATGAAGTCACAACCAAGATCCTTGGGGTAGGGAGTCCTGAGGCAGGAGGATTGCTGTGAGTTTGAGGCAATACTGTGCTAGAATAAACAGATCATCCAGGGCCACAAAGTGAGACCCCATCTCGGGAAAATAAACAATAAGCAGGTGAGCAAGAGGTCTCACTGGGATATAAATGCAACTTCGAAATGACTGTAATATTTTGTTGAATGAATAAATTAGTAAGAAAATAGGAGAAATTTAGGAAAAAATTCACTGAAGAGTTGGCTGTCTATCTGTCTATCTCTGGTGTGAAATCCTTCTCAAAGCTTTGTTCATTACTTCAGAGCCAGGTTTGAGGAGAGAAAGACAGAGGACAACAGAACGCCTCTGAGAGCCCAGAAGAAGCAGGCCATGATGTTCTAACACCCTTTCACACAGCAGGACCCTGCCAGGAAGGAAAGGGCCACTCAGGGAAAGGCATTCTAAGTGGCTGACTCTCTAACTGGCAAAACAGACAAACAAAACCCCAACAACAACAAATGCACAACAACGGCAAAAGTCATTTGCTCTTCATAGGAAACAACAATTATACAATGCAGTAAAGAATTAAGGTGTAAGTTAAATAAAAAGGAAGACAGTAAGACATGCATTTATCTGATCTTTGGAATAAGTCTGTTCTTCGTGGTTTAGAGGTCTTTGAGTGATACACATCCAAGCCAACACAGGGAGGAGATGTGTTCTTTGCAACCTAGTAGCTGACTGCAGAGGAAGGCCGGCTGGGCTGGCTAGATAGAAGATCATTGGAATAACTCAGGCCACAGATACCCGAGCTGAAGTTTGGCAGTGGACAGAGAGCAGGGGAAAGCTAAGGAAGCAGGGTCAGCTTCCCGGGGAACTTGCCCTGTGTCTAGACATAGAAGAATACTATTCCTTCCCCACAGTTTGTGAAAGGGTAGTTTTTTGTAAAAAGGGCTATCCCTTCCCCACAGTTTGTAAAAGGGTAGTTTTTGAGTAAAACCTATTTTTATTATCCTTACATATAAGACCTCCCCACAATTCGGGTCTTTTAAACACCATGCCTTGCATAATCAAATTCAGTGTTTCCCACTTTCTATGTTTTCTTTTCTCAGTCTCTGGAAACATGATATAACTAAGTTCCCCTGTAATCGATAAAATATTGTACAGTGTGTGTGCAATCAGATATGTCTGTGTTTTTATAAATGTACATTAGAGAGGAACAGGAATGGAACAGAACAAGGCTGACTTGTTCATGCTTTTTAATATAGATATGTTGTGCTAAACAGCATGATATGTCATAAAACGAAACCCAATACTCCAAAATGAGATTGCAGTCTCTCCATGTTTCAATGGCTTTCCTGGGAGACAAATCTTCTTTCATTTGAACAAACACACAAGAGCAGTTTTTATGGAGTACTAGGAAATTCCCAGCCATAAAGTTGCATTGCTGAAGCGAGTACCAACGTGATTACAATCAAGTTACACTTCGATCTACTCCCAGTAGAAGTTCAGTGTCAGGATAGACAAGGCCATGTTTTTAGCACAGTGTTCTGGGTCACTCTGATTGGCCACACATGATTCCCAAGTATTTAATAGTCTATGAGGTTCCAGAACCATCCTGGTGACTGACAACAACAAAAGAACAGCAAGCATCCTGATCTGGGGAGTGAAAGACACTTGATCAAATCTGAGGGAGAACAACTGTGCAAAATATAGGGTCCCTTCTCATTTCATTCAAATCCCTCACCACATTCTCGTTTCATCCCAAGCATATATGCAGGAAATAATAACTCTTTACCTTCACCTGCCCCACCCTCCAGTGGAAGCATAACTTCAAAGTTTGAAGACTCTACCAGGGGTGTCCAGCCTATGGCCTACAGGCTCATGCAGCCAGATCAGCCAGGAGTGTAGTCCAACACAGAACAACAAACTTACTTAAAACATCATTAGATTTCTTTGTTGCTGTTAATTTGTTTTTGTTACTCAACCACATGGTCCTCAAGCGTGAATGTTACGTTAGATATTGTCATGCAATAAACATATGTACGCTTTGATGGTTCATGGGCCATGAATTTGACATCCCTGGGTTGTGTGTGTGACCCAAGATAATTCTTACTCACCCATTGTGGCCCAGAGAAATCAAAAGGCTGGACGCACCTGGTCTAACACTCTGTTTTGTTCTCATTAAGTGGTCCATCTTATGTCAGTTAGTAGTGTTGAAATATGTGAGGGAGGTACCATCCAGTATCTCATGCAATACCTATGCATATCATTTGCAGTCAGCATCCGAATATCATAGTAAGCTATGTGGAGGAACAGAAATTTAACTGTAACCCAATAGAGGCTGAAGCACTGGAGGCACTCACAGAGCAAAGAGCATCACATGCTAAGTGACACTCTAAGTCATTACCTCTGATTCTGGCTGCTGTCACAAAGCCCATAGTTTTCTTAATGGAATGATGGAAACAGCTCCAAGTTCATTCAACTTTTGGCAAAGAAGCATCTGTCTCTCCTACAAAGTGAACTGTGTAAGACCTGATGTTTGACAGCATGTCAGAGGTGGCAGACAAAGGCACAGCTGTGATGAGGAAACTCCAGGTGGGGACTAAGAAAGCAGAAATATCTTCTGGAGCTCATGAATGAACTAAAATGCACTGCACTACTCTCATCCCGCAAGCATTTGTTATGAGCTTATTTACAGGGGCTGGGTAGGCCCAGGAAGATGCAGAGAGGACCAGACCCAGCCCTTCAGGGAGCAAAGAGTCTAATGACGGAGGAAAATAGAACTTTGAACATTTGAAGTGCTAAGTGCTTGCTCAGTGTTTTGTACAAGTGTGTCAGTGTACAAAGAATGCACTTGGGGGATGGGGAGATACTCAGTGGGTAAAGTGTTTATGGAGCAACTGTAAACCTGAATCTGCATGTAAAGTCACATGCAGTAGCAAGCATGTGTGTTCTTAACACCCCTATGACAAAGATGGCTTGTGGGTCAGTTAGCCTCATGTACATGGCAGAGATCCTATCTCAAACAAGGTGGACCAACACCGGAAGTTGTCTTCTGGACTCCATATGCAGCTGGTAGCCTGCACATGCCCCCTTTCAATGAATATTCACACACACACACACACACACACACACACACACAGAGAGAGAGAGAGAGAGAGAGAGAGAGAGATTAAAAATGAAGAGAAGGTACTAACTTCCTAACAGAACACAGGAAGATGCCAACCAAGATGGAGGAGTTTGAAAGCCAAAAGGTAAGTTGTTGACCTGGGTTGAAGAAATATTCCTCCTAATGAAAAAAGGATGATAAGAAATATAACTAAGTTACTTGCTTCTTTTATTCCCCCTTCTCCTCCCTTCTCCCCCTTTCCTTCTCCTCCCCCTCCCCTCCTCTTCCTCCTTCTCCTTCTTCTTTCTTCCCTGTACATACCTGTTCTCTGCCTTTGTCATTATTTGCTGACATGATATTTGCTAATGCTATTAGTGATGAACTCTGGGGAAGAGGCTAAGGTTGACTTACACTGTCTATTTGTATGTATTTGCACATGTGTGCATGTTTGCACTTCTGCAGGTGAATGGGGCAGGGTATAGGACACACGCACAGGTGTGTTCAGGCCAGAGATAAACCTTGATAGTCATTCCTCCGGTGCTGTCCACCTTGGTTTTTTGACACAGGGTTCCACTGGTTTGGCTTTACGTTAAGCAAGGCTGACTAGCCAGTGAGCCTCAAGATGCCACCCTATCTCCTTTCCCATTGCTAGAAATGCAATCAGCATGCCAACAGGCCTGACTTTTTCATGTAGATGCAGAAGATGAAACTCAAGGCCTCAAGCTTGCTCACAAACAATGAAACACTGAGCAAGCTATCTCCTCTTCCATGAGTTATTTAGTGCTTAAAAGACTGTTTTTAGGTTCACGGTAAAATGAAGAGAAAGGTGTAGAGATTGCTCATATACCCCACTGCTGTATCATCATGATACCTTTGTTAACTGTAATACATCTATACAGTGGAATCTATCCAGCACTAGAAGAAATGAGCTATCAAGCCATGAAAAGGAAGAAGATTAAAATGCATATTAATAGGTGAGTAAAAGGGGCTAGATCCTCTATATGTCCATCTACATACCACTCTGGAAAGGGTGAAGCAATGCAGATATTGAAAAGATTGCCTGCCAGTGACTAAGGAGAGAGGGGTGGGGGCTGAACAAATGGGTCACACGGATATTTAAGGCACTGGATCTACTCTGCATGATGCTATCATGGTGAAACCACAGGCCATACAATGTCAATATAAAGGATAGAATCAGAATGGTCATAGTGTGACAAAGCAAAGTCATCAGATTGTAATGAAGGCATCACAGTACCTGTTTAAGGGACTCTGGGTTACTTTCAAGTTTTGGAGACAGTGATTCCAGTTGTTATGAAAATCTACATGCAGGCCTTTGTGTGGATCCAGATCCTCAACTTTGGGTGAATGCCAAGGAGTAAAGCTCAGGTGTATGATGAGGAGATGCTTAGATTTCCCAGAAACAACCGAACTGTCTCCCAAAGTGACTGCAGCATCCCACATTCCCATCAATGATGCATCTGGAGTTCCAGATGCTCAACTTTCTCATTAACATTTGGTATGGTTCCTGTTCTGAACTCTGGCCTTTTGACAGATGGACTTCTCTAGATGACAAAACAGGTGTGTAGTGACAGCTCATCTTCTGTGTGTGTATGTACAATGTGTGTGTGTGTGTGTGTGTGTGTGTGTTCATGTGGGTATGTGCAAGTGTGTGAAGTATACATGCGTGCAAGAGTGTGCAGGTGGAGACCAAAGGTAGGTTGTATTGGGGATATGAACTCAGTTCTTCATGATTGTTTAGCAAACACTTCACCTACTGAGTCATCTTCACATCCCCCTGTATCTCAGTTTTGTTCTAATGTGCAGTTCCTGGTAACATGATGTGCAGCCTCCCTCAGAGGCTTACTTGTGACCAATATATCTTCTTTGATGTGGTGCCTCTTTAAGGTCTGTGATTCATTTTTAAGATAGGTCCTTTCTTTCCTTATGGTAGAGTTGGAAGAGTCCATTATAGTCTATACCTGCATTGTACAAAACCCTCAACCCTATCTTCTTATGGGGTGGATAGATTTTTGGAAGCCTATGGAATCTAGGGATCTCATTTCCTGTGGCATAACTTTGTTTTTTTCTTCCACAAAACACCTTAAGACTTTTGTTCTAAACATTGCTCCCACAGGTAGGCCATCCTGGAACACTTTGGAACCAGAAAGCTGTTGGAAGCACTGACTGATGTCTGGTAGCTCTGTGACCTTGGATGAGCCATGTAACCTCCCCCAAACTGTAAAATGGGATAATAACATAGATCGTTCTAGACTTACGGGACTGTTGAGGATCAAACGTGATAATATGTATGAGGGGGCTTTTTATAAGCTCCATAATGCTACTCAGATGTGAAGGGTTATTACTTTTATATGCTCAAGAAGGTTGGCATGGCTGCTGTCCCAGGTGACTAAAAAGCATATGTGATTTTATTTGCCCCAATAATTTTATTCTTATTAGTACTTGTTCAGTATTCTACATAGGTATGCACAATGCACAAAACATTTATTCTTCTTTGGCTACAGTAACTATGCCCCCTCTCTCCAAACTTACCCTTGTAAAAACAAGTAAGACTCGTAAAACAAAACAAAGTCAAAAGAAAAGAAAAAGGAGATGGAAGGTGGCATTATTCGCAATCATGTGTCATCAAAAGGACTCACCTGCCACTTTGTAAATGAGTTGCCCTTAATGGTGGACAGCCAGTTCTGCTGACCAAATGACCCCCAAGACACGTGAATCTATTGATCTTTCATCTCTCTCTCTTTTTTCCCTTTTAATTTTTCCCTTGGTTTCCCAACCTTCCACTTTAGGAGGTAAACACAATTCTGGCAGAGTCCTGGTCTAATTTAGTTTATTAGGGCTTTTACTACAAGTTTTTAAGCACTCGCTGATTTTCAAAAACACATTAAAATGGCCATGGCCAATCTTGTAGATTGGTACAAGTCCACATTTCCCAAATGACTTAATAGTCTGCAACTTGTGCCAGACAGAGAGTGAGCTCACCACTTGGTTTTCCCACCACTTCAAGGCTGGACATTGTGTTTTTAACTCCAGGGTGGGAAGGAGCCATTTGCTTCAGTCACCATGCTGGTCTCCTCCCTAGATTTCCCTCCTACAATTTTATAGGTTCCACTGTCCTGGAGGGCACATTAAGTCCCCAAAGGACGTCTTTGTGAACCGTTTCTGGAACTCCAGACCTGCCCCAGCCCATTCTTGGAAAGTGGAATTTTAGGGATGTTTTTCTAGACAAAGTTAGATATTTTGGGCAGAGGGGGTTATAAAGTCTATGGAGAGTCTGTCTAGGCAAGATAATTAAAATTGAGATTTATATCTCTGAATCTTTTGTCTTTTCTGTGTTTCTTTCCTAATCACTGAAGATAAACTCAACAATATTTATGTGGAACAAATGAATGCATGGATAAACATTTGAGCACTTTCTACTGTCAGGTTATAAACTGAACTATAGGCTCACATTCTATTAGATGGAAATCACAGACAGACATACACACACACACACACACACACACACACACACCCATATACTTTGCATTACTCTAGGGTGACAAATGGACTAGGATTTTGGTCATGTTTCTAGGTGGAACAAAGGAATTGTGGCTAAGAATATTGATAGACACTGGTGAAAGACCAAGGTAACCCTTTGTCCACAAAAAGACAGACCAGCCAGGGAACTCTCCTCCTTTAGCACTGTGCCTGAGATCCAGGCTCTGTTGCTTATGTGACAACTGCTGCTTTTTTTTTTTAATCTGTCAGAGTGCTGTTCTTTGCTTGGTGACCCATAGAGATAGTACAGCTTTCTAGACTCTTGATCAGGGCTCTGATTGATTTCTTCTCTTACTGGTGACCTGACCCTGGACAAGTCACTTCATTTCTGAAATAAGACAAAATGACACAAGATTTGCTGGCTTTTAGGGGTGGTACAAGGATCAAAGGGGATCATGAGAGTTATGCTTCCCATGCAGGTATTTGAAGTTTCCTAAAATAGTTTATAAAGCACAAAGGAGACACGTTCTTTGCATAATTACAGCTACAAGTACAATTGAGTTGTTTTGGAACAGTAATGAGAAAGCTAGTTCTTTTAAAATCTTTTTTAATTTAAATTAGAAACAAGCTTGCGTCACATGTCAGGCCCAGCTTCCTCACCCGCCCCTGAGAAAGCTAGTTCTTATGTTCTTTTATGTAGTATATATGAATGCAGATAAATTCACACATGGAAGATACATGCACATGCAGTCTCTGTTTAATGCTTGTCTTAAGAGGATAACAATAGCAACGAGAAAGCTGTAGGCAGGCTGAGGTTTGAGCGCTGGGAGGTTTCTCTGGATGGTCTGCAGCTATAATGAACATTTAGGAGTTAATTCATGAATTCATCTTTGGGAATCAAGATTAACTTGCAGAGCCTTCATTTGTTGCAGAGCCCCCATTTGTTGATGTATCACCTCAAGTTAAGCACTCCACTTCTCTGAGCTCAATTCATCGTCTATAAAATAGAAAGGACCAGTCCCTGCCTCATAAAATGTGTACACACACACACACACACACACACACACACACACACGCACACGCACACACGCACAAATATATTGTGTTCATATATATATATAACTGTCAAAAGTATATTTTGGGAAGTGGTTCAATCAGTCAAGGGCTTATTGTGTAAACATGAAGACCTGAATTCAGATCTCAGAACTCACATAAAAGCTGGTCACAGCACTGGGGAGGTAGAAACAGCCAGACTCCTGGGGTTTGTGGCCAGCTAGTCTAACTGAATTCTTGAGCTCCAGGCTTACTGAGAGACCTTGTCTCAAAAAATAGTGTAGAGTGACTGAGAAATTCTCTGCTGATGGCCTCTGACTCTGGCTCCTCACTCATGTGCACACACTTACATGTACATATACCCACACATGCACACACAGATATGCAATATGTACCTCATACATAAATTCTAATATATTTATAATACACATTCAATATATATATGTATATATATATATATTGTTGGACACTTAGTAAGCACTTAATAGGTCATAGCCATTTCTGGTATGGTGCAAATTTTGAAGAAACAACAACAAACTGTATGCAAAATATTCCATTTCAGAGACGAAAATACAGACAGAACAAAGGCACTACATAGCAGTGACTCAAAAATGTTCTAGATAAAAAGGTATTCACATAGGAAAGATGGAACTTTTAGGTTGTACTATGCACATGTCAGACAGAATTGACATTTTTTTTCTAATAACAAAGAGCATCACTCATTCCCTAGACTCAAACAGCCAACCGGACCCTGGGGAAAGGCGTATATAATGTTAGCAACTTGAAATAGGAACTGCCTTTGAAAACTGCTCAATAAAGAGCCCTTAATGCACCACACAGAACGCAGGGACACGTGGTTTGCAGTTAATGAACCTAGAAGCCAGTAGTGTGGCTTACAGGGCGGTGCTCCTTCCTTGATGCCATGAGGTAAATTAGCATCACGTCTTCTGTCATGAAACTTTCAATAAAGAACTGATTATAGAAGGCATTAAGCCTTTCTATAATTACAGCTATAAATATAGATAGATAACCAAGTTGTTTTGAGCACTAAAATCAATTTTACTGTTTATGCACTCGCCCTGCTATATATTTAGCTGTTGACTTTTAACTCAAGACATAAGCAGCTGGTGAAAAATACCCTTAGAATACTAATTATGTTGTCATGGGGAATGCCAATAAATGTTGCCCTGAGGAGGGTTAATCAGGATTGAACACACTATAATTGTTTTACCCACTAAAACGCTATATGTGGGGAGAACCTATGATTTCATCTCATAAATTCAGTGCTAAATGGTTTCCTCTGGCTATTTCAGTAGTGTCATCCCTACGGTGCTGAAATTCCACTTGAGTGCTTAGCTGCATGTGCAGGCTTGGGATTCAGGAAAGCCATCTAGTATGAATCACAGGCTACAAAGTGGCTTCTGTGAAGAGTTATGAATGGGCTTAACAGAGCAGACTCTGGATCCTCTCACCCAACCAGAAGCAGAGAGGATGAGTGCAGGAAGGGGTGAACATGCAGTACAAAGTACAAAGAACCTTGGCCTTCTATGACCATTCCTCTTCTAATTGCATATCAGAGACAGGCAGAGACCCTGTCCCCTCAAAAGTGTGGAGTGAACTAGCAGAGTAATACCACTCTTTTCTTCGGGAGGTCAAATGAAGGGTAGAAAGTAAGGTCAAAAGAATTCCCACCCAAACCATGTATGATGATGGTACATGCCCACAATCCCAATGCCCAGACTGGAGATTTCCAGTTAGAGGCCAGCCTGGGTTACACGGCAAGACCTCATTTTCCAAAGACCATTTATCTACAGTTCTCTTGGTTTATATACATATTCACACTAACTATTAGGACACATGAAACTCCTTTTGTCACTTATCAATCCATACATAAACTCAGTCGGCTCTGATAGAGCATCCCCAATACATGCTTTTTGATTTTGTTGCTGCCAACTTGGAGGAAAGAAAGGTAGGAATGTTTATCAAACACTTCAAACCCATGGCCTTTCCTAGGCCAGGTCTTTCACTTTCAGGAATGTTCAACTCTTGACACTGGGAGATAATGTCATATATAATGCTCTAGCCAGAGAATATCAAGTTAACAAAAATAAATAAATGAACAAATAAATAAATAAGGCATCTCTGTTATGTATCAGATAACTCATGGTAGAGTCTTCTATTTTGCTCCACCAATCTATAAATTATGCCTGGTACTAAAAACTTAGCCAACTACCCAGGCTGATGAGGTCATGGATCTTAGAGCAGAACTTACTGCCCCCAATTTATGAGACCAGAATAATTCCTAACTGTAGTCTATACACTCCCTTATACCCACAGAGAAGTGCATCTGTCACCCTGCATCAAGGAAGCCACTCTTTGCAGCCATCAGAGATCATTACAGAAAACCACAATTGGTCATAGTGGCCATAGTGCAGAGACCAACTGATAGTGGGGCCTCCATCCATAATAGAAACATCTACAACACAACTCTTGCACCCAAGGCTCAGGGAACATTGCAGAAGAGTGGGCAGAAAGATCCTAAGAGCCAGAGGACCAGGAAGTGAAGGGGAAGCAGCATCCATGATACCTCAACAATATGACTGTCAAAGCAAGATCTGAACAATGAATGACAATACCAATAGACATTCTAATTTGGAAGAAGGAAATCTCAGGGTAGCAGCGGCAGTGGCAGGACTGGGGTGGGGGATTCCCCTATAGACGTAGAACTATAGGCAATTAATGAATGACTGGGGAGGAAGGAGAGTTAGTTTTTCCCAGTGATGAGCTCCCTAATTGGTTATCTAATACAAAATGATCAACCCTGAAATCATCTATGTACAAGCAACACCAAATAGGCTCAGTGGGTTATATTTATGTATCTATGTTCCTATATATGTAACAATAATAAACAAAGAAGAAAAGGCCATTAATTTGAGAGGGAGTGAGACAGGGACCATAGGAGAGGTGGAGAGAGGGGACAGGAGTTGGAGGGACCTAAGGGAGAGGGAAAGTGATGTATCTAGATTTTAATTAAATTTTTTTTAATTGTAAAATATTACAGTCCAGTCCAGATTGAAATACAAAACAAGTAAATTTACTGTTATCTCCTCATTTTTAGAGAGAGAGGAGCAATGAGCAAATTGGCAAAGAACGGGCTGGCAAAACCAGCAGAGACAGCTGATCTGAACAGGGGAGAGCTCTTGGATCCCAGACCTGGGGAGGCAAGCATGGGACTGATCCGGACCCCCCCAATGTGAGTGTCAGTGAGGAGGCCTGGGCAACCTATGGGGCCCTGAGCAGTGGATCAGTGTTTATCCCTGGCATACAAACAGACATCGTGTCCATAGCACAAAGAGGGATGCTCTCTCAGCCTGGACTCTTAGGGGAGTGCCTGGACCCTACCCTGAGTGAAATGACAGATTCTAGATATCCCCTATATGGAAGGAATTGGCAATAGGGTGGGAGGCTGGGGGGAGGATGATGGGAGGGGTGCGGGAGGAGGGGAGGGAGAGGGACCTGGGATTGACATGTAAAACAAGCTATTTAAAATTAAAATAATAAAAATGAAAAAATAACAAAAAAGCCATGAAATCATTTGCATTTTAAGTAAAGTTTAATAATTTTGTGTTGGGGCGGCACTCTTAGCACATTTGGCCCCACCCCACATACTGCTAGCTCAGGAGGAAGGAAAAAGAAAACTAATACTATTGAAATACTATTAAAGCATTTTGATACATAAATCTTCATCTTAATTTTAGGTAGTTTTAAAATTAATTTCTACATTCAAAATAACATAAATTCAAAGGACTCTGACAGTTATATAATTATAGATTATACAATTATGTATATACATTTGTATCATACAATTATAACATAATTTTGCTCTTGCTATACAACATTACTGTCTACAAAGTTCACACTTGAGGACCGTACAATCCAGTTACAAATTATGAATGAATGAATGGATAAACAATAAATAAATAAAGTTGCAAAGCATTCTGAAGTTGCTTTGAGTAAGGTTATGGTTTTTGTGGGAATCATTCAGAGTTCTTCTGGGCTGCATACCGCCTGTGGGCTGCAGGCCAAACACGCCTGAAATTCACACTTTTTGGACTCCATTCTCACTCACTCTGAGGACAGAAATCCCACTCTACCTCAGTGTTCCAGGCCACCCTAGAGTCTATTGGGAGACTTCCCAGGGAACTTTAAGCATCTTCTTAAGACTATTAAGTAATTTGCAGAGGAGTTTAACACCTACCTATGAAATCACCTCTACTTTTGAGAATTTCCTGGTCAATCAGCAGGTCTGAGTCCAGGCTAGCCATCTGTTTATTCAGGTACCCAGGGGCTAAAAATGTTCACCAAAAAATATGCTGAGGCTGCCAGTTACTTACATTGCTGGTTCCATGCCTAATGCTGAATTCCCCAGCTACTTAGGGACATTCAAATGCATGTCCTCAAAATAATAATTTTATGTTACAGTTTTGAAGATGCCCAGTTGACAGGCATGCCCTGGAAAAACACACTATTCATGAATCATCCTGGGTGGGCAGCCTGTTAGGCTGGGTGTCTCTGGATCTATACCCTTCTCTTTGGAGACTCCTACATCAAGATTTAGAGCTTTTGGGGTTTCCTGCAACAAAATGGATGAGGACTTGCAAGAGAAGGGTGAATGTCACTCATGCTTGAGACCAATAATCAACCGATTATTAAAGGTCAGTTCCATTAGCTCACAGGGACAAGTAGTGAGGAGGGAATTCTTCAGTAGTCATTCTGCATTTATGATCAGCCCCATTGTGACTTTCCTTAAGGGATAATAAAGTCCTGGTAGACTTGCTAGAAAATGCTGTAAGTAACAAACACCAATGATATGCTAAAGAAAAATTCCCAGGATCTCAAAAACAAAAATAGTAACAGAAATAAAACATATAAAGCAAACCAAAAACAAAAAAAAGCACTGGAGGCTACAGCAAATAAAGTAAAATTAATGCTTTGGTTGAAATAGCATAGTTTTATACCTTTATTCTTACAGCTGCAAACATGATGGGCTTTAGCTTATATGATGCGTGTTTTCTCAAACAAATGCTGTTAGTTATTTAGTTTGAGTCTCTTCCTGATTCCAGAGAATGAATCTAGCCAGAGTGATGGTGTCTGTTTCTCATTGGCTTATACATTAGTGCAAAGCAATAAATTTGCTATTAAGTGGATTATGAAAACAAACACCTCTTGAAACTTTCTACAGGACTGATGGGCCAGGAATCTCCAGGCTGCTCTTCATCCTGTCTCTGAGGTCTCTGCCCAAGGCCAAGGTGGGATGATACTCCGTCTTGTACCTAACCACCACTGAACACTGGAAATTTATTCCCATGCTGAAAAACCAAAATAACCACCTGTGCTGTTGAGTGGCAGCCCACAGCATTCACACAGTGGCCTGTGACTGATTCTCCTTGAGTATAGATTTCATCAGGCATGGCCATGTCATACATCTCAGGCGGAGAAGTGTGGATGGGTGGGAACTCTCTTTGGAAAACTAAAGTGTTGAATAAGTCTGTAGTGACAAGTCACTCATCCACTCTTCCCATCAGTATGGAGGGGTGTCGTCACTCATAGAAGAGTGGCCAGTCTAGTCATGGCTCCAGGTGCATGAGCACTTTTGACAATTCAGAAGGCAATGATGGTTAACAGCCCCAAACAGCTCCAGTCTGCTTCCTTTTAATCAGCTGGGTCATTGGTTTGTCAAGAAGTGACAGAGTTGAGACAGTAGTAGTAATTAAGGGACTATCACATGTTCTGACTTGGCCAAGATCTCCTGTGCTCTGAAAGATCCCATACTTCAAATGACACAGTCTTTTCTCCTATAATAAATATGTAATGGTTGCCCAACCTGCAATGTACATAGAATATACAGCGTGGACTGTATGCTCACGTCTTCCTGGCTCTTTTTTTCTGCTTGGGTATTTGCTTCCATGACTGCTCTTTTGGAGGGTTATTTTCCCATAAACACAGCAGGTGATGTGGTTCAACACTGTTCACATACAGGTGAATGAGAATATCTAGGATCTTAGGTCCATTTTTCCCCTCTTGTCTAACATTCTTTGAGGCCAAGCATATTCAAAATACAGGGTGAGGCACAGCCTTGACAAAGCAACCACAAGGAATGGTGAAAGAAATCTGCTTTGCTATAAATGGAATTCTCTTAACTCCTTGTGCATGCCAGCCAGGAACCAACATAACATATAACACACACCCTGATCCCATGAGTTCCCAAGCTCATATCCATCAAATCTAAACTTTAAACTTGAGTAGTAAATACATCTGTCTCACAAAGTCCAAAGTATTTATTACAGGGATCACCCACTTCAGGAATTTAAACAATGTTCAGACCAAGGAAAAAATTCTCTACCAGCGTTTTAAACTCCCTTCCCCTCTCCAGCTGGCTAACAAAACCTGGCATGAAAGCAAGTGAACCAAGTAGATCCCATTTTCCCTTTCCTTAGTCCATACTACCTAGCCTCTTTAACCCCTCCTTGCCCAATCACATGGATTTATATAATTTATATGCTCATGCATATACACGTACACACACACACACACACACACACAGATGGGGGAGGGGGAGGGAGGTGTGATTTCCTCTCTCGCTGCCATGAACATTCAGGAAGGTAAGGAACCATGGATCCTTAACTGTCTTTATGTCACTCTTCAAAAATCAATTTAAATTAGAAAGTCATAAAAAGCTTCCTTTCTGCCTCTCCTGCCTTTCTTCCCTTCACTCCCTCTTTCTATCACCTAGTAATAGGCTTTTAATTCCAACCACCCTTAGCTGTCTGAGGTGCAGTGTATGATCTGTGGCTACACCCATCTGAGCTGTGCCTCTGTTTTTTTTTTTTTAAGCACTCCTTGTTAGCATCAAGAAAGGCTGGTTTGTCCACTCCTGCCCACTGTAGCAGCAGAGATAGTCACTGGTTGATAGCTGAATAGCAAGGGGTGGGAAACTTCCCTAGCTGGGGCAACAGGGGCAGGCACAGCAGTCACCAGCGCAAGAGGAGCAGGGCTGGTGCAGGAGGAATGTACCCTGAAAATAGAGGTGGTGATCTGGGTGGTTCCACCTCATGCTCACTGGCCATACTGGCTCTCACTCCATGAGCTAAGCCACTTGTCTATGATGGAGACCCACGGGGAAGCTGCAATGTGTCTTGTGAATACCCAGACAGTGTCAATCAATACTCACATTGGTGACAGAGTTATTGTCTGCAACATCACAAAGTTTCAGTGGGGACTTAAGGACAAGTAGTTGTGTGGAGAAAGTGTCTTCACTCCTGACTTCTCTCCCCCATATCCAGGTAACTATTTCCCCCTTCACCTCTCTTGGGCAGGGGAGAAGCTTAATCTTTATCAGCTTCTTCTAGACTGTAAAATGGAAGCATAAAGCAGCCCTTCCACACATGAAGCACATATTTTCATATCTCGTTGTGTTTATAGCTAAAGCTGTGCAGATACCATGAGCCTCTGGTTTATCCTTAGAGAATAGTGGAGAAAGAAAGGAATCTGGGTCCAATGTTTGTGAATCCACGTGAAGATATAGTTTTCTTTTTATTGCTTTTTACCTCAGAAGGTGAGTGGGCAGATCCAGGCACAAGAAAAGAAATCGGAACACAGAGAAAAAATTAACTCCCTCCCACTTAATGGAATTAAAGGAGGCTCTCTTGAGCGTGCTTGCTTGACGATTCCTCTTGACCTTAGTCAAGCCCCCTCCCTTTTAGGTCCGCCAATTCCCCAGGGTTGAGTTTGGCTTTCAAACACTGACCTCCAGTCAGTGGAGGGGAAAGATGAAGGTGGGAGGGGAGACAATTAGGGAGTGAATCTTTGCTCATCTTCTTTCTTCTGACTTGAGAGTAAGTGACTAAATGTGAGATGGAGTGGGCAGTTAAGTATCCCCAGAGCCTTGTTTGGGTAAAATGCTAACCAAGAGCTGTAGCACTTGGTCTCTAATTATAGAATCCTTAACAGGCACCAACAGCTGATCCACAAATCCTAGAGAAGCAGCCTCATATCCTAGGGATGCAGAGGTGGGGAAATATCATCCCAAGGGGAAAGGCAGGTTCACAAGGAAGGGCAATACACAATGTATCAGGTCTAGCCAAAGATGCTACAATTTGTTACAAAGATTATAGGTTTAGGTCTAATCAAAGCTGCTACAGTTTGCTACAAAAATCACAGGTTTAGGAGTTCTGGAAGCCAAGCTCAACTCCTGCTCCCTCTGAATGTGATACCCATTCACTAGGAATCACAAGCAGCTTGGGATTTGTTATCCCCTGGCTGGGCTCACGGAAGTCTCTCTAGAAAAAGTATATTCAGAGATTTGAGAGGACTCACAAGCCCTAAAAGCCTTCTAGTAAATGTAACTCCATGGCATCCAACTCGCTGTCCAACCCAATAAAGAAAAGCAAAGACACAGAGATAATTGACACCAGGAAAGGGCTACAGCCCTATTTCCCAAACACAGAGAAATCACACACAGTGTCTAGATAACCTGAGGATTCTCAGAAGATAGCAACATAGCCAAAAGGGCAAGTTCAGAGGCGCTTGGAACTGGCAGTTTCTTACAACAGTGAGGAAGGAAGGAGTACTCAAGGCAGATGATGGAGACTGCCAGTCACGTGATTGCTGCTGTGGTAGCAGCAAACAAATTTTCACATCCCCTAGGGGATGCTCACACATTCAATAAGTATTGATTGAGTCCTTCCAGGGTGTCAGACATTGTTCTTAGCACTGGAGAGATAGTAGTGAGCAAAATGGACTCAAACTCTGGCCCTGGGATTGACATTCTAGTGTGTGTGTGAGAGTGTGTAAGCATTGGAGTGGGGGAGGAGAACAGTGAACTTCACGAGTCGGAAAGTGCAGAGTTCTACAGAGAATAAGAAAGGAGTTGATCAGGTTGATTGGGACAGTAGAATGTCCAAGGAAGGCCTTACTGATAAAGAGTATTCAAGCAAAGACAGTTAAGGAGTCAGCCATGTCATCTGAGAAAATGCATTCTGGGTACAGGAAACAGGCAGAGGTCAGCAGTGATTGAAGACAAAAATGTGTGAGTGACCTCCCTTGGGAACACCAGAGCCTAGAGCCATGGAGACAACTTGGCTTTTCACTGTTATCTCTTAGTAATGACCTTGACAACATCCACAGTCCTACCTTTGTGGTCCTGCTGAGTTTGTCACCTGTTTTCAGCTTCCTGGTTCTGAGTTGATAGAAACAATTCCTCCTACCATAGTCTTGATGCTTCATCCAGTGTGACCAAGAATCAGATAAGGTACACAACATATATACAAGGTGTAACTTGGTGTGGGGCCCCTAACAGTGAGAACAGGGACTGTTTCCACTAGCTTTTGGGACCCTACTCATCATATTGGATCTCATTGTCCAGACTTAATACATGGGGAGGTGCTTAGTCTTACTGCAACTTGATATGCTGTATTTTGCTGATACTCATGAGAGACCTGCCCTTTTCTAAACAGAAATGGAGGAGTGGATTGGGGAGTGGGAATGGAGGGAAGGGTGGGGGAGGGATTAGGAGGAGAGGGGGGAGGGGAAACTGATTAGGCTGTAAAATAAATAAATAATTTCTTTAAAAAATCAGATAAGGGATTTAGGGGCTGGCTCAGTGGGTAAGAGCATTTGGTTTACAATCACAAGTACCTGAGTTCTAATCCCCAGCCCCTGTAAAAAGCCAGGTGTGGCTGCACATGTCTGCAACTCCAGCCTTGAGAAGTAGACACACGTGGATCTTGAGAACAGCTCCCTTAGACAGCCTAGCAGAAACAGAAAGCCAGTAATAGAAAATGGATGATCTCTATAAAACACTGTGTGTGTGTGAGTGCGTGTGTCTTAGAGAGTCAAAGAGGGAGAAGGAGATGGAGAGGGAGAGGGGAGAGAGAGAGAGAGAGAGAGAGAGAGAGAGAGAGAGAGAGAGAGAGAGAGAGAGAGAGGGATGGAGAAAGGAAAGAGAGAGAGACCCCGAACATGTGATTACATACAGATTTTCCTTTTTTGCTGTTATTCCAGAAATAACAGATACACAAAGCATACTGGAGGTTGAATTCTGGAAGGTCTCAATTAGAAAGGTGAAATGTCAAAGTTATCTATAGCAAGGCCAGGGTGGAGAACCTTCCTCTTTGCTTCTGTTGTTGGCTCTGCTAGCTGGGAAATTCCTCTTCAAAGCCTGAGTGTTTGTCTGGGTAGAGTTGCAGTGCCACCAGCCACATGTTCCCCTGATAGTCACTGCCTCATCTGTGTGCACATCTGTGTAGGGATGGAGCTAATGGTCCATGTGAAGATCTAGGCTCAGGATGATACAGCCCCTTGTTGAGAGATTTGGCCACTTCTCAGAGGGATGTCAAATGGAGAAAAGAATTTTCCCCTGGAAGTTTCTACAGAGCCAAGTGCCAGCCCAAGGCTTTTGGGTTGTCCTCTTCTGCGCATCCCGTTTATGGAAAATGAATCACTTGACTCACACACAAATGGACAGGGAACTTGGGGATAAACTATACAACTTCCTGGAATGCCATGGCTGCCCATGGCATTGCTAGAGCAACCCATGCTGCAAACCTTCTGTTTGCAAGACCTACTTGGAGGAAGCTACTGGCTAGTGAAGGCAGAGGGAGAACCCAGGCTCTAAGTGTGTGCTGGAGACAGGAATCTCTTTGTACTATACTTTTCCTCTTGCAGGGGTCAAAATCTCCTTGCTCCATTCTCTGTTTCTCTAGTCTCACAACACTTCCAAGATGGAGATCAAGAACCAACAGAGATGAAAATAAGGTGGTACCCCACAGATATTCACAGGAATATCCCCTCACCCCTTCAGCCATTACCCAAACAATATACATCCCAGGCCAGCTCCTATTTCCTTCTAAGACTCTCATCTCTGGGGTTAGCCTCACCCCAGTTGGCTCTGGGAAAATATTCTGTTTTGAACTCTTTCCAGCTCCAGAACATACTTTCCAAACTGTTTTTATTTCCTATGACTTATATCAATGTGAGGAAATGGGTTGTGTGTGTTTGTGTGTGTGTGGGGGGAGTGCTGGGACACAGAAATAGAAAAATGAGGATGTTACTACATTTTAATACATTTCATAGACTGACCTGAAGCGTGGACCTATATGTCCTCATCCTAGTTGCATCCTATGGATATTGTCACTTGTTTCCTTGCTCTTACAGATTGTACAACTTCAGTATTTATACTGAAATTATTTACTTGGGTGCCTCAGTCTTATTCTGACCCTCCATGACAATGGACTTGTCTTATTTTAGTATCTTTAGAATCACCTGGAATATATTCAAATTCAATATATAGGCTGAATGAGTGAGTTTTCAATAATCACTTTCTTTCATTCTGAGATTATGCTTTTAGATAACATTTATTCATTTCGTTTTACGTGTGAATGATTTGCCTGCATGTATGTCTGTGTACCATGTGTATACTTAGTGTCCACAGAGGTCAGAAGAGGGCATTGGATCTCCCAGAACTTGCGTTACAGAAGATTGTGAGGTACTATGTGGGTGCTAGAAATTGAATCTGTGTCCTCTGTAAAATCACCAAGTGTCCTTAGCGGCTGAACCACCTCTCTATTCACAAGATTATGTTTTGAAGATACTTGAAGGTTTCTTTTTTCTTTTTCCTCTTCCTTCTTCCTTTATCTTACCTCTCCCTGACCTCCCTTTGTTTGCCTTGAGCAAGGAAAGGATGCAGAGACTTGAGTCTCAAAACAGGAATTGACTATACACACCTAGAACGAGGCACAGTCTGTGAGCTTTCCCATCTACAATGTGGCTGCCAATGATTCAGAAGGATTAGCCACGTGGTTTGTGGGTGACTAAGGACTGGCTCTTTGAACACAGTCACTGAAGGCTTAGCTTCCTGGGGCTCATTAGCCACCTCACATGAAGGGACTGCTTGTGACATGGAGACACCCCACTCTTGCCCTATCCCTCTCTTAACCTAAACATCCTTAGGGTGTCCAAGGATGTTGCCAACAGGGAGCACCCTCTCTACCAGAACAGATAGGATAGCACAACTCCTTTCACTTTGTCACCAATGCCTTCTTTGGGATGAATACTCTGGAAAGTGGGGCTGTGTCCCCAGGGAGTGCCATGAGACTGTTCAGTAAGTACTCTGAACAAAGGTTGTTTCTCATTCCTGTGCTCCTCCCTTTTGCATTGGCCTCCGCATCTGCATCTCCGCTGCCTTCACACTCTGACAGACATGTTCTTTCCTACTCTAAGAAATGCAGGGCTTCTGGAGGGACCTCCCTGCTCTGTCTTACATGTGTCCTCTCCTTTTGTTCTGAAGGAGAACACAAACCCCAAGAGGTCCCTGATGCACTTTCTGCTTCTGTTATTCCTATTTCTTCTTGCATGCCCAGGTTCCCTCTTTCCTCTGGATCATTTCCTGCAGTACTGGCTAAGGATTGAGATCAGCACTCTCAAACAGTAATGAGCTCTCCAAGAGACTGAAATGCTGCAAAGGAAGGGACTCTTCGGGTTTCTTCACAGTCACAAAATTCCAATGCCGTGGTCTAAGCACACTGTCTCCACTTCCACTCCCAACATCTCTAAGTTTCTATAGAAACAGCTTTGACTGGGATGAGGGGTGAGAGTCACTCAGACACAAGCAGGGATGTGGCATGTACGATGTGACAGGGTGTGGCCATGGGCAAGGTGTAGAGTGGGTTGATTTTGAAAAGATTTTTGAAGGTATCTGCATTTTCTGTCAGTTAGGTAACAGATACAAGAGAAAGAAGATGTAATCAAAGATGAGCCTAAGGTGTTTAGGAGCCCAACTGGGAAGGAGGCCTTGCCACCTACTCAAACAGGGTGGGCAAGGTCAGGCTTTTGAAGAATGGTAAGTCTCTGAGCCTCTGGTTTCTGCTTCTCCCAAACATCCAACCTCATGGTCTTCTATAATGATTTCTCTAAAGAGAAAATAAACATATAGCTAATCAGGATGTTAGTTTCAGTTAAGGTGTTTTCAGATTAAAAAAAGATAGAAAGTATTGAGTTAATTAAAAAATAGGCTATCATGAATTAAGCCATATCTATATTTCTTACCCTGCACAAAATTTAACTCCCAATGGACAAAGGATCTCAGCATATGGCCTGCTCTCTGAATCTGATAGAGGAGAAAGGAGGGGATATGCTTGAATTCATTAGCAGAGGAAAGCAGGTTCTTCAATAGGACCCCGATAGCGCAGGCATTAAGACTAACAATACATAGGAGCTCATTAAACTAAAAAGCTTCTGCACAGCAAAGGACACCATCACTCAAATGAAGACAAAGGCTACAGAATGGGGAAAAAAACCTATGAATTATATGTCTGACAGAAGGTTCATATCTAGAATATACAAATGACCAAAAAAGAAAACTAAACATCAAGAAAACAAATGACCCAATTAAAAATGGAACATAGAACTAAACAGAGAGTTTTCAAAAGATGAAACACAGTTGCTGAGAAATTCTTAAAAAAACTGGCCAATATCCTTAGCCATCAGGGAAATGCAAATTAAAACTGCTTTGAGATTTCATCTTATCACAGTCAGAATAGCCAAGATTAATAAGACAAATGGAAGCAGATGGTGGCAAAGATATTGGGAAAGGGGAACACATTCATTACTGGTGGGAGTATAAACTCATAGAGCCACAGTGTGAGTTCTTCAAAAAGCTGGAAGCAAATCTATCACAATATCCAGCTATACCACTCTTGGTCATCCACCCAAAGGAGTCTTAATCTTCCTTCAGAGGTATTTACTCATCTGTGTTCATTGCTGCTCTATTCATAATAGCCAGACATTAGAGATAGCTTAGATATCCACAAACTGAGTAATGGATAATGAAAACGTGGTACATATATGCAATAGAATATTATTCAGATGTTAATAAAAATGAAATTGTGAACTGTGCAGGTAAATGGAGGGAACTAGAGGTATTGTAGGTGAGGTAAACAGGCCCAGAAAGACAAATGTTGCATTTTCCCTCTCCTATGTGGATGCTAACATTTATGCTTTGCATATGTGTATTTCATTTATAGTACCTACAGAGATTAGGTAGCTAGTAAGGGACCAGGGGGAGGAGGAAATCTTCCAAGGAAGGAGAAATAGAGTATCATATTACAAAGGGATAAAGGATAAATTAAAACAAAGGAATTAAGTGGAGTGGAGTGGGAGACCAGAGAAGGGGAAAGAATATGAGGAATGATAAACTCTAAAGACCCTTTGAAAAGTGATATGGAAATTTATTACTGTAGAAACTTCCTTGAATATGTACATATATGAAATGAGTTTAAATGGAGTTACCATATAATGAGGTTATAATGAGGGCAATACCATAACTAGACATCATATATTACTAAATAAAAATCCCAGAACAAGGAAAGGGTTTCAGTTTTCTCAATTGTTAGCCAAAGGGGCCTGTTAGACCCCCCAAACAAGCTATTGCCAATGCTATTGGTCACCTTCCTCAATTTAACAGTAAGACCCTATTGCTGAAGACAATAAAATGTGGAGAAATCTACTGTACTTAACTGGAAGCTTTGCCCTTCCTGGTTAATGTTCATAGTTCTGGAAGGTGTTATACATGCCTCTAGAGGAGAAAACTTGATCATCAGTCTCTCACCCAGCCCTGAAAGTTACAATAGTGACCTGCCTGCAAAGTACACTCATTGGTACTAGTGCAATGGAGTAACTGGCTACTTTTAAAAACTGAATTTGCAGTTTCCTCCATGAGAAGGAACCCATCCTGACACTGTTAATGAGATCAAGATCTTGAGACTACTTAGGTCATGGACCCCAGGAAAAAAATGTACTACTGATATTTTGCTAAATGAACATAGTAGGTAACAACTCCTAATGGCATATTGCTACACACATAGTCTATAGCTCGGCGCCTTGTAGTAGCATCTTGTTCCTCCAGTGGGCTTGGGGTGATGGCCACACCTTAGTGTGTGGCTTCAGTGTATGTGAGGATGTGACTCCTTATAAAAAAGAGGAGGGGCTGGATCATGATCTCTTGGGTTGTGGTTGGAGCATCCTGAAGGTCAGAGGCTCTATCTCCAGGAGCAGAAGATCATGAATGTTATTTATCACCATTTTGTGAGTGCTCCCCAAATAAATACCTACTAATTATTTATCTGGGTATTTGTGGACTTCCTTTAACCCACCATCAATGCCTCACTCAACCCTTAAATCAGAGAAGCTTCTTCATGCTGTAGATAATTCATGTAGACCCACAGCTAGACAATGTACAAATAACAAGAAACTTTGGAGTTTTCAGCCTTGAATGGGATGAATATATCACACCCCTCCCCTCAAGAGGTAGGTATCTAGGTAGGAAGAAATTGTAAGAGCTAGAAGTAGCAGGTGACTTACAAAAAAACAACAGTGTTTTCCAGACATATCAGGGAAGTTACACATTCACACTCAAAGAAACTGTGACAGCATGCACAAGACAGTTAAAATCCCAATATGGAGATGGGGAAGTGGGCACAAAGTCTCAACCCTAACCAAGAATTGGTAGTGCCAGAGAGGGAAAAAAATCTGTTTTCTTCAATGGAGTGACACTAGGCATATCAGCCACACACAAAGCAGGCCCCATACTTAGGAACTTTATTTATATCTATTAGTTGTTGTTTGTTTTGAGAGAGAGGAATGGGTGGGTAGGGAGGTACGGTAAGATCTGGAAGAGTTGGGGAGGGGAATAAATATGACCAAATTATATGAAATTCTCAAAGAGTAAATAAAAATATTTTAAAAATAAAAACTAAAATGGAAAAAAGAAAACTTCAGGCTGAAAGTTATATTCAGAAATGGCGAGGGCAAGCTCCAAAAACTGAAGAATTTACCTATGCATCTCTGCACTGTGTACCTCAGCATCTGCCTCACACTAGGCTGGTGTGCAGTAGAGGTGGAGTCCCAGGCTACACAGGAACCAGGACACTCCCCGCCTTCTCTCCACCGTGTGTGTGTGTGTGTGTGTGTGTGTGTGTGTGTGTGTGTCCCTCTTGTTATTTCACTCTCTGATAAAAGTGACAACACATACTCCTCTCTTGTCTAATGGGATGCAAATTGGTGCATATGTAGATGACTTAGGTTCTTTCCCCAGGTATCTTGCTGCAAGGTGGTTGGGAGAATCTCACAATGACTCTGCTGCAAAAGGAGAAAAGCAAAACTCCATGTGGAAGCATTACCATCATACTAACACCATGCCTAATAATAATAATAATTAGTTCTGTGTGTTCTGAAAATGTAAAAGTGAAAACCAACTAAAAATCAACAAAAACCAAGAAAAAACAAAGTACTCGTGATGCCTTATATAGATTCTAGAAAGACAATTGCCCCAAATATAAGACTAATTTGCAACTGACTAGCTAGTTTCAACAAACTAAAAAATTACATGCCCTGTGAACTGAAGTTAGCTTGGGGAAAATAATTAGAAATTTCTCACTAAAATTACTTAGTGAATATATGTTGAGCACTCTGTGTCAAGATTTGAATTTTAAATGAAAGAGTAATAATAAATTATCCTAGTTTTTTGTCTCTTCTTGTGATAACCACTATAACCAAAAGCAACTTGAGAAGAAATGGGTTGATTTTGCTTATATGTCCCAATCACAGTCTTTCATTGAGTGAAGCCTGGGAGGGAACTCAAGCAGGAACCATGAAGGGACACTGCCATTGGCTTGCTTTCAGAATCACATTCGGCTACCTTTCTAGTGTCTCTTGGGACCACCATTTATAGGGGTGGCACCACTATACATCAATCAACAATTAGGACATTGCCATACAAACTGCCCACAGGCCAATCACATGGAGTCATTTCCTCAATTGAAGTTTCCCCATCATGGGTGATTCTAGTTTGTGTCAAGTTGTTAAAAACTAACCAGCTCACAAATATATGATCCCCTCATCCCAAGTTCATCAGAAAGAAAAAGGGAAAGATGCCAGCCATTGTTGAAGACCAGTTGTTATATAGAATTCTCCCAAGAGTCCTACACACTAGATATTGTTGTCCTTAGCAGACTTGTCTACTACTCATCAATATCTGGCTCATCTGTTTTTTCCCCCTTTTCCTACTGTTGATATTGCAGGATAGTTTACACCTGTTAGTGTTAGTTTTCAATTCTTTTAGGGCTGGGATTGGAAGGAGGTGTTTAGACTTGGGTATTTCTTTCAGATCAGTTTAGGTTTAGACGGGATAGATGTTTGAGACATTTTGTTCATTAAGACAAGTTAGTTTTGCTTTAAGCTTAAGTATCTTTTTAGACTAAAAGGGGTATTGTAGGAGGAGACTTTAGGACTGCGCTGTATATGGATGTGGTAGTAAAAGGGTGGTGAAGTATGCTGCTAGCCATGCCCACTTTGGGAGTGGCTAGAGGCATGTACGGAGGTGATAATAAAAGACCATACAGGAGAGATGCACTCTCTCTTTTCGGCTTCCGGTTCTGTGGCGAAAGCAAATGACTCACCTTGGTTGCCCATTTTCTCTTATAAGTAATTTATACAATAAACAGTTACCTATACCCTCAACAAGTGTGCTGTTTATCGTTGCAGCAACAGTAACACTTCCCAGGCCCACTGAGGTTGGGTCTGTGACTACCTGACATAGGTCACTGCCTTTGTTTTTTTGTCTGTGACTTACAAGGTAACCTTGTCTCTCCTTCTTTCTCTCCCTACACAATGGGGTTTTCATTTGTTACAAATTATACAGCTACAAGAAGGATGGTGAAGCACCCTTCATTTAATTTCCTCATTAAGATTACAAAGTTGTAATAAATCTCTATCTGCATGCCTATTTATTTTTTCCTTCTGTTCAACAAGTATGTTAGTTACATTTGGCTTACTCACTGCACCTGAATCTACTGATGTTTTAACTACCGTCTGCTACTCCATGGGCTGTAGTAAGTACTCCGTCACTCAGGCAGTAGCCTGGTGGAATCTCCGGTCCTGCTGGCACTAGCTCTGCAGATGCCACCAAATGTAGTTTTTAACTGAATCTCTATTGTCTTATTTGCCAATAAAGACTTGGGAGTCAGATGCTAGGGTGAAAACCTGCTACCTCAAAGACCCAGCATCTCTCCAGCCGCCCCCACCTCCAAAACCCAAGCTAAACAAACAAAAAACAAAACAAAACCTCAAAACTCCAAGTCCTTTCATACTCCTTCCTGTTTGTCTTTCTATTCATCTTCCTGTCTCCTTGGTACTCTCTGGGGTATTCCTGTCAACTAGTTGCTGGTTCTGTCCCTGATCCAAGGTTGATTATATTAATACAGTCTTGGGTTTCACAGTGAGGTAAAATATCTCACAACAGTAAATATTGCCTCTTTAGGTTGTAACAGGCTGCTCTAGCTGCTGGGTAGGCGGTGGTAGCTGTCCTGAGTATTAGTGTGATCTAGTGGCTTGTATAGGGCACTCTCCAGACCTGACAGGAAGAAGCACACAGGTTGCAAATGTCAGGTGTTAAGCTAAGAACACCATATAAACATAATTACATACAAGAACTGAAAAGGTCAAAGAAATGGTGTGGAGTTTGTCTTCAAAATATGCTTCAGCCAAAGAGGAAAGGCCCCAGAGGTACAGGGGTGGAGGGTATGATCACAGGCTGCTGGGATTACTAGAACGTGTTTCAGAAAACAGAGCTTTGCAGGATGGGTAGGACTTTGATGGAAGACTGTGAAGCTGTGAAATTAGAGGGCATCCAAAGGTCTAGAATGTTCCAGACAGACTTGAAAGCAATGCTCCAAATGCTGTGTGCTGCAGTGGGGGTCTTGCATCAGATGGCTAGGATGTAAAAATGACCACAGAGCAGTGGGTTGTCAGAGAAGGAGGTGAACTTGGAGATTAGCCCTCCAGAGAGGTCCAAGGAATTTTATCTAACGATTAACACTGATCTGCTGGAAGTAGCTTTAGACTGGTTTTGAAGTTCCCTGGAGTCAAGGCAAAAAAGATCAGTTCAGGGAACTGAAGGAAGCAGTGGTGCCCGACTACCTTCCATCTGCTGTCTTTGGTGTTGTCCAGTTATTTAATCCCACACTCAAAGAAACTGAGATCTAGAGAGTAAAAACAATTCTCCCAAGTTCTAGCCAGCAGTAGAACAAAGTCCACCAGCTTTCTCTGCCTCTGCCTTCCCCCTCCACACTACAGAGCTAGAAAACCTACTACATTTGAGCAGTCGTCATGCGGAGAACAAACCCACACATTTTCATCAGGGAAGTGACACTGAGGAGTCAATGACAGCATGCTGCACTGACCTGTGGAAATCAGAGGCCAGAAGGCTCAGGCGGATTGCAAAGGAGAGGTCAGAGTCCCATGACAGGACCCGACTGAGTTCAGAGATGGTCACAAGGACGTGTGAGCATGATTACAACAAAGGAGGAAGAGATCTGCCTCCCACCAAGGAGCCTCATGCTGCTATACACAAACAAGATCAATGTGCTCTCCTGGAAAGTGATGTTGAAGAGAACATTTACCCAAGAAATCCCAAACTAATACCATGTTTAAATAATCTGTATTCTAGGCTGACGTTGTCTGTTTCTTTTAGTGCTAAACACTTGAAAGAAAACTGGAGGGGGAAAAAAGCCCAGCACCCAATGTTTGGTCTTTTTGATGCTACACATCCCACACAGCTGATTCAGAGGCACAATAGAGCATGTTGTGTTGACCACTGACATGTCATTTCATAGATTTCACTGGGGCTCTGAGAAACTTGCGTGTGTATGACATTACTCAGGCAAGACGGAATTTCAAATATTTTGGATTCCTGGACAAGGAGATGAAACAGGAAATGATTTATCTCACTCAAATCAAGTTCTACTTATAATGGTGAATGGTCTAAATAATAGGAGTCCTGGGTAATAGGGAAAAGCCTATATAATACCAATTAGAGTGGCAAGTGTTGCTGACTATCTGAATATCTGTAAATTATTTCCTAAATAATAAGTTACATGATCTGAGTAAATACTTGCCAAGCAAGAGAGAGGATCTAAGTTCAAATCCTCAGAAGTCATGACAGCTGGGATGGCAGTGCACATCTTTAATTCTAGTGCTCCTATGGTGGGCAGGATGCAGAGACAGGAGAGACCCTGGAGGCTGACCAGATTATGCAGTGGCAAGCAATGGAGAAACTGTCTCAAATAAGGTGGAAAAGAAGACCTGATACCAAGATTGTCCTCTTCACACATATTGCAGCATTCACACAAACAGACACACACACACCATCTACACAATGCACAATATAAATGCATGGATTTTAAGGCCAGGACTAGAGAATGATGGCGTGTTTAGGACTAGAAAGCAACAGATTGCAAATGACTTTCGGGGGAATCTATATTGGGCTGACTCATCTTTAAAATGTTTAGTGTATCAAAGTACATGCTCATACCAAAAGCACATAAAAATTTTAATTCCATATTAGTGTTGTAGAGCTTATAGTTCACTTATGAAGCTCATTTCACATCACAAAAATAAGGTGGCTATCCTGGAACATTCATTAACTTGCCCAGTGCCACCTACCTTGCTAAATGGGGAACCAGACATGAACCTATTGCTTTGTCCTTAAGTCTGATGTGAAAATTTTGGGACACCATAATAATGAGCATATTTGCATATTACTATAATTTTGACAGTCTACAGTGGATTTTGTTTTCCACTGTGGCTTGTGCAATAGTTTCCATCACTGAGTATTTTTAACTTAGAAGACAGCGTATTACTGAGAAATAAATTAATGCAGGATCCTGAGAAATGGTCTGAACTCTGTAACATGAAGCCCCAAGAATAGCCTGGAACCATAGACCATTTTCAACATGAAATCAGTATGTATGGGGAAGCGTTATTCCATATCAAAGAGACGCTGCTGCTTTCAAATGAAGAGGCTTTAGAATCCTCAGATTGCTGCTGTCTTAAAAGCTGTGTCTTCAATTTTTCTCATCTTATTTGTTAATTCAGTTACTCACATCCATTAAACATTAACCATGTCCTAGATACTATGCTAAGAGTGGGAGGTTATGATGTGAGATAGACAATCCTAACCATAAAGGAGTTCACAGTTTGGGTAAAAATAGACAAATCAGCCTGAAAACAGACACCAGAGAGATAGAGTATTATGGGATAGTTAGGATAAGCATTTGACTGAGACTAAAGGGCGGGGACAAGAGAGGGATTCACAGAGGATCTCTTGTCTAGGTCGAGGTTATTTGGGACATAGGATGATGGAGTACAACGAAAGACTTTCTGGGCTAAGGGAGACCCAGATGTAAAGGCTCGGGATGATGGGAAATCACAGTGAGCACTGCAGTCAGAGCAGAGGAAACAGATGTCTGAACGGATGACAGGTACTTATTTACTGTTAGATGCACTGGGGAATACTTTTCATGTGAGTATTGCCTACTGCTGCTGATGGAGATTCATCCAAGCTTCATGACTGTGTATGTGAACACCAACACACATACACACACGAACACACCAACACATACATACACACATGTACACATACACAGAGCATGCTAGTACATGTCCCTGCACTGAGAAAGCACAAACAACTAGAGCTATATTAGCATATCTGGGTTGTTCCTCCATCATGGCTTAGACATGATGCCTTCATTTGTGATACCCATATGTTTGTTTGACTTGCCTTCTGGGAACGGTGAGTCAGTGTTCATGAACACTGGAAGGGAAGAAATAAGTGATTGCTACTAGCAGAGCTGAATGAACAAGTTCTTATGACTTACCAGACCTCGTGACACCATTGTGACATCTCTCATCCATCAAAGATCTTAATGGTATAAACTATCTCTAAATGTTAGAAGAAGGGGCTTGAGGTTTTGGCCAATAGACACCTACTGTCAAGAATGGTGCCCTTCCATGGAAACATTGGTATGAAGGATGGATCTTTGAGAAAGTGGACACAGGTCATGGAAGAAAGAAGCAGATTAGTGTGATGAGAACATGTGAGTTGTAACAGTTGTAACATGAACTATGAAAGTTGGAAGTTTGAAAAAAAAGCTAAGCACCCCAGGAGCCAGCCAGGGCTTTCTGCCTCACAGTATCAATATTGCTTGTTTCACATATTGCTCAAGGTTGGACAGCGTTGAGTCTAAACAGTGGCCAGAGTCCAAGAGAAAAGCTGTGTGTGGAGGTAATAACGAATCATTCCCGTTTGGATCTGCTCTGTGAAAAAAAACCTCTCTGTAAACTTTTATAGGCAAAATTGGCATTTCAGATATAAAGATATAAAGCCAGACTTTAAATGTGTATTGGACAATGCACAGAAGAAAACCAGTTTATGTATACTTTAATCAGCTCCTCCAGCAAATCTGGGATGCTAAACACCTTGGTGGACTCTCTTGAGCGATTGATTATTTTATCTTTGCCCAAAGTGTTATTGACACAGAGATGTTTGTCACTCCCAATGTATTTGTGTTTTCAGCATCAAATATGGGATGAATTGCCTCCCTTCACCCAAATTCATATGTTGAAATCCTAATTCCAAGTACTTTGTGGTTCAATATCCCTTGGAGTCTACAGAGGATTTCTTTCCAAACCCCCATGAGTGCTAAAAATTTGTGGATACTCAGGTATTTTGAATAGAATGATGGAGTGTTTGCATATGACCTACACCTACTTCCTGTGTTCTAGACTAGTTATGAAGCTGAATCCAAAACACACAGTATGCCGATGGTTGTTCTACTATGTTGTTTAGGGAATCATGACAGGAAAGCAGGTCTGTACCTATTCAGTACAGATGCAACTCTCCCCATCCCCATATTTACCATTTGGTTAAATTTGGTTAAATCCATGGATGTGCAACCCATGAACAACAGAGGGAAAACTACCTAGCTGTATTTAGAACTATAAAGGATCAAAGATAAAAATAATGGTAGCAATGCCTTCCTGGAGCTGAACAGTAATTGTTCACTGCTGTGCAGATTTGCCTTGCCACTTGGGTCTTGCAGTTTTGCAGACATGTATGTTTAGCATTTCCAAGGATTCTGAGGTCTGTCCCAAATTTTCTATAAATTGTCTTAGCTTAAATTAGAAAGTCACAATGCCTGCATACTGCTAGCAATTCGTTTTCTACTGAAATCTAAATGAAGAGTTAAACATTTTATTTATTTTAAAATACCTTTTTGGCATAGTTATCTTTTGTTCTCCTTTATATCAGTCATTCATCATTCCAAGCACACATGTCAGTTAGTGTGTTAGATTTCCTTCATTGTATGTTGAATAACCATGTCCACAATATGGAGGACTACAGAATATTTAGAAATCAGCATTTTTGCATATTATCAAATTCCATTCAGCAGAATCTGTATAAATTTACAACTGGGAGATCAAATTAAACAAGCAGAAAACTTTCTGTAAGCATAAGACAGTTTCAACCAGACACGGTAATACATGTTTTAGCATTTAGGAGGCAGAGACAGGAGGATTCCTGCTAGTGTGAGTATAGCCTAAGCTACAGTGAGTTGCAGGCCAGCCAAGGGTACATAATAAGACCCTGCCTCAAAAAAATCCTAAATAAGTAAATAAACAAATAAACAAACAGGGGTTGGGGATTTAACTCAGTGGGAGAGCGCTTGCCTAGCAAGCTCAAGGCCCTAGGTTCGGTCCTCAGCTCTGGAAAAAAAAAGACAAAATAACAAATAAACAAACAACCAAACAAAATTAAAAGTGTATCTCTCAGATCTTAAATGCAATTATAGTACTTATTGAGCATCTGCTGAATACCATATCAAAGTTATGACGAGAAGGTTACAAGTTATGGGTAGGCATTGCCTTCCCATAATGCGCTTACTTGGACCTCCTCAATACATGAAGGATTTAAGAGGTTGAATCAAGTTCTTCATTGAACATGAAACTTTAGCAAGCAAGAAAACTCAACTGACTGCTGAAAACTCTGTAGTGCTTACATCATGCAAAGCACCTCCAAACTCCCCTCCTCCCAGTAGGATCCCACTGGATCCTCACAGCATATCTCTGTGACAGGTGACCATTGTGATCTTCCTTCGCTCACAGAGGAGGAAGCCAAACCTGAATGAGAACATTCCAGTATCTTTCATCATTCCTAATGTAACACGGACACATAGACCTCCCAGGAATTCTATTTTCCCTTGTCTACCACCAACACCTTGAGCATGAGAGGCCAAAAGAACCCTCATATACCCTCCAAACAGTTAAGGACAACAAGTAAGTGCTTCCTCAAGGTGCAATGGCACCAGAGTCTGTACCCCATGAGCCTCTGGCCCTGTCTTCCCTTGAGGATAGACTTCCGTTTTATGTGGAAATTCTGTCTTTACTTTCTTAAAAAGACAAAACAAAACATGAAAACAAAATTTTTATTCTTCGACAATTTCATACATGCGTATAGTGCATTTTAATAATTTCTACCCCTATTGCTCTCTCTCTCATCCCCACTCTTTCTTACACATGACTCTTATACTCAAGAAGTTCTTCTCCAACTCCTGTATTGTGTGTGTGTGTTTGCACATATGTGTGTGACTAATTGAGTGTAATTAGGGTTGCCTGAATAAGCATGGGGGAGAGGCTGTGACTGGAATACCGACTGCTTTTCAATAGGTATACGACTGATGAAAATGACACTCCTTCGCCAGCAACCATTAACTGTCAATAGTCTGTCAGAGAGGAGAGGAACCTCACTTGTTTCTTCTCACACCATGATTAAATGTTTATTGCCACATTTTGTACAGGCGACCACAACTCCAGTGAGTTCATGAGTGGAACAGCCACGTCATGTCCAGGAGGCATCCTTCTGTGGCACACTGCCTTCTTCTTTGGTCCTTCCCTTCTGAAACCATCTCTTCCTCGATGTTCCCTGAGCATTAGATGGCTCAGACCCACTTACTGCCCAGCACCCCACACTTATTACAGGGACTTGGACCACATAATTACTGCCAAGAGCTAGAAAGACAAACAAATAAAAAACAACAAACAAAAACAAAAATCTATCTTCTAAAGACTTTCAAGCATCCTAAATATCTCATTTGTCAGCCTGGGGTGAGGAGCTGGGGTTGGAAGAGAGTGCACTTTGAAAACAGCCTACAAGACCAGAGTTGCAGAAGAAATCAATGCATGTCTCCACAGGAGTTCATTGCAATGGAATTTTTATACTTGTTATCACGTGGCTCCTAGATCCATTTGATGCAGGCCAATCAGCAGCTCCCATCTCTGTAAGTTTCCATGAGAGATTAACAGGAGAGCTCTATTGAATCACCCACCCAGATGTGTTTTAAAAATCTATGATGAGCATCAATAATCAAAGTGGCATTTTCTAGCTTGGCAAGTGAACGAACCTTTAGTTTACCACAGGTTCAGTTCTAGGCATCAGACTTTCCTAAAGTTTCCACAACAGACAGTTGAGTGTTGGGTGAGAGAACAGGAAAGAAAAGAAAACCAGCTAGCTACAAGGAAAGTCTGGAACGAGAGCCACACTGCTCCTGTGTTAGTTTTCTAGTGACGTGCGAAGCGTGGAATTTTAAAAAACCATTTACCTTTCTCTTTACTGTACCAAGTCCTAGGGGAGTGCTCATTTTTTATTCATTCTGAAAGTTTACCATCAATCATCCTCTCAATAGAGCTGGCTAGAAACTTGGACAGAACCTTGTAGCAAAATTGCAGAGACAGAGGGCTAATTGATTTCTATAAATAATGTTTAGCTGCAGAGATATGAAAGGTGGTTAGAACCACATGTATTAATCTCCAATTGCTCCATCTCTGTCTGTAGAAACAGACTGGACTTTTAACATAGTGCCCCGACCCTGTCACTCTTCAGACACACTGCAGGAGATTAACACCAGGTGGCCCCTCTCATCTCTGCCACGTCCTTCCACCCAGCTCCATATCATCTGGCCAAATCTATCAATTACTCACTGCCTCAACCCCTCCCCCAAAGCTATACCCTATAATTCACATTTTCTATTTCCATTACCATTCCTGGGCTGACAGTATTTAGGAAAACTGATGGTTTCCCCCATTTCTAAACTGCCTCCCCTTTCTGTCCAACAAACAGAAATACAACCCAAACCACGAATGCAAAATATTCAATCAGACTATAAGACCAACAGTGTTTAAGAAAATGGGGTAGGGGGCAGCTACCAGTGCTCAAATATTCTGAATTTGGGGAGAAGGAGGTCAGAGTTACAGTGTATCTAGTTTGTCACTCCTGTGGCTACTTCTATCACATGGCCTAGGGTCATTTCATATTCTCTACCGGTCCACATCACAGAATAGAGGAAAGGACATTGCACCTTGGAAAGCAGATGTGAGCTAGAGAATGACAATGCTGCAAGTTTCATATTTATTTAAGAGAGCTGCTGGCATGCTGAGGAGTCCCAGGTGAGCCATCTGTGTGGGCCAACTGTGGTGCTCTGAAGTGCAAAGCCGTATCAAGGCAGGGCTGCGCAGTGGATACCCAGTTAAAAATTAGGAATATCAGCTGCTTATGGACGCAGGGGTAATCCATAAGGGCAATGCTGTTGTCAGCTCAGTCAATCAGCTGGTTCCACTCCCAGCTAAACAAATTGTCAGGCTTAGCATCTACTGTCACTTTCTGTCTATAGCTTGAGCACAAAATGAAAGATTAATCTCTCTTGAAAGAAGGGAAATTGTCACAGAGGTGGATTACAGCAAAACTGGTCTTCTCTTCCACCCCAGATGATTCCTCAGTGATGATAGATTTTTTTTACATCAACAAGGGTGCTAGGAAACCTTTTGAATGGGTCAGCATAAAAGAACAAACTGATTTAAATAAAACAGTTGCACATTGGTTTGTTTCTGATAGCACTAAATATTTCTGATGGCTAACACGCTGGAAATACAGTCATGGATTTAAAGGTTGCCAAAGACACCTTCTTTTGCCGCTGTGCATACGAGGCAGAGCGAATCCTTTTGAAGCTTTCCTTTTTGGAGGGTGGGGTGGGGATGCATACTGTGTTTGGTAACTTTAGGTCTCAGTAAGTTAACCACATTTGCACAAGACCATTTCCCTTTCATGTGGGCTTCTTCTGTGACATTTACTTCCTCTCCTCATTCTGTCTTGTGTGTTTGTCTTTACCTCCGGCTCAATCTGTTGGCTCAATTCATCTTCGTAGTTTTGTTTTTTGTTTGGAAGCTTCCTGAAGGCAGGAGGTGGTCCAGTTCCCCTGCCTTTACCCTTGTCTCCAGGGCCCCAATGCCAAGTTTCCAACATGTTTTGCCTTTTTTATTATTTAGATTTTTTTGGCCCTTTCTTACATTTTCCTTAACTATGATGGTTACACCCTTATCTGAGTACCAGTGGGGTAGACGACAAAGGGAACCGGATAGAGTTGAGTGCGTCTTAGAAAGTTGTCTTTCTTTTCCCCCTCTCCCTGATTCTTCCCCTTTGTGTGTGTGTGTGTTGTGTGGTCTCTGTGTGTATGTGTGTGTGTGTGTGTGTGTGTGTGTGTGTGTGTGTGTGTTCATGTAGGTACACAAATGTGAGCAGGTATACATGGAGGCCAGAGGTCAACTTCCTAACTGTTATTCCTCAGGACCTAACCATCTTGATTTTTGAGACAGGATCTCTCATTGGTTTGGAGCCTGCCAATTAGGCTGGGTTAGTTGGCCATGGGGACTGTTTCCACTTCCCCAGAACTAGGGGATCCACAATGAGGATCCACCACACCCAGCTTTTTCACATGGGATCTGGGGATTGAACTCAGGTCCTCATGCTTGCACAGCAGGCAGTTTACTGCCTGAGCCAGCTCCCAGGCGACAGGTCATCTTGTTTATTCTCTTTTCTTTTTTCACAAGATCTGGGTGAAAAAGACAAGCCCCTGTTGGAATTAATTGTCGTGATGATTGTTCTCTAAGAATGAGGCAAGGTTCTCAGGTGTCTGTGAGGGCAGTTGCTCAGGCTGTGCCACAGCTAGAGTGTTAGGGTTGCATGACTTAGCCAAGCCAAGTCCATGGTCTTTTCAAATGGCTGAAGCATTCTGAGCAAATGAAAAAAAAAGGGAACACATCTGTTCACTGGATCAGTGGAAGGAGGCCGCAGTGCTCTGAAATGCCGTGGCTGAGGGGTCTGGTAGATGATTTAGCATTTCAAAAAAGCTTGGGTGTCCTCCATGGAGGCTGGCTGGAAAATGAACAGTGCTAGTAAATACAGGGTACCACATGTATTTTATGTGGAGCTGGAGGACTGAGCAACTCACTTTCCACTGCTTAAGGCAACAAGCTGAGTCTGAAACTGAGTTGCCTTGGGGCAAATGGAAAGCTCCACTTTCACACGTCTAGTTTAGGGAAGCCTGCTCCTGCTTTCTGAGCCACACTGCCTCCTGTAAATGTATCCACAGACACTAGATTAACACCTTGAGGGAGGGAAATGACCACTTAGTAGACTGAATACAGTGGTAGTCTCACAGGCTGTCGCTTCACTATGGAACAGTGTAAGTGTATTAATGGGAACATGGATAGCCAAGAGACAGGCAGGCAGAGGTATGGTCCCTCTCAATACACCACAGTCTTCCAATACACCTACTAAAGTCTTGAGAGAGAAAGAAGGAGGCCACAGAGATGTCCATAAGCATTTTTCTGGTGGTCTCTGAGACTAAGCAATTATTGTTTCCCAGTGTGCTTCCAATGGTCGTCTGGGTAGGTATCAGGCAATGCACTCTGGTGTATAAGTCTTTCCTCATAGGTGAGTCCTGGATAGCGCAACCATCAAGCAACTTAAGCAGAGATGGCCAAACACAGATGGTACATGGGTCTCTCCTTCACATTCCTCACCCATTTTCTATAACTAACTCTGTCAAGTTGCCAAGGGCAAGGAGCATGGCGAGGCCTATGGAGAGCAGTGTGTAAGAATAACTGTACACCTACATGTCTGGGTTCTTTTGCTCATCTGTGGCTGGCGGCACTGAGGTCCTGAGATAAACTCTGACAGTAATGTCCATCATTTCAAACATCTGTTCTGAGCTGGCATGTTTTCTGGCCACTTCATCATCAGCACTCACTGAGGCAGATGATATTAGAATGTAAATGACGTGTACACGTTAGCATACAGTAAGCAGGTCTCGAGGTCAGGACTCATGTCTTGGCTTCACAAATATCATCCTATCATTGCCCATGAAAACTGCTTCATTCCCAAGCATGTTGTACTAACCAAACATATTGCACATAAGGTTTCTAGAACACATTTCTCTCCACAGTTGTTGGAGTGATCATCATTTCTGTGTGAAACAATTTCCAATGACTTGGACCAGTCTCTCCCATGCCCTCCAGGCATGGAGACCTACACTGTCCTACTCTGACTCCTCTGTAGTACCGTCTTTGTCCCAGATGCCATGCTTTGCTTTAAGAACGTGGAACCCAACTCCTCCCATATCAAGAACATCATAGTCATGGTCCCCCAGCCTGGATTCAGCATAGCTTGTTCCCATTCAAGGAATTCTGCAGCTTTAAATGTCACCTCCTCATAGGGAAGTTTGTCCATCTACCCTAACAAAGACAACGTACTTTCTTTCAATTTTTACCTGTTGATTGCTGAGTAAGTGAAAGGGTATACTGGAGTCAGATGGACAAGAGTGTGGCTGGCTCAAGTTGAACAGCTTACTGCCAAGGGCAGAGGGTCAGATTTGTCTGAAGAGCCTCATTCTTTCACTCCCAAGACAGCTTGCTTACCTTAATTGAAACCAATTATGATATAACACTGTCTTATGTTTCAAATGTAAAAGTTCTCAACATAGGAGAGGTGACACAAAGCTGATATGATTCATCTTATGACTATAGAATGTCAGACCAACCACATCCTGGGCCCCCTCACCATCCAGCCGCCAAGTGATGAGCCTCTTTCTTTCAGTTATGTCCTCCCATTCCTTAACAGTCCTTAGCAGCTGCCCCTGACCACTCTGGCCTCCCGTTTCCCAAGGCTTTCAGAGACACAGTTCTGGTGGCAACATTCTCATTTCAATGTTGTCACTAGACAGTCAGAGATGAGCAAAGGGATTTGAGTGAGGTCCCATTGTTGGGCAATGTCACCTATCATTCAGAGCCCTAGTCAGCAGACCAGACTGGCCCCAAATCAACACAGTCCAGGCAACCAATGGTAAAGGCAAGCAGCCAAGATACCTCAGGCTGCTCCCTCAGGAAACTACTCAAAGTCTAGCTTAATGACTCACACTTATCATCTCAGCACTTGGGAGGTGGAGGCAGGAGAATTAGTAGTTCATGGCTGACTTTGTTTATACAGTGACTTCAGAGTCACATTGGACTACATAAGTCCCTGTCTCAAAAATAAATAAAAAGCAAGTGAATTCTATAACCACCTACGGAACACTCAAAACATTTCTGGGTCTATGATTGGCTAGCTCTGTGATGCGACAGTAAAAACAGTACAGTTCTTGTCCCAAAGGGTTTACTAGACAATCTAACACAGAATGAAAGATACATGCTTATTTTCTATTGTGGTGAACAAGATAATGCAGCAAACAGTTTAAACTCTGAGTATCTCAAAATACCTGCTTGCACAAACAGCAGAGCTTAGACCTCCCCCTGTGAGTGGTTTTTAAAAAGACAGAGAAGAGGGAAGGCAGGGAGAGAGAGAAGATAAGGGGTATGTGGAGGGAGGAAAGAAGCAGGAGGGAGGGAAAGAAGGTGAAAGAGAAAAGAACAGGGGGAGGTGATTTATGTTTAGCCTTTAGTTTCAGCACTATTTCTGCTTCCAAGACTATAAGCATGCAGGCTATTCTTTGGGAGCATTTTGGCATCCTGGGTGCCTGCTGAAGTCCTAGGGTAGATGGGCTGATGATGGGTTTCCCTTCCCTCACTACACATTACAACCTCCTCCCCATCCCCCCACCCCCGACTCACACACAGAGGAGCTTGGGCTCAAATAACACGCTTCTGAATTGCCATAGAAACTGTTGATAACTATTTGTCAAGTCAATAACAGGCATTTCTTCCAACAACCAACAACACATATGAGGTCTCCTGGGTCAGTGAAAGGGATTCAAACAACTGCACGCTTCCCAGTTAGAGGAAACTTTTCACTGAGCTGGTTGCAACATTCCTAGCCTTGCACAGCCATTCAGAACTCCACCAATAGTGCTCACTCCTCTATCAGTGTAGTTGGGGGCGGGGTTAGAGAGGAAAGGAGGGAAGGAGAGAGAGAGAGAGAGAGAGAGAGAGAGAGAGAGAGAGAGAGAGAGAGAGAGAGAGAGAGAGAGAGAGAGAGAGAGAGAGAGAGACATTCCTATCACGGGCACTAACCTGGAAATGAGCAATGCCTGGTTTCCGTACATTCTTAAACATAGCCAAAGATAAGAAGGCAAACAGAAATGCTTGCCCCTAGAGGCCCCTCTCCTTTGCCCCACCCCATCCTCCCACCTCCCTGCAGACAAAGGCACACTTTACAGCCCCAAATTCTCTGGGACCAAAACTTGCCTGTGTCCACAAACAGAATGCCCCCCCCCCGCGTGCCTCCCGCTCCAAGAGTCCTTACCAGCTTGCAGTCAAATTCATTCACCCACTCAACTCACATTTTCCTGACTGTTGAATGCAAACCGGTTGCCTGCAAATGACAATTATGAAATGAGAGTTGTTTTCCTACCCTGTTTAGAGATGCTTCCATGAGGAACACACACCAAGATGAGCCCTAGAGTTGCAAGAGGCCTGGGGTTGGAGGGAAACCCCTTTGCAAACGTGAATACGCTGCTGTTGCCAAGGGAACCTTGGCTTTGTCCAGGGAAGCTGCGAATGGCTGCATCTCCCACAGTCTGGCTCTGGAGAGCCCCGATCTCCATGCAGGGTCAAGAGCAGAGGCAGGGGAAATGCTGCATGTGCCTGGTAATAAACACATCACTCTCAAATAATGAAAGAACATGTAAGAAATGATATCGTGGAGAGGCGCTGGTGGCGAGGGGCACAATGGTGAGTGTTGCTGCCGTCAGGTAGAGTTGGGCTCTGTGCCCCCTGAAAGGACGTTAACACATATCTGAAAGGAGTCAGGTAGGAAGTACAGAGAGGGGGAAGGTTGAAAGAGGGTGTATTTCTGCCCCCCCCAAGATACTGCATAGTAAGCAGGTCAAGAGTTAGTTTACTAAGTGAAGATGCTTAGTGGAAGATTTGGCCTGGATTATTTGGGCTGCTGGAATGGGCAAGGGCAATCATGGTTGTCTTCTTCAAGTACAGTGGGGAGCATCAGGAAGATGTCAGCATCAGTTTAAGAATCATGTAAGTTCTCATGTGGCTGACACTTTCAGGGTGTGGGTTTAGGTTTCCTTTTCAGGGTTAATGCACAGAGGGAACACACTAAAGGAGAGGGGCATCATGTGTGATCATGTGTGTGCTCCTACGGAAACTTCTGGCTGTCAAGGGTAGGCCAGGGTGAAGATAGATAGTCAAGTTGAGACAGATCCCCCATTGCCCAGCCTAGTGCCTGGGGCCTTGTGTGTACTCAGCAAAGCTCCTGCTGTCTGTCTACACAGCCACGGGAGGAGGACTGCCTAGAAAGGATGATACCTGATGGAGCACATGTGCCTTCGAAGACAGGGAGGAGAAACGGGAGCCTAGAGCCCATTCCCTTTACTATTATATCTACCCAGTCTCGCTCCTCTACAATGTGGAATGGGGTGGGATGTACTAAGCAAGGCACAGAGATTAATACCATCTACATCTGGGTTAAATGTGCAGCGAGGTTGTTCATGCTGAGTCACAGATTCACCAGGAAAAGGGTCTCTCTCTAATAGACACACACACACACACACACACACACACACTTCCATGCAAAGTGGTAAATGTCTTATATTAGTCACTTCCTAAGGTGCAGCTATAGCATCAATTGCTTCCAGAAGCTTCTGTCATTACTTTAAAATTCAGCTTTTTTTTTTGCAGATGCCCTAATCACATCAACCACATTGATTTAGTCATTGGTACATGAGTACTTCATATAGGCATGACTCTTGTATTAGTTTTCCATTGCTATAACAAAACATCATAGACTTAGTGAGATTTACTCAGCTCACAGTTTCAGAGTTTGAGAGCAGCATCCTCCACGATCCAATCACCGTAAATTAAATTCCAGCTCATGAAGGTTCTATTACCTCTCCAAAAGACCATTGTGAAAACCAAATTTCCATCATATGAACCTCGAGAGACATTCAAATCCTTTCTAAACCACAGCAGCCCTCTACAGAACAATGGTGAAGGCACCAGTTTCACGTTTTTTAGCACCTTTCTTTAATACTTAGATGCCTCTTACATAGGAGGCCAGTGACCTAGTGGGCCAGTTTGTGCTATGTTGAACATCAACTGCACAGAGCTCAGGGCAGGATTCAAAAGAAGTTGAACATGTAGCGCCTACCGCCACTGAGAAGCTTAAGATCTAGGCAAGGCGAGGACTTGGGCAGTCATACAACTCTCACTTATCACAGTGTGTGCAGCCGAGTGCAATGGGATGCTATGTTTCTTCAACAGATTAGAGCAGCTCCCTCCATGCTATTGTCTGTTTTTGTTGTGGCTGTGAACTCCCAGGAGCCCAAGCTGCAAACATGCTCTTCTAAGCCTGGGGCCAACACAAGTGTTTCTTCCTGTCAGTATCCTTTGCTTTTGCATCCTAAAGAGGTCTTGGTTAATTAGGGTGCATTACCTAGGGGTAGCAGGTTTGGATATAGTCCCATTCCAGTCCTGATCCTATTTTGTGATGTGGCTTCTGTCCTATGTAAAAGACTTATCTAAGTCCAATAAAATCTACTACTATGATGCACAAGTTTTAAATACATCCTGCATACACACAAGACTTTGGACACTGTCATCATTTAGGGATATCTAGGTCCAGAGTTGCCCATTTCCTGTCTCTCTGTATAGGGAGTGATGACACAATCATTAGCATTACCAACAGTACTACCTTTGGGAAGAAATCAATTGAGATTTGCCAAGCGGGAGTTGATTCTGACTACAGGGAGCTGGTTCCTAGCCTCACTACATTTGGGGCATTGAGAAAACAGATAGAGCACATTAGATGATAAGAAGAATAAGCCTGGAGCTTGATGGTCACCTGAAGGGCACAGATTCAGCCTGGGCCACAAATAGGTGGTGACACACTAGACTTTGAACCGGGAAGCACCCAGGCATATTGTTCCCAGTGGTTTCCCAAGCTAAGCCCAGTCTCTGTGTCTCCTCTCCAGCCTGCATCCTACGCTGGCCCTGGAGTGATCTCTCTGGAGCCCATCCATTCCTTCCAGCCATTTCACTAGCTTTTCAGACTATACGTGTCTACAGCTCTCCATTGCTCTAGGAGCAAGGCCAGTTCCCCAAGTTTTCTATAATCTGTGGGTTTTGTTGGTTTCTTGTTACTGAAAAATATACAAGGCAGGTGGGAGAGTTGCTTTGGCTCATGGTTATCTCGTGGTTAGTTACTGCCATGGATTTGGGCCTGAGGTGAGGCAGATTGTCATGGCAGTGGGAGCTTGACACATCAAGTTCTCACTTCATGGTGGCAAGGAAAGACAGAGCGAGAGAAAGAATGCCTTTGTTAGATACCCTCTTTCTTCCTCCTCTTTTATTCCATCCAGGCCCTCAGCCTATCCGGTGGTGTCACTCAGATTCAGGGAGAATGTCCCCATTTTGTAGTAGTTACCTTTCTAATCACTGTGACAAAATATCTGATCAGAGCTCTTTAAGGGAGGAAATATTTACTCTCAACTCACAGTCCCGAGAGACATCACACCACTGCAGCAAGGAAGCCATGGCAAGTGGCTTGACCCAAGGCAATGGGAGCGCAGAGTTGCTGCTTTCACATATTGGTGGATCAGGAGGCAGAGACCAAATGAGAGCTCAGCTATATCCTTCAAGGCCTACTCTTGGTAACTCATGCTGCCAGGGAAGCCCCATGTGCCACAGTATCTATGATCTATCAAAGCTGTGCCACTAGCTGGTGATTGAATGCTCAAACACATAAGTGCAGTTGTCTCCCTCTGGGGAACATTCCAGACGCAAACTACAACACCCCTCGAGCTATAGCGACTCCCTCAGACACGTGCAGAGGTGTGCTTTATCAATCTCCTAGGCATTTATCATTCTAAGTCAAAACTGGCCTTCATATCAGCCCCTCCTGATTTTCCTCGACTCCATTTGTCTCCCCAGTGCTTCCCATATAATCAGAGAGTTGACTCCGCCCCACCATGCTCTTACTTTTGTACTTAACTGTGCAAAGTAACTCAAATGGCCGACAGCTGCCAGAGTCAGATGATCAGATCTCTCTGCTTGTGTCAGAGGGCTAAGAGAGAGGCATTGTGGAATCATGATTGGCTGAAGAAAGCTCAACCTGGGATTATGTTATTCTGTATTGTCAGGGTGGGATGGTATGCTAGTGCTGAGGACTCATCATGAGATTCTGAGTGTTTGGTTTGGTAAGGAGGCTGTGATTAGAAGAACACAAAAAGGAAGGATAGAGAAGCTGGAATTAAGCCGTATTTACTCAAGCACATTCATGCCTTCTGGGCACCAAGTAACTTCTACCAGTGCCAACGAGATTATCGTACATTAGGATCTCAACATTAAATGCCTGGAGGATTTATCTCAGCTAAATAAAATAAACTGAAGGCAGAAGTCCTTGTGTCAGGCAATAAGGAGTGATGGAGATTGTGGCAAAATAAAGACAATCACTATGTGGGGAGAGAGCAGCAATCACCTAGCTCCAGGTGCTTCTATGAGTGGGGTTTAGTGTCATATTTCCAGAGATTTTTACCTTTATTTAAAAACTGGAAACATGGGAATGTGAAAATTCTCAATTAAAAAAATGCTAACAAATATTGTGTAAGTCAAATATAGCTGCCATTTTGTGACTCCCCCCACCACCCTCAACTCTATAAAGAGCTTTCCAGAATGTGTGTGTAAGAGTCTGCAGGCAGGAGTGTGAAGCTGCTGTTAGCAATCAAGGATACAAAACTATCTGAAAGCATCCACAGGCCAATATAGCAGAGCCACATGTGATGCCATCATGCAACCAAGTGAACACAAGGTACCACAGTGATGCACAGGAGAGAAGAGGAAAGAAGGTGCTTGGGGGAATCTCAGCCTTTCATTGGGGGTGTGGCTGTGATAAAGCAACGATGGAATTGATGCGGCCTCCCTAACGTCCCAGGAGCTGGACAGCTCCAGGCTCACTTTTCCCTAACTCTTCTACAGCAAATGGAGGCAAGGCTAAGAGATGGCTGATTTAGAGTGTGCAGGGGGTATCACCATGGTAACAAGGTTGCCATGCCAAGCATGCAGATTTGTGTTCCGGTTTAGGTTTGCTTTTCTCTCTGGCCTCAAATATAGTTTCCCCAGCTCTCAGCCAGTGTAAACTCCATCTGGGGAGGGACTGGCAATGATGGCATTCTCTTCTCCAAAGCTGATCTCTCCTTGACTGTGACCATCTGTAGAGGCACTGGTTTGAATGCATGTGACTTAACTTGCATGTAACTTATTCCTGATCTTGGTGTCTGAGCTGCCTTGAAGGCCATTCTATTTCCTACCAAGGGGGGGATCTTCCTGAGTCTCCAGACCCTTCTGCATCTCACCTACTTGCCTCAGTCTCATAGTTAAGGTGCTGTGACATCCACCAGGGAACTCACCTTTGTATCTAGTTCAATTTTTGTTATGTCTTGAATCTCACCAATTACTTTCCAACAACATCTACCAGTCCAAAAGCACCATTTTCTTTTCCCAGAGCCACTATTCTTATCCATATGCTCAATATTACAACAGGATTTGCTATTTGTGGTCTCTAAAAGGGTCTTTCTTGCCTCTGTTCTCTTTCCCACCATCCCCAGCCTTCTTATTCATCATGACATCTTACTATTTATCATTACAAACTGAAATACAAAGAGATGCCCTTAAGAGAACATATGAGGGGTTAGATTTTAGAACCCTGCGGATCCAAGTTTACATCTCAGCCCTTCATTTTCTCCCTGTGTTCTCTCATCAAATTATATGACCTCTCTTGACTTTGCTGCTGTTACTTTGTCCTAAAATTGAGACACATTATACCCTCCTCGCATAATAGCTAGGAGAATTAGATGAGAGATTGTGTGCCATCTCATTGTAAGTACTCAAATCCAGGTAGTGGTGTCCAATACTCGTCACTTCAAGTGCTGCATCACAAGAACAAGAGGGTACTTGGCATCTGTCAGGAGCGAGCCAGTGATGACCAAAGAATGTGAAGCATGCTAAATAAATAATAAAACTCTGCATGCTTGTGTGTTCTAGTCTAGTGTGGGAGAAAATTATACACAAATTTAAAAAGATGAAAAACTACAGTTCAGGAGTTCTGCAACCTCTCTCATCCATCAAACATTTTAGTTATGTCACACCTCTATTCTCCAATGTAGAGACGTGCCTGGTTTGTGCCCAAGCTTACAGATTTCCCACATGATCCACATGGACTGAAGCTACCTTCCTTTTTCATATTGCCAGTAAGCATGGTGGAGACATATGAGTTGTTTAGGGTCAAGCCATCTTAACTTCCTATTTGTTTGCTTCTCTCTTGCTGTGATAAAACCCTGCCAAGAGCAACTTGGGGAGGAAATGCATAGTGATACATTTTTCTGAAAATTTGTCTTGACTCCAAAGAGACTGAACTTTGATGCACCTTGCCACCAAGTTAATAGTACGCTTAGCAATAATTTACAACTGTGTACTTAACCAGCTGCCCTACTGTGTGCTCAAACTAGTTAACTTGCCTTTAAGAGAATAATGTATCCAAACTTACTTGGATTGTACCAAATTGTACCAATTGTATACAAATGCCTTGGATTTCCCATGCAATCAGTTTTTATAACCTAAACTAAATGAATAACTTTAATCATAAGTTATGTACTGGTCTATATCTCTACTCCAGAATAATGTATGTATGTGTTGAGGTAATTATTTGCTGAACACAGCCAACAGGTTGAAAGTGAACTGAAAGCAAACATCCACCATAAAGGTGGCTAACAATATGGATATAGGTTGATGATGATGATGGTGTGTGTGTGTGTGTGTGTGTGTGTGTGTGTGTGTGTGTGTGTGTGTGTGTGTTACTGTTGCTATTCTGGGTCAACTGGACTCAGTAACTGCTTCCCTTCTGAAACACTGAAAATTTTCTATAAATAATCCCCTGTTCCTCTCCCATGTCATGTTTTCTGTGCTATTCAATAACTACAGAGGAAAGCCCTTTGCTAGAAACAGACCCAATGGCAGACATAAGGACAGATCATACATGCACAGCAGTCATGTTAGAGACTAGCAAGTAGCCACAGACCACAGACAGACAGAATTTACAGGGAGAAAAGTGGAGAGTTCAGATTGTGGCTCACTCTTGGTCAAATTAATCAAAAGAAGTAACTGTTTGCATTTCTTAATGAGACACCTACTGAGGCAGAGAAGTTATTGTAGTTTTATTGTTTGCTTGTTATTTACTTACAGGTTACAGCCACTCAACAAGGGAAGGTAAGCCAAGAACCTAGAGGCAGGAACTGAAACAGAAGCATGGAAGAAGACTGCTTACTGACTTGCTCCCCATGGCTTGTTTGGGCTTTCTATTTCCTACAGCCTAGGACCATCTGTCCAAGGGGGTTGCCACCCACAGTGGGTTGGGCCCTCCTATTTCATCTATTAATAAAGAAAATGTTCTAAAGACAGCCCCACGGACTGATCTAATGGAAGCAATTACTCAGTTGGGTTCCCTCTTCATAGGTGACTCTAGTTCTGTGTCAAGTTGACAAAACTAATGAACAAAAATGTGAACCCTGGTTCCATCACAGTCCCAGCTGTGACAAATAGTGCTAAACTTCAGCCCTCTGTAAAATCACTTTGCTGTGGGCAAACACTCTTTTTCACCCCTAAAGGTTTAGCCTGTTTCCTCTCATTGTCTTCCCAATTTCAGAGCAGTGTTGTTTGGGGTTAGACTAGATGTTGTTTCAACCCTCATTGGCTGTGTTGTCTGGGGAAGTCTGGGTCTCTCCAGCTATAAGAAAGGAGAACTGGCTCAGCAGTTAAGAGCACTTTCTGTTTTTTTAAAGGACATGAGTTCAATCTCAGGCACCCGCATCAGGTGATTCATGACCTCCTGTAAGCCCAGCTCCAGGGGATCTAACACCCTTCCCCCCTCTGGCCTCCTCAGGCACCTACATCCACATGGCATATACACATAAACAGACAGACAGATAGACAGACAACAGGAACACACACAAATAAAGAAGTAAATAAGATAAATAAACAAGAATGACAATTGTTCCTCTGTTAGAGGGATCCTGTGAAAACCCAGAAGACAATTGCAGGCAAAGTACTTAAAACAGGACCTGGGAGAAGGAAAGGATCCAATAGATGTCAGCAGCTCTGAGGGTAGAAAGCACCAGGCTTAGGGACTAGAGGCTTGGCACTCTAATCCCACATTGACACAGGTAAGTTATATGACATCCGGTCCCTCACATGGTTTGTCCATTCCCATATTGGGGAAAATGACAGATGCACCTGCCTCGAATCCGCAGGATGCTGTGAATATGAAAGGGGTCCATGAACATGGGACTCTTTAAATAAAGCAAAGCAGCACTTGGATAGCACTGCTGACAAGAAGTTCTTTTGTCCCAACTCCTTTCATGTGTATCTTTGTCTAGAACAGCGTTTCTCAACCTGTGGTTCACAATCCTTTTGAGGGTCAAGCAAGCCTTTCAGAGGGGTCATCTATGACCATCAGAAAACACAAAGATGTATATTATAATTCGTAACAGTAGCAACATTACAGTTAGGAAGTAGTAATGAAAATAATCTTATGCATGGAGCCACCACACATGAGGAACTGTACTAAAGAGTTGCAGCATTAGGGAGGTTGAGAACCACTGGTCCAGAAGCTCCTGGAACGAAGGGAGAGATTCCTCAATTCTTCTGAGCCCTTTCTGTGGTTTCTATTTTCTGCTGCTTGCTCAGTACATGTTGAGTGGGGGCTTTTGTCACCCTGGCCTTCCTTATAGAACAGGATAAAATAAAACACACCCACTCCTTATGTGTGGGTCTTTCTGTCCATGTTTGTACTCCTGGTCTGAGATGCCCCAAAGAGAAGGGGCAGATTAAGCATCTGGGCAGGGAGGGAAAAATCACCTAACATTCTTGTGGCCTTTGGGGAAAAAATAAAAAGAGTGAGTAAAGAGGAAAGTAAAACCATGAGCTTTGAACAAGTGGCCTGGCTGTTTGACATCTGTAAAATGAGGCCATGGAAGAGTACAGGTGGGCAGTGGTCCCTGGGTGTGGTAAGGGATCTGTGCTTTAGATGTCCTTCCACTTCTCCAGGACTGTCCATCTGTACTTCATTTTTTCTTTAACCAAAACATAGACCTTTTACTGAGCTGAGTTTTCCCACCTGGTCCAGGTGGTTTAGAACTGGTTTAGATGATTCCCCAAACAAATATTTTTTATCATCACTCACTTGCTTTCTACCTATGAGGGGAAAACCATCTTTCTGCTTAAAGAAGAGCATCCAAGATAAACAGCTGACAACTTGGCCCGGTGGATAAAAAAGTAGTGAAAACAAGTGTCCGGGCTACCTGTCGATCGTCTAACAAAACCTGAAAGCTTAGGTACATGCCAAAGCACCTCAGTGCCTATGTGGGTTGGAAAAGAGACTCTCTCACCCAAGATAGTCCTAGAAATCTACCAACAGGTAAGAAATAAGAGTCTAGAGCTAGCAAGAAGGCTCAATGGGGGATGAAACTTCTGGCCAAACCTGACAACCTCAGTTGGACCCACACGGTGGGAAGAGAAAACTGACCCCTAAAAGTGTTCCTTTGACATCCTTAGTCACATCTATGTATGCACACATCCCAGCACGCGCACGTGTGCGCACGTGTACACACATACACACACACACACTCTAAAGAAATGTAATTTTTTAAGAATAAATACAGTCTCCCCAGAGTCCAACCTTGATGTTTTATACACAGGCAGAGCCCTGGGTGATTTTGCCAGAGCTGGTAGATTTAGTAGAAATCCTGCTGTTATAGAAAGAATTTCAGAGGCTCCTTTATTGCCTTGGATCTAGCAATAATTTTTAGCAAACAGGGCAGGAGTGTAGTACCAGGCACTGTGTGCAAGGCTGTGAAATAAAATATAGCTACTGCCCTCTGGGAACTCACAGCTCTGGTAATGACTATAAAGATGAAGGAATACAATTATATTACAAAACTGTCTTGTCTTACAGTTACCATAGCAAATGGCTACAAAAGTTGCTGGACTTGTGGCTCTCTTGATCTTCTGGAAGCCAAATGCCTGAAATCCAGGAGTTTGCTAGGCTGGTGCTTGATGGAGAATGGGAAGGAGTCCCTGATCCCATGTTTCTCTCTGGTGTCTTGTGGCTGCTGACAATCCTTGAACTTGTTTGATCTGTACCCTCATCATTGCAGTCTGCCTTCATCTTCACTGTGGCCTCCTCTGTGTCAAAGCTTTTCTTTTTCTTGTGAGTACAACTGATATTAGATTTAGGGCCCACACTCAATCCAGGATGACCTCATCAAGAAACTCTCAGCTTTAGAACACTGCAAAGATCCTCTTTCTAAGTGAGGTCATGTTTACAAATATGGGGTTTGAGGTGTGAACATCTCGTTTGGAGAAAAACACAATTCAACCTACTATGAAAGTTAAACATGCTGAGTGTTATAGAAATAGGAAAGGTATGCTACAATTGAGTACAGTTACTGCTGCTGGAGTATGGGCAGTGCACTCGTAGAGTCTATTTTAGAGGACAAATGACTCATAAAAAATCCCGATTATGTTGGGCTTAGAGATATGGCAAAGAGAGGACTCCAACCTTGGCATTTGAATGTCTATGGACTCTGGAGTTGTCCTTCCCATATTCTGCTCCTGCCCACTAACACCTGTGGATTCCAAGAGGAAAGACTTTTGTATCCTGGCTGGTACTTCACATCCTGCAATTCTTCCCAGCTTGGGTCACAACACAGGGATGGGGTTGTGTATAGAACGAAGTGCACCAGAGTAATTAGTTTAAATAAAGCTTTCCCTGCCACCACACCCTGATGGATGTTTTCAAATGTTCTGTTTTACTAAACAGCCCACTGCTCTGTGCGCACTGTATGGCTGGTTCCAATGACCACACCCCACACATTCCTGTTGCTTTTCCAATCTCACTATTTATGTGTGGCTTTGGGCAGTATTCAGACGATTGCTGAAGCTTTCACACCGATTCAGTCCAAAACTTCACTCTTCTCTGGGACCCTTCTCTATGTGACAGCCATGCCATCCCAGATTATTCTAGAATTAAGTGCCAAGTAAATGACCTCCAAAGATAAATTCTGAAGAAAAAGTAGCCAGTCATCCTGATCTTCAACTACCTCTTGGAACAGGCCACATGGTATCCCCTGTCAGAGATTTGGAAAGCTAATACAGTACTGTCAGTGGACTGTAGGGATTGTACTGGCACAGGCACAGTTGCTTTGTGGTATCTCTGTCTACATACTGTGATTCTTGCCTGCCTGCCAAGTCCCAGTGTCCCTGATAAATTCAACAAGGATGGCTGACTACAGCATACACTTCCATGGGAAAAAAGGGAAGCTCAATTCTAAAAGAAAGCAAATGGTGAGATTGTACTTCTAGAACATCAGGGGGAACACCATTGCATGATCAATAACCATATATCCTCAGCAGGTAAGGCTACTAGCATGGACTTTGGGAATGTAAAGAAATAGATCATATGATTTCTGCCACCAGCATTTCAGTGTATGTGAGTAGCTGACATATCCCACTGGATAGCATAATTTATTAAATAGATCAGATTGCAGCCATACTGTGATGTGTTAAGCTAGAGAAGCAAAAGCTTTAGAACAGTTAGGAATTGCACACATTCTTGTTTTGTTTAACCTGTCAAAGCAGGCCAGTGAGGTTGCTCAGTGGGTAAAACGCTTGCTGCATAGCTTGACAGTCTGAGTTGGATCCTTGGTACTCATATAGTACAAAGAAAGAGTGATTCCTGCAAGCTGTGTTCTGTTGTCTACACGTACACCGTAGTGTGTATATACTACCACAAACCTGAACTCACACAAACCTGCAAGTATTGTTTAAAATAGCTTAAAACAGCACAGCATTTATCAGTCAATAGCTAATTCTGGTTGTTGTAATTACATGCCAACTCACCCCCCTCTCACCATCCTATGAAGCCATTTTTTTTAGATAAAGGAACTGAAGCAGTAATTGAGTAATATGTTAACGGCAACTCAGCAACTAAGTAGTAGAGGTAAGATTTTATCCTAAGAAGGATAAAAGCTTTGGCTGGTCTTTGAAGGTGGAGTAGGAGTTGAAAGGCAAGAAAGGTCTTCCACATAGGGGAGTGGGGCTCAGGGAGTCATTAGACCAGAGGTGAATAGATTCACTGCTCCAAGGAACAAAGTGTCACAGTACAGGAGAAAAACAACCAAATAGCTGTCTCATTCCATTTGCCAGAGGAAGCAATTTCTTTAATGTTGAAACAGAGAAAACGGGAATAAAAAGGAAGGCATGTGTTAGTTTTTTTCTTATTACTGTGACAAAGTATCTGAGAGAAATAATTTAACTTAAATTAATTTAATAATAATTTAAGGTAAAGGGGAATTACTTTGGCTTATGGTTTCTAAAGGTTCAGTCTATGGTTGCTCAGCTCTGCTAGTTATGAATCTATTGTGAGGCAGAACATGCCAATTTCAGGTGGCATGAGACAGAGACTACTTACCCTTGGTGGGTGGGAGACAGTGAGGGCAAGGGAAGGATCAGGGACAAGATACTCCCAATGACCCCAGTGACACCTCATCACTGTTATCTGTGTGAGCAGCACTGCCCAGTGATAGGAATCCACAGGGGCTCCAATGTGAAGACTTCTCTGAGAAAGACACATTTGCCAACCAATGGCACAACCTGGATTCTTGTGGCACAGCTTCCCCTGTGTGTCCTCATCCTTGGGTGCAGACATTCCACCAAATAGAAATCCAGACATGAAAGTAAGACTATGGCCTCTGAATGACTATGCCCTCTTTATCTGTACATTTTCATCTCTGGTGCATAGCTGTCATTTTTAGAATAAATAGACTGATCATCTGTATGATCACAGCTGTGGGAGATCACAGAGTAAGGGCATCCAGACTTCTTCAGTAGCCCTACTTTATTACAGCAACAGAATTCTTACCCTCAGTGACATGAGCAGAGCGAGGGTTCTGGCCACCTTTATTTGTCTGAATGGAGATGATATTCTTTTTGACTTGATCTTTTCTTTCATATGGATATGAAATCTGGCATGCATGACTGTGCTTATGTACATGTGTATATGTTCAGAAGCATGTGTACCTATGTGCACATTTATGTGGAGGTCAGAGGACAGCCTCAGGTGTCATGTGACATGTTTTTTAACTTGCGTGGAGCTCACTAAATAGGCTAGAATGGTTACTTGTAAGTCCTGGGAATCTTCCTGGCCCCCCCCCCAGCACCGGGATTACAAATATGCATTATAAACTTGGCTTTTCTTCTTCTTTTTTGTGGGTGCTACATCCATAGCTCAGATCCTCATTACTGTAAGGCAAGTGCTCTGCTGACTGAGCTGTCTCCCTCTATCCCTCCAATGGTTCATTGATTGTATATTCTAGCCCTAAGCTTCCTCATGCAAACACAGAAATAGTTAAGAGACTGTCTATGTCTATGTCTACGTTACCATCTCAAATTCAATGACTTGTTAAATTTATTCTGTAGGTTTGGTATATAAATATCATGTTTTCCTCCATGATGAAATCCCTGCCCTAATTGTGCTTCTTGTCATGGCAATACAACATCTTTCATATATTTGTTTTATCATCGATTTGGATAACTGTGTTCTCTGCCTCCTGGCAAAAAAACCCTTTTCTATTTGATTGAGAATTCTTTTCCAATACATTCTTCCTAGTATTTATAAATGTGTACCCAGAGCCTAGCCAGAATCCTTTTGTTCTGGTATCAAAGACCACAGTCTTCTTTTTTTAACTACTTGCCGTAGTCTGCTCCTATAACCCCTTTCCTTTTCCAAAGACGTGACCTTCAGCTATACGTGGTGATGACAGAGTCGTTGCATCCTGAGCATCCCTCTTCGCTTTTCTACCCAGCACATTCATGTGTCTCCTATGAGAGACCATAAATGGCAGAACATAGGGCCTTTCTGGGACGTTGCTGCACATCTCCCATGTGGCTTTGCTTTCTTTGGTGTCCTTAGTGTATAGTTCAGACTGTTGGCCACAAGTCACTTCCTCCAAGAATGTGCCCAGCATTGTCCTACCTGATGCCCTTTACAAATATCTTTCTATTACAGAGTTTTCTTTTAATTTACTTCACTATTCACACTACAGAGGATTAAACCTAGGATTTCAGGCATGCTAGATAAGTGCTCTTCCTCTGAGCCACATCCCCAGCCTAGGATGGTGCCTTTTAATCAAAATGTCTCTGATGTAAGACTCTCTATGGTAGAGCTGCTCTGTTTCTCCTGCACATAATTTTCGACTCCATTTCCAGTCACAGCTTTAGCACGTTGGCTCAGCCACCTGCTTCTGATTCTTCTACTATTATGTTCATTTCCTATAAACTGGAAGAGGACAAAGGAGTCCTCAGCTTTTCTTTTCCTTTTTTTTTTAACAACCACTGAGGATAAAATGTAAAACAAACAGGACTCCTAATCCCCAGCCTCGGAAAGAGAAGCAGAAAATGGATTCTGAAGGTGAGAAAATGTGCCAAGGCTGCCGGGAGCACTTGCTCCCAAATCTTGCTGACTCAAACACATGCCTGTCTTCTCATTCAGTATATTTTGATATTCCCCAAGTTGTTTTTCAATAGCTGGCACTAAGATATCAGCTTTATAATGGTCACAGTCATCATGTCTGAAGAAGTGGATTGTAATCTGAACCTCAGCATTGTGTGTGTTGAGGTGATTTATTCAAACCCTGAATATTATTCTCTGTTATCTTATTATCTATTAAGTTATGGTAGGAAGCAGTCTCTGTTTCTCACTTCATTTGTGAGGAGTAGACAGGGAATCACCAATGTTTTACAACCTGAATAGTAGTGCAAAATTCTACATCTGAGGCTTTTCATTTTAAAGCTGGCGTGGCATCTCAAAGTTCCTTAAAAATGGCAGACTAGCATGAATAAGCCCAGAGCCCATAGGAGACGTTTTCTCTCTGTGAACATAATCCAGGCTGTCTACACTATTTCTGTTACTCTCCTCCCTTAATGAAGGGCAGGAAGAAAATTCACATTTTACATCACAGCTTCCAATCTTTCCTCTGGAGTCCATCACAACAACACGCCAGAAGACAAAACAATAAAAACAACTCCTGCGCCAGACAAACAATGTATTATTGAAGAGGGGTGAGAAGAATCCATGTTTCTTGAGTACTTTATTCAAGAGCAGAGAATAGAGAGAAGTAGAATCTAATAGCCTCTCAGGATAGTTTTGGACAGTTGTACTGCCTTTAATTAATTAGTTTTATGTCTTCCATTCACTTGTAAAAATGTGAAACTATCTTAAAATATACACATTATATCTGATTCATGACATGGAGTTCTTAAAACCCTTCTGGTGTGATCCATGGACTGGGAGAATCTTTTATTCTCACACTTGTTTTTAACCCCAGTCTCTACACAGAGTTTCTGAATCCCTTTGTTTTCTGGGGGGAAAAACATCATTTGTCCTTGGTGAGGTGACCCTTGTTGTGCTCATGGGTGGGGCCAGGTCATGAGGCAAAACACATCAGGGATCTAACTTGATGCTCCCAGCAACATGCTTCATTCTCCAGAGAGAAGGTTTGGATGAGACTGAAAACACAGTAATAAAGGGTTGTAATTACATATGGAATTATCACAAGAACTGTGGTCTTGGAGAGCTTCTATGCAGATAAACACATGTGCATGTGAAGAACATAGTATACCTTAAGTCCGAGGACACATGGTTTCCCGTGTTTGGAACTTTCACACACTTCACCATGCTCTGGGGCTTATAAGGGAGAGACATTTCCTTGAGTCCTATGAGTTGCTCCAGGGAAGCAACCAAACTTTAAAAGGGTATAGTAGAAACACTTCATTTACAGATTGTCAGTCAAAATTACAGGAATCAACCTTCTATGTGATTGGTGTCCACAGTGGGGGGCAATACCATGGGACTGAGGCCTTAGTGAAGGGGATATGGTACCCTCTTTTTCTAGTAAATAACTTTGGAGTAAGACTGAGCCTTAGGTTTTCCAATAGTTCTGGGTAACTATGTGAGATAATTTCATATACGTGGCATCAGAGTGCTATGTTGACTGGCCTGCAAGAATGGTTCCCTACTTCCAGTGGAATGACTATGGAAATTCAGAATAACAATAGCTCAGTGCTGACATGGTTGAGAGTTAAAAGCAAAGACAATAATGGATACGGACTCAGGAACTCAAGTGTATGGTGTGGGAAAGTAGATCCATGTTACATAGACCAAAGAGCCTGAATTCAGTGAGCATGTGGAGGGAATGCAGAAGACACATGTACATGTACACCGCCCCTCCCCAAACACACCCACTTATACCCACCTCTAAAAGGTGTCACAGCTAAGGATAAATGTGTATTGCTATCTCATTTTGATTATGCCATTTTTTCCGGTAGAATAGAACAAAGAAAACAACAGGATTGTCAGAAAGTGCACAGAGGGTTTTATTGTTTGTGTTTGAAGTCATCCATGCTGAAGTTGATTTTTAATTTAAATGTGGAGTTAGTTTACTTTGGGGGTCACAGCACACAAGAAAGCAAGGATAGCTGGCAATTATTTTTCACCATGTAAAGATCTAGAAACCTGTACACTCAGAGAAAGATTATTGGCTAGTTTTTCACCCAGAAGAAATTGGCCTGTCACTTCCAGGATTCACAGGCTTCATGACAGGACAGAAATGGGTGACATTTCTCTGCTTATGTTTGAAACTCATGAAATGGAGAATTAACTTTCATGGGCTGACATGTAGAAAGGGAAGCCTAGAGAATTCTTTTCTGGTAGGCTTTCACACTTAAATACAATTACCAACGTGATGATTTTAAAGAAAACAGAACTGACCATCTCATGACTGCCTATGATGCAAGTTTCTGTCCCCACAAAATCCATGTGCCCACAGGACACTAAGTCAGCATATTACAGAGACCCCTTCACATGCATGTTCATGGTAGCTCAATTCACAATAGTCAAGTTACATAATGGCCTGGGTGCCCATCGGTCAACAGAATTAGAAAGGAAATGTGCCGTGTATACATAAGGGACTTTTTCTCATCTACAAAGAATAACATTGTATTAATTTCAGGGAAATGGATGGAACTAGTGATCACCATATTAAGGAGAAAACGTCAGAAAGACAAACACCACATTTTCTCTTAAAAAGCAGGGCACATTAGGGACTAGGGAATGGAGAGGATAACTGAGGCAGAATGCAGCCAAAGTATGTGTTATCCAAGGATGGAAATGTCACAGAAGCTTTCATTTTCTACAATGAATATAGACTAGCATAAAATTAGAAGGAAAGCCTAGTCTCCATGGTGATTGTATTAGGAAACAGAAATTTTCAGGGACAGTAACATAATTAATGGGGAACCCTCATGAATGATGTTGGCATCATAAAAAGGGGTACCAGAGCTCTTGCTACTCTCTTTCACTACAACACACAACAGGGAGAAGTTAGCAGCTCAACCTAGAGGAAGGACCTCAATAGACACTGATTCTGGATTTCTGATTTCCCAGCTGATTGAACAACCAGAACTAAATTCCCTTGTTAGTAAGGAACTGTGTCATAGAACCAAAAATGAACAAAGATGGAACATTTCTCCAAGACTTATGGAACTCCATCAATGTATCAACTGTATGTTAATACATCCTCATTTTAGAAAATCTCTTAAAAGAGAGACCTTGCTGTAGAAATGCTGCAAAGAAAATATAAATGGGTTGACTCTCTTCCATCTCTTCTGAACATCTTGAAGCATCCACTATAATGGAGTTCTCACAGTTGCAAAAGGTGCATACTCCCTGAGAGTAGAGACCATGTAGGACCTTACAGATGAACAGTGCTGGATTAGCTGGCTGTCTCATCTGTGGGGCTGGTAGCAGCTCACCCTAAGGTCCCCAGGATATCCTGGAGATGCCTCTGTTTTATGTTTCTTGGCTCACCAAGTGGAGAAGTTAAGTGTGTCCTCGTGGTGTTGAGAGGACGAAATCACATCTTTACATTAACTCTGAGTCACAAACTGTTCTAAGATGGGGTCTTTCATCTGTTCTGAGGGAGTCACCTCTTCCTTTCTCCTCCCAGATCAGAAGATTTTAACAATAACAACAAAAATGGCAAGCTGTCTATCACAGATCATTCCCAAATAACAGACTATTTCAAAAAGTCACAAATTCTATACTTAGATGTGTCAAGGCTTAAAGAAAATAATCAACAGCCACGTGGATGGGGAATCAGGAAATCACTAATGTATGTAACCTAAAGTATTCCAGTGCAAAGTAACTATTGCCCTTCGATGGTGTGTGTGTGTGTGTGTGTGTGTGTGTGTGTGTGTGTGTGTATTCCTGACAGTGGAGGACCTTGAAGGTCATCCTCAGGAATGGCACCCATCTCCTTTGAGACAGGGTCTCTCATTGGCCTGGAGATCACCAGTTAGGCTAGACTGGCTGGCTGGCCTCTGTTTCCCCAGCACTTGGATTCTGGCTGCTATGCTTGCCTTTGTATGCTGGTTCTAGGAATCAAATTCAGGTCCTTGTACCTTCAAAGACCAGAGCCATCTCCCCAGACCCTTGCCTGTTAGTTTTGACAGTCCTTGTGCAGACTTCTTAGGTTCTCTGGCATTACATAAGTTTAGCCTTTGAAGGACAAAGATCAGTCCTCTTGTAGTCAGCCTCCTTTTGTCTCAGATACTCCATTCATTTTGAGATAAATGCCCTTTGGCATTGGTGAAAATGTGGTCTTTCAAGTGCCTCATAGAATACCAAAGGGGAGAAAATAGTTTAGAACTCTGCCAAACACTGGGATCAGCCAGCCTCACACTGTTCAGTCCAAGACGACTTGACAAGCTGCTATACAGAGAAGCAGTCCTTTGGAGGCAGGCAGTCCTGCTTGCCAGCCTGCACATAGGCTCCCAGAGTGCAAAACATCAGCAGCCTGAAGACTCTCCCAGGCTGCGTGTCCAAGAGCAAAAAGGTCGCTTTAGTTCCAGCAAAGGGAACACTCTCCCAACTCATCAAAATGCCCCTCAGTTGGGCGATCGAAATATCCTGAAACCCAGGGAACTTGCAAAATCTTTCCCAGCTAACCCATGCTCACTGAGAAGTCAATAAAGAAACAAGAAACAAACAAATTAGCATTCATCACTGCTGATCAAGTATAAATATTTATAAGGGAAAGATGCAGCCATTTTTGAGTGACAGCACGACTGGGACCCCACATAAACAGTTAAAAAAAAAGTCAGACTTGAGACATTGCACTTTGCTTTTTTTTTTCTTTCCATTTCACATCACCATAATCACCTAATAACTATTTAAATGGACCCATTTGCTGTAACTATAAAAGAACCGTGTAAACTTGTTGTCATCTAGACACATTAGCCGTGGTGGAGTCAATGAATTTCAACAGTTACTTAATATCGCAGCCACTAGCTACCTTAAAACTGCCAGCGACAGGCTGCCAGGAAGCTACCGTAACAGGCCTGCTCACTGCCTCCCAGAGCAAGACACGAGCTTCGTTATGAATGCGAGCATTGCTTCTCTAATTAGGCCTGGGAGAAGTTTAACAACCATCCTACAGTATTGCTGCTGACAAATACAAAAATAAAGCCTTGTTCGAATTAGCAATGTGAAGTGAGAAGGGCTAGAAGCATCGACTGTCTGAGAGGCCCTGAAACAGCTCTAATCTATAGCGAGGTTATTTTGGTTCAGAAACTGTTAGTATGTTACCTGCAGGAGGTCTCCCCTGTAAAATGAATTATAGTAAGCTATATGTGATAATTAACCATGCATTAGCAAATATCTTGAAACAGGGAGGCTCTGTTTTCTCTATATTTTGACTAATAAAAGCATGAATTTGTTCAACAAATGATCATTTAGGTTGTAGAATTCTAGCCATATTGGACGGACACACTGAGCAATGCAACATTGTACTGGCCTAAGGGTTTCCTTACCCAAGCAGGCTGCTTAATAGGCTGTCTACACACTATGATGCCATTCACAGGCCTACAAACCACAGTGTTGAGAAGACAAATACAATATACATTTAAAATAATATGGACCTTGTGCTCTTATTTACTTAAAAATCACCCCAGATGTGACAATTTAAAAAAAAGCCACAGATAAAGTTTGAGTTCAGAAAACAATCTTGCATTTAATTTAAATAATTTCAAAACAGCTCCCATGCTTTCCTGCAATGAGAAACATATACAATTGCAGCCTTAAAAAATAGTGTCTTTAGAAAGCTTCGGACATGCTCTGAAAATGAAAAGTTAAATTACAGCGTTGAAGAGACAATGCTGTTCTCTGACTTATTAATCCATTGTGCCAAGGGTTATAAATGAACACAGCACACAGGTACCAATGGCTTTGGTAGAAGTGTTTCAGGTGCAGAAGCAGGTCTAGAAGAGGTTGAGGGTGGGTGTGGGGTAACATCTCCAACACCTAGGACATCATAGCGAGCAGGAGTCCCGGTGTTTCCATCAGTATCAAGTGAACACATGATGCTGGCTTTGTGGCTAGTCTGCTAACAGCAAAAGGTAGCAATATGTCTCTAAACTCAGAGACCTTCTCCTTGTCCCACAGGATTCTGATTGCCTCTGTCCAGAAAGGAGCATCCCTTCTGATTCCTTTCCCCATCCCACCCATCTTCTAACCTCATAGCTAAACTACATATTTATATGTAGTACATACAAACACATGCACACATACACAGCTCTAAAGATAGCTTCAACAGACCACTAAGGCAGCTTCAGTTTTTATCCCATACATGTGACCGATAGCTGTGCTTTAAATAGCTCATTCAATTTAATCAGTCCTTTGGGGTTATCCCTTGTAGCTTAAAGACTTTCTGTGTTTTCACCTACACAGTTTCCAAGGGATATTCATAGATGCTAACTAATAAGGTTTGTGGTCATATATATCTGAGAATCCCTGAATTAAGTAAAGTGACATAAGGTTCTTTACGATGAGACTTCTTCGAACCTTTACTACCACTTTGGGACACATAGTTCCAGTATAAATATTTGGCATGCCTAGCCAGCTCTATTGGAATAAGTATAGTTTTATATGAAGCTTCACTAGGGATATAAAAATGGACCAAAGGTGTTGAGTCTGAAGAGTTGCTTGAAGGAACACATGACACAAGGACAAATAAACTACTACACGGTCAGGACGTCTGTTCTGAAGCAAGGGTGAGGGTTCTCTTAGTTTGGATGAAGTGTGGTCCTCTTGATAAGGAAATCATCCTTCACCTGCAAACAGCTTGTCCACCCTAGTAGCTCAGGGAAGATGTTGAGGTCAAAATATGGTCTGTGGTTTCAGCTAAGATCTCTTCTCTCCAGTTCATGCCATGCCAAAATATTTCTACCTTTACTGTGTAAGCACTTCCCAGGAGGGAGCAGGTGGCTGCTAGCCTCTGACAGAGAGATGAAAATGTATCCCAACTCCATAATGGCTTCCCATTCTTCCCCAGCAAACACTCTCTTTACTTCCTGATACACTGGCTGGTTAGAAAGCCAACTCTAGACTCCTATGAAAGCAGACATCTTCAAGTTGATCAAAAATCCCAGTGCTAAATCAAAGTGCAGTCTTTGTTCTGTGCTGGTGAGGATTTGGTTGAGAAGCATTTTGTAACAGATGATTTTGAATAAAAACCATAAAGGACTCACAGAAAGGAACATGAAACACACACACACACACACACACACACACACACACACACACACACTTTTAGGAGGCTGGTGGCACGGGGGCCACCTCTCCAATCTGGTCTCTCCTCTTTACATTTTGCCATAAGCACAGTGGCTTAACAAACCAAAAACATGGTTTAGATAGTTGGGGAAGATTGGAATTATATCTGGAGTTACCTGGGAATGTAGTGTTGACTTTAAGCCTTGATTAAAAAAAAGATTGTGTGTGTGTGTGTGTGTGTGTGTGTGTGTGTGTGTGTGTGTGTGTGTGTGTAGGGGCATTCTGAAACTAAGAGAAAACAATTAATTCATTGTGAGACCTTAGTCCTGAATTGTGTTCTCTTGTTTCATGGGAAAGCTACAAAGATATAGGTTCAAATCCTACCCCAGCTATATATTAGGTTTCTGTAATTTGCTATGCTGCCTCTCTTCCTACTTCCACATCAAGAAAATAACTTATGTAAATGTGAAAGTTATGTAGAGAATAGGAACAACTGAAAAATGACCAGTTATCTCCCATCCCAAGAGATGTCATGCACTATAAAGACTCACTCCACTCTTACACCCTCCTGCTGTAGGCTATCCTCAACCTAGCTTCAGGACCTGTTTAAGAAGTAGAGAAAAGTTAGACTAGATGCTCATATAATAGCCCTCTTTGGGGGCATGTATGGCAGAAGAGTCAAGATGCTTTACAAAGCACTTACTTTAGCATTTATCCTTCTAATTTCAAGACTCCATTTCTAGTCAATGAAAGTTAAAAAAATAAAAAGCATAAGTCTGTCATAAGAAGAGTTGATTCTTTTATCCACTTAGCTTCCATCAGGACTGGTCTTAAAGCCCAGTGCTGTTTCTGCTGTATATATTCTTCAAAATGGTACTATTAATTGGGTTTAGGAGCAAGTGCTAAGAGTGCCCCCTTTTGGTCATTGGAGGCCTTGCAGTTCATCTGGGAGACAGAGGTGCGAAGCCTCCCTTGGGCTCTCTGTGAGCAAATTTAGGCTTATTTGTGTCTCCTACTGTTGTGTCCCCTGGTTTGGTCTGTATGTGGCTTTTACATTCCTTAATAAAGTAATAGACATGAAAGAATTCTGTGGCTGATGCCAGCGGCCACAGAGAACACCAAGTCTAAACTCAGCTGAAGGTAAACATACGGGACCATCCAAGGAATGTAGCAATAAAAACTGGAACCTATGACAGAGTCTCCCCTCCCCCTCTATTTTTCTGGCATAGTTGTGCCAGGGTGGGGGTGGATCTCTTCAAAGATTGCATGCCTTCATTGTGATCTGCTGTAATCTGCCAAAGGGAGTCAGTTTAAAGAATCCTTCAAGAACTATCCTTACTCCCTGCTCAGAGTATTCAACTCCCCCAAATCTCTCAAATCATATCCAAAGACAATTATTTTTTCCAGACTTAATTTAATAGCAAAAACACCCCTGGAGGACTGAATGTGGTATTTGACTTTTATTTGGGCCACTCTGGGCATCACCAGCAACTTTATTCTCCAAAGTGTGACTTTGCAATAAGCTCCCTCCCGGGCCTGTGGAGCTGCCCGGGGGCACTGGCTGACATCCTTACTCTATGCAAGAGCAGCCCCAGGGCCAGGCCAGAGACAGCACATAAACAATGCTTCTCAGTACAAATTTGACTCGGTATTTTTTTCTCTGTGGCTCGTACTCTTCATTCTTGTGAAGGGAAAACATGACCCTAGGCTGTCCCCAGACCACCTTCCCAGACTGTCTGGACACTACCACAGCTCCATCTTGAGCTGCCCATTCCCTATTCCATTATGTGCCTTAGCCAATGTTTTGGCATATGACTGCTCTGTTTCTGTCTGTAGCATTCACCCAAAGCATGTATACTACAGATTCAAAGCCCAACCTCATTATTGACAGGCAAATGTTAGGGCCTCTGTGTGCCTTCCATGTGAATTTTTGTCAAATGGAGACTATTACAAGGTCAACTTGCTTTATCAGGCTACCTTAAGACAAAAATGAGCACATGGCTTGGCTACTGTTGGACACGTGGGAAGTACCTGGATAACTTTGAATTGTCACTGTAACTCCTTTTTCCCATGATGCTTCCAGGGCTTCCTCTTGTCTGCTCAGCCTCCTTATTCTTCTGTCTCTTTGCTCTCTGCCCTGTCTGACTGGAAACAGTTCTACTCTGTTGAGAGCTGGTAGCTATTTATCCAGCAAAGCACATTGCTGGAGATACACCAATGGACCATGTACAGGAGCTCATCTCTGTGTAGTCCAAGAGACACAAAGGAAATCATGAGACTTAAGACAATGTCATGGGATGGGGCCTCAGTGTGGAGTGATCCCAAAAGGCTGTAGGGAAAACATGGTGGCGGCAATGGATCCTTCAGGCTTTAAGAATTTAAAGACCCAGAAGTGAGTGAGTGTGGATGGCAAAGTAGCGAGGTGTGGCCACCCGACAGTGACTGCTCATTCGCCTCTGTCATCCCAACTAGAATGTAGGCTCTACGAAGAAGCCATTGCCTTGCTGGTTGGCACATGAGGAAGTCTCACCGAAGCCGGGTGAACAGTAGGAGGTAAAGGCTGAGGCAACTGTGAAGATAAGCCCTTGCTTGGTCTGGTAAGGTTTAACCATTTAGTAGTAAGTAGGGGCTGATACACAAGATGGTATTTAAATCCATTAGCTCAATCAAAGGGAAAAATTGAATTTGTGTTCTTTTGCTTGGTAGATGTTCCAGAAAAAAAATACATTTTTGTCTAAGACTATAGGATAACCGTGAGTTGGCTCAGCCCTGGGTCAGGAGATATATGGGATTTTAGACAAAAGAGCTAGAGTGAATTCAGATCCAAACTCTAATCCTAGCAAGCCCCAATCCAAGAGATCTAGGTAGACAGCAGGCTGAGTAAATAGATTGTTGGGTTTCTACTGTGTCCAGTGCCAGGAGTTGTTTCTGGAAAAGTCTTATGGGATTTGTAGCTTGAATGTGCACATTGCCACATAGGCAGGCAATGGAGGGTAGCTGGCACTTGCAGGTATCACATCTAGATTGAACTTGTTGATTCTGGGACAAAGAAAGTCACACTGAATACTTATCATCTATCCAATGTGGAAACTCACACAAACTACATAAATATCAAAAGAGAAAATTATGTAATGCTTCTAGACTATGGTGTGGTTCATAGACTAAAAGCACGCCTGGGAACATATTTAAAAGGTAGAGGCTTGGTCCACACACCAGATAGACTGAATGAGAATCAAGGTATTTTCTAGACACCTTACTCTATATGTTAGAGTTTGCTAAACACAGGGATAGACCAGTGTCAGTGCACATAAAGTTGTTTTCACTGACTGTAGACTCTTGGCCTATTGATCAGCAGGTATGACTAACTGCTAGCCCAGACTCAGAACTGAAGAAGGGAATTTAGGGTTTCCTATTGATTCAAAGGTGCGTGGAACTCATTCTGCCAGAAATGCTTCCTTTAGTCTTCAGATTTGTGCCATTTGCAAAGTGTTCTATACACACCTATATAACAACATACACACATTCATTCACATGTAACACATGCTGGACTTTATTTTGTTAGTATGTGGAACAGCACACTTTCTCCCTTTATGTAAATTCCTCGTAACTTCCCGGCTTGGTCCTTCAATTTCCTACCTACTGATTTCACACTTTTAAACTTGTTTTCTATTCAATATATTGGTTGCTATTAAATATGGTTGCCTCTATTTTTCACCAGAGAGAGGTCCACATTCTCTGCTAGGCTGAAAATCTGTGCTTTTGCTTTTGGGAAGTCTGGGAGAGGCCACAGAAAACCTTCTGCATCTTTTGGCTCTGGTCTACCACATGGTTATGGCATAACACTATATCTGACCTGCCCATCACTATAGACAGAGTTTCTTTCTCACCTGGTTCCATGGACGTGTAGCCCCCAAATAAACACACAGAGTCTTATATTAATTATAAGCTGCTTGGCTGATAGCTTAGGCTTCTTATTGGCTAGCTCTCTCTTAATTATTAACCCATAGCTACTAACCTATATATTTCCACATGGCCTTATCTTACTGGAGAATGCCCTGGCATCCTATCTTCCCAGTAGCTATATGACGGCTTCCTGGATGTTCCTCTTTGAGTTTTCTCCCCAGAATTCTCCTTGTCTGGTAGCCCCATCTATACTCCCTGGCCAGTCAGTGTTTAATTCATCAACCAGTAAGAGAAGCATATATACAGAACATTCCCCCATCACATCATCTTTAAGTTGAGCCATCAGCATCTGCTTTTGTATAGCAGCAATCATAACCCTTTTAATGTAGTCAGAGCAGGAGCTAGGCTACAGCCCCAGAGTTTGAGGATTGAAGAGACAGCCACTCTGACCCGCACAGCACAAAAGCAAAGAGCTAAAAATATGTGCCATCAAAGGAAGCTTTTGGATTTACTGCTAACTACGGTGCCCTGGATCACAAATTTAGTCATTTATCCTATTATCTTGAACATGCTAACCACTCCACCGAAGCCTCAGTTTCCCAAGCACAAAGTAGGAAAATATAATGGTGCAGAATTTAATCATATCTTCCAAATAAAATGCTTAGTATGGTTCCTGGCACATAGTAAGTATTCAATAAATGTTTGCTATTAATATTAAGCTCACCGTATACAAAGAGGTTACTCTCTGCCTTCCTTTTCCCATTTCATAAGCAAACAGACAGCTCAGACTTGGAATGGAGCTCCTGTGAGCTCCACCCTAATGGAAGCCAAGCAGGGCCTCATAATCACTGAAAAAACAGCAGGTACCTTCCAAACCACACACCCAGAGGAGCCAAGTCCGATGCTGTAGTGCCCGTTAGGTCCCGTCTGGCTTTCTATAGGAAATACAACCACTTTTTTTTTCACAGACTATAATTCTTGGATTAATTAGACTCATTTTTTTCTTTCTGCTGGCCAGAGGCTCTCATTAGCACCTCCATCAGCATTTGGACAGGGAAGGAAGCAGTAGTGGTCAATTCCAAACATCTTAAACAGTGGGAAGAGTAGCAGATGAATTCATTCCTCTCCTCTGCCTTCTTTAGGATCCTGAACTTAAGTTTTAAAAATACATATTTGTTTTTATTTTGAGTCTATGAGTGTCTGCATGCGTACCCATGTACAACATGCATGCAGTATGCTCTCAGGTCAGAAGAGGGAGTTTGAAGCCCTGGTACTGAAGTTTCAGACAGTTGTGGGCCATCATGTGGGTGCTTGGGACCAAACTCCAGTCCTCTGAATGAACAGTCAGTACTCTTAATTGCTGACGCATCTCTCCAGCCCCTGGGATCCTGAATGCTAGGTATAGACAAGGCTGAATGGGGTCCATCCATTCACAATCACATGTTTTCATAAATACAGTTGTTTACACTGAATGCTTCTGGTCATTATAGGGAGTGGAAACGCAAACAATGACACATAGGGACAGCGGTGGCACACACAGAAAATCTAGTTTATAGTATGGAAGCAAAACAGCAAAAGTCAAGCAGATCAGTGGAAGATGGTTCAGTTGGCGAAATACTCAGTCCTGAGTTTGCATTTGAGAGCCTACATAAAAGGAACAGAAGGAGAGCTTGGCCACACATCCTTATAATCCTAGTGATGGGGATGGGGAGACATGTGGGGCTCGGGGCTCACTGGACAGCTCCTCCAGATGACTTTGAAAGTTCCAAGTAAAAGCAAGACCCCCTCCACCCCCAATCCCAAAATCAAGGCAAAGACGAACTGAGGAAGGCAGGTGAGGTGGAGCTTCGGTCTCCTCATGTGTGCACATATGTACACTGCACACACAGATACACATATACAAAGCAGGCCAGAATGATGTTTCCTCCCTGCCTTTCGTTTCTTTATCTCTGAAGTGATTTCAGACTAAGTGAAGTTACAGACTTTTAAGGTGAAAAGGAACCGCATGTCAGCATGATTTTCTACTATCTTCAATAGTTCAAAACTTGGGTTGTGATTATATTTCATTAGAAATTGATTTCTCCATCATTCTGCTATGCTGGTATTATTTTTGAAAACTGTCCAGTTCCCAGAGAACCAACGCAGCCAACTTTTATAGTAGATTACTTCTGTGCCAATTATCAGGGAAAAAAATCTAACTGTTCAACATCCATGCCTGCTCTTCAACTAGTGGGTACCAGCTGGTCTGGGTCAACCATTAAAGCACTTCTGTAGCAGCACTAGACACCACTGCAGAATTCATCTCTCCTAGACTCTCTACCCCGTCCTGCTATTCCAGTATTCCTAGGGATCCTGGATGACCTGCTCATGACCCACTAGCCAAAGGTTAATATCCAGAACAGTGCAGAAGTCCTCTAGGGCTCTGTCCAGCACCATCACAAACATTCTTTTGAGATACCCTTGCTCAGTGTTGTGCTGGTTGCTTATGCATTCTCAAATAACTACCATAATTAGTTTCTTTAGTCCCTGGGTTGGGTGACCTAAACTGTAGCATCTTTCTGTAAACATGTTCTTCAAAATACTCCCCAATGTCCAGGCTCTGTAGGCCTATCACTGACTCTGGTGCTCTCTCTCCTGGCATTCTCCCTTTGAATGTGTTTCACACGGTATGCCTCTCCAGGTGGAGTCTGAATTACACACAATACAATGGAAGTCCCCTTACAAGGAATACTTGAGCAACACAATCACAGAGGATGCCATTCATTTGGATAATGTTATCTCTAAGAGGCTTCTTGGGTATAAAATTCTAAGAAAGTAGAGAGTGGCAAACACAAGGTGCTACCTGACTTATGTATCTGTGTGATTAATAGCTGAGAGCTCCCCATTCTTGAGGGTGGAGATCATTACTAGATCGGGGTTGACTGTTTGAAGTATGTTCAACTGTAGAGCTTTGAAGCAAGTGATTATGGGTAGTGAACCAAGAGCACAAGAGAGAGGAAGCAGGAGCAACTTCAGGGTGACTTTAGGGGAAAAGAAATGGGTGGAACACACTGAGGTGACATTTTCTTAAAGAAAGCAGGGGGAGATGACAATGCAGCATGGGAAGGTTGTGGGGCATCTGGATGTTAATTGTTTGGGTTCCGAGTTCAGCTCTAAAATTCTATGACAATACATAGAAAGAAGGACTGTGGTCCAGGCTAACAGGCAGGAGAGTGAAAAGGAAATAGGTAAACTATAAAGGCTAAGAGACCTGTTCCAGCTGCTACCCAGGGTTCCAAATGTGAGATGCTTCTCAGGAGCTAAGGAGAGGTAAAATATTTCCATAGTAACATCACACATAATCTGAGGGTCATGCTCTTTATTTCATGTGTTCTTTATTGTTCTATTTCTACTCTAATAACCCTGTCCTGGTTCTAACTTCTTGCTTCTTCTTTTTCTTCTAGCTTCTTCTTCTTCTCTAGTCTAGTCTAGTCTAGTCTCTCTTATTCTCCTATTGATCTATTGTGCTGTGGAAGTTTCCAGCTAATATACACTTACAGCCAACAATTCTCCAGCTCTAGCCAGGTGCATGGCTGAAGTTCATCAGGGTATTAGAAACAGATAAAAGTTTTACACAAAGCAGTAACTGTTAGTCTTTTTCTATGGCTCAAGGTGGGAGTGGTTAAGAATCCAAGAACTTCTTAAAGGGAAAGGAGGTTAACTAAGGGAGAGAGACTACAATATTTAAAAAAGCATCTAAGAGAATAATATGCTTATCTATTGTCTTAAATGTTACTAGGTAAATTAGATAAAGGTTAATGTGGGGTTATCTTGGGACAGCCCTTCCCTATCTTCTGGCAGAGTGAATCTGGGTCAATCTTGTTCTCTATCTCTCTGAGAGCTATGGCTCAACAACTTCAGACATGCCATAATTCTTGTCCTTGGGCATCTGTGGATGTCTCAGTTGAGGTTTCTTTGCCTAAACATTAACACTGCCATGGAAGATAACTGCAAGGGGGCAGACTTCTAAGTTTATACAAAGACCTGGTTGAGAGAGCAAGGGCATTGTTTGTGATTACTTTCTTTCCAGAGTCATGCATTGATGGGAGGAGTCATCCAATATACCAATGTATAGGGGAAAATTGATTAATACAGTGCTGGGGTTTTTGAGATGAATCTCACCATAGAAAGGGAAAGCTATGACTTCACAGGGAATTTACATTAAGGACAGTGACTATTCATAAAGCAAGTGCTCCTACTGCCTGGCCGTCTCTATCGGAATGATCCCCCATGAGTTCATCATGATTTTGTCAGCTAAACTCTTACTGTATAATTCTGCAGTTCGTAGCAGTAAACAGTTCAATACTAATGACTACGTGGATGGTGACAGAGTGAGTGGAACTGGACAGGAGTTTCAGAAATCAAGATGGAGGGAGAAATTTGAACAAAGAAGCCTAGAGACAAAGAGCCCATGGTCAGAGAAAAGGCATTTACAAAAGGGAACTGTTAACGTCGACTTAAAATATCCTGAATCTGAGGCAGAGTGAGACTATCATTTGATGGGTTAGAAGACCATAAAAGATGTGAACTGAGCAGTATATTCTAGAAAGTTCTCATTCAGGGTAAATTACTCCTCCATTCAGTGTAAATTACTCCTCGCAACAGCTGACTATTTTTTATTTTTTCTTCTTTCTTATTTTAATTCTGGTCCCAGTTTTGTCGCAACAAGCCCAAAGTCACCACGATGTCCTGAGGTTTTAAGTGTTGAGTTTGCATGGGAAAGACATATTCCAAGGATACTGAAGATCATCAGAATTAATTTTAAAGACATCAAGGTCAAGATCAGAAGAGAGTGCCAAAAGGGTAGCCAGCAAGTGGACACACGAAAGCATTGGGAACCATGTCTCATCCAACGCAGAAGAGAGTGAAATGCAAAATATGTCACTCTAACAGAATCAGCACAGCGCTGAGAAGGATGAGTGGATGGGGAGGAGCTCCCTTTATGGAATGGTAATGATGACCATGATCAGCAGGCGACTAAAGATATGGTAGAGGTGTGTAACAGAAATGATACACTGGTGTTGAAGGGAAAAATGCATGCTGATGAATGAAGAGAAGCATGCCCCAAGATCTCATTTCGGGGAGCAGGAAGAGTGCATAGCTATGTGAAGCATAGAGGATGCAGCAGCCGTGTCAGCAGTGGAAACGCGAGAAAGAAGGAGGCAATTAACACAAATTGCTCATCTGTATCAGGTGCAACAATCCCTGCTGCTGTGTCCAAGAAGATGACTCTGTGGCAAGTGAGATGAGACTAACTTCCCACTGGCCATTTCTCAGTGACGTGATAATCCAGAAAGACATGACAAGGAAGCCAGAAGTTTAAAGCAGTTTGATAACATTATGTGTCACAGATAGATAGAGGGGATAGTTGATATTTTTCTCTAGTCCATGATGAATGCAACACCCAGCATTTGCACCCAGAGTGCAGGCAAAAACCTTAAACTATGTTTGAGTGTTGGGTATGCCATTCCTCCCATACGTCACTGAATTCTTACCACTACATACAAACATGTGCTAGCTGCTTTTACTAAAGACCGAATGCATCATATTCCTTCTCTGCTAATTACTGTGCAGCTCTAGATTCTTCTACCTGCCTTTCCAAAGCAAGAGATACACCCTTTCTGATTCTATTCCATGGTTGGCCATTGGTCTGACTATTCTCCTGTAGACTCTACCTCACAGGTTCCTGAAAGGCCACCAGTAACTGCCAAGCCCTTTGGTCCAAAGCTCCTTCTCCCTCCTTGACTTCTGTTGACAGTGATCCATCACAGAATGTGCTTCAAGAATGTTCTGAGCTCTTGGCTTCCCTCTTACTTGGCTGTTTCCTTACTGTTCTTCCTACTTGATCTTGCCTGCAAGTTCCTCAGAGAAGTCTAGACTTAAAGTGTAGAAGGTCATCTCTCATTTCTTCTTTGGCAACTATACCCACAATTCAGGCTATCTACACGAGCCCAAAGCATATGCACTGAAGTAGATCTCTACTCTGGGCTCCAGATGCAGCTGTTTAGCCATTATCACAAATCCCAGGTGAGTAACAGACCAACATAAACAGAACTGGAATCATCTCATGTCCACTTTTCCCACCTAATTTCAGGGGATAGTTCAACCATTTTCCAGCAGGTTAATCATGCCATCTTTTTGTTTCCTTTCCATAAGGAGTTAACCAACGAAGAATCTCAATTTCATTTCCTAAGTGTCTGCCCATCCAAAAAATTGAGAACAGAGAGCAAAGCTCTAGGTTATAGCAGAAAAGTCTTTACATAAAATTACATAGTGTGCCAGGCAGACAGTAAATGGGCAGTAAATATTTGTGAACTAAACAGATGAATAGATGATGAAATCTATGTCTTACCAATTCAGTCATGTTTCTCCACCCAAAGCTACTATGGGCTGTCTATTTCAGAAGGTTAATTGGGAGAGGGGATTACATGTGTGTGAACATACATATTTAAGACAGTCAAATGATGCCTGGAACATTGTAAATTCTCAAAAATGGTGGCTATTGTTGTCATTAACTGGTGACACAAGTAAATACACTATGATGAATTTTAAGACATAAATGAATCCAATTTTTTGCATCGTTGGGCTTTGACATGTGATAGATACACTATATGCCAAAGATATACACAGACCAATGTCTATTTAATTTTGTGACATGGACTTTCCATGCAAATCAGACATAAAAAATCAAAGACTAGAGACATACGTAGGATCCATCTGTGTTATCAGTGTGAATATAAAGTAACTTGGCTGTCTTTGACAGATGTATGCAATAGAGTACCAAACAATCCACTAATTCATGTTCTACATATTTATCTAAAAGAAATGAAACTGTATAGCTTCAAAAACTTGTACATCATCTCGCACTGGAGGAGTATGCCTATTAGTCATAAGGTACATCCTGGGCTGGAATCTGTTGCTTAGGTAGCCGTGTGATCTTAGACAAGGTCACTTCTCTCTACATCTCAGTTTTTATTAACACAAAGAAACTTTTATAATCAATGGCCTCTGGACCACTTTCTGCTCTGGCATCCTCATTGCTTGCAACTGGAAAGTGATTAATTTTTTCTCTTCCCACATGTCTATCTGCACTACCCAAATGTCAGTGCAGAGATTCTTTCTCTCCCTGTGACTCTGGGACCATCTCTTTGACTTATATAGTAATAGTAACAGTAGTTGTTGTCATTATTCCCATTGCATTTAATGTTTTTAGCATCCCTTTCCCATTTATATCATAGGCATGATGCCAGAGAGTAGACTGTTTTATTACAACAGTTCCACAAGAAAGGCCACACAAGACTTCCTACTTCATGTATGAGAATACTGAGGTCCGTGGAGGCCGCATAACTTACACATGGTCCCAAAGGCCAAGCCTGGACACACAATCAAAACCTGCACATCCCAGCTCCAATGGCTAGTTTTCTATGTAAAATGTGACATTTTAACAGGGCCTTTTCCATGCTTTCAACTTGTCATCTTTTAAATATTTGACAGTATCCAAGGTTGAATCAAAAATACAACTCAGCTCAGTTAATTCTTTGAAGAAAGCAACATAGAATTCCCATTCTACAGATGAAGCTATTGAGATGCACACATGATATTTGGCTCTGTCATGACTCCTAAGGAAATATAATAGTATACATATGTATCCTATAGCAATATTATAGAAGCATGTACACATATGTATGTATGTTCATGCATCTTATATAATAGGAAAAAGCAAAATAAGCCATGGTAATGTATAGAATGAAACATTCAGTACATCTATAGCAACTGACAAAGAAAAATCTTGAGAAGGTGCTATTTGCATTTGTTTGCACACGTGTATGTGTGTGCACATGTGTATGTGCTTCTGTGCATGAGCATCTGTGTATGTGCCCATGCATGTGGAGGCCAGAGGTCGATATTGTTTCTCTACTTTGACTTTGAGATAGGATCTATTAACTGAAGCTAGAGCTCACCAACCAGCTAGACTGGCTGGCCAGAAAGCCCTGATGGTCACCCTGTCTCTACCCACCCATGAGCCACGTCCATTTTTTATAGGATTTATACTGAGGACTTTATCGCCAGCAGCAAGCACTTTACCAGCTGAGCCATCTCCCCAATCTCCCAGGACATATTCTTAAGTAGAAAAACACCTAGTTACAAGAAGGAACACACACTGCTATTTTATTTACAGATTTAAAACAATCCAAAACCACTATGTGCAATTATTTTACATCTAACTTATCCGTGTTCCTGTGCATTCTGAGAAAAACATCTGTAGGCTATATACCAATCACTTCTGAAAAGGGATAGATTTGATTTGGGTATATGGGTTACATAGAGAATTTCAATTATTATGCCTATTTGTCACACTTGGATATTTTATAGTCAAGTATTATTTTAGTAATTAACAAATAAAGATGAGAGAAAAAAAAGAAATACTGAGGCTGGAGAGAATTGATTTTAGTGACAATCTGACTACATCCTCTCATGAAGGAGCCAGAAGGAATAAATCACATTAAAGGAGCAACCACAGCTAAACTTTTGTCTTCTTCATTCTGGAGGACAGCCATCGTTTAGTAAGTAATTCCCCCAGGAATGATCTTACAATGTATTTTAACCAATGAACAGACTCTAGATTCATGCAATGCATAACTCTTCTTGTTGTTTTTAAAGACCTCTTGTTTTAATAAAATATGCTAGCCTGCATTATAATAGCAATAGCTTTAAATGTTGAATTCATTTGTATGTCACCATAACTACTTTTTGTCAAGAAAACATTACACGAATAGATTTATTTCTTGAGGCAAAGATGATTTCATATGGAGTTAGTGACTTGAGAGTGTTACCACACACTTAAGTAAAAATATATAGCTCAGCCAGCATTTTCTCCACCAATACTTTGGGTTTCTCCCTCAAACTTAACACTTTCTTACTGGCCTCAAGGAGCCATGCTATCAGAGAAGCCATAATTCCACTAATGATTTCAAGTGTTCTTCACATTTAATGGAATAAATTCAATGAGATTGGCTGCTAGTATTTTGTCATCTTTTTCTGAAAATTTCAAAGGTACTTTATGATTATGTTAGCTAGAACCTAATAACTTTAAGTATCTATTATCAGATTTATTTATTTATTTATTTATTTATGCTTTTGGCCGACACTATGCATTTTCATTTAAATCTATAACAGTAACAACAACAAAATAAAAACAAAAACATGGAGCTACGGAAGGTGCCAGTTAAATCCCAGCTATAAAAGAAGTCAGTTAAAATGCCCATTGTTCTGTTCTTACTCCAGTACACATTGGTAGTAGGGATGTTTTCCCCCTCAGAAAGCCAACCCTTTTTCCTTCAACAAGTCTTTTCCCCCTATTTATGAATTTGTCTGGAATATTAAAGTTTAGGTATGTCAAGCCAGTGAAAAGCAGTATTATCACACTGAATTGAGAGAAGAGACCATGAGCGGCTGCTTAGTGGCAGTTAAGTGAATCTGATCCCTCTACTCCTGGGAAACACGCTGTAAGCTGCTACCTGGTTGTAGACTGGATTCGGTTAACCGAGAAGAGACTGGCTACTCCTCATTTGGAGGTAGAGGCAAGAACATATGTGGGGTTGGGCAACAAGCCAGGGGGCTGGAGATTTGGATGCACTCCAGGAGAAGAGAAGGAAGAAAATTGACTACCATTCAGATTGAAAGGCTAGCAGCATGGCTGCTAGGAAACAGGGTCACTGGGCCAGATGAATGAGACCAGGAACTAAGCCTGAATCCCGAGAAAGAAGAGCAGACTTACCCAAGCAGCTCAGGATGTCCAGTCAGCACCCCTCAGACATCCAGGATATCCTCTCAGCTCCAGCCCGAGGTTGCTCAGTTACTTCTGTTTAGAGTCTTCACCATGGTTCCCTAGCAGGAACTGGAGCTGAGTGCTTTTGCAAACAAGGCTGCCAGGGTGGCAGGCCAGGGTGAATCACTCGGTCACTGTGTGTGCAGGTGGCATACCTTCTGCTAGGAGTGTTCTTAAAGGAGGCGAGGAGCCTGAGATTTTAGATTGGGAATTTCCACACCTCTGCCTTTTGTTTCCTGGGAAATATGATGGGGCCAGTACTTTGTTGTATGCAACATGGGAAAGATATTCAAAGCTATCAGGAGGCTCGGATTCAGTCTAGGCATTCATCCATTTATTTATTCAACCGATTTCCATTCATTCAGCTTATATTGTTGGGGTGTGTGTGTGTGTGCATGCTCTTATGTGTATGTGTGCGTGTTCATATGTGTGCATGCTTGTGTATGATGTGCATGTGAATGGAGGCCAGAGGCCAAATGAGGTTGTCATTCCTCAGGAATGGAACTTACTAAATAGACTAAGCTGGATGGCTAGCAATCCTTAAGGACCTGTCTATCTCTCTCTCCTGGCTGGAATTACAAGTGTATGCCATGTACTAGCTAGTTTTACATCAGCTTGACACAAATCAGAGTCCTTTGGGAAGAGGGACTCTGGATTGAGGAAATATATCTGTCTATAGTGTATTTTCTTGATTAATGATTGATGGAGGGGGTAAAGCTCATTAGCAGCAGTGTCACCCCTGATTAGGTGGTCCTGGATTCTACAAGAAAACAAGCCATGAGGTGCAAACCTATAAGCAGAGTTCTTCTATGGTCTCTGTTTCAGTTCCTGCCTCTAGGTTCCTGCCCTGCTTGAGTTCCTGCCCTGACTTCCCTCAGGATGGACTGTTACATGATAGTGTAAGTTAAAATAGTCCCCACCCCAAGTTGAGTTTCGTCATGGTGTTTTATCACAGCAATAGAAACCCTAAGAGATGCTCTCCCAGGAGACTTTTAAAATGTAGGTTCAGGGGATTGAATGCTGTTCTTTGACCTTGCAAGGCAAGCACTTTATTGACAGAGCTATCTCAACTTGCCTTCACTGAGTGTCTATTATATATCATGTCTATTATATATCATCCAGTAGAGAAGACAGGCATCCATAAAAATATTCCCATGAGTCAATATGTATCACCAATTATGGTACATGACTTAGGAGAGATCTTTACTTAGTATAAGCTCTTGTCAGAATGAGGGTGTAGAGAAAAGATGCAATCCGAAAAGTCAGAAATGCTTTCTGGAAACTGAATAAAACAGAAGAATGTACTTGAAAAACGAAAAGGAAATATTTCAGAGGAAAGAATGTAGCATATGCAAAGACTGCTGGTCAAGAAGGATGGTGCATATGTAATGTACAAAGGACAAGTCCTCACTAATGAGAACCTGAGACAAAGAGACAGACTCAAAGTGAGGGTGGAACACTAGCCACCAGGTGGGCTCTTGTGCATGCTAGATAACAGGAAACAAACTGGCCAACAGTATTGTTGTTCTGTGACTTTTCCGGTGGAGAGATTTCCATTCACCACAAATAGAGCACTATCAGAGGGAAGAAATGGATCCAAGTCCAAGTTGGCCAAGTGATGAGTTATTATTGCTGCTTATAGAAGGGTTATTATGTACAGGAGCGTTGGTGACACACAGGCACCTGTAGCAGCGAAAAGTTCCACCCCAGCATGAGTGATGACTTAAGAAGGTTGAATCACTGGAGTCCTCACACCAGTCACCCTTCCACCTCCTCTACATTGTGGCACACCACCCCAACCAATGACCTGCAGCGAGGGCAGGACTGCCAGCAGCTAGGAGTGGGCAGGAAGAAGCTAGCAGTGGCTAGAATGAAAGGTGAACATCTGGCAACTTTCTTTGCCTTCCTCATTTTGACAGAGAATGCTGATAGGACCTATCTTAGGAGGAGCATGCATTGTAATCATGAGGGCTACTCTGCTTTCAGGATAGCAATGGCCATACCATGCCTGGAAGGTACCCATGCAGTAGTTAATAAGGACACTGTTAAAGTAAAACTTCACAAACTAAGCAAACTCTATCAGTTTTAGGCAAGAAATGTGGCATCACTGAGATGGGAATTCTGTACTGACATTTAGATCCACAACTCTTAATGTTCCCTAAGGGAAACCAGATGGCTGGTCCTGCATTGTACTCTGATATTAACAGTCCCCAAATGGTGGCCTCTGCTTATTTGATAGAGGCTGTGTTAAACACTGCATATGTATTGTTTCATTTCAGATTATTGTCTATTAGGTCTGATGACACATATTTCAGATGTCTTCATGTTTTGTGGTAAAATTGTAGGACCGATCTCTGTGAGGTTAGGTATGGGCACCTAGCTCGCTTTCTCAATCCACAGTAAGGGAAAATGAGTGTGACATGTTTGTGTAGGAGGATTTCTTCTGCCAGTGTATGTGAATTCAGTCCTTCCCTTCGGCTGTGCTGATCATGTGTGTGTATGGCTAAATCAGTGATTTTAAGCAGGTGTGGTGTGGCATCCCAGAGAACATGGAAAATATGCAGATAATTTTGGTTGTTACAGGAGGAAGGGGCACGGCTGATCTCTACTCATCAGGAATGAGAGATTCTACACACTGTTCTGCAATGTACAACAGCTTATATAACAAGAAATCATCTGCGTCAAAAGTTTTCACGTAGAATACACCTGGTGTAGATGGAGCCTCTATCAAACCATGTCTCTGAGAGACCACAACATAGAATTGGCTCTGCTGTCTTGTTCTGAATGTCAACTTGAGCAAAAGGCAAACTTTTGCTATCAGCCACTGAGATGCTTGTTACTATAGCACAACCTCATCCATCCTGACTAATACAGTGTTAGAACAAAAATTATCCTCATTTTACAAGTCAGAAATCTAGAACTCAAAGATGTCAAGAAGGTTTACCAAGTCTACCAAGTTAGGCAGAGCTGGGATATTTACACAGATTCCTAGTCCCTAAATCCTCTATACAAACCACATGTAAGTAATAACTAAGGGTCCTGTTCATACATCTCTCAGGAGCTTCAGAACCTGTCACAATGGTCACCTATAACATTAATCTCACCTATCTAATAGTTGATCATTGGGAGAGTTCAGAAAGATGTTGAGAAACAGGTTTGGCTTATGAAGCAAGATTAAAATCTCAACCTTGTGTAATTTTGCCGTGTCCCCCATATTTCCATGGATACACACACAACACTTTCCCCTCCTCCTAATTCTACAGACTTGGAGACATGACATCATCTCCAGCAAAACTAGGATAATTAGACATAGTGCATTTACCAGGATTCTTAAGAGCATGGGTTCAAGTATCAGTTACACTCAAGAGTACCTATGTACTGTGGACCAAGCCACTTAACCCCTCCATTAGTCATTTGCCAAAATAGACAGGGCTGTGACAACATTATTTTCATAGGGTTGTCAGAGAGATTCTAGTGACCTAATATTGCAGTGGTTGGTACAGAGTATATTACACATAATTACTAATCAGGCTTTTGGAGAGAGGACAGAGTGAGGAAAGAATGCTTTGGGAAAAGAATAAAAGATGACTCAATGTCCTAAGTCTGTCATCATAGTGCTGTGGCAGTGTGGTAGCAGTCAGTGTATTTGAGGCTAGGAAAATGGGGGTGTTTAAAGAAAGATATTCAAAGGAAATAGTACTTAGGCTCTGTCTTAGGGAGAGTCACCAGGTGGACACAAGGGTGGGGCCAGGTGTAAGCTCCTGAAAGAAATGTGGGGACAGTGCAAGGACATGTTTGGCTGATGTGGAGCAATTACTTTGGGACGATGAGCTCAGATATATGATAAGAAGAAAACACTGGTAAGCTCTTTGGAATGGTTAATGGAGAATTTTGACTGCAGTTTAGACATGTCCTGACAAACTGCTTCAATACAGAGCCATAACAGTGAGAAAACAGACCTGAGAACAGAAGCTGGGGAAGTGACAGAAAGCAAGAGTTTATTCAGGTCTTACCTAACAAGACTTGCCCTTGGAAAAGTCACTCTTGCAATGCGACCTGAAAACCAGTGAGACTCTAACAGTGTTAGGTATCTGAAAACTTCAAAGGCATCTGTGTGCTGAGGAGGCATGAAAAGAACTATTCTCACAACATTTGGAAGCATCAAGCTACAGGGGGTAATTTCTAGTCTTTACTTATCTCAAAGGTTCTTAGGCATCTTGGGTTCTTGTTAGATTTGGGTGCAGTCATAGCAACATGCCTCCCCCTACCCCTCCAAGTTCTGCTACCCCAGCCTAGTCAACTTGCTTGACTCTAGGGTCTTTTCAAAGCAGAGCCACTCTCTGTTAAGGTCTCCAAAGTGAGAGGAAACTCACATTTCCCAAATGTCACCTGGTAAGCCAGGTACTTGATCCCTGACACTAAAGACATGAAGAACATTGATCCCTGAATTTCACTTTAGTTATTTGCTTTGGAGAAAGTCCAGAGGCTTATGTGATGCCAAAGGTTCATCTGATGATGTTGCTGTGGGGACAGCCAGAGAGGAGAGTGGTACTTCAGCTAATCTCTCTTCAGTGGGTTCCTGGAACAATGTTCCCTGATTCTATCACCCAAGTAGTTCTCAATAATAATCCTCGCTGAACTTAATTGCAATGTCATATTAGATGTTCTCAAGTGTCCCCTCTCAAGTTTCCCTATTAAACCCCAGGTGGAGGGGTTCATAGGGGCTCCCTATTGAACCCTAGGGGGAGGTTTCACAGGAGGGCCCTATTGAACACTAGAGGGAGGGGATAACAGGATTGGCTAATCTTCAAGATGAGATCTTTGAGGAAAAGCCAAGTGTTAGCTTTCTTAAGTGAGAAGATGAGGACATCATGATGTAAAAATGGAAAGACTTGCCAGTCTTCTGATCAATTATCACCATCCTGGGGTGAGAAACAGAGATCTGAGGTTCAGAACACACAGGTAAGCTGTTAGAAGAAAATAAACCCAGGGAATCCTTCAGTGTGAACATTACCTGGTAGTCACTCAACTTACCAGGCCTCATGTTTGGAGCCGAAGGGGACCCTGAAGATCATATGGTCCTAAAATCTGTTTTTCTGAGTGAAGGGATTGAAGTCCAGTGTTTATTCCTTTGGCACACACATATCATATTGGTGGTATTTCAGCTACTGTCACTGCTTTCACAAAGCTAGTCTCACTCAATGTTACCCTCAAAACCACTCTGACAAGGGCAGAGTGGGTATACATGGCCGCTATTTATCAAGACTAAAAAAAAAAAAAAAAAAAAAAAAAGGAGGGATTTGATGGGTGGGGCAGACCTTTTTGTCACTTAGGCTTGGGAGCAATGCCTGGCTGTGTGATCCTGGGCAAGATGACAGAGACCTTCTGTAAAACGGGGGGAGAGGGGCAACTTCATTGCATCATTTTACTACCGTTTATGATCAATTTCTCAGCCTTGATGTCTAGAGCCCCAACTTTCTTGGGTGCAGAGATGGTTGTGTGCACTATAAGATATTTAGCAGCATCCTTAATACCACTCAGAGCCTGTTGTCACAACTCTTTCATCATCCCGGGTTGTGACAATCAGATATATGTTGAGAATTTCCAATTGTCTCCTGCTGTTCTAACTTGACATCATTGTAATACATTAAAATGACACATTTCCATGATTCTCATGGGACCAAGGGATCCTCAGTAGGAAAACCATTTCTTCTGTCATCCTTAAACCCTAACCTGCTATCTGGCTAAATGGAGCAGTGCTCTCTAAGTTCTTTTTCAGTGAGTCTGAGATGCAGAGGTTCTATGACCCTTCTTTTTTGGTTGAGTAGGCCACTCACTGTGAGGAAATTTACAGTCCCCTCTCGCTTTTCTACCACCTCCCTACCCCCACCCCTACTCCCTGTCCTTCCTGCAAACATTAATTGCCACTTAGTAAAACAGACACATGTGTTGTCAGGAGCAGGGTAGCATCAGAGGGCTCTGCCAAGGGCTACTAATACAGGACAATGACTTGTGTGTTCATTGTCTCTTGTCACACAAATCACAGGCTTCTTCAGTACTAGTAAAGACAGTGGGAGCACAGAGCTCCTAGTGTGAGCACCTCTAGCCAGTAGCCTACTCTCTGATACCTGCAAGGGAATGCATTTCTTGTGTATGAATGTGTGTTGGGGGGTGGTATGTCTGTGGGTAACATGTGCATGTGTACACACAGTTGTGCTGCATGTGTGGAGGCTAGAGGAGAAGACTATGTGTCATCTCTTGCTTTCCACCTCAATTTTTAAGGCAGAGTCTCTTGCTGAACCTGAAGTATCCACATGCATAAAGTGGCTAAGAAGACTGTTAACTCTGCCTCCAGTGGTTTGATGCACTCTTCTGTCCTCAATGGGCACTCACACATGTGGGCACACACACACTCACACCACACACACACACACACACATATATACACACATTATATTATGTATATAATATATAATATAATTATTATGTGTACATAAGCAAATATAAATCCTAAAAAAATAAAGAGTTATTAAATACCAAACAAAAAGTTAACCCTCAGTTCACATGAAAGTTGGTGGTGGTCACAAGAGTACCAGAAGCAAGTTCTACCAAGAACAGAAACATTAATTTTCTTAAGATGTGGGATTTTTTCTTTTCCTGTCCTAATATATAAGTGTAGAGAGGCCTTACTGGTCTGCAGTGGGTGAGAAGGGGCAGTAGAGGTCTCCCCAAGGCATATACCAGTGGTCTCAAGGATCTGGTGGGACAATGTCTGAAATCCATGTCTTTGTTCTTCAGGTTCAGCACAAAGGATGGGGCAGAACCAAGTTGTCAGATCCTGGCTCTTTGACCTACTTCTTTTGACTTTGCTCAAACTCTAAGTCCCCTCTCTGGACTCCAGCCCTCTGATCTATGAAGTGAGGAACTTGGCCCCAAAGTATGGTTAGCACATCCACCTATTGTGTACTGAAGCAAAGAGGATTTGTGATTGCAGAACCTGTTACAAACAGCTCACCTAATTCCTCTACCAAAACAATTCCCTCTGTCCAAACCTCCTTTCCAGCCCTCTCCTGTTCCTCCTTTGTGTCCTGACAAAGTCCCACATATCCTTGAAGGTGTTGCTCAAATATCACTTTCTCCCTGTGAACTGCCCTGTAGATCCATGTGGAATTGGTCATCACATATGAACTCTGCCCAGCCTTCCACTCATGCTTCTTGGTTTATTTTAAGATGTTTGTGTGTCTTCCTCCCCCTGCCTTCTTCCTCCCAGATGGAGACCTCCTAAGAGAAGGAACTGCTCATTTTATTTCCATACTGGGCCACAGGGTATGGAACATAGCAGATGCCTGATTAAGTTGGTTGAATTGTGTCAAATTCTCTTTTCATCAGATCCTACCTCTGCTGAGAAAATCAAGGGAAAAAACACTGCAATCTCACAGAGGACTTTGTTGCCTTCACAAGGACCTGGGAAAAGCCCTGCAGTCCATCCCTCAGCCAGCCTCTAGGCTTCCACTGTGTATACTCCTGCTGATGCTTGCTGTCTCCTGGAAGTCAATCTTGCCCTGGTTTGTAGACAGTTGTTGTCTTATTATGTCTACACATGGCAGAAAGAGCACCCCCATTATTTTTTTAAATTCTCATGACCTAACCTAAGCACCTCTCAAAAGCTGGGAATCATAGTGCTATTTATCACACAGGAAGTTAGGATTCCAACATCTGAGTGTGTAGGAACATGGTGGAGGAGGGTGAACATATTTAATCCCTACCAACAATGGCATGGGGCCTTCTCTGAAAAATTCTGTCTTCTTAATCCAAGAAGACCCAGCTAGGATATAAGCCACAGCTAGCCATAGGAGAACAGACTGAACAAACTCAAGGCTTGGGGATTGGAGATGATAGACTATTTCTTTGAGATGGGGTAGACTTCACAGACCTAAGGCTCTGGGTAGAAATCTGAGCTTGGAGAATAAAAGCAATGCCTGAGGGTTGCTGTTACCTCATTGCTGTCCTCCTGTCTTACCAGGTGGTTGCAAACTTAATGGGATTGGCTTCAGAAGACAGAATCAAGATCTGTCATCATCAAAACAGTTTACTACTAACATGTCATAAGATAGATATGTAATCCACCACATATCTGTCTGTGCAACGTTGAGTACTGCACTGTCACCATTCTGCATTTGGCATAATGTATTACAATGACCTATCCACAGCCTGAGTGGAGGCACTGTCTCCAGACACAGCAGGGCTTCATAGATGATGGTGTAAGGGACCAGGATGCCTTTCCATGCCCTTACTTTTCATACTTGATTGGGTTGTATCCCCTTTGCTAAGTTGCTCACAGATAAGATGGGGGCATATTCAGAGGGCACATGGGGCACGTATGACTTTGTGGTCTTGATTCTGCCCTCACTACCACTGTGCTGCAGAATGTTGGAGAGAACAGCTTCTTCAGTCGCATTATCTGTACATCAGGGACATCTTATATCTAATTTGTCCCAGGCTCTCTGTGTTTCTTGTCACTTTTTGTTGCTAGAATTTCATCTTTTTTTGATATCTTGACATAGTCACCAAAGCAGCCTCCCTCTTCTGCTCCTGATTTCCACATGTCCAAGAAAGGTGACCAAGTCACTCTCTATTTAATGCCCTTACATGATGCTCTCCACCGGCTATAGTACAAATATGGAATTCTTCATGGCTTTCTCCACCTTCTCACCACACACATTTCTAGTAAGCAGAATTTCTAGAATGAAATTTTATCTAGAAATCAGTCATCTACATCCTCTCAGATGAATAGATATGGTCTCTCAATCTTCATTCTGTCCAAAGAACCCTCCTTGCATTCTGCCTGAAGAATTTCTACTCCTTTTGTAAGGCTCAACTCCTAGCTTCTCTAGGAGACCAAAATATTTCAGATAAATGGGCAGTGGGCTTAATCCTTTACATCCTTAGAGTCCATCACCATGTGACACAGCACAGAACCCACGCTTAAACTCAGGAGTAGCCTGGAAAACTATGAATCAGATTTGTAGAGTGAGAGGTAGGGAAATATGTCAGACATGGAATCTCAACCATTACTAAGTCCCCAACATAAACGATTTACTATCTAGTCACTCAAGATTAAAAAGTGTGTTCAACAAGACATCGGTGAAGGAATAAAGCCAGAAAATTAAGCCCTTAAGTAACTCGTGATCCGATCCATCACTGGCTCCCCATGTTCCTTAAGCAAAAGTCTCCGTTGTGTCCTGTTGAAGTAACAAGCCTCAGCGTTTACATCAGAGCCATTTTCTTACCACTTAATCCACGACTCATAAAGGCTCCTGGGGTGGAAAATTGGTGTACAGAAAAATAGCATGTCACTTTTGAATTGTGACAAGGTAAGACTATCCAACCATTATTGTACCCATTCCAAACCTGCTGGGCAAATTGCAAAAATGGTTAAGAACAGCTTGGCAGGTGTGGACACGTGGGTGAGCAACAGCTCTTGTTCCTCTTAATCTCATGGGCAATGGACTAAGTGCTCTTTGGAATATATTGAACCAGAAATATGTTTTTTCCTTTCTTCCCACCTACCTAGCACCCCATATCTCTCCCTTTCCTGACCATCCCCCCTCTGTGTGTGTGTGTGTATGTGTGTGACACACACATACACACACACATACACACACACACACCTATCTCTAGGGATTTGCTCAGGGAAGCAGAATAAATCTACTGCTACTTTTACAATAATAGAAATGAGGGTAAGGTTGGGAATTTGCATTGAGGTGTTAAAATACAAATTGTGATTTCAAAGCTTCTAGGCTTCTTTATGTAGTTAAAGGTGAAGGCTTTCATTAAGTATTTATTCAATACATATTTAGAGAGATTTCCCTTTGAGCCAGGTACATTTTTGGGCTCTGGGTACACATCAGTTAATAAATCAAGGGGCAAGCTGGTATGGAACATGCATTGTAGAATAAGAGACTGGCATAAACGAATGAGCTAAGAAGCAGATTGCACATCAGAAGTGGAGAGAAGTCTGGGAAGAAGTCTCTGATGTAGTTGGGATAAGCGTGTATGTAATGTATCTATGTGTGTTTACATGCACATACACGGGACTATTTTATGTGATGGCTGGAGGACATCATTCTGTGATGAGATCTCCTGGAATATACACCTTCAATCTGGGTGGCTTAAAACAGGGAGAAAAAAAGAATAGGGACATAGCCTACTGGTTGGGTGACAACCAGCCTAGCCTAATTGGTGAGTCACCAGTACATGGGAAAGACATTTTGCCTCAAGAAAACAAAGTAGAAAAACAAATAGATAAATAGCTCTTGAAGAATGACCGCCAGGGTTAACACACACACACACACACACACACACACACACACACATACACACACACAAACACACACAAACACACATATACTCCCATGTGTACAAACAAAGTACATCACTATTATTGTCCAAGATTTTCCAGATAATGAGCAGTAGTTTAGTGATTTGTGCTAGGTCATAGACCCCAAGGAGTCTTACATCTTTCCCTTTATAATAGTAAGTGTCGTGGGTCCTGGTTAGTAGATATTGGCATAAGAGAACAGGATGAAAAATACCATAACAGAGGGAGTCATAGGTTTGAAGGGAGATCTGGCACCAGTGAGACCTCTAGCGATCTACAAGGATGACACCAACTGGCAAGTTAAGCAATGGAGGAGAGACTACCGTAAATGCCCATTCCTGATAATGAACTTGACGACTACCTTATATGCCATCATAGAACCTTCATCCAGTGACTGATGGAAGCAGAGGCAAACACCCACAGTAAACACTGAACTGAAACGATGGAACCCAGTCACAGAGAGAGAGGAGCGATGAGCAAATGGGCAAAGAATGGGCTGGCGAAACCAGCAGAGACAGCTGACCTCAACAAGGGGGGGGCTCTTGGACCCCAGATTGACAGCTGGAAGGCCAGCATGGAACTGATCCAGAACCCCTGAGTCTGAGAGTCAGTGACGAGGCCTGGACAACCAATGGGGCCTTGGGCAGTAGATCGGTGTTTATCCCTGGCATACAAATGGACTTCGTGTGTCCATACCACAAAGAGGGATGCTCTCTCAGCCTGGACTCTTGGGGAAGGGCCTGGACCCTGGCCTGAGTGAAATGACAGACTCTGGATATCCCCTATGTGGAGGGAAGTGGGGATGGGGTGGGGGGTTGGGAGAGATGGTGGGGTGCGGGAGGAAGGGAGGGAGAGGGATCTGGGATTGCCATGTGAAGCAAGCTCTTTTCTAAAGAAAATGTAATAAAGAGAATAATGAAGAAAAAAAAAGAACATCTTACTTTGAGCATCTGCTGACTTACCTGTCTGACATTGCACAGAGTCAGCGTCTTGGACCTCCGTGTCTGTATGCACACATGTGGCTCAACCATCTCCAGATGCCGCTCAACCCAGTACCCTCACCAGCTCTCAACGTGGATTCTGCATGCTTGAAGTTCATGGTGCAGGTGGTCCAGATGTAAACCATGGTCTCTTCTCTCTTACCTTGCCAGTTCCCTGGCATACCCTCTTAAAAAGCATGTATTGGTCTGGGAATGGACTTGGTAAAGTACTTGTCTAACAGGCACAAAGCACTGGCAATCTGTACCACTACATGAAGTCAGGCATGATGTAATCCCAGCACTCAGGAGGTGGATTGATGTACTTCAGGAGTTCACGGTCATCCTTGACTACATAGTGAGTCTGAGATCAGCTTAGGACACATGACACCCTGTCATAAGCAAAAGAATTGTGCTGCAGCCAGCTGGATGGGTTGTCCTTGAGCTTAAACAGAGATCAGTGAACCTGAGGGTTGAAAATGGTGGTGCTGACCTTCAATGATTTGTTTCTCCAAGTTAGCAACATTTCATGTTAATACCAAGCAGGTAAGTTTTGTAGATACCCCTGTATTTAGCATCTATATTCTTTTATTTTTGCAGTCTATAGAGTGCTCTAAAGAATCTAAGATGGTCAATAAGTCTGTAATACTGTCAGCCATTGCTAAAAGCCCCATGTCTGCAGAACATGGAGCATCATTTTACCCTCACTGCTATTTAGACCTGCTCAAGAGCCACTGATATTAACTTTATCATGAACATTTAGCTCCACCCTAAAGCCTTCATTTTAACCTAGTTATCTACAGGGAAACCCTATTTCCAAATAAAGTCACATTCTGAGCTTCAGGAGGATAGGACTTCTCATACCGCTTTGAGAGGATATGACTTAACTCCCAACAAGGGTAATGCCAAAAATTCCATCCATGACATAGAAGTAGGTCATTATGTAAGAACCACAGCACAGTTTGATACACATTGAAAGATTAAAGATTATATGAATTTTGTAAGAAATATGGTCTTCCCATGAGGATGAGGACTACCCTTGTGGAAGTATCTTGTGAAGCAGGGAAGGAAGGAGACCTGATCTCAGAAGGAAAGTCATTGTACACCTTGATTAGATACAGAGACCAGAGGAGTTGTTGGCTGAGAGGTTTTTTTTTCCTACAGGCAGGTTTTATTCTTAGGGTCTTTTTTTTTTTAACATTTCCCAATTTTTCTTAATTGTAAAACCCATGTCACATCCAAATCATTCCTTATCTAGATCAATGACATTGGGCAACAAGATAGAGGAAAATTAACATTCTACCAAAAAGGACTTTAACTTTCTCAAGGCTACGTAGCCGTTGTGGGGAAGCTGGCATTCAAGTTCAACTTGGCTGACACCAATACTCAAAGGTCGAGGCACTAAGATTTCCTGCTGCAAGCTAATTAAGGAAAACGAGAAAATGAATGGACTTCATATCATACTACAAGGCAGGGCCTGATGTGATCACACTACCAATGCAAGGCAGAATCTTAAGAGGAGCTCTCCCCTCCCACCACCAAGATTTCCACCAGGACTCCTGAGCAGAGGTCCCTATCAAATCCAAGACAATGTTTTGTCACCTAGCAAAAAGGACTTGGCAAATGTGACTAAGGTGATTAATTGGTTGGGTCTGAGTTAATCAAAAGAGATGTTAATCAGATGAGCCTGACATAATCACCTGAGAGCTTGGAGACTGCCACACTTCCCTCTACAGAGAGACTCACAGCATGAGATAATTCTAAGCACTTGGCAGTCTTTGAAGATGGAAATTGGAGCAGGGGAACCTCTAAGACTAAAGCAGTATCCTCACCCCATCCACCAACCCTCAGACAGCAAAGCAACAGTGATTCAGTCCCATAGCCACAGAGACTGTAATTCTACCACCCCTCAAATAAAAGAAGCAGATTCTTCATGAGATCTTCCAGGCAAGATACTACCTGATCCAAACCTTGACTTTGGTCATAGGAGACCCTACATAGAGAACAAGTCAACTTTGATCTACAGGACTCCATGCTGGTAAATAGCTTCTGTTAAAGTCATGACAATTTGTCATAGCTTGAAAAACAAACATGCTTCCTCACTCCTTGCTCTTATACTATGAGGCAGAAGAGCAAAGCGAGAAGGGAAAGATAAATCCCTTATTGACAACTTTGAGCAGATAAGTCTCTCTGCAGCACAGACCAGTTCTAATTTGCATGGACCCTTTCTCCCAGGAAGGCTGGAGGCACATGAACAGAAATGATGCAGGAGGCTAGAGAGATGGCTTTAGATCTATAAATGGTTAGTTGTGCAAGCACGAGTACCTGTGTTCAATTCCCCAGCACCCACTTAAAAGGCAGGCACAAAGGCATACTTCTGTAATCCCAGCACTGGGAAAACAGATAGGCAGATCCCAGGCTCACTGGCCAGCCCATCTAGCTAAGTTACAAAGCTCCAGGCTTCATGAGAGAACCAATTTCAAAACTGAAGGTAAAGGATAATGGAAAAAAAAACACCCGACATCAACCTCTAGCCTCTACATGCACATGGGCACACACATTTACACATTCAAGTACACATACATATCCACATACGCGTGTGTGCACATATGTACAGGTCCCTGAGTGTATTACTTTTCTAAGCACATATGTTAGGCTGATGTTTTCTTTTGTCTCCTGTTACATATCTTGCTTCAAGCTTCCCAGGTAAATCCTATTAGGAAATTTTGTCAAAGTTGGTTTCTGTTGCGGAAAATAGGCAACTGTAGTTTTAGAAACTGTATGAGGAGGGAAGAAGAAACTGAACTTCCCTGGTCTCTTTGACCTCACACAAAGGTTATATTTACATTGCAATTCTATTGATTTGACAGCCCAATACACCTTCCTCTCTCTGAGGTTCTGTGTTTACTATCCTTTAAAAGCAAACAAACAATGGTTTTCTTCTGAGCATTCACCACATATCCTCCGGTTAATTTGAGTTAGGCACAGCCTTGGCATCTCCCTTTAGTTGAAAGGATTCGAATCTGGTTGTTATCAACATAGGAGAAATGAGGTTGCTCCTTCTATGAGGGAGTCAGGTCTTTGAACACAGTGTTCACTTTCCTTCAGGGAAAAACATCTCTTCGTAAGTGGAAATGTTTCTTTTTTTTCCAACAAAGAACTGCTGCTCTAGATTTGCTTTAAAAAAAAAAAAGGTTCAACAATCTGTTTCCATTCCCGTGTCAAATGTTGGGGAGAAAAGAATGTTGAATATGATGGATAATTTGTACTGAGCTTTTAAGATACGAGTGGTATGTGTATGTGTTTCACTTGCTAATAAGAGAAATGAGGCATCCAAAAATTATATGTTGATAAAATCATTAAGCCCTATTTAAAACACATATAATGTGTGTTTTACATTGTACAGTGTCTGCTCAATGGCACGATTATATTCAATGACTTTCCTGTGTTGTCTCTATGATTTCAGCGCATGTATCTATGTGTGTGTGGTACATAAGTATGTATATATGCATGAGAGTATAAGTGCAAGTATCCACATACCTTCGGAATCTGGAAGTCATTGTCAGGTCTCTTCCATTACTGCTTCCCATCTTGTCTTTGAGACAGGGTCTCTCCCTCATCCCACTGATTGCCTAAAATGACTGGCCACTGAGCTCCAAGACTCAACCTCTGCTGCTTCCCCCAGCACTCAGGTTACAGACGTGTGCCAGTATGTCTCACTTTTACATGGGTTTTGAGGATCAGAACTCCAGTCTTCATGCCTGTCTGGTTGGCACTTTACTAACTCAGACATCTCCTCAGACCCAATTTTATTGTGTTTTGTGATTCTGGTCAACACACTTTCATCATGGGTGTTGCTTTTGTTGAGCAATTAGCCAATCCCTTTCTGAGTCTGTGTAAGACTTTAATTCTGCTACCCTTATACGGAACTCAGAGCAGTTTTTTATTTTCCAGCAGCCTTATTTTTTTGAAGGGGTTACTACATTTTGTGCTCTGGATCAGCTGTTCCAAGGGTGAGAAGGATGAAGAATTTACTGTCTCCTTCCTGCAGAGTTCAGTTTTAAGCACAGTTCTCTGGGATGGAGCCTCAGAATTCCTTTTAGTATGTGCAAATACCACAAAGTACTGACATAGTACTTTCAAGTTAACAAGCACCTAATAATTTTATGATAAACCAGACTTGATTTTACATGAGAGCCTGGTGTTGACAAATGTTTAATAAATACCAAAGATTTATTAAAACGAATTTAAAAAGGTAGCATTGGAACACAAGCACAGGGACTGGTCTGCACCTTCTATGTGTCTGTAGCTTGGTAAGGCACCATTAATATTTTGCTGTATTGTGGCTTGGTGTCACTCCTCTGTGAGGTGACGGGAGGATGTAAGCCCAGGGGATGTGGCATGCTAGAATGCCTTTCTAACTGGTCTTCTGATGCAGTTTCTTGATCTTTTCATGACCTTTTCTCCTCCAGTGCATCCAACTCCCTCTATTGCTTACCAGGAGGGAACTGAAGTACCTATCTGCACCTATGGTTCACTGTCCACATCCCAGTCCCGCCGTCCACCATGGCCTGTGTCCTCTGCTCCAGCTACTCCAAACTGCAACCATTGCCCACTTCACCTCTGCCTGCCCTTGCCACAATGATAGTCTGGTCCTCTAACTCCCAGGACTCTGGTAGCCTTCCCCTTCCAACAGTGGAAGGAAGTGCCGTTTATGAGCTAATACACCCCCAGTCAATTCTATTTTCAAATGAGGAAAACAGATGCTAGGGGAGGTGGTGTGAAGTGAGTTGACTGATAAAGAAGAAGCCTCAGGGGGAGCTGCCACAGCCTCAGACCTCCTTTAATTATCCCCCTCTCATCTCCTTGTGGTTCACAGGGATAAGCAAAGCTGTGTCTCCTCCTCAGCATTGTGCTGGATGCCTGGTAGTTGCTCAAAATGCAGCTGTTGAACTGGACAGAGTCTTCATGAGGGGAAAAAGATGGAATACCACTTTGACTTTATCATCAAAGTTTAAAATGAATGATATTTTTATATTGGTGATTAGGTAGAATAAAAATCTAATTCATTACCAGCAGTGTTAATTAAAATAGTACATTAGTACAATCAGAATAAAATTATGCGTGTGCCCTGACTGGTAATTACACTCTTAGAATCATCTTCCTGGAAATAACTAGTGAAAGGCTATATTTACCATAGCACCATATGAGGTAGGGAAAACTCATGAACTTGGTGTTGGTTAATAGGGAAACTGATATGTATATTTGGTGGTTTGAGTAACAATGATCCTCATAGGTTCATATATTCAAATGCTTAGTTACCTGGGAATGGAACTATTTGAAAGGATTAGAAGGATTAGGATATATAGCTTTGTTAGTGAAAGTGTGTCCCTGGGGGCAGCCTTTGAGATTTCAAAACCCCATTCCAGGTCCAGTCTTTCTCTCTGCATCTTGTAGTTCTCAGTTACTGCTTAAGAATCCTGCCATGTTTCTGCCATGCCCCTGCCAGGATGACAATGGACCAACTTTCCAAGACTTTAATCAAGTCCCTTTCTTTCTTTCTTTCTTTCTTTCTTTCTTTCTTTCTTTCTTTCTTTCTTTCATTCATTCATAAAAATTGCCTTGGTTCATAGCAATATAACTGTGACTAAGACATCATGTTATGAGACCCTGTTTTATGGAATACTATGTGGATACTTTAAAGTATAGGTCTGTATGCACAAAGATAGAAAAATATTAACAGTATATTTCTGTTTAAAAACAAAAAGGCAAGTTTCAACAAATTGTACCTAATGAGCTAAGATACCTCAGTAAACTTGTTACACAGAGAGGAATGGGGAGGGAGGGAAAGAAAGAGAGGCATGGAGGGGGGACATGTATAAAGAAAACAGCATATCATCCTAGGACACTGGTCAAAAGAACTGTAAATGACTATACCCTCTCTGGCAGTTAGTCAATTAAGTTGTAAGTATATGAACAGCCAGAGGAAATATGCACACTAATGAGTGTGGCTGTGTTCCAATAAACCCTTATTTGTGTAAACAGGAAGCAGGTTTTTACCTTGTTTGCAGTTATTGTTTGCCATAAGACAAAGTAGGATTTCTGTTAATTCTAGAAAGTTATGCTCTTTCCTTCTCTGTCTCTGTCTCTCTGTCTCTGTCTCTGTCTCTCTCACTCTTTCTCTCTGTGTGTGTGTGTTCCATGTGTTCTGCAACAAACTTGAACAAATGAATCAAGAGATGTTTTTGAGGGTTTTCTTGGAGCTGGGCATAGAGACAGATATCACCGTCTAGATAGAGCAGGTGGACCGCCTATGGTCTCCCGAGGATTGAACAACTGAAGGGCAAAATATTAGTTCTATATGGAGCCTAGGGCAGGGGCTTCAGCAAAAGCTGGGCAACCAACTACTACTCAGATTCCAGAATAAAGGTCTCTCTGGAAGGCAGGAAAGCCAGGGTTGGCAAGGTGTCATGGCTGGTGTTCTCTGTGGTTGCTGATTCTTTGCTAACTGTGCTGAGCCTCTATATGGCTGTTAGTGTTCCCTTCTTGGGCCACCCTGATTATATTTTGGCTAGGTTGGTTGGCCAGCAAGACTCAACCATTCTTCTACCACCTTCTCCTGAGTACTGGTATAACAGGCACCCAAGGCCACACCTAGCTTTGATGTGGGGGCTGGGGATCTGAACTCAGGTCCTTAGGCATGCACAGCAAGCTCACTTACCAACTGAGCCAGATCTTCAGTATCCAAGGTCATATCTTTGCTTGTTCATTTCTACCCCAGTGTCTGTGTTCTAGCACCAGAAGGCAGAGATCAGAGGGGGCAGATGACAAGAGGGCATTCATGTAATATCTGTTCCTATTCTGTGTGACTTTTGTACAGTGAACATATTTATTTCTTGTGTTCACCAAAGACCAATCTGAGGTCTAAAATACAGTGTTGCTGCTCTTCAGTAACCATCAAAGAATCACATTGAGACCTAAACTGAAGATGTGTGTTCTGAGATAGAAAAGACATAGTTCTCATTTATTTTTTTCTTGACCTAAAAAATCATAATGCGTCTCCAGTATGCCCATGCCTCTTTACCCCTGCTATAAAAACAAAATACATTTCCTCCCTCTTTTGCTCCTCTAACTTTTGAATGGAAAATATGCTATTTTCCCCTTTAAGTCTCCACAGGATTTGCTGTCAGAGTTTGAAGAAACTCTGCTACATTTTCTCACAAATCCTGTCCACAAAGAACTTGGGGTACTAAACCTTGCCAGAATTCTGAATTTATCATGTGAAAGCATACAGAAGAGCAGTACATTGCAGTCATTGACAGAGAAAGATCTGATGGTGGGAGGGGGAAGATTGATGGATGTAGAGTTTGGAAGAGGAGCCTGGTAATTTTCTGACTACCCTTGTACCTGAAATGCTGGTGCTGGATTTGTAGCTGTATTTTCTATATATTCATTAACTCATTCATTCATTCATCAAAATGGATTAAGCTTCTTCTCTGCCAAGTATCATGCTCTCAGGAGTATTATCTTAATAATCCCTTTGCAAAACAAATCAGTTAGGTAACCAGTGGGGAACTCTATGTTGTTATCAAGGTCCCATTCTGCTGAGCTTGTGCAGTAGAGGCCAGCCTGCCTAGAACCAGAAAATATTTCATGGACCTATCTTAGTCACCACTAGTTTGGAGAGTTGACAGCTGACCTCTAAGATATGTGTCCATACTCTAATCCCTGAGACTGTGACTCTGACAGTATCTGAAAAATACAGATAAGTTAAATATCAGATAAGATTATCCTGTAATATTCCAGTGGGTTCCAAGTCCTAGGATCATGTACTCATGAGACATAGAGAGACTGTGGGAAGATGAAGGCACAGTTTAGAGTAATGCCATAGGGCTGGAGAGGGCCGTTAAAGGCTAGGCTCACAACCAAAAATATAAAGCAATGCCATAATGCATAACCCAAAGAAGACCTGGTGATACCAGAAGCCAGAAGAGACAAGGAAGGGTTCTCCTCCTGAGCATTTTGCAGGGAGCATGTTCTGGCAAACACCTTGATTTCAGAATTCCGTGTTCCAAAACTGTGAGAAAAATACATTTCTGTTGTTTTCAGGCCCTGATTTTTTATGGAGGCTTTAAAAATCTAATTCGTTTGGGTTCCAGCCAACCACCTGGCCATGTGCTCTTTTTGTGGGACAGCAATTGGTGGGTGCTTTCAGGACTTTTACAGGGCAGTGGTAGCATTGACATTTGGTTGCATTCAAAGATCCTGGCAGAGAGCACAATCTAAGATGGCCCCTTCTGCTCAAGTTTACATGGTTTCTGCACATGACAATGTTGTACAGGGGGCAGCTGTCCTACCAGGAGCAAACATTTGCAAACAAACCTCTAGTGAAAACCTGGACCAGTCGCTTCCCTTCCTTTGGAGAGTTTGAGTCTGATACATACATGAAAGAAAGACCCTGGTTTTTAGGAAGCAAAGGAAGATAAAGTAGAAAATTGACAACGGAGGGGGGAACATGAATGTATAGAAGTATGACCTCTAAAGGTAAGTTCATGGCATGGGTCCAGAAGGTTCAGTTTTAAATATCAGTTACTGGGTAGAGGCTGGCCAAGCATCCTAGTCTAATAAGTGACCTCCAGGTCAATAAAGAGGTCTTGTAACTGAAGTTGTCAGTCACATGACTGCATCTTCACCTTACAGATATTTCACTTTGAAAATGAAGCAAAAATAATTACAGGATTCAGCCAAAAAAGCAAATGCAACAGCTAGTAAATTAAAAAGAATTTCACTATCCTCTTGATAAGTACCCTGCCTCACTGATTTCAGCAAGTTCAGGCTGATGTTCCAACTCTGTTATTCCAGCCCCTCCTCCATGTGGAATTAAGTGGAGAAGGAATGAGCTTGTCGTGGCCATTTGGGATCAGAGTATTTGTGAACAAATGAATCAACTTCTCTGAACCTCAGTTTTCTCCATGCAAAAAGGACTGATCTCCTGAGATGGTGATGCGACCTGAGATAAGGCACATTTTTCCAACTGTAACACAATTCTTCACTTTCCCTAGGACCACATAGATTTCTCCCCACCCTTCAAGGCACTCTTCAAGTGCTGCCTCTCAAATGAAGTCACTCCCTGACCCACCTCTGACCTCTCACAGTATCAGTGACACATTTGTTATGTACTGTGTTGCCATACTGCCTGGGGTTCTTTAAAATAGTCTTGGGCCTTGATGTTTTCACTTTTTAATCAGAATGAGAGGAAGATAGGCTCACCCCAATAAATCTACACTTTCAGACTCACCGACTCTTTTAGTAAGCAGTAGTACTTAAGGATAGGATATGATGAAACGTGAAAGAGATGGATTACTATTTTGTCAATCATGAAATCTGGAATTTTCTTTTGATATGTAGATGAGTTGTTTTGGTGGGTCTAAACCTTAGTCCCAGAGTTTAAATAAAGTTCTTAAGAGTAGAGATTAAAAAAAAAATAAAGAGGTCTTATCTAAAAACAAGACAAGGTGGACAGTTCCTGTGGAATGATGCCTGAGACTGGCTTTTGGTACACATGCACATGCACACGCACACACACACACACATACAGACACACACACTTTATCAGCATTCTTATTGGCTTCCTCTAGATAAAGGTTTATAGCTTCTAAGTTCACATTTTCAATGCATCTTTGTCATTGTCCCTTTTTGTTTTGAGCGGACAAGGCAGAGAATGGTGGAGCACACACACTGGCATCCTCCCCTGGCATCCACACATGCATGCATAGGTATGATTACACTGATATGCACCATCCACAAGTGCATCCATCACGCACATGAAGAAGAGGAAGAGGAGCAGGAGGAGTGACTCGAGGTCATAGACACAGGGAAGAATAAAGAGGCCTGCAAGGGCCTTTACTGATGCTGAAGGAAAGCTTTGGCGCTCCGATGGACACTTAGGGTCATGCCAGGGGGACATCCTTCTGTACCCCCTCCTCCCACCATTCACTGGGTTTGAGTGCCCCACACCCTCTGTAGAAGACTAGGAACTTGAAGGAAGCGTCTCTCTTTTGTACAGGAGGACAGGGTTGGAAGGACTCGGTCGTGAATTTCCTACGTCTAACAGCCTGAGCACACAGGTGAACATGTGCTTCCCGGAAGATGAGATGGGTAAATTAGTGTAACATTCTGAAAACGAAACCCAGGACACACAGAAGCTCAGCAGTTTGCTGTGGCATGCTACAGTGACCTCAGACCGTCTGCTTTTCTCTCCACCCAGGTGTAGCTTGTTCTTTTGAGGAGCTGAATACTATTTCTGGATACAGGATCTTGAATGATACGGGTTAGTCATGCCTTATTTAATTATCTCCTTTCTGTCTCTGGTTTCTCAGAGTTACAAAAAGCATGACGGTGAAAGGAGGCTGCAGAGATAGAGATGACAGTGGTTAAGGGAGCTGGCTGTGCACGGATGAAGCCTGGAGCTCAATTCCCAGCACCATCCAAGAAGCCAGGCATCCTGCAGATACCTGTAACTCCAGTTCTGAGGGATCTGATACCTTCTTTTGGTCTCTGTGTGTGCACTTGTGTATACATGTATGCATACACTCACACACATGTGCAAATCATTTTTAAAATAGTGTAAAATTCCTTCTTGTCTGTAGACATATCACCCTAAGTGCACATGGTCACACCTGAAAACTTCTTTGTGCATATGTTTTTATGCACTCAGAATGTCTGTGATGTAGGATCCCCCAAAGCAGAAGCATTTAATAAAGAAGACACACATTCAAAATTTTGTGAAGTGTTCTTCATGACTCTTTGAAAGGACTGTATAGTTCTAACTTGGACCACAACACCAGGCGATGGTGACATCCTGCTCTTATCCCACCCCCGCAGGAAATACCAATGACAAAATGTTTCTTAAAGGGAGAGAGTGTGCTCGGGAACTTAGCAGTTCAGAGCCCTTGCTACTCTTATGGAGGACACAGTTTTGTTTTTCAGAACCCACATGGCTGCTAACAGCAGGCTGTAACTCTGGCTCCAGAGGATCTGAAGCCTTCTTCTGGTTTCCATGGCTATTAGGCATGCAAGTACCACACATACATGCATGCAGACCAAATACCCATACAATATGATAATTAAAAATCTATAAAAATTCTCCTTATACATTTGCTAACCTGATAAGGTGGGAAACACATCTAACATCTATTTTATTTTGCATTTTAATCAGTCCTTTGAACACTTGACCTTTTGACTCTTATTTCTTAGCCATTTTGGGTGTCTGCTGTTGTGATTCACCAAATTTCCCTTTCTTCAGGGTTAAATTATTATGTATGTATAGTCATTGTTTATATATAGATATTATATGATATATAATTATGTGTAATATGTGATATATAATTATATATCACTATTAATTATATATAAAAACCAAATATATATATATAATTATTGAGTAAGTATGTTCTGCAGCTCTCCTAGTTACATTTAGCCTTTCCAGGAGGTCTGATCTTACAGAGGTTAAGTTTGCCTATGCCAAGAGTACCGGTTCCAGGCTTTTGCCCATGTAGGATGTGTAAAAAGGTGTTACCACTCACCTGCTGTGTTCTGATACACAGATCGCCATATCTTCAGCACTCCACATCCTTTTACTAACATGGGCTCTCCATCTGTCTAGAGCAGGCATCTTCTTTTTTGCCTTTCCTGTCTACTTTTATTCGGGTCATATCCTGATTACTAAAAATCCCAATGTCTGGTCTGGAACCTCATTCTGACCATCTTTACCACATTGGTCTTTCCTCCTCCTCCTTTCCCATTATTTTGGCATCTATTTTCACAGTGCCTGGCTTGAGAGGGTGAAAGGGGCAAGGTCATCATCTGGCTTGTGGTTCCTTCTCTGCCAGGTCCCTCTCTCTGCTGGTGCTGTCCCCTAGTACTGGCTTGAGTGACGCTGGCATTGGCTCTAGCTATTTGCTGTGTACATTGCTGGGATGTGCACAGGGGGAAGCCAAACAAGACAGAACAGAGATCCGTAGTTTTAAAACTGTGGTGGCACATTTTGAGGGATTTTTGCTGATACTGAGGCTTCCAAGGCCACCTTGCTCTTGATCCTGTCTTCCACTCTCTCGAATCAAGGAAACTCCTCAGAGAAGTCACTTGTCCTAGGTCCTTTGTGTCTCCTCCCCTTCTTTCCCCTTCTCTCCCCTTGCTTCATCCTTTCCTTCCCTCCCCCTGCTACCTCCTTATTCCCTCTTCTCTGCTCCTCTTCTTTCTCTTCTCCCCCACCCTGTCCCTTCCTCTTTTTCATCCCCTCATATAACCCAGGCTGACCTTAAGCTATGTAGCTGTGGATGACCTCTCCCTCCACACACTGGGTTATAGCCAGTTTTAGGATACCAGTTTATCCAGAGCTAGGGATCAAACCTAGGGATTCATGCATGTTAGGGAGGCACTCAACCTCTTTATATTTCCATTCCCCATGATTCTTATAAGAAAATAATCTTGTGGCTCATGTTTCACAGATAGACACCAAGACCTCTGGGTAGCACTGGAAAGGGCAAGCTGGCCCTCTTCTGTGACTTTCTTCACTTTTACACCCACAAGGGATTCTGAGAGAATTTATGTTCCCTTTCCTCAGCCACTCTAAAACTCTCTCTCCTCTGCCTGGTATGACTGTACCTACATAGGTATCTGATTTCCAAAATGCTAGCTATGTGTCCTCTGTGGGGCATGTAGGATAGGACAGAACTAACACTGTGCTAGCTGTGTCTTCCCCATATCCATACATGTAGGAGGTTCTTGCTGTGATCTGCATATGAATCATGAACCTCCAGGCTCATGCATCTGAATGCCTGGTCCCCAGTTTGTGGTGTTGCTTTTGGAAGTTGTGGAACTTTTATGAGGCTGACTGGTCAAACTAGGTCTCTAGGGGCAAGGCTTTGTGAAGGCTATACCTGCTTCTAGTTTCTGCCTGCTTTCTTCTCCCTGACCAATACAAGGAGAACAAGCTACAAGCTCCCACCATTATGGACCCAGTCTCCTCTGTGATGATAGTCAGAAATCCCCTGCAAACAAGAACCCCAACTAATTCTTTCTCCAGCTAGTTGCTTCTGTCACATCAGTGGTAACAGTAACTGATATAGTCCTCTAGCAGTATAATATTCTTTGTAGCTTCCAGAGAAAACTTCCTATCTTACTGTCCAAGAGAATCACAGACAGAATTCAAGGTAGCTGTACGCCCCCAAAGTGAAGTGTGAAGTCCAGAAATAATGGCAAAGTAAAGGAACTCCGAGTTGAACATGGTAACTCTGCCTGGATGACCTCTAACTGAACCTTCAACCACATATGTGTAAAGAAGACTGAAAACAATCTTGCTCATGGAAAGAAAGAGAAATAAAAAAGAACTGAACCTAGTTTTTAGCTGCCACATGTCACAGGTTGAAAAAAAATATGTGATTTGAGTCTAAGCAATTTTATTGCCTGTTGAAAAACAGCACTCTTTAAAGACTATAACACAATCTAGAATCTCCACAAATCAACATGATGGCTAGAACCCAATCCCAAATTTCTCTATAAAATAGCAATAACAACTGTTTCCTTGAGGTGGTTGTAAAAGTTAAACAGGATGATTTATTTAGTGTGGTGTTTAAAAGTACCTGGCTCTTACTTAATGGATGAGTCATGGCCTGTATCTCCTTGGTTCTGAAAAGCCAAGGACCTGCTGAATTTAGCAAACACTACACTGGAAGGGAAAGTATGCCCATAACTACCAGAATATTTTAGGTTCCAGAACACCCTAAAAAGGGGCATTCTGTTGGAAAGGAGATCAGCACTTAAGTTATTTGTCAAGGATGTCAATGAACAAAGGGATATTTAAAATATTGCATGAACTAAGCCAAATGTGGAAACAACAAGATTTAGGAGACCCACCTTTAAATAAATCACGTACAGGTAAGTACACATTTCATCTTCAGGGTAACAGTGAAGACAAGAGGAGATCTGCTTAAGAGGAAGTTGGATAGGGCCCAGGACTTCAGAGTTTTGGAAAACAGGTTTGGATCAGATTCACAAATTGCAGTTAAATACTCCCAGTGCTGACCAAGGTCAAGGTGACTGTTTATGAAAGGTTCAAAGTGGCTATTTCCCACCTCGCAGTCCCAACTTCTTGGTTCTTTATCACCTTTTCTTTTAAGCAGGAAATCATTGCAGAGATGATTCAAATGTTACTCCACTCTCTGTGACCACAATTAACAACCCAAGGCTTCACCAATAGATTGGGCAAACCCACCATGTTCTAAGCAAGGAGACATCATTTTGCTATTTCAGGACCAAGGCCAACAGACATGAGGCAAAGCTTACCTACACCAGAGAGCAAAGGCGTTGGTCCTGGTGAAGGAAGATCCTAGTGCAGTTATTCCCTTGCATCAGTGTTAGATCAGAATTTTACATTCATGTTGAAAAACAGAGATTCCCCTTGAATGCAACATAGTAGCAAAGATCATCTTGTTTGGTTTGACTTAATATCCCAACTTTAGAACTGCCCCTGGAGTCCAGGCTCTGCTGTGATACTGATGACATTCTTATTTGCATAAAGGAAGATTAGTAATATGCAGAAGAAAAGTGTTGTCTGGTGATGCTTGGCCAAAATGATTTTACCCTTTTCTTTTCTTTTTGCTTTCTTCCACTAAATTTTCTATAGTTACTGTAGTTATAATAAATGTTTTGTTTTACTGTTCCATACACTGTCCCAATAATAATACAAATGTTACTTCATTTAATATAACAATGTTCTAAACTACAGACCCTTTTTGTCATTCCTATTCCACAGGTGGAAGAGTGTCTGTCTAAAAAAATCAAGAGCCAATAATCCCCAGTCAGAACCCAAATGTGACTATGTAGATTCAAAGTTGGTGGTCTTAATCATTGTCCTCTGTTGTCCCCAAGTGATGCCTCCATCATAGGTATTTAGTAAGTGAGAACAATTATAATAATAATGGCAATTATAGCTTCACCACACACTGAAGGCAATTAAGTAACACATTGTCAGTTTATCCACTCAACTAGCAGATTATGCAAATGAACCACATGTTTGCATAATGGAAATGTGCTGACAAAATGGGAAAAATAAAAATGAAGTCATTTCTCTCTGTGCTCTTAGGCAGCATCTCTGCTCATTGTAGCAGCAGCACCTGGTGCTGGATGGGTGTTGAGCAAACTCCTAGTAATGTGTAGCTCACACTCATCATAGACTATAATAGTAGATATTAGCATCAATGTTACAGATGATAGATTAGATCAGTGCTAGACTATAAGTTAGATTAATGTTACAGGTAATTGTTATGGATGATAACTCCATATTAAAGAATAACTGCTGTTGGGACATCTGGGTACAGGCTCTCCAGACTGAATAACCTTCCCAAGATCTGACAAATTCTACAGTAGGAGGAGATAGTAGCTCTGATGGGACAAGTCAGCTCCATAATGCGCTGTGATGATATGAGTGGTATATTTTGTCTTTAAGGACTGGCATTTGCTGGGAAATTATTAAGACATTTCAGCTTGTCAGTTTTGTTTGGCAGGGGGATTAAGAGTCACTACTTGGCCTGGCCTGCTGTTGGTGCTGGCTACTGTCGGCCTTTAGGGTATGGGTTAATTCTGTTAGGAAAAGCTTGGGGAAATAGGACCAAAATAATCACTAATGCACAATGTACCAGGCCGCTGTGTTCCAGCCCCTCTTCCCTTTCATGTTGAATTCACTGCCTTAACTAAGTGGCCCTTCTCAAAGCCAGCCTTGTGACTAATGGGCCTTTGATCAGGTTTTGCTTCCTGACAGCTGTATATATAAATGAATGTTTATCCCAATTAAGTAATGAACATCGATTCTTTGTGCCCCTCTGACTGCAAAGTATTCCCTCATCTCTAAGAGCCCCTGTTGTTCTTATGTCAGGGATAATATCTTCTCATTTGGAAGAAGGCTGATCAGAGGATGCACCATTTAAAATGCTTTGGAGAAATAAAAGAGCATGACTTAAAAGTAGAATCTGCTCCCATGCTATACAAACATAAAGGGAATAGGAGACTACATTTTTTGAATGCACGCAACTGATAGCATGCAAAGTACTTTGCCTGTGCGATTGCATTCTATCTGCACATTGATCTCACGAGTCAAGCATCATTATCTCCTTTAAACAGAGGAGAGAAATGAAACAGGGGTTTAAATGATCTGCTTATGGTTACAAGGCCTGTCACCAGTTGAGTCACAATTCAAAAACAGCTCAACTGCCAATTCCCAGCACCTTGAACAATCATTAGATCCTTCACATACTCGGTTTCCTTTATGGTGGTCAAGATGGTACCCAGGGCCTTCTATCCTCTAAGCATGCGATTTCCCACTGTGATATAGCTCCAGCCCTTCAAAATCCTCTGTGAGCTGCTGAGCATTCTCTACAGAGTTGAGATCTCCCAGCACTTCATCTTCCTACCTGACAAGGCTGTCAGAACATGGGTCATCACATGACACGGTGCTGTAAATAGCATGGTGGAGTCTCATTGTGTTTGTACACAGCCTGTGTGTCTGCTCTATTCTAATGCTGCATTGTTTCCCTTTCTTGACTTTGCAAGCAATGCTCGAGGTTGCTTTGCCAATAACAGATTTGTTTTCACTATTAAGGATGATTTTTGTCTTGATGTTGGAACAGAAATGGCAATTGAATGTGCTTTCATGGGAATTTCAGAGATTCCATTTTTTTCCTTAGTGAAAAAAAGAAATAAGATCCAATAGAACAGCAATTAAAGCCATGGTTTAAGAACAAATGTGACTAAGGCATGGATGATATCATGCAATAGTTGGAATTTCTCTTGTTTTCTCAGGCTAGTGGAGTGGGGCAGCCCTGTGGAATCTGAACCAGCTGTCAGTGCCTGTCCTAGAAGCTGCCACTCCCATGCTTCTCCCTGGTGAATTCTTCTTCCCACCCCAAACCTATTGTACTCAGCTCCCTACAGAGTCCAGAGAGCAATGAAGGGGAACTAGTACTACATTAGCTTGTACCATATGACAATCTCCTGCAGTGAAGACTCACCATCTAACCATCTCTGTGCCAGTATATCATCCATATGACCCTTCTAACACCAGGTGAATTGTTGGCCAACAAGAGACAATAGAACTCTGCTGCCTGTCTAATCAGCTTAACTGACACTAAAAATACCTGTTAGTTTTATCCAAACAACAGGTTGGTCAGGGATGTGAGGGGTACTAACTCACTTCTAATAGTCCACTGTGGAAGTCCAGCATCCAATCTCATCACTGGAATATCTATATTACTATCTATATCAATATCTCATCACTAGAATATCTATTCTGAGAACACTGCCCTGGTTCAAGAACCTATGATCAGGAAAACAGTTTGGCAGTTCTTCTTGAAGTTAAACCTAGAGTTCTCAGATGGCCCAGGAATTCCGCTTGAGTGACTTGACCCCTGGATGTGTACACAATTGACCTGGTGGCAAGTTCTTAAACAATCCCTACATAGATATGCTCAAGTATATGATAGGCAAAAGTAAAATCAATCCATATGCACACCACCAAATGGCTGGATGTATAAACGGTGGTATGCCTACACAATGGTTCATCCAAAAAAGGAAGACCATAGAATGTACATAAGCATAGAGTGGTTGGACCTAGCAAACACTGTGCTAAGAAGCAGTCAGACACAATAAGTCACATGTGTAAATCTGTCTACATGGAATATCTAGAATAGGTAAGTTCAATATGAACAGGAAACAAGTTGCTAGTGACTGGGGGACCAAGGAATGGGAATGAGTGCTGAATTGAAAAGGGGAACATTTTGGTTTCATTTCTGCTGCTGCAACAAAAGATAGATTTTTGAAAAAGCAACTTAGTTGAGAGAGGGTTTGCTTTAGTTCACAATTCCAGTTTGTAGTCCATCCTATCAGGGAAGTCAAGGCAATGGGAACTAAAAGCAACTGATTACATTCCACCCACAGTCAAACACAGAGGGAAACAAATGCATTTATGCTTGCTACCCAGACCAGTTTCTACTCTTATCCAGTTCAGAATAAAAACTTAAGGAATGGTATCTCTCACTGTAGGTGGGGTCTTCCTAAGGCATGAATGCAATCAAGACAGTTCCCCAAAGGGATGTAGACAACCCTCCACTGAGACTCTTCACAGGCAATTCTGAACAGTGTCAAGTTGAAAATTAAAACTAACCACCCCGGAGTCCTATTTTAGTGTACAGATGTTTTATCGTTAAATATAAACAGTGAATGTACAATGTCATGAATGTATTAAAAACCATGGGATCATTAACACAAGACTGCTTGTTATGTTTATATCTGGAACATTTCCCAAAGTCTCATGTGCAGCAGTGTTCAGTGGGAAATGAATATGAGAGCTCTAACCACACTTATGAATCTATCTATTGATGAATTCACAGCTGAATGGACTATGGGGAAAGAAGTCAACATAAGAGGAGAACTTATTTGAAGGAACTGGGTCACTGGGGAGAATGCCCTTAATCTTATGTTTTCTGTCTCTGTCTCTCTGTGTGTGTCTGTCTCTCTGTCTCTGTCTTTCTGTCTCCTTTTCAGTGACATATATTCTCCTTTTGCCATATATTCTCAACCACCATATCTTCCTCTCCAGCATTAGGACACCCTGGGGAATTGATCAGGATACATTTTATGGGATTTATCCACTGCTCATATTCTTCATCTCTCCTGTGGTCCTGCATGCCATCTATTTTCATATATGCTACCTTTTCATGATAAACTGCCTTATATATACCTGATATATGTCAGAGCCTGTGCTCTGTGACTAAGATCCACTGTCTCTGGTCCTGACAATATCAAGTTGGTCATCAATACACAACAACACTTCCTCTTCCATGGCTAAGTTTCTTTAGCCTTGGCTAATGAGTTAAGGCTTGTGAAGAGCTACCAGCTAGGAAAGAAACTCAGCTGCCTTCTAGTTATCTGTTTATGGATTATTCACCAAACTGAATTTTGTTTTATTCCTTCCCTTGCTTCTACACAAAGGCTGTTATCTTCCCTAAAAGTAGCAACTATAGCCACCTGTAATATAATAAATCAGTGGCTTATTGTTTTCCTTATTATTATTATTTTGCTGCTATTTCTACTTCTACTCTCTCCTCCTCTTCCTTTCCCTGCCCTCCCCCACTGTCTCAGATATAAGGGCTATGTATGTCAGGCTGGCCTTGCACTTGCTATGTAGTTGAATATAACCTTGAACTCCTAATTCTTCTGCCTTCTCCTCTCAAATTCTGGGATTACAGGTGTGTTCCACCATGCCTCATTTTATGCAGTACTGGAGATGAAAGCCACAGTGTTGTGCATGTCCAGCATGAGCAACCAACACTTTCTTACTAACTTCAAGAGAGCAATCGTCATAAGTAAAGCAAGTCAAGGAAGGGAGCAGGGGTGGGCAGTGTTTCTGTGAGGCTTGCTAGCATTCATTCGACAAGGGTTTTATTTTGCAAGTAAAGTTGAAGGGATAATTGTTTCATTCTGATTAAAGATTATTTCTAGGCTAAGGGAAAAACTCAAGCTGAAAATGCTAAACAAACAAAAGAGAAACTGGAAATGATTGATGGAGCCAGTCTCAGATTCAGTAGGTAGGAATAAAGGTTTGCGTTTATATAGGAGGCAGATTAACATGGTTACTGTAATCTTCATTGTGGATTGAAAGCTCCAAAAAGGTTTTCCTTCTTTCCTTTAATTGATTAATTAATTAATTAATATCTACTTTTTTACTAATGTTGAGGATCAAATTCAGGAGCCTAAGAATGTGAGGACAACAACACTCTACCTCTGAGCTTGAGTCCCAACCTAAGTCTGTTATTCTTAAACCCAAGAATCTGTGAATATAGAGACAAGTTTGGATTTCAGTATGAGTTCACCCATGACTGAGTCCAGTGACTGTGTCCTCTTAAGAAGCAGCAGAGGGACATTTGAAGCACACAGACACAAGGGATGAAGGGAGGAAGTCCAAATGAATATGGGAGTAGATTCGCATGATACAGCTCTAAGCCAAGGAAAGGTTAGATCCAGCCTTGCTGAAAGAAGTAAGGATTTTTCCTATAGAATTTTCTCCCCTAGGGGCTTGAGTAGTCCTGCTGGTACCTCCATTGGGGGAATTCTGACTTCCAGAATGGTGGGAGAATAAATTCATGTGTTTTCTTTATTCTTGCACAATTTCATACACATACTCTACACTTTGGTAATTGTCACCCCATTATCCTCTCTTAGCCCCCCAATTCCTCACTGCCTCTGAACCCTTTCTTATTTCCAACAAGTCTCACTTATACTTTCATCATGGTCCATTGCATTTAATTAATGTTGATTACAAGAACATGGGTGAGAAGTTATACTAGCCTTCCAGGCAAGATGTGGCTATGGTGCAATACTGGCATAGTTGTTAACTATTATGGGGGTAACCAAGTCTTTTTTGATTATATTTGAGGTCCTCTAAATGGAATAAATCATACCTGATAGTGTAAAAATCTGTTCAAATACCCATGACTAGGGAGGTCATTGTCCCTAGAAAGAAACCTACTACTGATAATTTGCTAAATGGATATGTTTTCAATGTTCCTTGTAAATTTTTATGTATATTCATAGATTTGATATGATTTTCAGGCTCAGTCAAAGAAGCATTTTCCCCAGCCAGACATCAGTGAATGCAAAATAAATAAAAAGTGTGTCAGGGTTATAAGAAAAACTGACTTTTTTGAGTGCTGAGCTCTACACAGGAAGAAGACCTTTATCACTTCCTCCAAGGCTCAGAGAAGAGGAGGCAATAAGAGCTAGAAGATGGTGAGACATGATGCAAAACACTCCCTTTTGGATATGACATGACCTTACATTCCTGAGCTCATATCAGCTCTGGTAATCTACACAAGACGGGAACCTTGTACCTTCCAGCATGGACTGAGGATGGGCTCATGAGGTCCTACCTCTGCCCAAGGAACTGTAAGCATTTATTGGTCATATTCATCAGTGGTGTAGCTGCTGGTAAATCACCCTCACTCAAGTAAATGCAGTATTTTAAGCCACCTGGTTTGTGGTAATTTGTTATACTGACCCTAGGAAATTGTCATCACCTCTAAAATCCAAGTAAAAAAATTAACCCATTAGAGTGAGGAAACCCAAGCCACACCACCATTCTTCAGAGATGCCCCTCCTCATTCACTGTCCTTGGACTTTTTCTGGAGGCACACGAACAAATATCCATTCACCACACATAGTACACCACTTATGGGGTAAGGAAATGATTTCACTCAAGTCTAACTTGGTAAAACACAGAGTCTTTTGGAGTTATTTACAAGAGTATCACTTACAGCTGTATGGGCAACCCAAAGGCAGCTACATCACCAAAGTGCTTATCCCTCCCCAACATGGGTGATGACTCACAAAACTGATATCCCTAGAGTTCACTGTACAGGAAACAGCACCAAAGAGCATCCCCCATTCTCCAAGCAACTGTTTACTGCTTACATAACATTGTAACTTTCTGAGCATAGCAACTTTCTGGAATTCCCTGTGACTAGTAAGCTTTCCCCTTTCTTCAATCCTAAAGAAACAGCTGCACAATGCTCACTGGTTTGTTAGGTGGCCAGTCTTGCTGGCACATGAAGACTTTGTTCATAGGACAACCATAAACATATCAATGTCATTCAAATTGCTCTTCCTCACCACTTTCTATCTTTGGCTTTCTATTATGTTCATGGCATTTCCTACGTATCCCAACATTAGTCCCAGTCACGTTAGAGCCAAAGTATTAAATCTTCTAGTCTGTCTCTTTGAACTACATATTTTGATGTAAAATTGCAATTAAAGAGGTCACAAGGAAAGGCACATGACATTATGTCCATATGAAAACTGCTGCTGCCTGGCTTCTATTCAAATGTCACTTGGAACCCTTACTTCCATGGTTGGTCTAATTTATGGCTGATTCTACCACTTGCATTCACGTTTCTCAATTGTGATGTAATGTTCCACTGAATACAGCGTCACAAGACACTTGAGAATCATTAATTGAATCATTTTTGCTTCCTTTCTCAGAGTTAAAGAGGAGGGAGATCAATTTTCTATGGTCATTTCATGGCCACGGTGCCATTCTAGAATCACTACAGGCTACTGAAGTTCTAAAGGAGTTTTTGAAAGAAGTATATGATGAAGGAAGATACTCCCTCACCCCCTATTTACCAAATACCTACTTCTGTACCAGACATTTGGATAAACGTTAGAAACATATATGCAAATGAGAAGAAACCTACTGTCTTGATGGTATTATTAAATAATCGGAATAATTAAGATAGTAAGGATTATCTTACAGTATAATGGTTCTGCTGTAGAAATGGGACATTTCTGAAGATAGGGTCTAGTCTGCTCCTAGATGGTCTCTATCCTTCTACCTTTTCTCTCTTCTCTGTCTTCCTAGTGGGGACTGTAAAAATGACTTCCATGTATATACACACCTTCTTTCTCTAAATTACTTCAGTTAATGGGAGAGAGAGGTTAAGATATGAGACGGTGGAGGAGAATCACTTCTTTATCTTATTCCCTAGAACAGACTACCATGTCTGACATCCCTCTTATGGTTCTGACTATGTTCGGTGCATACTGGGGTCCAGGGATGCTTACTAGAAGGAAATTTTTGTACAGTGTCCTAGAGAATGAATAAGTTTTCAGAGGTATGTACAGGTGCGATGGACTCTCTGAAGTTTATATAAGATCAAGGTCAAGGCTGGAAGTCAAGGGAAGACCAGTGAGGCACCTTGAGCTCAATAGTGGAAATCTGCAAGGAATCATGAAGGAAAAAATTGAGGATTCTGAAAGGCCTTGGATACTATGCTAAGGCATTAAGGTTTTAACCTGTCTGTAAATGTTGAGAAATTTCAGATACTGGTATATGCCTTAAATGCCTGGATCCCCAAGTCCTTGAAGGAAAAATTGATTTCAGAAATAAAAAGCTGGTGTAGATCTCTAATCTGAATTTTTGCTTTGCTGGTTTCACATTCTTCTTTGCTTGGTGGGTTAACAAAATTCACTCACAGCCCATAAGCTGAGTACAGCTGCTGACTTTTTTAAGAAAATGGAAAATTAAATCTCTTCAAAAGCCTTTTTTCTCGGTTTCAATTTATTGGGTCCTCTCCTTATATATTATGAAAAAAGGGAATATTCCTCTTGAGAAATGTCACAGCTTCATTTAATTACAGAAAATGTTGCTAAATATGACAGTCTTTCATGGGTCCTTATGAAAGGGAGAGCTTGATCAGAGCTAAGATTATTGGTGTAGGTCTTAGAGAAGGTAACAAGAGAATCAAATTAGCATGGGGGTTGTCAAAGTCTTGTGTCTGAGGATGGGAGAAGAGGGGGAAGAAAGGGCATTGAAGAAGAGAGAAAAGTTTAGAATAGTGGCTCCCCACCTTCCTAATGCTGTGAAACTTTAATACAGTTCCTTATGTTATAGTGACCCCCCAACCATAAAAGTACTTTATTGCTACTTCATCACTGTAATTTTGTTACTGTTATGAATGGTAATGTAACTATCTGATATTTAGAGTGTCTGTGGAGGTTGTAGCCCACAGCTTGAGAACAACTGGTTTAGAACAATACTGTTTAGTAGAGAATATAATGTCAACCTCAAATGTGAGGCACTTATGGAAGTTTAAATATTGTAGGAGCCACATTTAAGAAGGGAAAATGGAGTGGAAGTCGGTCATATGTCCATGGGTGGAGGAACCATTAAAGAAATGTTATACATCGTATAATGGAATTGTATTCCACCTTAGAAACTAAGAACATTCAGATATATACTACAGCATGGATGAACTGTGGCCCATGATAGCATTATGCTGAGAACAAATAGCAAGAGATAGAAACATAAAATCTGTGTAATGGCACTCATGTGAGTTACCAAGAATAGTTAAATGTTTAGAATCAAAAAGTGAGGGTAGGAGGAAGGCGGAGAGTTTCAATGTATGCAGAGCTGTGCTTTTCCAAGATGAAGAGTTCAGGAGATTATTTTTCCTACAATGCAAGTGCACTTATCACCACTGAACAATACAACGAAGACAATTTAGATGATACAGTTTGTATGATGTGTACTTTGCCATGGTTTTCTGGAACATAAAATAAACCAATAATACTTATTCTAATAGTATATTTTATTTAGCCTTTTATATTTAAAGTACTATTTCAATATGGAAGCAGAAATCTACAGGTATATCTGGTTTTTTTCTTATTAAGTTGTTGAAGTCTGCTGTGTATTTACACACTTAACATAATATGGGCTAGCTTTGTACCAAGTGCTCAATAGTAGCATGTGATTAGTAGCCATCATATGGGGAAGGGCAGGTCCAGCTCAATAGACAGGGACAGGTACTTAGCCTTGACTTTTCTTTTTCCTTGTCAGTTTATGCACAACTGACTCAATGGTGGCATTTTTTTCTTCAGCACCTTCCCTGAGGAACTTGTCTTGGAGGCAGTAGCAAGAATAGTCTCAGGGTGATCTAGAAGCTACCCCAGAATTCTTCAGGGATCAGAAGAAGCCATTGAGTCGAGCTGCATGGTCCATTGCGCATTACTGTTTCTGGTCATGCATGCAACCCTTATCTCCCAGTGCATCAGCAAAGTGCCCAGAGGCCATAGACACCACTGTCAGACTTATTTGCTCTGTGATCTTAGACAGACTGAATAACAACACAGAACTTTCTTTACTTTGCTAATAAAGACTAGGAGAGTGATTCTCTCATAAGACCAGGACAAGGATTAAATCAGAATGGGTATGTACACAAGCTTCCATTAAAAGTTTGGCACATATACAATGAATAGTGTAGGTCACTGCTAACAGTTATCACCACCACCATCATCATTGTTATCACCATTGCTGGTACATTTTGGAGATAGAGTGGTGCCTCAATGTTCTTTTAGATTTGCATCATTCTTTCAGTCTATGTGTTTATGGTGACAGAACAAAGACTCTGTAGCAAGCTCAAATTGTCATCTTACCACTTCCAAGTGTCCTTCATCTAAGACTCTTCTTCTGTGTTTTTCCCTTGTCACCTTGACCCCAAACACAAGACTCCGTCTATACTCCAGAATATCCTACTTGTTTCTAAATCCTTAAATCTATAAGAGGGGACTAGCAATAATGCAAACCACATGGGGTCATTCTGAGGATGAATTAAGACAATGCAGCTCGGCCACCTAAAGCATGGCTCAGTGCACAGCAAACCCAAAGCAGGTAGGCACTGGCACTACTTTGTGAAAGGCTGGTGGTGCAACAGTAGACAAAGCATAAACTAGACTTGCTCTTCTAGATATAATACTGTAGGAAAACTAGACCTTAGCCCAGAAAGATATACTACTATATGGCAAGTTTTTGGTTAAATACTGAGGCTATAGCTTGAAAGTCTCGTGTCCTCTCCTCAGAGGACACATGCTCCTTCAGACATACCATAGGCTGCTATTTCTCCTAGCCAATTAGCTTGTGGAAAGAATAGCTACTCTCACACTCAGATCTACCCATGATTTCCAGTGACTCCCAGTTTGGCAAAGCAACACTAACTCGTTGCAAACTGAAAATGTCAATAAGTCTTGGGAAAAAAGACCTCATTGATCTGCTTGTCTATGCAAGGTAGAGTCTTGCTCCCAGGACCCTGTTATTTCTCCCTACATAGGTCAGGGCAGCTAAATGCAGGCTGAGCATCAAGCAAGGTCCCCACTGGCTACCCTTGGCCTTTTTGCAAATAATCATCGAGTCAACAAAGAGATTAGCATTGAGCAATTTATGGTGAGCTACACAGGTCAGGAAAGCACAGACTAATCTCTTGTCAGATACGAGGGAAGAAAAATGAAAAAAAAAGATAGTTGATAGCATTGTCCTTCTTGAAGCAGAAACTGAAGTATTCCACAGTTCTTACTTGCTGGAATTGCATGGCCATGGTCCTGTCCCTTTCTCTGACCCCACCATCAAAGCACATAGCTTTGGATGAAGTCTATGCAGAAGTGGAAACCACAGAACAAGCACTTTTTTTTACCTCTAATAAGCTTGATAAGCCCTCACTTTCTCAAGGGCTCTAGTCCCATTTATCAAGTATCAGCCTCCAATTCAAGAAGTGGGTTGACCTTTATATTGCCTCTGCTAAGGCCGGAAGAAAGGCAGAGTCTGAAGACTCTGCTAGGCTGGCTGCCTTGCTGAGATGCCAGCTCCTCATCTACCTTGCTTTCTCCACCCTCCACAGAGTGGGGAAGCAGAAGCTATTGAGTATGGCTTTCTCACAGGAGAGGAACCTGAGAAGCTCCAAGCTTGTCCTGTGGGGAATGGCCCTGTCTGCTCCAGGAGGTAAGCATCAGCTTTAAAACACACAGGCAGTATCTAGGCAAATTGATTTTCTCTAGATGATGGTTTTGGACGGTAGAAACATGAATCAGAGAACAGTTTGTCCATAAGCATGGAAAGCCAAAAGGAGTCATATTTTTACCTCATTCATTCTGATGCTGAGACTTCATTTCCCCAGATTTTTTTAAGGGAAGTAAAATGTGTCAATCATAGTACTATTCATAATAGCATCCCATTTACAGGCAAGCTGGAAACAATTTAAACAGCCAACAGTTGCTAAACAGCCTATATGGCACATTCACTTAAGAGATTAATCCATTGACTCTAGCTGTAAGTAACCATTCCTAAGAGAGCGGTACTGGGAGATGAGGCTGGGGCACAGAATAATGCTGGGGAAAGGCAAAAGTGAGAACGGCTAGACCTCAACTGTAATTGAGTCAGAGATGTACCTGAGCAAATCTGGGCAAGAATACAGGCTAATCAGCAGCGCTAAGAGGTCGAGATACAGGGAGAATCTTATGGAGATACGTTGTAAGGCTTCTACAATGCACCATTATCACCAATGGCAAAAATAAGCACCAACCCAGCACAGACAACAAACTATTGATCTTGCCCTATTCCTTCAGCGTTCTCTAGGCTGCTGACATTAGATCTCAGCTTACCTGTGCAAGCATGAGGCTATGGTGCCATGGGTGATGGCTCCAGATATTCTGACAGCCACAAATACTGTAGCTTTCCACTTGAAAGCTCTCCTGCCATTTATTGCCAGCTCTGCGCAGCCTCACCTGATGTGGCATGTCTTGAGAATGTTCTATAGGGCTGCCTGGAAGGGAAAGCTTCCCTTGTAGAAATGGCTCTTTCCTGCATCCTTTGCCCTGGTTCATGTTTCACTGCACACCCCATAGCAACTTGGGAGCAGGAGCTCTGACCCTCATGTGTATTGGCAGACAGTTGTGAACCCAGGCTGCTGGCTGGAATCTCTCCTCCCAGCCAATCGCCAGTGTGAAGTGCTTGGGATTCTTGTCCCTCATTATGCACAGCTGCTAGAAGCCAATTCCTAGGACATGTAAAGGGCCCCTCCCTTTCTCCCACTCTCTCCTCTTCTCCTGGGGATGATGTGCTAATTTTCTTTTCCAGCAGATTCCCTGGCTCAGAAACATAAAATCCTACCAAGAGAGAAGTGTGCATGTGCCTGTGTGTGTGAGCATGTGTGTGCCTGTGTGTATCAGGTATGTTATTCAAGTGTGTGCATGGTGGTCTGTTTGTGTGTGCTTATGTGCACATGTGTGCATGCATGTCTCTGTGTGTACCATGTTTATAGATATTCTAAATACAAGCAAGCTTATGACTGGAAGCTATTTATGACACAGAGCACCTGTAGTCACCATTACCCACAAGTGCACAATGGTTCATCATGCTGAGAAAACCTGCTACTTGCTACACAAGAGCTTGAAAGCCAAACACCCTCTCCTGAACCCTTTCAACACACACCTCATGGTCACAGGTATAAAACCCCAGGGCTTAGTTTTAAAAAGGGAAAACTTTCCAAAGTTTAAAATCACTCTGATGCTGAGACCGGTGTATTTGCCCTGTCTGAGAGACCTATGCTTTCCCAGACTGGATTGCGCTCAGTGAACTCATTCAAAGAGGACAAGTGCCGGGTTAAACGGGTTAAACTGCGATGGTGTGGCTTACTCCAGAGGACTTAAGCCTGGCCACATTCACCCTTTCCCAGTGGGAGGCATGTAATCCCCTCTCCAAGAGAAGCAACTGTGTACCCAAGCCATAGAGATTCACACATGTGCCACAGAAACTTGGGAAAGAGCCCCTTTGGGGAGTCTTTCTGTTCTGAAAGCTCTTTAGGACTGAGGTGCCTATCAGCCTTGCAGCCCACCACAGACAATAAGACAACAAAGAGAAACCCCTCCCCACCTGCTGCTGTTCACATGTTTTATGATCGGCAGATGCAGAAAATGCAAGTGCGTGTGTGCACACTCCGTTGCCTCCTCTGGAAGAGGGGCTCAGATCCCAAATGCACTTAGTAATTGTGTAAAGCATCACTTCCACTCCTAGCCACAGGAAAAGCGGAGACCCCCCCCCCACACCTCCCAACCAAGCCCCCTCCCAGCATCCCGTTCCTAGCTACAGAAAAGCAAGCGCTACTCACATGCGGCAGCCTCAGCCTCCCTTTACCTCTCCCAGCTCCGTGCACCAGCGGCTGCTGTTTCTCCTGTTGCAAACAAAACGAACCTTCACCAGCAGAGATTCTTTTCCTCTGGGCTGCTTTGTCTGAGATTCCCCAGATGAGCACCGGCTCGTTTATGTCATTATCCGAGTTCGATTGCTCCCCTAACACAGGCAGGGCTTTGGGGCTGTCATCTTCCAGTGGCTGGGATTCTGGTAAGAGAAACAACAGACCTGAACCTGACAACCGATCGCATCAAAGCACTCCAGGGGATGGCAACCCAACACTATGAAGTAACACATCAGTTTACAATGATACCATACAAAGTGGTAGATCATCTGTCTCCTGCTGGCCCTAGGAGCTTAACCAAGTCAGTGTGACATTATTTATGAACTTATAGCTTCCAGAATGGCTCCAGGTAAAGTCATATAAGCACCACAAAGTGTAAGCATTACAGGCTTCTGCAGCCTTCAGATAGGTTCACCGTGGTTGAAATCAATAAAAAAGGTAATAGCATTTGGTAGTTAGAAGTTAAAGTTAATGATAGGCCAGGATTCATAAGTTGAAGTAGACTTGGGACATCAGATGTGTCCATTAGTTATTTACTGTGTGGATTTGGACAAAGTTTTTTCTCTTCTCTGAGACTTTGTTTCACCTGTGTGCTGGTGGTAATGGTACTTAAGCCCTAGGAGAGCTGCAAGAAGAGGGACTATTAATAACCTCCTTTGTTCATATTATCTATGTCATCTCCTAAAATATGCAAATGACCCCCACACTGCCACTGTGAGTGTTTGCTCACTCTGAGGAACTTTCTTCTTTTATTAAAAAAAACAATAAAACCTTACTATCAAACTTTGAGATCATTCCAATGTTACGATTAATTGCTTCCTCCAGGGAAACAAATTTGGACACCCTCCATATGCAGGGCAACCCTTATTTCCAAGTCTCAAGCAGGTAAAGGTTCTTGGATATCTGTTCCTCAGTATCAGAGCCCTGAGATGATCTTAAGTGAAGAAGCAGCCACTGATCTCTGACTCTTTCCTCAGACAGGTTCACTTGATGGGTAGGGGTTTCTCAGGACTGACACATTTTGACAAGGGGAATTTTGGCAGAGCAGTTTACATTCATTTCCAAACATAAAAGAGAATTTGTTCAAATGAGGAAAAACAAGTCCGTAGTGTTTATGTCTGAGATGAGCTCTGAGGGAGTTGAGAATATTAAGATCCAAGGCTGGTCATCACTGACTTTTTTCCATCTTCCCAATGTTCTGGAAGCATCAACCCTAGGATAAATATGACTTGATCTTTTAGAGACTATCTACCATATTGATGTAGCTCCCATGAAGTGAACCCAAAAGTTGGCAAATGACTTAGCAAACTCCGAGAAGTTCTATCCTATACCATGGAGCATATTGGATGGAAAGCATGAGTAAGTGTCCAGACAGCTCTCTCAGGAAATCAGAGCGGTAAATGAATGCAAAAATTGGACCAGAGACACTTCCTACAGTCTTCTCCTACAGGCTGATGAAGGGATAGCCCTGTCTATAAAGATATTTATACATGATGGGGAGGAGAGTTTGAAGGGAAAGAGAAGTAGTCAGTACTCTCACTCCCTCAAATAACTTATTCTCAAGCAGATTCCACAAGCCAAGAAAAAGACCATTTAAGAAGTGTTTGACAAATGCTGGCCTTGGCATCTGCTAATTTTAGGCTCAATAAATGCTAGAAATTAATAATAGAGCCATTTCCTGGCTGCTGTTTACGGATCAGGAGATAGTTCAGCAGTTGAACACCTGCTACACAATCATGAGGACCAGGGATTGGATCCCAGAACCCACAGCTTGTGTGGCTAGATAGGTATCTCAAAGGCCAGTAACTCCAGATCCAAGGGATGCCCTCTTCTGGATGCCTCTGTGTGTGCATGTATGAGCTTGCATGCACACACACACACACACACACACACACACACACACACACACACAATACCTTCCTGTTATACTTCCTTTCCTCAACTGTATGTTTCCCATAATATCAATAACAAAATAACATGTTTTTAAGTTTTTGTGTTTACTTCCAAAGCCACCTTTTATACAAAGGTGAACTAAAAAAAGTGTAGTTTTATTTATTTAATTTATTTACTTATTTTTGGTGCTGGGAATTGAACTTAGGACCTTACACAGGCTAGGCAAGCACTCTACCACTTGGTTATGATTTTTTTCCTTACTCTTTTCTCTTACTACTGCTCACTGGGTACCTAGAAGTGAGTCTTTTCTAAGTTGATACTCGATGGCTGTCTCTTGAACAGATGGGTGTGACCAGAAGAACTAATCCCCTTGATTCCAGTTACAGAGTTGATACCAATATGAACCTCCGGCTTCACACCCTTATGCTTTCTGAGACACCAATGACAGGGAGGCAGGAATACATGGACTTACTTCTGCCTACCAATGTTACATTTTCACTTCCTGGAGCATGTTGTGATGTTGGTTGCTTCATTTCAGTGGCTTCAGGATGCATTGCTGTCATCGCTCACTGACATTTCTATCAACAAAATACTTTGGGAGTTGTGGGTGTGTTTCATGAAAGAGAACAGCCACTTTATTCCTTTGAATAGATTTATTGGAAATCAATGCTGTGGCTGAAATGAGAGTTTGGCTTATGACAGTTGTCCTTGACTGTTTGTTCAGACAGAAGAAGTTGTCTCTAAAGCTTTTCAAATGTTCTTTGTGCACAAAATTATTTGAGAAAAAGTAAGCAATACACTCGAATAATTGAATTTTTGGAACATGCCTCAGGAGTGGTGGGTGAATGCTACAAGTGACCAGGAACTCTGCAAGTTGTTTTGAACAATATGTGGGAAAACGAATTTGCTTTTCATTTTTGACATTTCATTTATTATTTTGAGGATCTCTCAAGTTCTATTGGGAAGAACATGCTGCCCTCTTAGTGTAGTATACTAGAAGCCTCCCTGCAGGAAAAGCTGGTGAGGTGGCAAAGACCTCAGGCTTAGACAGAAACGCTAGCCTCCATCCCAGTTCAGTCCCTGAGCATCCAAGAAGCCTTGAGTTCACAGGAATCTTTGTAAAGCAAAAGGATGAACTTTGCATGTTCTCTTATCTCTTCTAAGTTTAAGTTCATCCTGTTATTGCTGATGAGGGTGATGCATTCAACGCAGCAGTTCTGTGACTAACTTCAAAAGATTTGATGTCAGTAATAAGCAAGTATAACCACCTGTTCAAGATTTATTGATTGGTTGCTTAATAATTAATTAACTACTTAATTAATTAATTCTCTACTGCCACTCTGGGTATGGTAAATGTCCAGAAAGTAACAAAATTCCATCATTATATTAAAGGACAATGTGTCCTCATGTGTATGGGACACAGCCAAACACTCAGTTATAGGAGACCAACAGCCAAGAGTTAGGTACATGGCTAGCAAGAGCAACTGTGAGCTAAGATTGGGGTTGGGACTTCCAAAGATACAGTACATGTCTCTTTTCCCCATGTTCTTCTTTTCCTCTTCCTCCTTCCTCTCTTCCTTTTATTTTATCATTTGCTTTTACAGTCCCTTTTTCATTTGCGCTTCTGCTCATGTATTCAATTTCCATACTCAATGAGGTACACAGTATGCTTTTGAATAACTAGCTCTTTGAGAATTCAGTAGTGTGTTTTGATCCTCTAACTCCTCCAAGATTCACTGCCCTTTCCCACACACTCAAATTTATGGTCCCTCCCTCACCTACCAAGTCCAATTTTCTCTGCCTATATATTCTTGGAGAGAGTATGAATTTTTGTGTCTTGCATTTATCTTCACAGTTCATTTTATTGGAGATAACAGACTATATATGTCCAATGACAATCCATCACTGCATAGATGTGGAGCAATCATGTATCAATGATTCTAGGTCACCATTATGTAATTTGTGTGCAATGTAGCAAGATGATACTTAGAAACATCTTAAGGAACTGGACTCCCTTAGAGATGAAGTTCATAAAAGTTTGATAACCACTCAGCTCATTATATTGAGTTTTCAGAATCTACATTGGGAGCTTAAGACTCTTGGCTGATCTTAGTCTAGGCTTTCTATGATCTTTCAGGAGCTTGGGGTGAGTAAGTGAATTCCCTGGCTGACCTGTGTGAATTCTTTATAAGAGATAAGAGAAGGCAGGGAATTGCACATACTAAATTCCCCCAGGTCATTGTGTTTCCAGAGTCTTTCTGTCAATTCTGATTAATTAAGCATTCTGCAAAACATCCATGTCAGTCTTTTCATCTGTGTGTTTTTGCCCATGGGTGTGCATGCAGATGCACATGTATGCCTGTGTACTTATGTGTATGTGTTCATGTGTGTGGGAGCCAGAGGACAACCTCAGGTGTGCTGATAGCTTAGGCATTTACTGTGGCATCTGATTTTGATGTATTGTTCCATTTTTGTCTGCCACACAATCAACACCCAATGGTGGCTAACAAAGACAAGCATGCGTAAAAGGCCAGACTCCAGGGTTTCTTATCCTTCACCAATGACTGCAATGGTGGAAAGATAACCAAACAAGTCCAGAAGCTGGACATAGGTCTTTCACTAGGACCTGGAGCTTGTCAATTAGTCCAGGCTGGCTGGCCACTAAACCCCAGGGATCTATCTGTCTGTCTTCCTCCCTAGTTGAGATTACAAGTGCATGCCATTACACCCTTAATTTTAAAATAAATTCTATTTAAATTAGAAACAATCTTATTTTGCATATCAATCCCAGTTTCCTCTCTTTCCCATCCTTCCTTGCCCCCACCAACCCCCCATCCCATCCCCCATCCACTCCCCAGAGAGGGTAAGGCCTTCCATAAGGGATCATCAAAATCTGTCAAGTCATTTGGAACAGGTCCTAGACCCTCACCTGTGTATCTAGGCAAAGAGAGTGTCCCTCCATAGGAAATGGGGTCCTGAAATTCATTCATGCACTAGGGATACATCCTGGTTCCACTGCCAGAGGCCCCATATACTGCCCAGTTGGATAAAAGTTTGTCTATATTGTTGACTTTGTCAAAGAACCAACTCTTTGTTTTGTTGATTCTTTGTATTGTTTTCTTTGTTTCTAATTTATTGATTTTAGCTCTCAATTTGATTATTTTCTGGCATCTACTTCTCTTGGGTGAGTTTGCTTCTTTTTGTTCTAGAGCTTTCAGGTGTTCTGTTAATTCTCTAGTGTGGTTATTCTCCAGTTTCTTCATGTGGGCACTTAGTGCTATGAACTTTCCTCTTAGAACTGCTTTCAGAGTGGGTATGTTGTGCCTTCATTTTCCTTGAATTCTAGGAAGTCTTTGATTTCTTTCTTTATTTCTTCCTTTACCCAGGAGTAATACAGTTGAGCATTGTTCAATTTCAATGAGTCGATAGGGTTTCTGCAATTTGTGTTGTTGCTGAATTCTAATTTTAAGCCATGGTGTTAGGAAAGGATAAAGGGTTTTATTCCAATTTTTTTCTATCTTTTGAGGTTTGCTTTATTGCTGAGTATGTGGTTGATTTTAGAGAAGGTTCCACATGGTGCTGAGAAGAAGCATATTCTTTTGTGTTTGGATGGAATGGTCTATAGTTGTGTTAAAACCTATTGGGTCATAATTTCTGTTAGTTCCTTTGTTTCTTTGTTAAGTTTCTGTCTGGTAGTCCTGTCCAGTGGTGAGAGTAGGGTGTTGAAGTCTCCCATTATAAGTGTGTGGGGCTTAATGTGTGACTTGAGTTTTAGTAATGTTTCTTTTATGAATGTGTGTGCCTTTGTATTTGATGCATAGATGTTCAGAATTAAGACTTCATCTTGATGGATTTTTTCCTGTGATGAAAATGAAATGACCTTCTTCATCTCTTTTGATTAAATTTAATAAATTTGAAGTCTAATTTGCTAGATATGAGAATAGTACATCAGCTTGCTTCTTAGGGTCATTTGATTGGAAAATATTTTCCCAACACTTAACTCTGAGGTAATGTCTCTCTTTGAAGTTGAGGTGTGTTTCTTGTATGCAGCAGAAGGATGGATTCTATCTTTCTATCTATTCTGTTAGCCTGTGTCTTTTTATAGGTGAGTTAAGACCATTGATATTGAGGTATATTAATGTCCATTGATTGTTGAGTCTTGTTTGTTTGGCTTTGGTGGTGGTGGTGATATTGTGTATGAATTTTCTCCCTTTTTCTGGCTTTTGACAGAGTGGGATTATCTATTGCCTAGGTTTTTGTGAGTGTAGTTAACTTCCCTGGGCTGGAGTTTTCCTTCCAGAACTTTCGGCAGGGCTGGATTTGTGAATATGTATTGTGTAAAGCTGGTTTTGTCATGGAATATCTTGATTTCTCCATCTATAGTGATTGAGAGTTTCGCTGGGTATAGTAGACAGGGCTGGCATCCATGGTCTCTTAGTATTTGTAGAACATCTATCCAGGACCTTCTAGCTTTCAGAGTTTTCATAGAGAAGTCAGGTGTAATTCTGATAGGTCTGCCTTTATATCTTACTTGATCTTTTTCCTTTGATTCTCTTAATATTCTTTCTTTATTCTGCATGTTTGGTGTTTTGACTATTATGTGGTGAGGGGGATTTTTCTTTTGGTCCAGTCTATTTGGTGTTCAGTAAGCTTCTTGTACTTTCATAGGTATGTCCTTCTTCAGATTGGGAAAGTTTTCTTCTATGATTTTGTTGAATATGTTTTCTGCACCATTGAACTGGGCTTGTTCGCCTTCTTCTATACCTATTGTTCTTAGGTTTGGTCTTTTCACAGTGTCCCATATTTCCTGGATATTTTGTGTTAAGGATTTGTTGGACTTAAGATTTTTTTGGTCAATGAATATATTTCCTCTAGTTTATCTTCAGCATCTGAGATTTTTCTTCCATCTCTTATATTCTGTTGGTTATGCTTGCATTTGTAGTTCTTGATCATTTACCCAGCTTTTCTATTTCCAGCATTCTCTCAGTTTGTGTTTTATTATCTCTATTTCAGGTCTTGACCTGTTTGAATTGTTTCCTTCATCTGTTTGTTTTTTTCTTGGCTTTCCTTGCTTTCTTTAAGAGATTCGTTGATATCTTGTATTTTTTGGTTTGTTTTTCTTCCATTTCTTTAAGGGATTTTATTATATCCTCTTTGAGGGCCTTTATAATTTTCATGAAGTTGTTTTAAGGTCATTCTCATCTGCTTCATCTGCATTGGAATGTTCAGGTCTTGCTTCAGTCTAGAATCCCTAGACTCTAGTGGTATCATATAAGTGTTTCTGTTGTTGGATGTGTTCTTATACTGGATGCTTTATTCTGCTTCCAGGTCCCTCTGGGAAATTCTGTGGCAGGAAGGGTATGGCACCACAGGTCAGGGGACTCAAAGAGGGAAAGGTGTACTGGAGGAGCCCCTGGAACTCACCTCTCTACCAGAGGGTGGAAGGGCAAGCTACTCCCATATTTTTATTATGGGTCTAAGGATAGAACTCAGGTCCTCATGTTTGCAAGGCAAGAATTTTATTGGCTTACATATCCCAGTCTGCTAGTTTTCATTAAACATACCCCATTGCTCTGCTGAGCAGCATCAGACGTGGGATATGGATTTGTGTGGTAAGCAGGTCATGCATAGAAGTGTTTTCAGCTCTGTAATTAGATGGAGGTCATTTGATTTCTTTTTCTTCAGGAAAAAAGAATGTTCTATATGGACCAGAGGCCACTTGCTGATAGTTTGGGGAAGAAGGAGCCATTGGCTTTCATATTTCAGTGGCTCCTGTGGTTTCATCAGGATATCACACAAACACAAGCAGGGAGCCTCTGTCTCTACCCAGGACCCAAAAAAGGCAGAGTGGCTGCAGCTGGGAGAAATGGAACAAGGCCATATGTTATAACAATTACTCTGGATTATCAAGATTGTTGACAAGGAAAACTATTATCACATTGGTGGAAAGGAGATTTATGGCTTGGGAGCACAAAAGCATGACAGGTTTTTCTTCTGATAAAAAATAATTTCTCTGGTGGGGAGGCAAAGCCAGGCACTCTGCTTGGAAGATAGGAATCCATCATGTTGGCTTTACCCTTGTCTAGTTCCTAGTCTAGTCTACTCCCACTCCCTACTAGATAATGTATGGGATTCACAAAGTCTAACATATCCTTCGTCCACCAAAATGCTGCCCACCTTCATCCCTGTGATTCCTGTTTGAAGAGTCACCATGCTTTGAATTATTAGCACACCATCTGCTTTGAGAGAAGCAACTGGCATTGCAAGCTTGCATATTGCCTTAATAACCATCATTAAGTTATTTTTCTTCACTTTTCTCCATAGAGCAAAGAGTATGTTAAATGTAGTGTGTGTCCTGGGAAGTCTGAAGCTGATAACTGAAGGCAAGTGATTGGATGGCAATAGTGGTGCCTCTGCCCTTGCCTACAGCCTAAGAGACATTGTGTGTCATTAATTTTACATGGATTAGTTTCTGTAGTTCTCATGACAACCCTGGAAGTGGGCATCATTTTCAATTGTATTGAACCTAGGTTTCCTAGAGCAAAGCCAGGACTCAGTCTCCCACTTCTACATTTGTTATCTGAGGAGCAGTGCTGGAACTCCTTACACACACACACACACACACACACACACACACACACACACACACACACACAGGTCATTGACTGTACCATTGGGTGCAAGCCTTCTTATATGAGCTTCCATGACATCATGTAGCAGACAGAATAAAGCAAGACATCAAAGATGGAGAAGAAAGTGCCTCAGGATCTATCAAGCCTTGTTTAGCCTCGAATCAGATTCTACACACTGCCCAGATGGAATAATAATGCAGTGTTAGTTGCTTGGGTTTTATTGTTTGTCTGTTTTGTCAACATAATAGAAGCTTAAGTTAGCTGGAAATAAGAAACCTCAACTGAGAAAATGTTCCCATTAGATTGCCCTGTAAGCAAGTCTGTGGGGCATTCTTTTTTTTTCTGTTTCTTTTTTTCCCCATCATTCAGATGGGAAATTCCAGCAAACTATGGGCGGAGCCAACCCTAGGCAGGTAGTCCTGGGAGATATAGGAAATGTTGCTGCTTAGTGTGACTCTGGAGAGCAAGCCAGATCTGCTGAAGTTCCTGCTTCCGTGTTCCAGCCTTGAGTTGCTACCCTGACTTCCCTCAGTGATAGACTATCACCTGGAAGTGTGAGATGAAATCAACACTTTCTTCTCTAAGTTGCTTTTTGGTCACGATTTTTTTTAAATCACAGCAGCAGATGCTAATGCAAATGCGGTAACAGGGATTAATTGGAGTCTTTCAATAGTTTAATAGATGTATTTTATCCACATGCTAGGTTTACCACTAGCCAAGTAACTCACTAGTACCACAGAAGTTTCATAAACTACATACACATGTGAAAGGAACCTAAATGGAGTCACCAAATAAAAAGGGTGACAATTGACTAACCAGATGTCTTAGGACACCAAGCAAAACCTCCAGTGCCAGGAATGACTTACATATTTTTTTTAATTTACATTTTTTTGTTGAACTGTTGTCTAGAAGAATTCCACAGAACACCCACCAACACCTTCACCAAAATCACTGGTTATTACCAAGGCTATTAGTTTCTTTCAACAGCTTGATGGTAAGGCCCCATTGGTGAAAACGCTTATGTCATCAAACACGGAGAAGCTGGGCTGATGGCTAACTAGAAGCTACACCGGTACTGAATAGAGTTCCTGATACTTGAAGGTACTCTATACTCTACTAGAAGAGAAGAGTAAGTATTACTATCTAGCTACTAACCCTGTAACCTACAACAGCAACTAGCTGCAAGATGTACTGGCTGGCAATAGTGGCACAAACGTTCTGGGAGTGATCTTCTACTTCTAACTGAATTTAAGGTTCATTCTATGAGATGGAACCCATATCTGACACTACTAAAGTGACCAAGAACCTAAGACTAGATAGGCCTGGACCTAAGGTAAAACCTAGTACTATAATCCATCCAAAGGAATGACTCTTAATGACCTGAATATACTACATTCATAGATCAGTGCCCCACTCAACCCATATCAAAGAAGCTTTTTCTTGCATTTACATGGGAATTAAAACAGAGACACACAGTTAGATAATCCTGCCTCTCACGGCCCTAGGATCTCTGTGGAAGAGGAGGTAGAAAGACTGTAGGAGCCAGAGCTGATAGATAACCCCAAGGAAACAGTGTCTTGCAGACACAATGGGGTTAATGTTCATATCCACCCACAAAGACTGTGGCAGCAGGCACAATGCCTGCATAGGTCAAGTCAGACTGGATTTCACCACTGAGAGGGATCGGGCACAGGCTCCCATCCCTCAACAAGAAGCTGTCTGCAATTGATCCATGCTGACAAAAGGAAAATTGCCTTTCTCCAATAGCATGTCCCTGGTTTATCAACCACACCTAAGGGTAGACCCCCTGCCCAGGAGTAGTCAACCAACACAAAACAAACTCAGTGGTATTTTTGTGGACTTTTTTTGCTTTGTTTGGGCTATTTTTTTATTTTATTGGTCTTTTGCCTGTTTGCTTTGCTGGTATTTTTGTTTGTTTTCATTTTTGTCTCTTCTTTTATTTTATTTTTCTGAAAGAAAGAGAGCATATATAACAGGCTGGGTAGGGAAGTGAGGAACATTTGTGAGAGGGGAAACAAGATTAAAATATATTATATGATGATCTTAAATAAAAAAATGGACTGTAACTTATAAAAAAATGAAATATCTTCTAGATAGATTTGGGGCCTCATGCCTATAATCTCAGCACTTGGAAGGCTGGAGCAGGGGATTTCTGTGAGTTCAAGGCTAGCATGGACTACATAGTGAGTTCTAGCCTGAACTACTGGGTGAGATCCTGTTCCAAAAAGGAAAACTAAACTGAAAGTCTGCTAACCGAGTAAGTGACTACACGAGTAAATTAATTGAGACTTTCCAGCACTTTCACATTAGCGTACCTTGAGCAGCTTTTTTCTCTTTCCAAGACAGGCTTTGGAGCATGTCCTGGAACTCAAACTCACAGAGATCCTCTTGTCTCTGCCTCCCGAGTGCTGGGACTAAAGGCGTGCACCACCAGCACCTGGCTGCAGCTGAACGGCTTTTTCTCCAGGATGGCGGGCTTTATTCAGAAAGCCCTATTACAGGGGTCTTTGAGCAGGCACAGCCGATACATACGCTGAAGTCTGAAAATTCAATTCTAAAGTCGACCAGTCCTGGTTGTACATCTCCAACTAACCAGGGAAGCCAGACAATCTTCCCAACTCAAAGCAATGGCAGCTTGGTTTCAGGGCCCAGCTACAAAAGCAAGCCAGGAGGCTGGAAGCATCCACGATTGTAAACAGGCTTCCCCATCAGACTCTCACTAAGAATAGTAAGTTACTCAGGCTGGCACTTTGCTACTGTGGCCCTTCAAATCCCATGGCTGAAGCTACTTGGCATTGACAGAAGACTCAGCCCCACCTGAGGTTCTGGGGTCAAACAGTTAATGCTGAAGGCCATTTAAAGAGATCTGATTTAGCAGTGAGGTCTTCAGAGTCAAGGCAATCTTGTTTCCAGTGTGGTCCAGTATGCTTTTACTGAAGATTTTATCTTGGGCCTATGTCTGGTCTTTCCCTTATTTCCTTTTTTTATTTTAATTTTAAATAGCTTGTTTTACATGTCAATCCCAGTTCCCTCTCCCTCCCCTCCTCCCACAACCCCCCACCATCCCTCCCATCCTCCCACCCTATTGCCAATGCCTTCCACATAGGGGATATCTAGAGTCTGTCATTTCACTCAGGGTAGGGTCCATGCACTCCCCTAAGAGTCCAGGCTGAGAGAGCATCCCTCTTTGTGTTATGGACACACGATGTCTGTTAGTATTCGAGGGATAAACACTGATCCACTGCTCAGGACCCCATAGGTTGCCCAGGCCTCCTCACTGACTCTCACACTCAGGGGGTCTGGATTGGTCCCATGCTGGCCTCCCAGCTGTCGGTCTGGGGTCCAATAGCTGTCCCCTGTTCGGATCAGCTGTCTCTGTTGGTTTTGCCAGCCCATTCTTTGCCAATTTGCTCATCGCTCCTCTCTCTCTGTCGCTGGGTTCCTTGGGTTCAGTTCAGTGTTTAACTGTGGGTGTTTGCCTCTGCTTCCATCAGTCACTGGATGAAGGCTCCAGGATGGTTATAGACATCAAGTTCATTATCAGGAATGGGCATTCGGGGTGGTCTCTACCCTATTGCTTAGCTTGCCAATTGGTGTCATCCCTTTAGATCACTAGTTGTTCATGCTTGTGCTGTAAGCACTGTACCCACTGAACCATCTCCTTGGCCCAGATGCTGTCCATCTTACAGACAATTAGGACAGGAAACAACAAACTTTTATAAAGGGCCAATAGTAAATATTATCAATTCTGAAAGTCATCTGGTCACAAAGCACCCCATTCTGTCATTTTATCTTTAAAGTGGCCACAATAATATACAAATGAATGAATATAGTCTATTCCAATACAATTTGACTTTTACTAACTGGCAGTGACTGGATGGGATAGGCAGTCTTACTTTGCCCTGGATATCCTATCTTTGTACTACCAATAATTGCATGCTGTGATATGAATAACTCAAGGCAAAGGGAAATGTTTAAACCCAGCCTTCTGTCTGCTCTATGCAAAGCTCGAAAACTGCTACTCTATTCCCATGGTTGCTGATTTAGCTTCCTAATTATGCTGTGCTCAGGATGATATTAATATGGGTTTACATTCTCTGAGTAGATCCCACTGGGGACAGCAAGGGGGCCGTGGGTGAATGTGGAGAGAGAAGCAAGAAAAGCTGGCCTTGAATTAAAATTAGCTACAAGTAATTGAGAGAAGACTGTCTATAACTGCCAGTGGGAATGAGAGATGCCCCCGTGAGCGGCGGTATGTTTATTAAATTTGAAAATGGCATCTTTAGCCTTCATTTACCTGGCTCCCAAAGGTCTGGGCTCAAGTTGCAAAGAGTCACATGGGGAGGGGGCCTCTACTGCACTAGGCAGGGACTTTTCTTCCTTTCTGTGTTCATTCTAGAACATCTGGTGAAAAAAGCAGTGATGGGGGTCAATGCACATCTGTGGATTGCCTGCTGCCTGGCACATAATCTGAGCATACATCCCTTACTGAATGTTTGTGTAATTTATTCCAGTTCAGCCTCTTGATGACCCCACTCATGAGGCACTGCTATGATGCTCTTTGTTAGTGTCCACAATGACAGAATGTTCTTGGCTACAAGCTAATGTTCAAACAAGCTTTCTGACATAACAGTGCTCAGCTTGAACTATGGTGGCGAGCTGAACTATGGTGGCGAGCTGCATCCCATTATTTGTTTCATAAAAGCTCCCTGGAATGAAGGTAGGAGGAGCCTCATTTTTCCAGGAAAGACAAGAGAGACTTCCTCATTGCTACATGCCAACTCAGGGTCCACCCCAGCTCCAGGACCATCAGCATTTCAATGTCTGTCTGTTCTAGTCTCTGCCTGTTGAGACCAAGTGGCCAAGGACAACCAAGCCTTTGGCTACCTTCACTTCAAGGTTCACTGCTGCCTAGTTCAGATAACACTGACTGACTTGCCTCTCAGGACGGGGGGAGCTCAAATAATAACCTTACAGTTATTAACTGATCTCTCTCTCTCTCTCTCTTACACACACACACATACATACATACATACATACAGACAGACAGACAGACAGACGACAGACACACACACACACACACACATACATACATACATACATACAGACAGACAGACAGACAGACACACACACACACACACACACACACATACATACATACATACATACAGACAGACAGACAGACAGACAGACACACACACACACACACACACATACATACAGACAGACAGACAGACAGACGACAGACACACACACACACACACACATACATACATACATACAGACATACATACATACATACAGACAGACAGACAGACACACACACACACACACACACACACACATACATACATACATACATACAGACAGACAGACAGACAGACAGACACACACACACACACACACACACATACATACAGACAGACAGACAGACAGACAGACAGACGACAGACACACACACACACACACACATACATACATACATACAGACAGACAGACACACACACACACACACACACACACATACATACATACATACATACAGACAGACACACACACACACACACACACACATACATACATACATACAGACAGACAGACAGACAGACAGACACACACACACACACACACACACACACACATACATACATACATACAGACAGACAGACATACAGACAGACAGACACACACACACACACACACACACACACACACACACACCACACATACTGCTCTCTCACACTGGGGACTGAAGCTAAGGCCTAACACATCAGGGCCTCACCTCCACTGAGCTATATACCTGCTTTCTTACTTTTCTCTCCTCACATTTTGTTTTTTAGACAACATCTCTTTACATCTCATCTTGGGCAGTCCTCAGCTCGTGATTGTCCTGTGTCAGCCTCTTGAAGCTGGGGTTATAACCATATACTACCATGTGAAATAAGTTACTTTCAGTATGATAAAGCACTTAATAATTGTAGCTTATTGATTGAGATAGGAGACTGGGGAGTGTATAATTGGAAACCAGAATTCTGGTTATGAAATCTCCACATGGCAGCTGGGTGAGCACCAACAAAATCCCCATCCCTGGTCTTGAGTGTTTTCATCTATAGAGTGCTTGATAACCACTACACAGGGAAAGGTTGTGTTTTGAGCATGAAATTAGATATTTTTAGAACTTGACATCGAGATACTAAATGGTGCCATTTCTTATTAATTTCTTATTGACTAGAGAGGTAGAAGAATATGGAAATATTAGGGTAAGAGATTAAGAACTTCAGGTGACATTTGCAGTAGAAAATCGAATACTCATGAAATTCATGGTGCTCACTGGTCTTCTGGTTGAGTGAGTCCTATTGTCAGACTCACTCAGAGCTTCAATCATATGAATACTTTTGCAGATTCCCTGGAAATAAGTTGCTTTAGGTCTTACTAGATGATCTACTTGCAGTCACTTAGGAAAGGGAGTAACTATAAAGATTAAATAAGTAACTACTGTTGCAAGCTTAGGGGTGAGTGGAGATGCCCTAGGTTTAGTTTTCCAGTGCTGGGGAGAGAAACAAAAAGACAGGAGACCCAAGTCTTTTGCTGTTGACTCACACATGCTAAAGCTGGTTGGGGATTTCTGTGGTCTTTGTTGGAAGCAATGGACCCAAAGGCAGCCACTATGAGCTGCAGGATGTTTTCTAGTTTTCTCCAAGCCATAGAATTTAGAATGTTCTCCATCTGTCTAGAACAAGACAACAATTTGCTCAGCAGGTCAGCTCTGGAATTTAGAATGTTCTCCATCTGTCTAGAGCAAGACAACAATCTGCTTGGCAGGCTAGCTCGTCTATAATTTTGACTACGCTGGTGAACAGCAGCCCTGGGATAGCAGCTGCCTCATGAGACTGAACATCGAGTGTCAGCCTGTTTCTCTGGGGACATGCTTTTCATACAGCCCAGACACAAATGCTCACTAAAGAATCACCAAGGGCAACAGTATCAGACATCCGTGTCGGGGTGTGGGGGGGGGGCGTCCTGAGGCTCAGATAGCCTGACTTAATTTCTAAAGGCTGAACAGAAGAGAGATGTTTCTGTTACTATAGCAAAAATGAAGAGGACATCAGAGACTGTCAGTGATGCACACCCTAAGGTTGGACTTCCCTCTACATGTGCAGAGACCCTAGCTACCCTGTGAGCTCAGGAGTATGGAAAGTAGCAGTGTTATAAGAGACTTTGCCATCTTTTCAGGCATTCTGTACCTCTGAGCCCTTAACAGCACCAATTCTGGAGGTCAGCACTTTCCTTGGACACAGACCACAGCTGTAACAGCTGTAATGTGCACTTGAGTTGAATACTGACTGTGTGCCAGACACTCTGATTTCTGTTTGTTGATACAAAAACTTAAACAACTCTGAAAGGAAGTCTTAGCACTCTGATAAACTATGGTAAAATTTAGGTGGCAAGAGATTTGCTGACTGACCCAAGGTCATGTGACTAGTAAGTGACAGAGTTGGCTTTGTAGCCCAGACCACTCTCCACTCCCTATCACCCTTCTTCCTTTAGCCTTTCTGCATAAAGCCATCTCTCCTGTGCTAAATTATGTTGTACTGAAACACAGTTCTAGCTCTTTGACCAGTCATCACATATTCCTATATGGTCTCCCCAGCTCCACTTAGTTCTGTCAAAGAGCTTGAAGCAAAGATTGTAACGTGAGTGTGTTTGATGATAGCCATGGTAAAATGAATGACCTTAGCTAAGGTTTCATGATGACTCTTTAGGGCATTGTTCTGTACCCACTTCCTTTACCAGCTGTCAAGGGTACTCGTATTAGATTCTCCTTAATGGAAAGATCCATTTCCACCTCCACCCTGCCCCTCCCCAAACACCCCTCCCACCGCCACATGAGTGTCTACACTGCTTTCAAGTGGCTCCTTATAAATTAGCCTTTTTAGTTCTCCCTGTAAAGGGAGTGGAGTGATCCACAGGTGGACCAGTAAAGAAGCAGAGTAGACAATGCCAGAACCGAACTGTTCCTGCACTTGGCAACTTTTGTTTTTGACACATGCTTGCTCTGGTTTTGAGAAAAAAATCAATACAATTTTAATTAGTAAGTAAATCCACTGAATGAAAGTATCGTTGCCTTCTATCCTAGAATCTTACAGTTTCAAAAAGTGCTTTCTGGGATGTTAAGGGAAGTAGCTCTTTGGGGGTACTGGCATAGCCACTTCCAGCTTATATGAGCGGTGCACCTGTTCACTTTTTCTTTTTCTTTTTTAAATAGAGAAAGCATGTTCTGCTCCGAGCCCAGCGCTGGTTTGCATAGAGGCACACCAGCATCTCACAGAATGAGTGCTGCCACATGCTCGGTGTGGTATAGCTTCCCATTTCTCCTGCTTTCCCATCCTAGGTACCATGAGTTCCATTAAAAATGGTATGCTTTTAAGTTTGATAATTTATTAAAATTGATGATCTGACTACTACACATTATTATTAGCTGTACTCTGTAGCTTTCATTATTATTTTCTGCTATGGCTATTCTTTTGTAAATCTTAACAACTGTACAGGAAGATGCAGACATTGTTAGTGGCACACAGAAGAATTCCATAGACCTAAAAACGTCCTTTCCACCCTAGCAATTCATTTCTCCATCACACTGTCCACCTGTCCCCAAGCTCTGGACAGCCTCTGTTATTTTGGCTTTGAGTCCAGAATGTCATACACTTGGACTCCTCTGTGATATTACCTTTTGAGATTGATTTCTGAAATATTACTTTAACTTGAAAAACCATGAAACCAGCTGTTATATTCACTAATTGCAGTCGGCCAATTTGCATTAAATGCATGAACTCTTTGAGCAAGGTAAATGGAAGGTACTGCTTTTCTCATAGCAACCAATTGGGGGTAAATTGTGGGGAAGCTCGGAGGGTAATGAAAGCTGAGATAACCATTTACCCCAGTTTGGTAATCACTGGCCTATTTGACCCTCTCAGTTTGTTTTTAAAAATTCACACATTCATCCATACGCCCATCTATCCATCCACCTATGTAACCACTTATTAGTCCATCCATCCATCTATCTGTTTATCCATCCATCTATCCATCCTTAAATCTGTTCATCCTATTCCTATCCCACTTTGGATATGTTGTCTATGAACAGCAAAATTTTATAAATTTTTGAGATATGTGTAGTATTTATATGCGCACATCTGATATTTACTTATGACACTGTATTAAGGATCTTATTCTGTTTTTGTTTTTCAACCTTGACTGGCAACCTACTTTGATACTTCTTCCCGCTAATGTCACCTACCCTGCTTACTCTATGGCTCCTCACTGTTTATCACCTAGGTGTTGCCGATTCTGAACCCCCACCAGCAATCAAGTGAGGAACAGTTCACAAGCCTTACAGTTTTCAAACATGGAAATCCATCAGCAGCCATCATTCTTGCCTCAGTACTCCCAAGACAGTGGGCCCATCACTTTGCTTTCAAATGTCCAAAGAATATGTTAAGTTCCCAAGGGCTTCAGGGGAAGATGAATACTTACTGAGGATTCTCTACAAAGACAAAGATAAGGACAACTGGGCCTCTGCCCGATTCCCTTTCTATCCTGTAGCCTCAACCTTTCTATGCAGCTCAAGTGTAAAGTGGGTTAGCACACAGATCTCCCAACACTTCCCAATCTGCAAATGCAGGATCCTCCTAGGGGTTGCTTCCTTCTTAGAAACAGTATTCTGCCCCCTTGGGTTTGTACATGGACATTGGTCATCTAACATACATAAAAGATTGCATGTAAATGAGTCTTTTGGTGTGTTATTCTTTAACTTTAATGCAGTCATAGGAATGTGCTAAAGTTTTTACATTTCAGTGTAGGGCAGGTTAGTTGTACTTCATAAAATAACCTCTGTTTGGTTTCTTGGATGTTACACACACATAGAAAGCCATGATTGATGTAGAGCTTGGATGAGGGCAGTCCGCATCAAGTTGTGTGGCTGCATCAGGATGCCCAGCTGTAATTTTGATGCATGTGGCTTTGACCTAGCACAGATTCTTCTACACCTGCTTACAAGGGAAAGAGCTAAATTTCAGCACACATGTGCATTGTGTAGAGGAAGTATTTTCTACATGCCAAGTATCTCTGTGTTTAGTGATTTGCATGTGGTACTTTCCTGAATCCTTGGGAGTGACCACTGTAATTGAAATTGTAAGAGAGCCTTTCAAAGTGTAAATAAGCATAAACCTGCCCGCCCTTTAGTCGCTTCTTTTCAAATCTATGGTCATAGCAGCAAGGAACGTAGCTAATAGAGAATGTGCCATTTCCCATCTAAGGAGAGACCAAAACTGAGTCCTAGCAAAACTCAAGGCACGAACACAAATGGCAAGTATGAAATCCTGCTGTTTGGTTTCCATATCCCATTGTCCTTTAATGTCTAATATGATTGCTAAATAGTTCTAGGAAGACAAAGATCATAGATACTGAGACACTAAGGAGCAATTGTGAAGAACTAAGTGATTTAGGGTGTAAACCCAATATGGTGTCTTGATGGTTCTGGCTGTTTTATTAGTCTGGGTTTTCTCAAGAAAACACCACATTATTGTGGAGTCCAAAAGATTCTCAGTATGTTGTTTGCAAGTTGATGAAAGAGAGAATGGAGTTGGGGAGGGTGACAGTATAATTGGCAACCAGGGAGCAAAGGTCTAAGGACCTGAGGCTCTGACATCCGAGGGCAGAAGATGTTTGTTTCAACAGCTAGAGAAGGGTCAGCTCACCCCTCTTCTGTTTTTGTCCTATCGGGGCCCTAAAGCAGGTTGAGGAGCCTGCTCCCATTCCTGAGAACAGAGCTTTCCTCCATCCATTGATTCAAATGCTAATCTCTTCTGGAAATAACCTCACAGACAGACAGAGAGATTATGTTTTATTCAATATGTGGGTGCTCCTTAACCAGGTCAAAATGACACATTAAATTAACTATCTAAGACTCTTACAATAAAATTCCATAAAGTGAATAGCTTATAAACATACATTTATTCCTAATATCTTTGGAAGAGCATCAAGAATTGGATAGCCTTGGTGACTAGTAGGAGTCAGTTTGCTAATTCATAAGGGATGCTTCTTACTGTCCTCAGGCAACAGATAGGGCAACTCACTTTGCTTGAGCCAATGTTACAGGGGCATTATTTCCATTTGGGATGGCTTTTCTCCCATGACCTAATCACCTACTCCTTTTATCCCCTCCACATCATCACCTTAATGGATATGAATTTTGGGGTGGTGGGGGGACACAGACATTCAGACCATAGCAGATGGCTAATTTTAATTCCTATTACTGGAGTCTCCCTTTATGACCAGCATTACAAAATACACTGGGAAATGTACAGACATCACTACTTAGGAATATTTTTCCATTTCTCACTCTGAAAAAGGAAATCATATTTTCCTGGCTTCCAAAAACATAACCCTGTGATTTGCTTTAGCAGATAAAATATGAGCAACATGGTATGAGTTATATCCTGACAAAAAACTTCAAATTACCAGGGAGCGATTTTGGACCAGGAGTGACATGTTGGCTAAACTGTAACCTGCTGACCAAATCCAGCCCTACTTGCCTTTGTAAATTAAATTTCTTTTGAAACACAGCCATCTTCATTCATTTACATATTGCGTGTATGCTTTCATGCTCCAGTGGGACAGCTGACTAGCTGCAATGAAAGATCTCAGGGCCTCCAAATTAAAATTCATGAGACAAGGTTTCTCAACTTCTGTTTCAGATGGTTTTCTGCTCAGTCAAGCGAAGAGACTTAGTGTCCCTGGGATAAAAACATAAACTGGACTATTTAGCATTTCATGGGAGAAAGGCACCATAGAGGGCTGTCTAGACCCACTGTAGACCCGAGTGACTAAAATATAAGCTTTTGTGATGTTAGGGCAAACAAAGGTTTGATTATCTGCTAGCAAGGCGTAATTCAATGTTTCCTGACTGATGAACAAGTTAAATTAGTCAATGGTAAGGGGAATGTGGAAATGCTCTTGATTGGAGTCTGTTGGGGTCAAGGTGGTGATAGCTGTGTACATGCAAGGGTGGATGGGTGTTACTGCTCTGGGGATTGCCACATCCTGTGATTTTAAAATGGAAAGTTCTGGGCCAGAGATTGTGGATAAGTTTTCATTGTTCAGAGCTTTACTCACCAGACTTAAGGTCAAAGGAACTTCCAGGTAACTCACTGGTTAAAAATAGGCATGTTTCTCAGAAAAAAACGTTCTACATATGCCAGCTTTTACATATTTTCAGTTTTCTTTGTTGATATAACAGGGGCAAATGTGATCCTAGTTCTTTGCTGCTATTTATGGTATCGTCCTACAGGAATGTTCCTGTCCACAGGAGACACTATTAAGTACCTCTGTGGTGACTGATGTTCAGCTCTGAACAGCAGGTTGCCTGGGAGCATCGAAAAGATGTATGCTAGCTGACCAACTGATAGTCTGTCTGCATAGGCTCAGTTGTTAGTACACAATACATGGTTTCAGAACATCAAAATAAATTAGAGTAACTTCAGTGGTTTCAAAATATTTACACAGGAACAAAAAGGCTCACTCAACAACAACAACAAAAAAATAACATCCCTTTGCTTCCAAGTGCATGAACTCTTCAACTTAAGAGGGGTCAAAATACTAGAGTTGGTTTCTATAACGCCTGAGGCGAGCTCACCGATTCTACCTAGATGGTTGAGTCATTTTGATGAACTCTCGTGCTGTCCTTTTTTACGTCATATGCTTAAGCCAAAAGGTCAAGAGAAAAGTGATTTATCCTTATGATCTTGAATGATGGCTGACCAATGAGTGACCTTAGCTGCATTCAGAAACAATCAAAACTGGGTACTATGTATCCAAGAGGGTTGGTGGGTTGTGCAAACACATGCCCATCATATTCATAAACACTTGCTGGAGCGCAAATGCATAATATACACCTTCTCTAATGCACACAGGCACTGTCAGGGCACAGAAGCAGGTCTCAGCAGTTTCTTTTGGAGACAAATTTAGAACAGTTAAGAGGAGAGAAGGCATGTGAGAACACGTATTGGATAAGTCCTTGCAGACCAGAGCATGCAGAAAGGACATTGGTTCTGGCTGCATTCTGAGTAGGGCTTGCTGTTGACTAGCGAAGGCAGAGGCAACAACGATCTTGAAGAAACTAGAGCCAAGATACCACAGCTATCACCAGCTCCACTATGCCTGAAAGCATCATTTCTTATCATCCTAGAAGAAGAAATGAGTAAACCTTACATCCTATACACTTTATAAAAAGTGGTGTGTGTGTGTGTGTGTGTGTGTGTGTGTGTGTGTGTGTGTATCTTGGTGCACATGTGGAGGTCATAGGACAGCCTTAGGTGTCCACCTTTGTCTCGTACCTTACTTCAGACAGTCCATTGCTGTTTGCTGCTAAGTACACAGAGGTGCTGGCTAGTTTTATGTCAACCTGACACAAGCTAGCCTTATCTGAGAAGAGGGAATAACAAGTGAGAAAATCCTCCCAATAAGTGTGACCTGTCTGTGGGGTATTGTCTTGCTTAATGATTTGTATGTGAGGTCCCATCACACTGGAAATGGTGCTATCCCTGGGCTGCTTGGTCCTGGATGCTGTGAGAAAGCAGGCTGAGCAAGCCATGAGGAACAAGCTAGTAAGCAGCATCCCTCCATGGCCTTTCCTTCAGTTCCTGCCTCCAGGTTCTTGCTCTGTTTGTATTCCTGGCCTGACTTCCATCAGTGATGGACTGGGCTGTGGAACTTTATAATGTGAAATAAACTGTTTTCTCTTAGAGTTGATTGCTCATGGTATTTCATCACAGCAATAGAAACCCTCAGACAACAGGTTATCTAGCCCACAGATCTCCAAGGATTCTCCTGTTTCCACTCCCTGCTTCGCAGTAGGCTTTCAGACACACACCGTTGCATCCAGGATGTATTGTGGGTGCTGGGGATCTGAACTCAGGTCCTCACATTTTGTGTGGCAAGAATTTCTCCACCGAGCCATAGCAGCCCTGCATGAGTTTTTGTTTTTTTATAAAACACTGCTTACTTTGTAAGGTAACACTACCTTAGTTCTAACAATCATAAGCAGCAGAGTATCAAGAAATTGATCTTGTTCTAAAAAAGCAACTTCTTTGTAGAGAAATAACATTAACCATTTCAGAAAACCTGGAGGAATAGGATTCTGCACACTCCCAGTGAAGCCAGATGGAGGCACAAATTCCCGCTAAGAGGACAATTGAGATATCTGGTAACTATGGTGGCCTCGTTAATACTCTATTAAACTCAGTTATATGTCAACAGAGGGCTTCTTTGCTTCCTTCCATGAGGGTTATCTTCCAAATTACAAAAGCACATCAGCAATACTCCCTTTGGGTCAAAAGGCTTTTCTTTACTTTCTTATATTTTATTAATCCATTCTTCTTCTCCTGTGTCTGATCTCAGAATCTAAACATAGCTCTTGCTTTGAACTGGTCGCTTGGTATCAGGTAACAGGAGACTAGGTCTCCCCACAGCATCATCATGCCTCACCAGATACTTGACAGTGTGGGATCTACTTGGATTTTGGAGAGGCCAGGACTTTATGGGAAAGAGTGTGCCCTTTACTGCACACCCAGTTTCATTAAAAGTGGAAAGCCAAATACAGAGTGAAGGGAGAGGGAGTCACAAGGAAAGCTCTGGTTTCTATGACAACCCAAGGAGTGCATACATCAGCAATGAGAGAGGTCTGAACTGGGGCAGTAGTGCTGACAGCCTCACCTAAAGCCTGTCATCACATGTTTCCTTACCCTAGTGCCTTTATCAGGCATGCAAGCAGTAAAGACTTGCAATGGACAGGAACCATGCAGTTTCCTTCGGATTATTTACCGAGATAACTGGGATTAAAGTGCTCATCCCGTGTTTCTCTGACCTTAGGGATTTCACATTTTCAGCTTCTAAACACACATACAGAGAGAAGGGGGGAGAAACACACACAGAGTGAGAGAGTGAGAGACAGACAGAGAGAGAGACAGAGACAGAGACAAAGAGAGAGTTTCCACCACACAACATCCCAACACTCCCATTTGATCACAAGCTCAGGACACACTCATCCCCCACAGGGAGACCTGTGCAGAACTCAGTCTGTTTTGTCTTGACTGTACCTTATAGAGCAGACAATGATGAGCAGGACTGCTCAATCCAAGCTGCACAATGTAGTCAGTTGTGTTTTGCTTTTTTTCTTTTTATGCTAATTAAAAATTCAAAAGCCATTGTGACACCCAGGGCACACTTCTTCATTTGATTTCCTTTAATCCCTACACATCATTATCTTTTAAAACATTCCTCCTGTGAGATTTCAATGTATGACCTGGGTTACTATCATATTCATTCATTTAGAAGAAATACCTCAGCAGCCATCTAGGCCCTAGGCCTGGCCTGGATCTGAAGTCTCTGAAGGTGTAAAAAATCCAGTTCATTACCAGGAGGCAAGCACACAGGCAAGTGAGTGCTGTGTAGGCCCTAGCTTGGTCTGAACATCATCATGGACAAGATGGTGCTGGAGTCTGATATTAAATAATGGAGGCATGTGATAGGTGGCTAAAAGGTGGAGAATTACTGTGAAAGGGATGTAACAAGAGGGTGCTATATCAGAAAAGATAGCTTGATAATACTGATATCTAAACTGGAGGGCTGTCTTAAAGCAAGAAGCAAATCTGTATTAGTGAAATAGAAGTCAGAAGAAAATGTACAAATAAAAGCACAGACAGAGAACAGGATAACAGTTAACACTCCCTTCAAAAGTACCAAGTATTTATGGATGTAAGATCTAACACAAATACAAATAGAAGCCTCTTCCCAAAACAAGGAAGAAAGAGAATGAGGAAAAAGCACCATGTGAAAGGTGAGGATGGCAGAAATATCTGACATGGACAAAACCATGTGATTCAGAGAAAGTGTTATCTAAAAAGTCATACATATAAGGTAACAGGTCTAGACTCATCACAGTAAGACCACTGAAACTAAATTAGAAAGTCCACAAACTCAGCCAGCGCCTAACGACACTAGCAAATGAGTTAAAGGGAACTTATCATGGGCCTGGCAGAAAATGAAATAGAGAAAGAAAAGCAATGACAACAGCAAGCAAACAGACTGAAGAGCATGGAGTATGAGTAACAAATTCAAAGGATGGACATGTCTGAAATTGGTCATCAGAAGGCCCCCGCCAGAAGGAAGGATGTGGATCCGAAGCAGAGAGGGGTGTGACTCCAGACAAAATCATTGAGTTCAAGATGCAAGAAGTAGAGAAGGCAGATCTTAGAGCATTAACTGTCTAAAACAACACGTTTTACAGAATTGTACACACACAGAATCTAGGCTCATATAGAAGCAGATGGGATAGGAAGAGAAGGGTAAATAGTGTTCTCATATTTTAATTCCATATTCTTTGTGGATAATAATTCTGATTTATATTGAATCTTGACAAACTAATAGTAAGGCTTACTGCCAAGATAAAGATCATAGATGAGATTAAAATGAAGAAAGAATGCCATCATTAGTCAAGAGAGAGGAAAGGAAGCGCCTAAGAGGCTGAGCAATTCAAACTCAACCACGCGAGATTACAAAGTGCAGGGCTTCATCTTTCAGGTGAAAGGCATATAGGAAAAAATGGAGCTACTTTAATTCTGCTTACAAAAGAAATGCCATGAACAGAAAGACAGGGAGGTAGAAAAAATTCACTTTGGGGTATTTTAAAAAACCTGGAATTCCATATTTTAATATGTGAGGTAAACAAGACAAATAATTTTTGTACATGGGTGAGTGCTGTGATTAAGAGTGAAATCAGTCATTAGAAGTGCTGTATGATAATCCTGACTGAGGATTAGTCTTTGAAAAATACCCTTGTTTCAGAGCCTGGGAATACAGTTCAGTAGAAGAATGCCTAAAATGCATGATACCCTAGCATTTAATTCCAAGTACCCTGTCTTAAAACAAATTTGATATTTTAAACATAGTACCCACATTAAAGAGTCATTGTTCTGCATTTATATTGGTTATTTTTTAAAATATGTAAAATTTTCTTAAATTATATCAATACAACAGATTTCACCTAACTTTTTTATGACTTGTGTATTTGAAAATTGTTTGAATTTTTAGTTCAATGACTTTAGTTAGAAATGTTAGAGATTCTGATGTTACTCTTTCAGTGAATAAAATTCATTTTATAATTTATAAAAAAACCTGGAATTCTATTTACGAATTAAAAAAATTACAAAAGGCTTTGTTTATATAATGCCAACGAGAAAACAGTTCAGATGATTAACAGGAAAGTGGAAATGCATTGGAACATGCACAATGGAATATTACTTAACATGCAAAAGTGCAAATCATGGATACATGAAACAATAAGAACAAGAAGAAATCAGAGATAAGCACATTAAGGAGAACGAAGCCAGAGCTTCAGCAGATGTAGACACACTCAGTAGGACTCACGTGGAGAGAGGTATCACCTTTAGTAAACTCAGTGAATGGCCCACCTTTACTCTTAAAAATAGTGTCTATAGTAAGCCACCATGCATTTAGCAGAGATATAATCAAACTTAACCAAACAGTGAGCTGGAGGTCAGTCTGGGACACAGGAGATCCTATCTCATATGTTAAAACTGATTATGAACAACTGATCATGCAAATATTTGAGTAACAACAACAACAAAAAGAGAATAAGAAACAGACAACTGAAAAAAAAAAGAGGCAGTATCAGAATCCAGAATTCATGAAGATTGTTTACAGGTCATTAAGGAAGGGCAGTATGACATAACATAGGTCAGTAAAGGACAGTGTGACATAAGTAGACACTTATACAGGCTTTCCAAAAGGTGTCATTTGTCCTGAGATGTGGTTACCTCCACAAATGAACAGAAGGAAACTAAAATTACAGAGAGATGCTGCTTCACACGGCTGTGGACACGGAAATCAAAACTACAAGATAATGCAAAAGTGATAGCAACATGAAATTCTGGCAACAATACAAAATGTTAGCCAGGATTGTCTAAGGGGACTGGAACTTGAGAAGGTTCCTTTGGAAAACACTGGCATTGTCTTCTAAGTTAATTGGATACATGTGACCTATGATTTCACTTGTATTATACTCAGTAGCACTGTGTGAGCATGGGTACCAGCGACAAGTAAGTGACATGTTCATGGAAGTATTTTTTTATAATATAATAACCCAAAACACCCAACAAGTGGCACATACATAAAAGGAGTATTATACAGGTAGAATAATTAATACACTATAACCACAAAACAATAGGGATAAATGTATTAAATCAAAGTTTGGGGAGGGATAATGTAGGAGTAGGAGCTATATGCTTACATCTATTTAGCTTAAAAATGAATAACTGGAGTTATACATCAAGAATTCATGCTTAGGGAAGAGCATAGCAATGAAAGGATATGAGAAGAGCTATTAGAATTCATGTAAAGTTCTATTTTTGACAAAGATTGTTGTTCCATGCTTTGTTTGTAAAGACATGGGCTGATAAATAGCTGTGATTTGTATGCTTCTCTGAATGTATATTATATTCAAGAATACCTTTAAAGTGTATCATTCAGTTATGCATTCCCACCTACCTGAGTCCCAATTTACAACTACAGATTTTGCAGCTATGACAATAAAGGAGCAAAAAGATCCACGACTTTCTGTGAATATTTTCAATGTGAATGTTTAGAACTGACTTTGCTTTCATAGCTATAGGTGGGAAAGAAGCATACTTGAGTGACATGTTCAGTGGGTATTCAGGATCCATGTTTCAGAAGTATAAAGTTGTAAATGTGGGCTTACTCAGATAGGCAAACACATACACATTCTTTTTTAAAATTTATCTTCGGAGTACTTTTTTGAATACTATCAAATGTGAGTACTATATTTACATCATTTGCAAGTCTTCCTCTATAACTTCAACTCCTTCTGTGCTGTGTCTCCCACCATCCCCATCCAAATTCACAATCTCTTTATCTATCTATCTATCTATCTATCTATCTATCTATCTATCTATCTATCTATCTATCTATCCATCTATCTATCCATCTATCTATCCATCTGTCTACTATCTATTATCTACCTACTCTCTATCTACTTACTTACTATCTATCTACCTACCTACTTACTTATTGTCTATCTGCCATCTATCTACTTACTATCTACCCACCTACTATGTATCTATCATCTATCTACCTACTGTCTACCTACTTACTATCTATCTCTATCATATATTTATCATCTACCTAATATCTATCTACCACCTATCTATCATATATCTATTATTTATCTTACCGAGTGAGTGCCTGTAGTATTGCTCATATGTATATGTAATTAGGGCTGACCTCTGGGAATTGGGTAACCTATCAAGGAGCTCATCCTGGGAGAAAACTGATTCTCCCTCTCTCTCAGAAGTTCTTGTCTGTAGGTCTTTATTTAGGGGTGGGGGCTTGGAAAATTTTCCTCATTTTCCTTGGCATGTCATCTGATATTGTTGCTAAGTAGGACTTGTGTAGGCAACCATATTGTTGAGATTTCATGGGTGCAGCTTCCTTGGATATCTAGAAGATAAATTCTTTGGTTTCTCATGAGTTTTTTTCCATTGAATTATGCAAGGGAAATTAAGTACAAATGTAGTCCAACTCCCTCAACGTAATCCAACACCAACAGAAATCTCTTTAGTTAAGCTCCTGGGTTATTGGGTAATATTTTTAGTCTTTTTATTTCTTTTGCTCCTGCTGGATCATATCCTTGACGTTATCTGGGTGTCTGGGGAATGGTGTACGGCTGATAGTGGAGGATGACAGAGTATCTGATAAGCCCTGAACACTGCCTGTGCTGGTCAGCTCCCTAAAGGTGTTACTAGCCTTGCTATGTGTCCTGCTTTTATCTGTGCTCTGGGTCTAGTGTCTCTTGCCTTGATCTTCAGGCATGCCTTACATCAACTCATCATTAATGTCTCTGGTACAGCAGAAGCTTCTGAAATCTCACCCTGCTACCAACTAAGGTATTCTGCTTTATGACTTCCTTAATGTGTGTGCTGGTGAGTGTGCACATGTTCCAGCACCAGCACATTTCAGTTGGCACATGTGTGTTGTGCATTAAGCAAGTAGAGTACAACTTTTCATATTGTCCCCAGGAACACCATCCATCTTCTTTGATATAAGGTCTCTCATTATCCTGAAGCTCATCAGGCAGACTGGCTGGCAAATGAGTCCCAGAGACACCACTCTGTCTCTCACAATGCTGGAATTACAAGAATATGTCTCAGTGCCTGACTTCCTGTAGGTTCTGCATATCAAGATCAAGGCCTTATTCTTGCAAGGCAAACATTCTACTAACTGAGCCATCTCCCCAGCACCCAGGTCACATCTTGACATAGCAGAATTTGTGACATTCTTCAACAACTATCCGCTCAGCTGTCATGTGTGTGCTGATCTTGGAAGGTATGCAGAAATAGACGAAAATTTGGCTATTCGATACAGCACCTTTCTTCTTCAACTGTGTTTGTCAAACTTTGGTGTTCATCATCATTGCCTAGAACACTCACTAAGACAAAGTGCTGATTCTTACTTCAAGTTTCTGATTCAGTGGGTCTGTGGTGGGGCTTGAGAGTCTGATTTTAACAAGTTCCTGAGTGATACTCACCTGGTGGTCAGATGTGGACAAATTCTGCTCTTGTCAAACCACCAAGTCACCTCCGACCAAGTCACCCCTAGGTCTGTGTCTATAAACTGATATCATTCCAAACTCTCAAATGTTAAGTAGAGACTCTATTTCCAACTATCCCCTGACCTTTTCCTTTTGAATATAATCTCGTGGGGCTGGATAAGCTGGGCTTTCATTCAGGTAGATGGTTTTGCTTGCATTGCACATTTTTCCTTTCTTTTTGTGATTCTGGGAATGGAATCCAGAGCCTTTCATATAGTGGGCAAACACTTGACTACTGAGCTACATCCTTTTTTTTCTGAGCTACATCCTTAGCCCTAACTTTTCTTACCCATTTAGTGCTCCAGCAATTACTGTCGATCATATTTTAAATTGCTTTTGTTTTTCTCGTCAGTCTTATGATTTCTCCCTGCTTTAGATAAAACATTAGCTCTAAATGGTATTCAGGGATGAGGGATTTATTTGCTCTTGACAGAAAGCCTGCAGTCCTACACAGTCCCAGTGGGGCTCTGAAAACTAAGGATGATTGACAGAAGCAGCCCATCAAGGTGGGATGTCAACATCTCTCCCCCATACCTCTGGACCAGGAAGTAGGGTTCTGGCACTGATAGACATGGATTCATATTTATCCTGGACAGATCCAGGGACCAGCATCTCCCTACTCTACGCATTGCAATTACTGATCCCTTTCCCTTCTATGTCACAGGGTGGCCATCTAGGTAATCCAGACACAATGGTATAGGTGAGACCACTCATTAACCTCTACACAAATGCAAGCTGTGAGATGCTGGGGATGGACATGTTTACTCTCTGTGCCAGCTTTAATCCTTTGACTCATAGAAATACTAGAACATAAAAATCACAGCACTCCTGGCTTTTCAGCTAAAGCCCACATCAGTTCCTCTGGTTTGACCTCCTGCTGTCTCCCATTCAGCTCCCTCTTGAGTCACATCCATCTCACATCATTTCCTCCTTTCAACTAAGAGAACAAGTTAATAATAGTGTTTTGGATTTAGGCATAGAAGCTGGCTCACATTTTGTGTTTGCAGGAAGGGGAAATAACACAGCCCCCCCCCCAGGCTGTTGATTTAACACTATGTGTGACTATTCTCATAAGATAAGACATTGGGTCCAGAGTGATGCTAGGGATTGTATATAGAAACTGTTTTAAGCATAACCAGCATCACCACCTCAGCGATGGTGTCCAAGGAGAGAGATGTGAACAGATAAACACATCCTACCAGTTGACCCTGACCCACCTTTCAACTGGAACCACTGCATTATTGAAGCTGTTGCAGTCTTTGATTGCAAAATTTAGATATATAGGGAAGATGTTCTGGGTTGTATAATTTTTCTCTTTCCCTGACACTCCCCCATTGTGTGTGTGTGTGTGTGTGTGTGTGTGTGTGTGTGTGTGTGTGTGCGCGCACACACACACATGGATGCACATGTGGAGGTCAAGGCTGAAATGAAGTATCTTCCTTCCTCTATCATTGCTCTCCGCATTATTTTTCAGATACCCAGAGCTCAGCAATTTGCTAGATTTAGTAAGTCGCAGGGATCCTCCTCTCTCATTTCCCTAATGCGCATATTGCCACTGTTGCCACACTCATTTTTATGTGGGTTCTGGGGATCTGCACTCAGGTCCTCATGCTTGCTCAGTAACTCCTCACTCACTGAGCTGTCTTCCCAGGCTTGTATGTCACCATTTCATGTCTTCCTCTTCTGCTCATCTTTTCTCCCATATGTCTCATGGGCATTTGTATTCGATCCCTCTCTTATTTCTGCATACACTCTGAACTTGATGGTAGATTGACTTTACGGGTAATTTTGGCCTTGCTTTTCTTTTTCTAGTCATGTATCCTTTGCAACTCTGGTGTCCGGGATGCAGCTATGGCACCATCCTGCCTCATTCTCACAGCTAGGGGCTTCTCTCAGCCTCCTACAGTGGGTTTATGTATTGCTCCAGAAGTCTATTCAATCTTGTGTCAAACTGAATAGGTCCAGACCATAAGATAAGTTTATCATAGCGTTCACTCTAGTCCAGAATTTCAATAGCAAGACTTCTGTTCCCTTATTTCACCACCATCTTCTCCATGCTCAGCCCCACACAGTTTCTCTACAACAGTCCAGAGACCATGCAGAACTATTCCTAGCCTGGGTCCTCAAATGAAATGGAGGAATTCTATGGTTTCAAAAATCTTAATAGATATTTGATATTTATCCTAGGTAGGTCTTTGAGCCAAACTAGAATACAAATTTATTTTCTACGAACAGGGCCAATAACAGCACTGATAAATTGGTTTAGAGATAATACATGAAGTATAAAAATAGATAACACAGTTAGCAGACAGTGTTTTTTGAGATCTCAAAACACAAGATGTGGATTGTTAATGGAAATCTTTTGTAATGAGAAGGCAGAAGCTGCTGGCTGAGTGTCCAAATCACTTAGTGACCCAGCCTTCACTGGGGACAGAGAGCATAGACTCCATCTTCCTAGCATGGACTGCCAAAAGAAAGCAGAGACTCAGTAGAAGCCATGTTGCTATCACCAAGAGTTCCAAGCTCCATGGAGAACCTCTGTCAGTCCAGAATGAGAAGTGACCTTCGGAGAATAGCTATGGGCTGACCTTGCGAGCAGGACTTTGAAATGATAACAGTTGCATAATTGCCATATTAGCACTCTCGGTTCTGTAGTTTTTATTTTTGTTTTATTTGTGTGTATGTGTGTGTATGTTTGTACCACAGTACTGGTGCCACAGCTTGCTAGCTGCCAGCCTAACCCAGAAACTTGAGCTCTAGTTTTAGTGAGAGATCCTGTCTTAAAGGAACAAGGCATAGAGTGACAGAGGACACCTGATGTCTCCTCCAGCTTCCATATATACACTGACACACACTCGTGCACACACATGTCATACATGTATGAACGCACACTCATGTGTGTGGATATATATAAAACATTTAAAAATACATTTTAAAAGTTTGTTTTGTTTGTTTGTTTTTCAAGACAGGGTTTCTCCATGTAGCTTTGGAGTCTGTGCTGGAACTCATTCTGTAGACCAGGCTGGCTTCAAACTGATAGAGATCCCCCTGCCTCTGCCTCCTGAGTGCTGGGATTAAAGGCATGTGCCACCAATGCCCTGCCATTTTTAAGTTTTTAGAAGTTAAAAATAAGTCACAATGAGAATGAAAATACAGTTTGTAAGGTAGAGCCAAAGTAGTGCTTAGAGGAAAAGGAATAGCTCTGAAGACTTTTGAAAAGAAAACACTTCCAATCATGAACAGCAAAGAGGGTTTTCTAAATTATCAACAATGAAGTCACATTAGTAGAAAGGCTGGAATATATTTGTAATTTTCTCTCCAAAAAGTAATATTACAGAGCTACTGTCTTACAAAGACATAATCAAAATATTCAGTGAAAACATAGAATATATTACCACAGAGACATAAGGTAGTTGAGTGATATCAGTATTACTTCATGACAACATTTGTACTATTATCAGTTTATTGATGCTAGTAACATCCCACAGTTTTGGAGTGAATATTGAACTGCCTGCTTCTTTTGCATTCATTGCACCGCGTTGGCTTTCTTTAAAACATGTTCTCCTCTCCAAGTTGAACTTGAGTTTTTGCCAGTACTTGAACTCAGTCCTGATTAACACAGTTTCTCGGTAGAAAGTGTATATATTTACACCTGATACGAATGGTGGTATCACCAGTAGGCAAGACTGTCAAGCTGTATTTTAAAAAAAAAGGATGCCAAATGAACACCTTGCTGAACGATTCTCAGGACTATGGCGCACCATAAAATATCTGAGCTCATTAGACTGACTTATAAAATTGATTTACAGGATGCAATTATTATCAGAAAGAGATGCATCTGTTCAAACATTTTCTTTTGCAGAAAACTGAGTGGGAAGGCAGTATATTTTCAGTGAGAGATGGCTGACAGGAGGTTAAAAGAACTTTCAAATGCAGGAAGGAAATGTTCTTTCCCTGAAGGCAGGCTTGTCTGTAGACCCACATTCTGATCAGAAATGTACTTGATGAGCAGGGAACCAAAGCAGAAAGCTCCATAAACTGCATAGTTAGTCATAGCAGACCCAAATCCTGTTCCAATGCTCTTGTCATTGAAAATCATTTGAATAAAAAGCGTTGTGCCCATCTCCACTTTAAGGGTGGCCCTGTTGGTGAGCCTAAGGTTGTTTCTGGAATACTTCTTTACCACTAATACCCAGTGTGACTTCTTGGATTCCTGTGGATGTCCCTTCTCTACTATAGAGGAGCAATACTATGAACAAAGGAGTCAAGACCATGATGGGGAAACCCACAGAATCAGCTGGCCAAAACTTGTGAGATATCACTGACTCAGGTCTGACAAAGGGGGAACCTGCAAATGACTGAACTAGACTCCCGTAATAGAAGTGACAATGCTGTAACGGGGACAATACATGAGGCCATTGGCAGTGGGTCCAAGATCTAACTCTAATGCACAAACTGACTTAGTGGAGCCCATTCCATATGGAAGATACCTTATTCAGCCTAGACACAGGGGTATGGGGAATGGAGAGGTGGCTTGGTCCTGTCTCACCTAGATGATGAGACAGACTTAGCAGACTTCCTGGGAGAGGCCTTACCCTCTCCGAGAAGCAGATGGGACATGGGTAAAGGGTAGGTGGAGCATAAGGAGAGGAGGGAGGGGGAACTGGGATTGGAATGCAAAAAATAAATTAATAAAAAATTCCAAGTCAACCTTCTAGAACTTGGGAGACTATGGTTTGACGATTAAGAACCTCAACTGGTGAGATGATTGATTTACCAAAGTGACAGTGGTAAGTACACCATCTGCTTTTTCTCAGCATAAGTCAGTGCTGAGAAAGGGTACATTTTCATTCTAATTGGCCATCAGGGAACTAAATTGATCTACCCTGAATTGCTACCACCCTTTCACCAGCGTCCGGTTCTCATCAGCTGCAGGTGCTGTAGGTTCAGCTTTATGAAAAGTCTGGGCTCTATCTGTCTTTATCTACCTCCACAGCCAGCATAATCTCTTCCTATCAATACTGCATTAGCTCCTGCCTAGGATCCCCATTTTGGGTTAATACTCAATTCTTTCTCCAGCTTACCATCAGCATGAGTATACAGAAACACATAAGTGGGTCCCTTAAATAGATGATGCTATAGGCTGTCAGATTTCCATGGTCTTTTATGGATTAGCTTCTCAGAACTCCAATCCTTTCTTTCTTACTCTACCATGCTCACTCTTTCTTGAGTCATTCTTTGCTTCTGTTCTTTGCAAGCTTAGGACACTCTGGTTTCCTCTTCCTTCTACAACACTAAGGGCTTGTTACGTTACAGCATCAATTATATAGTACATTAATCATGGCTTGTCTTGTTTGTGACAGTCTCAGGACCATAATGCTAATTGTGACCACGGTGATCTCAGGGACTTTTGTATACTCTACACTTTTCATAGCCTAGATCAATAAGTATTTGTTGAATGAAAAGATGAAAAAAGTCATTAGGTGTATTGTGTTTCTACTGTACAGGGAAAGAGACATTTGTTTCATGTTACAATATAATAGGCAAACAGCCCTGGCTACCAATGGGTGTGGTCCTTGTCTTATTCAGCTAAAAGTGTCTGGATGCTGTCTGCCTCCTAGACCCTGACTCTCTAGGGGGCAGCCACTGTGTGAACTCTAACTGGCTGTACCCCACTGCTGAGATCCATCCTGGCCAACACTCACCGTCAGCCCCAGGCAGGTCTCAAGGCTCAGGATTTCTGATGCTGCAAAGAAACAAAGGCTGTCTCAGAGATCACGTGGATTGCTAGGAAACCGAGGGTCGAGTTCCACAGAGCAGGCTGAAGGTGCAGGAAGAATGTAAAGTGACAGTCATATGAAGGGTACAAACTGCTGAGACCATGTGAGGAACATGTTCCAAGAAGGCTGGGATACTCAGAATTAAGGTAGTACAATAAAGTCAGGGTGAGAAGACTTCATCTCATATGAAGGCCATGGGCGTGTGTGGGAAAATGAGACTAAGGGGTGGGCTCCTTGAGCCTCTCCTGTGTCCACGGTAGGACCTGGGCCACCCTTGAGGCTCCCTTTGTATTCTGACTCCTCAGCCCACCAGCTGCCCACAGAACTTTTGCCCTGTCCCTCCTGTTGCATTATCTCACTGTCAGTGGTAGTAGGAAGAGTGACGGGCAGACATGGATGAGGGCCACAGCTAGGCCTCATGGCCTTAAAGGCATGAGAGAGGCAGGTGGAACAGGCAAGGAGCCTGTTGGAGAGAGGCTCTGCTCCCTGAGCAAGGCAAGAATGGCAGGATGGAGGGCTGCCCTGGCAGGCGCAGCCAGGGGCTTTGCTGGTCCTCATGGACAGTTCGGAAGAAGTCTACCAAGCAGCCTGTGAACATCATCACTGTTTGTTCTCTAAGACTGTTGCTACTTGCATCTTCTCATCAATGCCCCCACCCCCGCCGCCACCCCAATTTGGCAAGCAGTTTTCGAAGGCTGTGTGAAGACCTTCAGAGTTTGCTCTGTCATTTGTTCCCCCTACTCAGACCCTTTCTGCCTGGCTGTCTGGCTTGAGAAGAAAACAACAGAACCTGGAGTCACTCAGTGATTCTGGGTCACTGTCATGGTACCGTTCCTTTCTGACCTCACACCGGAAACTTTCCTTATCTCCACTTTGAATGAGTTGTCAACTATGTGCCCTAAGGCTGACTGAACTGTGTGGGTGCACAGAATCCATAAACCAGTCAAGATGCTGGTGACAGCTCCCAGAGAGGATGGGGTGAGGACGAGAAGAAAAGGCAGGCTTCCTGGACCTGGGCTCTCTGTCTGTGCTTTCAGATTGGCTCTGTGCAACTTAAGGACTGAGACCCAAGCCTCATTCATTTAGTCACCCATGATCCTATATCTACACGCTCAGATCAGTTAGTGCTGGCTGAAATAAAAGTGGATAAAGGTAACAGATGGAGGGAGGGCAATGCATTTATTTCAAAACATAAACTTCCTTCATATCTCACATTCTCCAGCCATTTACTTGAAGACTGTCTTTGACAAGACTGCACTGAGGAAAGGGAGACTATAGAGTTTCAATAAGAAAAGTCTGTTTGGGGAATTGATCCCCAGTTAGCAGAACTGCTTGGGAAAGACTGGAACCTTTAGAAGATGGAGCTTTGCTGGAGGAAGTGCATCAACGGGGTAGGTTTTGAGTGTTTATAAGCTGGTCCCACTTCTCCTCTCCTCTCTCTGCTTCATAGTTTTGGTTGGAGATATGCTATCTGAGCTTCCTGCTCCTGCAGCCATGTCTATGGCTTGCTGTCATGCTTCCCCATCAAGATGGACTCCTATCCCTTTGGAACTGTAAGCCTAAATAAATTCTTTCATCTGTAAGTCACTCTCAGTCACCTTAAAGTCACAGGAAAGGTACATATATGGAGAGTACAGCGAGGGTCTCCATGTCCTTGCCTGTTGCTGAGTTCTTCACGATGCCAACACAAGCACCAAGGAGACAGATGCCTCCACTCCTAGGTGCTGGGCTTTGGGGGAATGAATCATGTCCCTTAACTCTTTTTTTTTTTTTTGGTTTTATGAGACAGGGTTTCTCTGTATTGTTTTGGAGGCTGTCTGTCCAGCCTGGCCTGGAACTCACAGAAATCTCCCTGCCTCTGCCTCCTGAGTGCTGGGATTAAAGGCGTGCCCTACCACTGCCCGGTGTCCCTTAACTCGAATGAAGCTCCAGCATTACTCTGTTTTTAAGCTTATGTTCTCATGGGCTGTGTGTTTGAGTGTGAATCAAATGATTAGAAGTTTTCATGCCCATTCATACAACAAGGATGTCTGTTCCACTATGTTCATAGCAGCATTATATGTAATAGCTAGATCCTGGAAGCAACCTAGTTGCCCCGCAACTGAAGAGTGGATAGAGAAAATGTGGTACATTTACACAATGGAGTACTACTCAGTGGAAAAAAACAATGGAATCTTGAAATTTGCAGGCAAATGGATGGAACTAGAAGAAACCATCATGAGTGAGGTAACCCAGTCACAAAAAGACAAACATGGTATGTAGTCACTCATATACGGATTTTAGACATGGATCAGGGGAGCATCAGCTTACAATCCCAGTGCTAGTGAGTCTGGGAAACAGGGAGGTTCCCTAGAGATATGCATGATACCCCAGAGAAGCAGAATGAGGCAAGATCTCCTGAGCAGATTGGGAACATCGGGGGAGGGGTGAGGGAACCAGGAAAAAGAGAGGAGGATAAGAGGAGGGGAGAAGAAGGCATGGGGGAGCAGGGAGGTTGAGTCGAGGTAAGAATAGAGGAGAGCAGGATGAGAGATACCATAATAGATGGAGTCATTATAGGTTTGAGGAGAGGGCTGACATTAGTGAGATTTCCAGAGATCTACAAGGATATCACCAACTAGCAAACTAAGCAATAGTGGAGAGACTTCATTAATAGCCCCTCCCTGATGACAAGGTTGATAACTACCTTATATGCCATCCTAGAACCTTCATCCAGAGACTGATGGAAGCAGAGACAGATACCCACAGCTAAACACTGAACTGAACCCCCTGGAACCCAGTGACAGAGATGGAGGAGTGATGAGCCAAGGGGTCAAGACCGTGCTGGGGAAACCTACAAAGACAGCTGACCAGATAAGGGGGAGCTCTTGAACCCCAGACTGATGGCTGAGAGGCCAATAGGGGACTGATCCATGAGTGTAGTGTCAATGAGGAGGCCTCAGAAATCTCTGGGGCCTTGGGTAGTAGATCAGTATTTATCATGGCGTACGAATGAACCTTGGGAGCCCATTCCACATGGAGGGATGCTCTCTCAGCCTGGTCACATGGGGAAGAGCCTAGGTCCTGCCCTGGATGAAATGACAGACTCTGGAGATCCCCCCAAGGAGGGCCTCACCCTCCCTGGCGAATGATGTGGGGATTGGATGGAGGGCTGGGGGGGAGACTGGTGAAGGGACAAAGGAGGAGGGGTGGGAGATGGGATTGACATATGAAGCATGCATGTTTCTAATTTAAATAAAAACATATATTGATGGAAAAAAGAAGTTTTCATGCCAAAGAAAAATATATTTGGAAAAATTTGTATTGGATACCTACTGGGATGATGCTTGAATTGATGGATGTGATCAGGAAGGTACCAATGCTTGGGAGATGGTAGGGAGAAGGGCAACGATGCTTCCCTGCTGTCCTACAGGATAGATAGTTGGGATCTTTCACTCTATTATTTCATTACTAGAGTTTTATAAATAAAGCATATTGCTTGCCAATGAAGACATGGTCTTAGAACCACCTCTTCTGTCAACATTGTTTTCAAAATACAGGGTGATCCTTCATCTCTATATTTCTTTAAATGAGTAAGAAGAGGGGACAAGGACATAGACAGTGTTTCCTTTGAAAGTCCACATAAAGGAAAATATCTCAAATGCAAATCTATACAATCTCTCTTCCCACCCTGCCAGCATCTCTGCCTTTGAGTAATTCCTGAAAGTCAAAACTCCATCTAATGAGAAGGTGTTGGGCATGCTACCAAGAGCCTTTTCAGAGATGAAGGCAGATGAAGCAACCTCTCCAAAAGGCAGTCTTCAGAAAATCAGCTGCTCTTTCTGGGATGGTTGAAGAATGAAAACAAGAAAAGCTTAAAGCCTGATAACATTTAAAACCTGGTGAGTCCTTCCCTCCAGAGAGTGTGGAGAAGGAAGAAACTGTTCTATATCACACAACAAAGGGGCCAGGTATTGGTGAGACATTCTGTGGGAGAGACAACAAGTGTTAAGAGCATTTGTCCTAGAAACTCCAACAGAGAGAAAGCCTGCCTCAGCACCTGTTGCTCTCCAGCTGGCCTTGGCCACCAGTAGATGGAGTTTATTAAACGGCGGGCTGCCTTGAAGCAAGGTGGACTAAAGTCAGACTCACCAGTAACAGTGACTGAGCTGAAGATTTGGAACAATGAACTCCTGGAAAGATAGACAATTCACCAAACTAATGCCAAAGACTGAGATGATTTTGTTACTTTCCACCTGGCCCAGAAGAGGGACAGCAGTCCTGGAGTCACACCTTAAGTCACTCTTTAGAGCATGCAGCTTTGTGTTATGAATGTGCGTGAAGACGTACAGTGTGAGTGTAAGTGAGGACTCAATTCTTTTTAGCTCCATTTCCTAGATGAGAAGGATAGAAATTAGAAGCCACTTGGGAAGCTTTGAGTTACAGGCCAAAAACAAATCAAAACAAAACAAGGACAGTGAAGATGACTCAGTGAGTAAAAGCCTTGCAAGCCTGACATTGTGACTTCAATGCCCAGCATTCCCAGAATCTGTGTAAGAAGTTGGATGCGCTGGCCTGTATCCATCATCCTAATGTGCCTACTGAGATACATGAGGCAGGGGCGGAATAATTGTCAAAGACTCCGGGACAAGCTGTCATGGAGTTAACAGCACAGTCAAACAGCAAGAGACCCTGCCTCAAACAAGGTTCAAAGCAAGAATTAACTCCCCTAGTTGTCTCTGACATCCATATACCATGAATTTGTACACCTGCAAGTACACGCATGTGCACATGCGTGCACACACACACACACACACACACACAGAGACAGAGAGAGGGGGGTGCAATTATCAGAGTCCCTTGTGCAGCATGCTATTCATGTCTCATGGTCTTTAATTATGCTATATGACAATACCATGTCACTGTTAAGGGTGATTGTGCCATCACAACTAGCTTATCTTAATCATGATTCCCCCTTATTGCTGGGTCCACATCACCTGCAGTAGAAAACCACAAGGGAAGATTATATATTCAACTAAAATCACTAAACCTGAATGTGATGACTTTCCATGTAGGCAGCCTAGTTGCTGACAATCCAGATTGTAATGGTTATTTGTGATGATGTTTGGGACAAGTGGTAGATATTGTTATAGTTCTAGCGCATTCTTTGCAAGCCTATTAACCCTATCTTTCTAATAATAAATCCATTTTCCTAGTAATCGCTCACTGAATCCTCCAAGACCTCTGTTGCCTGGGCCAATGGAGCTGATGGTTAGAACTAACAAGGATTTGCGGGGTTTTTTTCTCCAAATGTGTGAAATGAAGACTTTGGCCAGATCCAGTTGATAAACTCTTCCTTTCTCAAGGTCTATCAGAACCAGTCAACTCTTAATAACCTCTATGAGCATGTGGAGTCATTAAGCCTTATGGCTGTCTGAGATAGGAAAGTCTCTGTTCAAACATTAACTCCATCCTCTCCTATCCCTGTTGGTGACTTTCTTATCCTCTTCTTTAGCATTGGGATATCAATATCATCACATTGGAGACTGAGTAAGAAAAACCACCTGTGGAAAAATATCTGTAGAACTGAATATACTGCTGCAGTATTAGCTCCATTTTTACTGTCTAGACTGTGTAGTGATGGAGATGATGATAATGCCTCTATAAATGGCCAGAGTTAATAAATAGCAGTAATTATATCTGCCATAGGCCAGAACAGTAGTTGCTTTTATTGGTAGCATGGAGTTTCTCCTACAATTTGATTGGTAGAATCCTGTCAATTTGGTCATGCTACAAGTATTAATTTTTCAGACAAAACACATGGTGCGTGTTTCAAATTACTGCCTACTCCCTTCAGGGCCTGTCATGTTACAATGAATGGTCTGGTGTGGTCATTCAGCAAACTAACAATTAAATGCTGGAATTTTACTAAAACAAGTTACAAATGAAAACTACTTGTTCTCAGCCTATACCCAGAAACGGCTATTTTGAAAATTACTCACTTTATCCTTTTGAGGATTTGACTTGCCCTTAACACCCACCCCCAACTGTCTGTATTGATTAAATTCCTCAATCTCTTGGGTTTTCATACTCAGGACACAGAGAAACATTTCCTTTTAAAGTATTTTTCTTAAAGAGGGTTAAATGTATCCTGACTTATGAACACCATTCTGATACAAATTGCTGAGTAGACTTTGTGATGAAGAATAACACACAAGTTGGACCAAGAGAGAAGTGGGAGCTTGAAAATGAGTTGTTTTAATGGAATTAAGGAAGTTGAGTGGCACTTTTCCGGAAGAACTAAAGTCAACAATTGCTCTCCGATTTCTCATCAGAAATGTGGTCCATTGGGCAGCCTCTGACACTGATGTATCCATTTGCTCTTCCTCTGTTGTAGCACCTAAGATTACTCCTCACCCATGTTGCTCTGTGATGGCCCAGGAAACAGTCGCAGTCACTGGGACATTGCTACTAAGAGTCCTCTGAAGGGACACCTATCTGGAAGACTTCATCTACTGTCATTGATGACTTCTTCTGGAGATCACCACGGACAATTAACAATGTGAGGGCCAGCCTAGGAAACGGATGAAGATACTGCAAACCATAATAAGAAGGTCTTAGCCAAAATATAGGCAGACAGACCTCACATAACTCCAAAGTAAAACACACCACTATAAAAACTGAGCAGTTATGGGGTAATTACTTAAGTCAGAGCTAGCCAGTAAGAAACAAGCAAGGCCAACAGCTTCATAATTAAAAAAAAACTGAGCAGATGGTTCAAATGGACACTTCAAAAAAACAGAGACCTACAAATTGCCAACAATATACCAAAAGGTGTTCATCACTACCAACTATCAGCGAAATGCGAATGGAAACCACAATGAAGTATGATTTTTACAAGCCTGACTGATAGTACAGACCTGTAATCCCAGCTCTCTGGGACAGTGAGACAAGATTACAAATTCAAAGCCTGCCTGGGCTAGAGTAACTTGCCAGGGAAGCCTTGTCCATTTAGGAAAACCCTGTCTAAAATAATAATGATAATGATACTGTGACTGCAATAATGGATTCATTGTACAACCCAGTATAATAAGTAAATATATTTTTACACTTCTTAGGATGACTATTATGAAGATGGCAAGGATGAATATATGCTGACAAGGGTGTGGAGCAAAGGTAATTCTGCCACATATAATGAAAACATAACTGCCATCTATAAATCCCACATCTAAGGAATATTCAGAGGAAATGAAATCAGTGCCTCAGATATGGAAATAGTGTAAGTGCGTGTTGATGGGTAGAAGAGTCCCTGTATGGATATCAACTAGAGAGTTATTTTTCAGCCAAGACAATGCTGTCATTGCAACAGCTTGGATAAAGTTGGAGGTCACTAAGGGAAGGGAAAGATGATCATCATATAGTGCATTGGTTCTCAACCTTCCTAATGCTGCCAACATTAGATCGTGGTAACCCACAAAGACAAAATTATTTTTGCTACTTCATAACTGTAATTTTGCTGTTATGAATTGTAATGCAAATATCTGATAAGCAGGTGGTCTTAGGTGACCCCTGTGAAAGGGTCTTTTGACCCCAAAGGGGATTGAGAATATCTGGATATGCATTAGAAGTGGGATTTAGATGAAATTCTGCCTTTAACTTTTTTGGGGGTAAACTGCATATCATGATGTACATGTATATCAAACTATCATGTTATAAATCTTGAATATATGTAAACTTTGGCAACAAAATCAAATTAAAAGATTAAAAAAGAAAAAGGAGATGTAGACTGATAAAGGAGAGACATGGTGTGTGCGAAAGCAAGGCAGGCATGATCGTAACTTTGTCGCTTATGAAGCAGTTTTCACTTCTTGGTACTGGACATATACCTGATTGATATGTTTGATAATATGAGGGTATGGAGGAATGCCTGTTATCTATAGAAACATCACCATTATCTGAGAGTCCTGTCAAGCTCAGACATTGTCATTTCAACATCTTTTTCATAGCACTGGGGATTTAACCCAGATTCTTGTGCATTCTAAGCAAGACTCTACCACTGCGCTGATTTCCCAGCCCCATCTTGTCCACATTTAAGAGGTTCTAGGATAAAGACATAATGTCAATTATCTCCATTTCTTAATCCCAATGTTTTTACTGTTACTTCCATTGTTTCCTGCAAAACTGCTTATTTGCTGTTTATTGCATACAGAGATACTCTCAACATCCCTATTACTTATTGTCTACTTAGTCAATAAACTAGTCAACAATTAGTAATTGTCACTTAAGTTTTTCCTGAAATAGAAAAAGACAATGCTTCTTTGACAGGTAGTATTCCTCCTCATCATCCAATTTTATTCACCATTTTTTAATTAATTTCAATACTTGCCTATTTAGGTGGAGGATGAATAATGCTCTTCATGTGTTTAATTTAACCTGGTGTTTCCTGAATGACTTAACATTTTGCACCCTGGGGATGTGGACTTGAGTTGGGCAAGCAATATCTCTACTTTCATAGGTTGGGTAAGAAACAATGAATGAATTAATTAACTGCATTATAACTCTATGGGGTTGTAAATACTGTAAAAGCAAGAAAAGTAGCCACAGTGAGCTACAGACATGGTCTGTTTCTCCTAATCAGCTCTGCACACCATCACCGCTACACCCAGGATACCCTTCCTCAGCTGCTCTCCAGCCAATAGCAAGAAAACAGACTCTCATCCCATTCATGGTTGGAAGCACCTCAAGTTGGACCATTCCTTCCCACGGTTTCAGTGATCTTCTCAAGTTCACCATGCCCTTTATCCTTCAGGCCCTTCCTATCATCAAAGACCATGCTATCCAATGCACTTTTCTCACCTGTGAAGTATCCTTCCTGCTGCCGGAGGCTGGTCCTGTTTGCTGATCGCTGTCATCCCTGTCTGCATTGCTATGAGCCTCTGTTTACTCCCCTTTCTCCTAGTTTTTCCTGTCTCTGATTCTGCACTGGGTCAATTCCATCAGTATTTAAGACTTGCTCTAGAATATTTCTAGGGCAAAGCTTCTCACTTCTCATAACTAGCTTGAAAAAGTCCAGGCTGTCTTCTGTTTAAACTCCTCTCTGCCTCACACCCTGTTTGCTTTTATTACTTTATCCTGCATATTGTGTATAGTGGGAATGATGAGTTCCACCTCAGGGTCATCATGAGTGAATGAGAAGAATTTTGCAGAGCCTTAGGCCAGTGCCTAGGAAACACTTCCAGAGGCACTAGATATGGGACGTTGCTCCTTGCTCCCTTGCAATTATAATGAAACTTTATAAATACTCCTACAAGTTGGCAGTGACTTCTCAGAAGGGCAATACTGGATAGAGCCAAGTCTGCCATTCAGAGTAACCATAACAACAAGAACCCACCACAAAGCACTTTGCTACTTCCATCTCTCTTTTGGAAATGTGTGAATAAGACTTTTATCAACTGGTCCCTCCCTCGCACTCTCCCAAGCTCTTAGTTGGTTCCTCCTGTTCCTGTAGGTTGGGCAACCATGCATTTTGCTGAACTCAGAGAATCTGTAATCTCTGCAACTGCTTGTTCAGAATGAGCGAATTGTTGCTTACAAGGTCCGTGTTTAGCAATAGATCATGACACTTAGATATTTCTTCAGGGAGTATTAATTGTAGGGGGAAAGTGATGGTATTTTATTTAGGTTGTCTGGAAAGTCAAAGAAAGATTATAATTTATAGTTACTATGGTAGCTAATTATACCTTTAAGGATATGCCAGTTGCTGTTCAGAAAAATAAGGCTTTGATCATAGCTGAGAACCTTGTTGGGGAATCAAAGAAAATAAGAAAGTGTAATTTGCTAACTTAAAAATTTCCCTGGTTACTGAGACTAGATTTCTTTTTAGATACAAAGCTATTCCATTTGCTTTTTTTTCATGGTGCTAAAATCCATGCAGATGCTATTAATGGGTGACATTGTGAAGTACTCAAGCCATGCATTTTCACCTATTCTTGCTATTTGCCATGTGTCTTATGTCTCTATTCATGGAGTTGGACACCATGCATCAGATACATAGTTCTTGTGAAAGGCTGGAATGAGGTTACACTAGAACAATACAGATCTGGAAACATATGCTCTTAGGTAGGAACCACTGTGTTCAGGAGGGAGAGAGAATGAGAGGAGCAGAGAAAGAGTGAGGACCACATCTGCAAGGCTTTACCTGCATTGAGTCTTAGAAGAGTTGACAACAGAATGGATTTGTGTTTGCTTCCTTATTGGGGCCAAGGAAAAAAACCACTAAATTTTAGAAGGACCTAGACCAAGAACACATTTTGTTTGGCTCTGTAGTGGTGTGGGAAACATTTGAAAACTCCCCTGATAAAGATGAAAAGGGTTAGAGGATCTTAATAAAAGCCAGTCAGATTGAGACCATTGTGTTTGTGGCCACAGACTGGGGACATTGCAGGGCTGGATAGGTATCAATGAGCAGCTATCAGATACTGTGTTGGTTAGTTTTCATTTTTAACTTGGCATAACCTAGAGTGACCTGGGAAGAGGGAACCTCAATTGAGGAGCTGTGCAAATCAGATTGGCCTGTGGCTACGTCTGTGATGGATTGTACTGGTTGACAATTTACATGGAGGGCCCAATCCACAGTGGGCAGCACCATCCCTAGGCAGATTGGTCTAGGCTATATAGAAAAGCTGGTGAAGCACGAGCCTGTCTGTGAGAAAGTCCTAAAGCTTCCTCCATGGTTTCTGCTTCAGAGGCTGCCTCATTGATGGATTGCAACCTGGAAATGCAAGACGAACTAAATCCTTCCCCACCCAAGTTGCTTCGGGTCATGGTGTTTAAAACAGTAGAGAAAAACAACTAGAACAGATTCTTTCTCATCCCCCATTCTTCCATGTTTTGAAAGCATGCCTGAGTTTAGAACCACTCAAAAACAAAGGAGGGAGTAAATGATGATTTACACGTTGTGTGTCTTTCTTGTGCTTATGACCGAGTAACTGACAGAAACCATTTCAGGGGAGAAGGGTTGATTTTGACCCTTAGATTTCAGGGTAAGTCAGTCTTCATTGTGGAGAAGAGAATTTTATACAAGAAACCTGTTCTGTAATAGTAGCGGAGTCCTGTCTCTAACAGTGGAAGCATGTGGCTACTCCCTCCCACGTAATGGTTGACCAGACAGCAGAGACAGGGGTTAGAATCAGAGCTGTATATAATCTTTAAAAGCTTACCTTGAGTGACTCACTTCCAACAGCCAGGCCCTACCACCTAAGGATAACATAGCTCTCATGATAGCATTACAAGCTGAGGAGAAGCACTGAGAACAAGAGTCTGTAGGGACATTTCATATCCAAACCACAACCTTCTGGTCCCTGATCTTCAAAGAGTCATAGTCATCTCAAGATATAAAATATACTCAGTTCAACTTCAAGAGCCCCCTATAATCTCACCAGTCCCATCAGTGATCTAAAGTTCAAGGTCTCTGCAGACACACGACAAACTTAACTGTGAGCCTCTGTGAAATAGAAAATCAACTTAAATACTGACAATGCACGGTAAGCCTTTCCAGTCTAATAGGACCAACAGGAGGACTACAAGAAAAGAGAAGACTAGCTTAGGAAGATAGATCAGGTGGTACATTCTTTATTTTGTCCAAAATGCTATATAATCTCTATTTTATAGAAAGTATAGTCTTAATTAGTTGTTAGAGACACTGTTGTTTGCATTTGAGGTGTCCCTGTGGTAGCTTGAATGAGAATGGCCTCCATAGTCTCATATGTTTGAATACTTGGCCCCCATTTGGTGGAACCACTTGGAAAGTCTGATCTTGTTGAAACAGATGTGTCACTGGAGGTGGGATTTGAAGTTTCAAAAATTCCTAGTGTGCTTCTCTTTTGCCTCCTACTTGTGAATCAAGATGTGAGCTTCATCTGTTTGGGTTGCCATGCCTTTGCTCTGCCATGATGGACTCTAATCCTCTGAAACCGTAAGCCTACTTAAACACTTTCTTTTATAATTTGCTTTAGTCATAGTGTCCTATCATAGCAACAGAAAGTAAATCTCCCACAAGCTCATATTGTGTATATTCAGTTCTCTGGTTTGTATGCAATTCATGAACACCTAGTGGCCTTTTAATAGGTAGACCAGATGTGACTCATTTGGAGCAGGCTTTTGAAGGTCACACCCTCCTTGCTGCTTCTGACCCAGGACCTCTGATTTATGGTGGGCCATAATGTAAGAAATATCAGCCACACATACTCTTATCTTTGCAATTTAGCTGCTCTTGCCACACACTTCTCCTCCACAGTGGACTGAAATCATGAATGAAAGTCAGTTCTTCCATCCCTAACCCCTTTTTGTCAGATATTTGGTGACAAAAATAACTAATAAAGAAAAGTGATACCGAGGGAGGAGTAGTGCTGTTGCTGTAATAAGCCTGACCATGTGGTCCCTAAGCTTCCAGAACTATTCTGAAGGAAAGATGTGGAAGAGTTTGGAGATGTGGTCTGGAAAAGCCTTGGAATATTGGAAGCAAGATTCTGTGAGAGTTTGGATGACCCAAACACTGATCCAAATATGGACAGTAAAGATTACACCCACAAGCTGGGTGTTGGTGGCACACACCTTTAATCCCAGCACTCGGGAGGCAGAGGCAGAAGAATCTCTATGAGTTCAAGGCCAGCCTGGTCTACAGAGTGAGTTCCAGGACAGCCTCCAAAACAATATAGAGAAACCCTGCCTCAAAAAACCAAAAAAAAAAAAAAAAGGTTACACCCACACAGTATCATAAGGGACAAGAACTTTAGGCAATTCACATTATATTCTTGCAAAGAATTTGACTACATTTTGTCTGCATCCTGAAATTTAGAGTAAGGTTTAATTCAAACTAATGGACTAGTTAGTTTGTCAGGAAAAATTCCAAGGCAGCATGCCATGCAGGGACTGAAATGGTTTTTACTAACTACTTAAAACCAGATTTATAGCAAGAAGCTAGAGGAACATGCAGAGGACAAACATGGAAAAAAAGTTTGTATTTGGGCTGGGAAAGAAGGTGAGTTCTTTCAAGGCTGAGAACAAAAAACAACAAAAGCAACATAATCTCAAATCTACAACCAACCCTTAGTCCCCACCTTCGCTGAATGCCGCACCCAACAAACACATTGCCATTCTCAATGTTGCCTCAGAGCAGTTTTATGGAGTTCAGCTCTTTTTCATCATCACCTACCTAAGGTCCCATCTATGAGTACCTGTCTCCTCAACCCATATGCTAGAAATGCAGTTCCCAGCACAACCGTGTTGAAAGCTGGGGCTTCAGAGAGAGAGAATCAATGGTTTGATTGTGGGAAAGGGTTATCACAGAAGCAGGTCCCATTAAAAAGACAAGCTCATTTTTGATCACCTTCCCTTTTCCCTAGGTTTATGCTCCCCTCACTGTCTCTTTCTCTTTTGTAGTACCAACTTCCACCATGAGACGTTGCTATAAGAGAACCCCTGTCAGATGCAGGTATGTTGGCTGTGAACTTCCCATCCTCCAGAACCATAAGGAATGAATTCTGTTCTTTGCAGATTATCTAGCTTCAATAATCTGTTACAGGAACACAGGCAGACAAAGGCAGTACTTGTAAATTATGGAGTAAAAAGTAAACTATTAGGATGGTGTTACCCCACAGTCTCAGAAATCAAGTGCTAACCCAGCTTGTCTGACTTCACATAAATCCTCAAGAATTGTCTAATTTCCAGCCACAAAAGAAGTGTCCAGAAATGCTTGCTTAATCCCATTCTCATAAGTCTTTCCTGGGTTTGACCCTTTGCTTTGCATTGTCTTCTCTGCTATAATCATTGTCAAGACTTAAAGGCACTGGCTATGATTCAGTGGTTCAAATTATGATTTGCCAGCAAATAGCCAGACCACCCTGAACAAGTCTGCTCTCAGGTAAAATTAGACTCCAATTGGTTGGAAATACCATATTTCAGAGGAGCCTGGGTATCCCCTGAGGGTCTATGTGATTAAAAGATTGCTCGTCCTGGTGTTGCTCTTGGGCGGTGGTGGAACCTGTGAAAGACAGGGTCTAGAGGGATGACCTTACATCAACAGTAGCATGTTCTGGAAGGTGCCTCTTGTGAGACTCCTGCCAAGTCCATGTGAAACGGTTGGTACAAAAGCCAGGATCGGCCCTGCGCAGTTGTTCCTGCTACTAGTTTGAGATGTCATCATGGGCTTGTTCTTACCTAAACTCCCTCTGTTGTCAGCTGCCATTATTAGATGCCACCGAGAACAGAGTGGGTCTTAGAAACATGCTTCTGAGCCTCTGGAACTGTCACCTAAGTAAGCTTCTTTTTCATCAGTAGCTTGTTCGGGCATTTTGTTATGGTGGCAAAGATCAGAACAACAGATGACAATTTCCAATTGTTAAGTAGATTGTGAGCTGAAAATTAGTTAATGAATGGTGTCCAGCACCTAAAAATGCCTTGCATTATAGTTAATAGTTCCTAAACACAGTTCCAAAAAATCTTTCCTGCTGTCTGATAATCACTGACCTGGCTTTCCAGGAAGGCTGGGAGTCATTAAGCTACACGAATTCTCAAAATATGCCCTGTCTGGCACTTATTGGGCATTGAGCAAATGGCAGCAGAATGCGTATTTGGATGAATACTTAAAGCTGGTTTAAGTTACATGAGTTTAGCTTGTGTGAGACGCCATTGCAGATGCCAGGCAGAATTAACAGCTGCTTTCACTAGGAGCTGCTAATGCTTCCACATACCTCATATTTCAATTTGCCCAGCAACATGTCATTTACATGCCATTTTGCAATTATTTATGTGTTAATTATTAAAACATCCCTTTAAAAGGTATGAGCTACATTTTTGAGCCGTGGTTCTTCATGTTGTTCATAACTCCACTGCTATGTATGTCCTTGAGCTTAAAACCATCCCTCAACTTAAAATCACCACGTGAGACATGATAGGTACTTACTCAACGTTGGCTAAGTTATGCTGGAATCCTCAAACTATCTTTTCTGGATTTAATGAGTCAAAGACATCATGTGATTAAAGGTACTCAGGGCTCAAAGAAGAGGCAACTATTACTTGATTTTTCCCCACATATTCTCTTCAAATCTCCCACCAACATTTACCTCTGTGGATGGCTAACCTGGTATTTTCCATACAAGTTCATTTGTTTGTTTGTTAAAATAAGGTCTCACCATATAACTGGCAGGCCTAGAACTTTCAGCATAGAACAAGATGGCCCTGAACTCACAGAGATCCTATCATTGCCTCCAGAGTGCAGGAATAAAAGGTATATACCACCACAGCCAGCCAAGTTTTTAATTCAAAGCTAGATTATCAAATATTCTTTTTAAGTTCATAATACTTATACATGTTTTGCCTGAATGTATATCACATATATTCCTGCTGCCCATGGAGGCCATAAAATGTGGAAACATCTCTGAAACTGGAGTTGCAGATGATTGTGAGCTGCTACATGGGGGCTAGGAATCAAATATGTGTCCTCTTCACGGGCAATAAATGTTCCTAACATTTTACCTCTCTCTCATTTGAAGGCTAAAGATTGACCTTACATGTCACTGCTTAGGTTCCATATACCTTATACATTTGAGACAGTATCTCTTTCTGAAACATGGTTTTTGCCTACTGTGCTAGACTGGCTGGTCATCCAGTACGCCCCAGGGATGTGCCTGTGTCTGCCAGGAGTACACGCAGGTGATACCATACCTGGATTTTTATGTGAGTGCTAGGTGTCAAATTTGGGTCCTCATGCTTGTACAGATCTCAAAATTTACTATTTCTTCAAGTAGATAAGAGTCTATTAGCACAAGACCCTAGGATTCCTGGACACCTAGGAGTCCTACACCCGAAACCTGAAACAAGAAATCCTCAATGAATCTCAAAGGCATGATAAATATGGAAATGTCTAGAGCAAACAAATCCAACTGTGTTGAACTTTGTAGGATGGTAGATGCCTGTGTGAAGCATTTGTAAGTGTTTCAAAGGAGTTGGGGTTAGCCTCGCTATGTCACTTGATTTTGTATTTAAAATAATGCTAAAGTATCTCAGTTGGGGAAAGTCTGCAACATTCAGCTTGGATGTGTAAGAGGCTCCATTCTTAAGCCCTCTAGTCTTAATTGTGCAATCTATAAAGGTTCCCAGGAACTTCTCTGCTTCATGTGTATTCTGTGTTTATGCATTGTCTGTCAATAGCATGGGAAAATATAAGAAAAATAACTAGCTTTCACAAATCTTATTCCATGTCATAAAAATGTTGATAAGTGAAAATGGAATGAGCATTCGATTACATGGAAGGGAGGGAATGGAGAGATAGATCAACAATTGACTCAGTTGTACATTATTCTCATAGATTGCAAGCTCACAGTGGATTGAACGTGATAACACATATAACCATTTCCTGAAAGACTGTCCATCCTTGCAAACATGGGGCTGTCTCTGGGCTGAAATGATCAGACTATGAGACAGTTCAAGAGGCAAATTCAGGAGCTTTGAATTCCCCAGAAGCATGATCAAATTTGTTCAACTTTATTTTCATCTCTTCTGTATCCCTGGATGAAGCCACCAAGCCTCATAGATTGTGGGATGACAGGTGATAATGGTAATGGTGCACACTGGCCCACATAGAATTATCTCTGTTAAAGGCATCAACCAGGACTTTCATCGAGTTCCAGATACTTACAATAGGAAACCACACCCACAGGGTGACAATAAAAGTGAGGCTGGTCATCCTAAGAACTTGAAGGAGCCTTGCCTAGAGTTCAATGCTTCCCTTTATTTGTGAGTGCCCTGGTCTTTTGTTTCCTTGGGAAAGTGTCTGTTTATACCATTTGCCTCTAGAGTAAGCATTAACAGTTCCCCTTGCAATTTCAGAAGAGCCCCCATTTGGGCAACAAATATTCTGGTTTCCCTGCTCTTTGTAAAGTAGAAATCAGAACCCTAATTAAGGTAGATAATTTAGTGGCAATGGACATGGACTTTAGGATGGGTGGGTACTAATCCCCAGGAAAAAGCTATACAAATAGATAAACAACTCAATCTTCTTGCATTGTTAAAATTACATATGGTCTGTCTCTGCCTCAGTTAGAAGCTGCATCTCATACAATACCAAACACATTTCAATTGTTTGATAAATATTATCTGTCTATTGTATTTGTTATTAGATGGTCATATACACTATTCATGATTTAATTTGACTCTCCGTGAACACTGTAAGATTGATACCATTAAAGAAAGACGAAGAAATAAACTGAATGTTAAACACTGAGGGAGTTAATAGCTAAACCACTCAAGCCCAAGCCTTCAATGTTTCTTTCCATTACATGACTGCTCAGTGTTAGAAGGAATCTAAATGTGGAGAGAATGTTTGCTTAAAGGGATGGAGACCAGAGAGCCAAGGAAAATGTGGCAAGAGAGTCACAACGCTGTGGGCTCAGAGATTTCACTCCTGGATGAGAAGGACTGTTTCCTGGCACCCTGTACGTTTTCCAAGATGGCTGCTACTTTGAGAAGAGGAAGCACATGTGTGCTGATGACACTGGGGTGGCAGGGAGGTTTGGACACAGCCAGGTGGTGCCATAGCCAGGATTCAAACTCTACTGCAGTAGACCTGGACAGAACTCATTGCAGCCAAGCTTGGGTCAGACAACCAAGGGTTCCCTGCACAAGGGTGTCGATAAAATGCAGCCAGGGATCCATTCAAGAATGTATCAAGCTTAGCATTTTCCTGTTTACTGTTTTTAAATTAAGGCTTATCCTTTAAAAAATGTATTTCTTGGAGACAACTATATTTTGGCTCAACCAACACGCCACTAGAACTTACCACACAAAGTTTCCAGTTCAACCCCCAGGCCACAGTACCACTGTACCATGAAGGGTGATACTTTATTTATTTAATTTCTCCTTTAAAAAGCTGTCCCAATTTAGTTCCTTTGGTAACTAGTTGTTTGGGGTTCTTGGGTCCTGACACTGCTCATGCCATTAAATGGGTGTTCTACTTGCTTTTGTCTGGAAAAACATTTTTCCCCTCCCAATAAATAAGATAAGCCCTACCTGACATGGGGCTATAGATTCCCCCAGGCACCATCGGGAGTCTCTTTGACTTCTTCCTGACCCAGGTGGCATCATCATTCAGCCTACTATAGGCCACCCTAGGAAAGGAAGGACAATGGGAGGTGACTGAACATCAGGGAAGCATCTTCCATGAATATGTGAGTGAAGTGTCCCATAAGGATGGTGATTGATCTTCTCGGCCCTGCTTACCACCCTTAGCCAGTACCTAACAAATCATTGTGAAGTTATAAGTAGTGACTGAAAGTAAAAGGAATACCAGCAAAATTTCCTATCATGACCCAGGACTACTTTTCAGCATCTTACAATTAAGGATCTTCCTTCTGCTTTCACTGGACTAGGAACAAAATTAATTACAAAAATTAAAAGAAATGAGACAGAACAAACTTTTTCACACACACAAAAGTCAATGATTCTAGTTTCTATTCATCTCTGTTCCTTGTTAAGCTGCCTTAGATCGAAAGTTCCCCACTCCCTGTAACTCAGGTTTCCTCATTTGTAAAGTTGGGAGTCCTGAGCTGCATATTCCTGGGGCCATCACAGGAAGTTATCTGAAATTGTAAGTGAACAAGAGCCATGCCAGTCTGGTGACTGGCAAACAGCAGGAGCTCCTGGAACATGAGATGCAGGAGTGAGCGTGATGAGAAACTATTCGCTTCTGAATAAACATCTCTACTCTATCACAGAGCAGACGGAGTAGCTGGTACATTTAACTGGCAGATGTCACGGAAAAAGCTTCAAGGATCATTCTACACAAAGAGTCACAGGCTACTTTGTGTTCAAACAAACAAGACAGCCAGCCCGTGGTTGGAGCCAGGAGCCAAATAGTTCAGACACCATCGAGGCTGGCTGCCTTCAGGTCCGGCTGCTTGGCCTGCATCTGGAGCCAGGCCACAGGAAGCCCTCAGTGTCAGCTGTCTAGGGCCTCACAAGCTCCAGCACGTTTCTTATTCTCCCTTGAAGCTACTACTTAGATAAGGAAAATGGGGAGAAAGAAAGGGAGGGGGGAGCCACTGTGCACAAAGGTGGTTGCTCTGGTAACATCTGCACACACCAGCAGACCTCTTGTTACTAATTTGTTTTAGGGTGGGGCTGGGGGAGGGTGGGTGGGAGTCTATCATAATGTTTACCTTAGGGGATGTCTGGCCTCTTCTCCACACAGATCTCATTTTATGGTGTGTGGAGTGTTATGAACCAATTTGCCATGGGAGAGGAGACGAGAAGGCCAATGTGTGAACTGAAGTTTAAAAGCCATAAATTCAAAAGAAAATTATTCCAGAATTATAAGTCCTGCTTACTGGTGTCCAAGGGTAATAGCCACTGTTCAGTGGCAGGGCTGGGACTTCCAAAGTTATTTCAGGGGCCATTTGTAGGACAAGCACTCTTTCATTTCATTTGTATGGGTAAATATTTTTAAATGGGGGTCTCCTGAATGTGTTGGGATCCAGCCAATATCCCTAAACTTCTGGGAGCCCTGAACACCCAGGTACTCTTTCTCTATGACAGTTCATTCAGGAAGTCTAAAATCAGGCAAGTGCATGCATGTACACACACACACACACACACACACACAAACACACACATACACACACACACACACACACACACACACACACACACACCATGTGAATGTTTTTGCTCCAAACTGCAGAAGAGCCAGAGAATTAAAAAGATTGGATGGGACAGAACTGAGCCAGCTAGTGACACATGGAACAATTGTTTGCAAACACTTGGAAAGAGGAATGTATAAGACCTTTGAAGATGGTGATGAAGAATTAGGAAGTCCATCTAAGTGCCCTCTCCCCCAAACATCCTCTGCCACAGTCTGCCTCCCCAGAATACCTGCTGCTTGAGACTGTATACCGCTGGCTTTTCCAGGGCCCTTTCTTGTAGGTATCTGATGTCCGCTGAGTTTTCAACAGGACCGCTACTAGTTTCTCTAAGCATAACATCCCTCAAGCTTCTCGGCATTCATCATCACAGGTGGTCTCCAAGGTTATGGGGAGCTCTGTGCCTTCCTGCTTTGCTGGCTGGCTGATGCTAGACAAGGCTGGGTAGCCCTCATTCAAAATGAATAGCAGGCCTACTGATAACTGAGACAGTAAGAGGACCCTCTTACTAGTGTTACCCTAGCCTGAGATCTGCCATGAAAAGCTTCCTCCAGAATCCTACCCTTATTAATTCTTGGTCTTCGATTTTGTGTGTGTGCATTTGTAAGAGGTGTGAGGGACATTTGGCTATTACAGGAGGTATTGGCTTCTGAGATCAAAAGTAATTTCTTTAAAAGTTTTACTATCTATTTCTACAAATTTATGTATCTTTCATCCAAACCCCAGTGAAATACTCCTTGGCAGGCTGGTGTTTAAGTTACAGGTTGGAAAACATTCAAAGAGCTTGAAATTCAAGCTGATGAGATGGAGGAGAGGCCAGGGAACGTCAGCAGCCATTGGCAGACATTCAAAATAGGATGCTCTTTTCTTCAGTAGGTGACTGGCTCCTTTAAGAAACAGCAAGAATGTCCTGCTGGACTCCACAAGACCAGAGTGGAAATTCATAAGTAAAAGAGAAAGACGGACCCTGTCCTGGGTGTCCCTGATGTTCTGTGGTCAATCCATGGATGATGTGATGTACAGAAGGCTATGAGTAGACACTTTGTGACAGTCTTTTGAAACAGTGATTATGGAAACAACTGCTTTTCTTCTTACCTGAAGTTCTGGTTTTGGGGACAGTGGTTCTAGAGAGACAGCTAATTCCTAGACAGCAAACATGCAAACCCCTAGGAACATGCCTTCCATATGTAAACTAGCTATCCCAGAGCTTACACTCTCAGCCATCTCCTCTGGGGGAACTCTCAGACTCAGACACCAAACCTTTCATCCTAAATCACCCCAGAACTAAGAACTGGACAACTGGGACCAATCATAGAACTCAAAACCTACTAAAATGGTCCAAATTCTCCAATGTCCAGTCCACTCACTGTACCTACTCTATTATGCCCATTGCATCCCATGGAAACCCCACTGATATTGGGGTCATGCTCTTTCCCAGCACCTATACAGAAAGTAAGGGGGTGGCAATGGGCATAATCACAGTTCTGGGGAGGTAGAGGCAGGAAGATCTCTGGGGCTCAACTACTTAGCCAGTCTGGCTTGAGTGGCTGAGTTTAGATCCAGTGAGAAAACACTGTCTCATAGTACCTGATGCTAGCTTCTGATATCCACATGTATGCACATAAACATGCATGTGCGTATGAATACATATATATATATAACACATAAATACACACACACACCTGCCCACACATACTCACCTACCACAACACCCCACCCACCAAATCACACCAGCCTATCACTCAAACCTTGTCTAAGTTAGGGTTTCTCTTGCTATGAAGAGACACCATGGCCATGGCAACTCTTATAAAGGAAAATATTCAATTGTGGTGGTTCAGTTACAGTTCAGAGGGTTAGCTCATTATTGCCATCGTGTGACTTGGTGACCTGAAGGCAGACATGGTTCTGGAGAAGTAGATGCAACTTGCTTGCAGGCAACAGGAAGTAGTCTAAGACACTGGGCATGGCTTGACCACATATGAGACTTCAAAGCCTGCCTCCACAGTGACACACTTCCTCCCACAAGGCCACACCTTCTCCAACAAAGTCACACCTCCTAATAGTGCCAGTTCCATTGAGCTTATAGAGTTCAATTACCTTCAAACTACCACACACCCATACAAATACAGAGTCCACCCTGCTCCAGATGCCCAATTAAATAAACAGATCAGTTTCTGGAGCTGTTTTCCCGTCAGTCAACAATACAGTATACCTCCCCTACTTGGGAGTATAGGCATATTTTTTCAAACAACTGTTGAGATACTTTTGAAGTAAGAATTATGGAAAAGATTGGCATATTGACTGAAGATATTAAGTGAGATGACCCCTAGGGTTGCTTTCCTACTCTCTCCATCACTCATATGGAATAAAATACCATTCAAGGAGAATATACTGCAGGTATCTCTTAAGTATCACAAGTGTATTAATTTTCTTAATTTTCACTTCCTGGGGGACTAGCCTCCAGAAGCACAGGGCTCAAAGAGAAATCCTCAGAATCAGTGCACTGTGATTTTTTTTGCCTTTGGCAGTAATGGAAAAGACACTCACCTACTTTCTTAATGGTTTCCTTCTTTATTCTCCTTTTGTATTTTGATTATGTATTCTGCTTCTTTATTTTTCTTCTACAGCTTATGTGCCCCCAACAAAATCTTCAGGTAATAAAGAAATTACAATGTGGTTACATCTATTGTTCAAGTGAATGATTATAATGAACACAGGTTTAAAAAGTTTTTTGGTTCCTTACAAAGTTATTTCAAGAACCCACATACATTTACATCTAAGTAACTAATAACTTGTTATAGATTAACAGAGTGTGAAAAAGCAGGGTATTTTTCTCAGCCATTTTTTTCCTGGCATGCTGTATGCTATGGTTATAAAGAAAGAATCAATCGCTTTATTTCTTATCTTGAAAGGGAATCTTATAAGGAATCTTAAAGGAATCACAAATCTAAGCTTTTATCCATGAAAGACAGTCAGCTCTACTTTCAATCTTTAGGGTGTATAAATATTTATATATCAGGAGGTTGAGGGCAAAAATGGGTACAAGGAATTAATCATCACCTTTTGTCATTAACCAGTCCTAGCAAAAAAGGCACATCAGCTAATGATAATGGGCTGCTTTCTTCTTGTACCCTGAACTTAAAAAGTTTCTCATTCAACTATGTGCCTTACTAAAACTTTAGATTTTCTTCTTGATTTTTTTCACCTCAAAGCTATTTAACAAAAACATCTTAGTTCAACTTTAAGTTATTGTTAAAGCTTCGTTTCAGCTATGATGCACTCCAAAACCTGTGAACATATCCTCCAACATAAAAATTAGAAGAATTTAAACTAGCTGGGCTACTGGTATTCAATTGTTTTCTTAATCATTAACCTAAGCCACAGTCTGTACAGCCCCTCAGTGGAGACTCACATGTTCTAGCTGTGTGACACCTCCTTGTTTTACTTTTTATCATCTGCAACTTCTCCTTTATCATAGGCAGGGGCAATATTTTATCCTACCTTTACTTACATTAATGTTTTTCCACTAAAAATCCTCTACCGTAATCCCTTACTATATTTATTAAAACCCTCAATCATTACAATCCTGTTTAAACTAGAACTATTGTTGTGTAAAATCATTGCTTCAGTTAAACCGTACAGCTTAGAAGGAAATCATGCTCATAATAATCCACAGGTAAAAATGCCAAGTAGAACGGGATAATTCCATGAGATACACACACTACCATTACAGGCAGTGGGGATCTCCCCACACCCATTCACATCATGCCTGATACCAGAGAAAGATGGCAGCAGCAAGTGTGTAAAGCCACAGTAGACACAAAAGACATTGTGGAGTCTATGGTCTCATAACCTTGCCTATCTGAGATTCACCCATCAAGGATTCTCCTGGTGGGCTGATACCTCAAACTTCAATTGCCACCCGCCACTCCTCTGAATGGCCACCGACACTTATAGTTTTTTTTTCCATTTTAACAAAGTCAATTCAGGCGTGTTTATAACCACCCGCCACACTTCTTTCCACAGCCCCGAAAAATTTGGAGTTGGGATACAATTGATTTTCATCTGTTTTTTATCAGTTGCTTCACCAGAAATTTTTATTATTCAGGACCCTTGCTTAGAGACCTCAAGAATCAGAAATATAAACAAATGACACTTTAAAAACCTGTATCTAACTCTGCCTTCAAGTGTAGCGACTATTAACTGAAGTTAGACTTTTTCAAAAGTTTTCTTTCTGTAAACACAATCTTATTGTGTATGTGCTTCTGTGTCATTTGTCAAAATAACATCCATGAACACCAGGCCTGTACTTTCTAGCTAAAGACACCTGCATTTTTTAAAAGGTAGAGTTCAGGTGTCTTTCTGTTGACTTGAGGCCTTTGATACCTGTCTTATTGAAGAAATAGGTCAGAAGTCTCACCCACAAAGACCTCATCTTTCCTTTCCTAGTCCAAGATTCCTAAAGTAAATCAGTCTCAATCCTAGCACAGTGGATAAATGTGGCCAGTTGCAACACTGTGTAAATTAAATAATATCACATGCAGTTTTTGTGCCTGGTTCTCACCACCATCCCTATGATTAGTTTGCGTTCTCTCAGGACCTTTCTTGTGTGTCCCTTCCCACTGAAGTGACATTCAACACTGTGTATACATCCCACATTGCATTCATCCTCCTACAGGACAACCATGCTTTATAGTTTTGTGAATTAAAAAGCCAAGAATTACTCCATTGTGTATTCTGCTTGTACAAACTCATATCTGTAGTTTGATCCCCAAGAACAGAACAGCTGGGTCACAGAGCACTTCCACGTTTGGTTAGGGGATATTACCAAGGAAATTTTTAAGAGGCAAGAAGCTGCATGGCCAGCAGAGGCATTTGAGGGTTCTGCCTGCCTTGCTCCCTCATAGGGATATGGGGATGCTTCCTGCAAGATATCTCAGCTGCTTCCAAACTTCAGAAATTTTAAATAAAACTTTTATAACAAGTCAAGTCAAGATTTTGTATGTGCCCATTTAAAATGCATTTAATTTGGGGTTGGTGCAGTGGCTCAGCAGGGAAAGATGCTTGCCACCACGTCTGTATTCGAACCTTGTAAGCCACGTGGTAAAGGAAGAATGAGAGAACCAGCTCCCTCAATTTGTCCTTTCACCTTCGTGTGCACGCATACATAAATACCATTTTCAAAATGACAGAAAACAGAAGCATTTCATTTCAGTGAGGTCCATATTATCATGTTTTATTTTACTCCCTTCATGGCTAGTTCTTTTGAAGACAGAAGTCTTTTGATTTCACAGCTTCAGCCTTCCTCGAATTGGGGAACAGCACTGTTCTGCTGGGTACCTCTCCAGTGCCATTTTCCTTTGTCTGATGCATTTGCAGACTTCAGTAAAGCACACTGTGGAAGCACACCAAAATTCTGTACTATGTGGAACAACAGAGTCCTGTAAGTTGGTTTCCATCAAAGACCATCTTGCAAGTAAAAAGTCACAGATCCATGAGAAGAAGGTATAATCCATCTGTCTGCTCTATTACTCTTTAGGAAACCATTGTGGCGATCTATTGTTTGTAGCAGCTTCAATCATCTTGTAACATGATATAAAAGCAAGGGAATCATAAGGTTATTGACCCAGTGGTTTTGACATTTTCACCTATAGTGATAACCAATGATTCCACTAGATATTCTGTGGTGGAGGGCTGTGGTATATATTGATATTTCAGTCACCATTAGTCAGACATTCTGTATTTGTTGATTAAAGTGTCCTTTCAAATGAGGGCTTCAGATAATGTGTCATAAACAACACTATAAATTAGAAAACTCAGATTTCTATTTCTCTTTAATTATCACACAGTATTTCTTTGAGAATATACCACACATTATTTAATCCCATATCTCATTTACTTGATACTGATATTATAGCCATATTATTATGTAAATAGTGCTATGATCACTTGTGTTGCTTCTTTCCCATACAAACTTAAGGCATATTGGGAGGAATGATCTGCTTTTAAAACTGGAATCTCCCCTTTAGAAAGATCTGGAATTTAATCTGGTTACTCTAGAAATTAGACAGATTAAATTACAAAAATGTCATGACAATATGGATTTCCACAAATGTTAGAAAACTTATATCCTTTACATAAATAGAAAGATTTAAAAATTTACACTAATTATAGACAACCCGATTGTATTTAACTACTAAACATAGTTTAAAGTTGTTAGCACGGTGTTTTCAAATTTCTGCCACCCATTTGCTTGTGTGAATTGCCTGTTCATAAGTTTGCCCTCTCCCCTGCTGTGCTATTTATCTTTAGATTCGAATCATTAGTGCAATGAGTTGACATTACACTTATTTTAAAGGATGTCTAGACCAAACTAAATCAGTAGAATGACTCCTTTCTAAGTCGGTTTAAGTCATATGTTCAGGTTAACCTGAGCTGAGTCTATACTGAGGTTAATTATATGTGTCATAAATATTTTCTTCTTTTAACTTAGCTTATGGAGAATTTTACTATGCAGAAGTTTTATGGTTTATTTATAAACAAATCTTTCATTATGTCTCATAGCTTGGTGGTATTCTTGGTAAAGTATCTTCATTCAGGGGGTTTTTAATGATATTTTCCTATCTTTTGTCTTCTCTGGTTCTTTTTTAAGGTCTGCATCTTTCACTAACATTTTACAGGTGTTTGTTGAGGGATTAATATGTACCAGGCAGTGTAAAACAGCAATGAGTAACAACATAAATGCTTTGCCTCTCCTAAGCCTCCGCTGAACTGGGCAGATAGACCATAATCCCTTAAACAGATGCACAACATCTCCAGGGATGGATTCTATGCAAGAGTTAACACAGGACAACGAGAAGATGAGCCTGAGAGTGGGCTCAATAGCTGGGGCAACCAGGGAACATCTTTTGGATCATATGTTATTTGAAGAGCCCTGGGGATGAGATGAGCCAAGCTTGTAATGATATTAGAGTAACAGGTGTGGAGTGACAGTAAGTTTCCAAGGCTTGAAGTAACAGTGAATCACTCAAGAGGCAGTGAGACTGGCAGGATGGTTGAAAAACAGAGAATAAAGGCCGAGTTAATGACCGAATCCAAGAAGCTGACCATTGATTGCTTTTGTTTGTCTCTTATTGTAATGCATTGGGAAGTTATAAACAGAGTGGTAATGTGAAGTGAATCACTTTAACATGTATACCAGGGACTATAGAGGACGAGTTAGGCCACAGCTGACCAATGATGCTAATATATGTGAGGGAAATGGATAGTTTATTTTTTAATCATATTTTTTAAGACTATGCAGTAATGTGGAAGCCAGAGTTTATGGTGAGAGTCTTTTACAATTGCTCTCCACCTTATACATTGAGGCAGGGTCTCTCACATGAACTGGGAGATGGACAACTCAGGTAGCCTAGCTAGCTTGTTTGTTCCACTCAGGTCACTTTGTCTCTGCCTTCTGGGTGTGAAGATTTCAGGAGGGCCATGATGCTTGCCTGCTCTACATTAATATTGATCCTGGGAATCTGAATACCTAACCTCACACTTGGATTGCACTATCTGAACCATCTCCCCAATCCCCTGATCTTTTTTAGTAAGTAAAGGCTCTATCATTTTAATATAGTGTTGCTTGCAAAAATGTCTTGGGAATATGAACAAGGGAATTGTAAACTCTTACGTAGAATAAGGCAAAATGTAACTCACTAGTCTAAATAAGTTGAGTCAGAACCTTAAACTACAAAGGTAATTTTTCCATTTACAGGGTAGGTATCATCCAACTTTTTTTTTACTCTGATTATATGAAAACTGATGACTTAGGTATCAAAAGTAATTTCTTCAGTGGATTATTTTCTATTTGAAGAAAGCAGAACCAAAGGTGACCTAAAAATATCTTTTCATAAAAATTCAAAGTACTCAAGAATAAAGATCCCAAGATAAATAATTCAGTCTGTAAAGAGGACTGTCAGTGACCAAGGGACAGCAATTTAAGGATTAAACATAATTATTACTTGGAATCAGTTTTGTGTTAAAGGTCATCCGCCTGGTGATGCAACAACTGTTGTACATTAGGCAAACGTGAATGCACTAAGGTGCTTCAATATGGTGGTTCATACTCAAAATCAGCAGTTACTTAATTGGTAACATACATATATGTATCTTCATGAACACACATGCATAAATGTTTATGCATATATGTATGTATATTCATCTTTTCTCTTGTTTAAGTCACAGAGCACTATTATCCTCACCTAATTGACTAGTTCAACAAATTTTCTAGTTGGATCCAGCTAGGATGAGTAGTATTTGTTTTGTGGTCCTTTTACGTCTTATAAAAATGTTTTTGGAAAGGTTTTTCTTTTTTTTGTAAATAATTGAACCATTTGATCCAAAACCAAGAAAAAATGAAATTATGGGCATAGAATTTAAGCAGATCTGAGACAATTATGTACTCTTGATTTGCTCTCAAAGGAATCTAGAGCTAATTTTGATACTGGTTATTTGTTGCTGATGAGTAGGCTAGACACTCTAACCAAGATGGGTGACAGTGAGGGAAGAGATTTTAGGATGCTCTCAACATAGTCAGGCTTCATTAGGGTCTACTTTATCATATGTTACTTCTTTGTCATGGATGTAATGTTTACTTCTTTGTTGTGGAATGGTGTTGGGGCATATGCATTATCCAGGCTAATCTCAAAGAAAAGTATCTGTTGTTACAAAATATTTTTAAATAAAATTTACTTTTTGCAGGCTGATCACTACTGTTAAAGGCAAAAGCATCATGAAGGCTATAATCTCATCAATGGATTAATATACTGATTTATTCATTCCTTACTGGGGTATTCAGAGAGGGAGGTCTAGTTAGAGGAAGTAAGTCTTGAGAGTCATGACTTTGAGGATGTATTTTGTTCTTGGTCCTTCTTGCTACTTTTGTTGCTTTGTGCCTGTAACAGGGTGAGCATTCTCCTCTTCTGCACATTTATGCCACCATAATATCCCATCGTTTCATCCCCAGTGTAATGAAGCTAGCTAGACTCTGCCTGGAACCTCTGAAACCAGGATGCCAAATAAACCTGTTCTCATTCAATTCCATTGACTCAAACCCTTAGTCACAGCAACAGACAGCTGACCAACATACGGAATTACTGCATGCCGCTGGAAAAGAAAGCTTTTCTAATGGTAAAGAACTGAATGGAAGTGTAAAGAACACCTTTAACTAATGCGTCTTAGAGACATCGAGTTTTGGAAAACTTAAGATGCATACATGTAAGGGACATGTGAGTCATTAATTTCTTTGTGTTTTCTAAGTTCTGTTCTTGCATCATCTTAAAGACAGGAAGCTATGTTCTTGGAATAAGGTACTCCATTCTCTCAGAGAGCTCCCTTATCCACTTATATCTTACACAGCAGGGTATAAATAAACTTGAGTCCTGCTCATCCATCCCTGGTAGTTCTTGTAAATGCATCATTATTTGATCCTCACAGAACACTCCTTCACCTTTTCAGCTACAGAGTCTCCAGATGTCCTTGATTCCATCTCCTCAACTCCTGTCCTTTTGTGACTACCTCTTCCTACAAAGCAGCAACAAGACGTTTCAATGAAAAATCCAGAAACAGTTACAAATATCATTGCATTTAATCTCATTTGAAGTAATCTGGAAATATGTGCTCTGGGATGGCATAGAAATTTTTCAGTGACATTAAGGATTCCACGTCCTTCAACTTCTCTATGCATCATTCCATGCATGCTGGCGTATCAACTTAACATTGTCAAAATGTCATCACACCTGGATTGATGGCTTAAAGAGGGTATGACACACCAGCGGCACCTGTCCCATTAAGTTGGAAAAGCACAAGCTTTTTCAGAAATGTGACCAGATTTATATCCATTCATCTTTTTTGTTGTTGTTTTGTTTTATGAGACAACATTTCTTTGTATTGTTTTGGAGCCTGTCCTAGAACTTGCTCTGTAGACCAGGTTGGCCTTGAACTCACAGAGATCTGCCTGCCTCTGCCTCTGCCTCTGCCTCCTAAGTGCTGGGATTAAAGGCATGTGCCACCACCACCCAGCCCATTCATCTTTTTTAAAGATATACTTCTATTTTATTTGTATGTAAAATACACAGCTATGTATAAATATGTGTTCATGCATGAGGGTGTCTATGGGGACCAGAAGAGGGCATTGGATTCTTGGTGTTGGAATTAAGTTATTGTAAGCCACCAATATGGCTGCTGGGAACTAGAATGGAGTCCTCTGCAGGAGCAGGGCATACCCTTAACCAATGAGCATCTCTCTGGTCCCTTATATGCATTCTTTTTTAAAGAACTGTTGTTCCATGGTCTTTGGCGAAGCAAGAAATGCTAGGGGAACATGGTCTCCTGGAAGGAGCATTCCTGTATTTAAGCTTATAATGAACAACTCAGCGGCTCATATTTTATACTTTCCAAGCACCTGAGTGTGTTCTGTCCATTTTTGCTTCAGACAATTAAGACAATAAATGCAATTGAGCACCAATGATGTTCTAGGTTCTCAGGACATAAGGACATACAAACACACACACACACACACACACACACACATATATGTATTAGGGTAATTTATGGATATCGAATATTTGTTATCATGCAAAAGTGATAGAGAAGATGAAAAAGCAAATGAAAAAGCATACCTACAGTTTCTACAAAATTCTGTATTAACATGAGATGCAATTTCATCATAAAATAGGAAAATATTTCAATAATTTTCTACAATTCTAAGTTGCCCAGAGAGTAAATTGTTACTTAAACTTCATTCTTGAACTATCAAACTTCCTACATTATCTTTGCATAGTAGCTATGCCATCAACATTTTGTGCAAAAATAAGTATTACTTATATTAGAACTCTTTTGTTGTTGAGAGACAATGCTCTCTTTGATTCTATGACATTTTGAGGGTTGTCAAAGATGGTTGAGATCTTCAGCATTGTGCTTACAGTATCCAATAAATGAAAATTCCTTGAGCAAGGACAGCATGAAGAACAGGTAACAAAATTTGTAGGCAAGCTGTTTTAAAGAGAGGGATGAGAAAGATTATCTTCTCTTCAGGCTGTAGACTCAAATCAGTTCAAGGAGGTCATGGAACTGAGTTATTTCTTAGGAAATGGACAAAGCTAAGGAAACCTGAGAATGATAGCCATTTAATTGAGTAATCAACTAATGAACACATTTTTCCAATGAATGAAGTAGGAGAGCCTGGCCTATTGGCACTTACCTCCCTCTGTTTCAAAAGCTTGTGATATGTGTTGCCTGGGATCTCATAAAATAGAGATATCAGGGTCAGAGTTAGAGGCTTGGTCCTTGTCTCCTAAGAACCCATTCAAGTACTTTCTTCAGTACCATGTCCCACAGGACATCCATTTGACCCAAAGAAGGAAGGAGCTTGGAAGAGTTGTCCTGTATGCAAGTCCTTTATGGAAATTACTGTCTCCATAAAATAACAGATGCTCTTCATAACTTCATTTTCCAGATAGGGAAACTGGGATACAGTGATACTGCATAACTTAGCTGAGTCCGACCTGTGCAAGTGGCAGTAACCTATTTAAGTGTAGAGTTTGAACAGAGATCTTTCTGGCCATGAGATTATCATTCTTGATTGAGCTACATGGCCCCAGTGCAATACATTTTGCAGCCTGGAATGGAATTTAAATGTCTTGAAGAAGCAACTGGCTTGCAAACATTTTAATGTGAGATCAAATGGATTAGAAAATGTAGCTCAGTGGTAGAGTGCTGCTGTAGATATGATAGCAAATGTGTAACCAGGATGACTTTTTGAGACACAGGATCCTGGCAATGATGATGGAAAGAAAAAAGCATATCCATGGTCCAGCTGCCTCTTTCACATGCTCCATCCCCATCCTCCTAAACACATCACTACAGCCACATGACCAATTTTTCCTCTTTCCATTCTTCTTCAACTCTGCTTATTCTGATTTCTAGACCATGACCCTTTCTTTTTTGTTCTCTCACTGCGTTTTGCCCTTCCTATGTCCACCTTATTACAAGCACAAGCCATGACCAAGGCAACTTACAGAAAAAAGTGCTTAGTTGGGGCTTACAGTTTCAGAGAGAAGAGAGGGACTCTATGATCATCATGGCTGGGAACATGGCAGTATGTATGCAGGCATGGCACAGGAGAAGTAGATAACATCTCAACTGAAAGACTTCATCCCGAGACAATTATGAAGCAGAGGGATAGAGAAAGAAATGGGCACATCAACTGGGAATGGAATGAGCTCCTAAAACCTCAAAACCCCACTCTCAGTCGCAAACCTCCTCTGACAAAGCCAATGCTTCCCAAACATTTCCACTATCTGTGGATCAAGTGCTCAATTATATGAGCTGGGGGATGAGCATCATCCTTCAAACCACCACATTTATTATCTGAAAATGTGTTTTGGCATGCATTGTTTCTTCAGATTTTATAAATCTATAGGACAGACAATCCTACCCTCAGCTAGGCTTGAAGGTAGTGCCAATACTTAAACACACAAACACTTCTGTAGCTTGAATAACTCTTCACACCAAATCAAATAAAGGCTTATAAAGAGCCTCACATTCATTCAAATCAAGCTTGATATCAAATGAGAATTGAAATCCCTCTCCTTAATCTCTTTCTCCACTCATCATCTGCTTTATACTTCTCCAAGTGCGTGGTCAAACAGCCTCAGATGGCATTGCTGAAGATACCTTATCTACTGAGACAACAAATGGCAAGAACCTAGAACTTACTAAGAAGGTGAGGCTGGCTAATCGCAGACCCCAAGGATCTGCTAGTCCCCTCCTAGAAGCTGAGATTATAGCACATACTACCACACCTGGTGTTGTTTTATTTCATTATTCTAGAGTTCTAGGACTAAAACACTGGTCCTCTTATTGGCAAGTATTTTCCCCCTGAGATACATAGATAGTTCCAGTCCAGAATTTAGTAATTTTTAACATCATACAACCATGTTCATTTGCTTATGGTCTGATTTCCTTAAGCCCGAAGAAAGATGAATGAGAGCAGAAACTTAGACATTTTCCCTAGTTCTAATCCTAAGACTGCCAGGATACTGCTGGTGTGTAGTAGCTATCTAGTAGAAGAATGATTGACTCCCAAACTACATAAAGATGTGGTCAAGACAACCATTCTCCTTTTGTGTGATCCTCCCAGTGTCTTATTCAATGCCATATTTCTAGAGGTTCAAAGTCATAATTACCAATAACCACCCTTTCTGTTGCTTCCACTGTTTCAAGAGACATTAGTCAGAACTCCAGAGTTCCTCAATTATTTACTGATGATATCCTTTAGCTCATTTTTTAGAATGAGTAACTTGAATCCCAGAGAGACAAAAGAACCAGTTCCTGGTTACCAGAGAGCAGTCTCTAGTAGAATTAAGAATAGAGCCTAGGCTCAAAAGATCTTTCATCCCCTTCCTCTCAAACTTTCACAGATATAAAAAGTATTTGTGGAATGTTGAGTGGCTAAGAAATTTTAATAACCTGGCTTATTGGAGTATTATAAGAAACATAAACTTTTTGTCACTAAGAAATGAATTTTGTTTCTATAAGGAATATGGAACTTAATTCTTTTAGGCTATAAATGACCTTTAGGCTTCTTCCTAGGGCAGGGTATTTCAATTTGGACAAGGTTCTAAAGTAAATATGCTTAGTGAACAGAGCTGGAGACTATGCTGAGGTTCCAAGTTAATGCGTTTGTCTTTAAAGGCTGTTTCCAAGTAACTCCAATCCCTGTACGTGTGTGGGTGTGTGTGAATACATTATTAAATACAAGTTTTAATAAATAAGTACCACACACTTTAGAGTTCACACTTCATACTATGTATTGTCATATATATTACATGTTAGGAAACCATTTTCACACTTACGAGTTACATGAGCTCTAAAAAGTTACTTAGTTCCTCTGAGCATCACTTTCACAATGGGAAAAATAATATTAGCAATCACTTTGATCAGGTTTTTTGGTTGGTTGGCTGGTTGGTTGGTTTTTTGAGACAGGGTTTCTCTGTGTAGCCCTGGCTGTCCTGGAACTCACTTTGTAGATCAGGTGGGCCTTGAAGTCACACACCTGCCTCTCTCTCCCAAACTCTGCGATTAAAGGCACAATTTTTCTTTCCTGCTTATTTCATGGCTTGATGCAAATTCAAAACAATCTTATACTTACTAGTCAATGCAGTTTAATAAATATGTTATAACATATTAAACACATGCATGCATGAAAATCAGGATTCAAGCAACTCCATACGAAATCTGGGCTCTACCACTTACTAGCGTTGTCACCTTGAGACAGGGTACATAACTGCTCAGAGGTTTATCTTCCTCACCTACAAAACAGAGGTTATGATCATAAGTAATTTAATGGAGTTTGAGGTTTGACTGTATCAATGTATATAACATTCACAATGTCTAAAGGTGGTAGGAAATTGGCTCAGCATTTAAGAACACTTGCTGCTCTTAAAGGACCTGAGTTCCACTCCCAGCTACCTGTAACTCCAACTCCAGGGATCCCTCTTCTGGCCTTCTCTGGATCCTGCATGCATGTTATACACATCACTTCACACAGGCAAACACACACACACACACACACACACACACACACACACACAAAGTAAATAAACCTTTAAAGAATGCCAGAGAGCTAATCATTCAGGCATACCTGTTTCTGTAGTTCTCCCAAGAAACCATCACTGTTTCTAGTAGCAGTTGTGAAAAGCTGTGCAAGCGTGCATATGCATACAGAGAAAGCTATAGAATCTTGGATTTGTGTGGTTATATATAGATGTAGGAAAAGATTCATGGCTATATCATCAGTGAAGTCAGTAGCTCTGTTATGTATATGAATTCTTAATGGGAACCACAGAATTGCATAGGAAATCTGAGAGTGTGGCTCCAGTGACCTACTACAGTCAAGTTCATGTTAGAAATCCCTTAAGTCTGGCACTAAACGTTCCATATTGTTAGAATTTAGTCCTTCCAAAGGCAGCCACTGCTTGGCGAGAACATAACAGCTGCTGGACAGGTGTTGAGAAATGTGAGAAGGGCCAGGGGAAGGGACCAAATTCCCAGCAGAGAGCAGGCTCTTCCAAAGCTTAAATGGGGGATGGAGTGGGGGAGGGCGAGTAAATAGAGCAAGTAGCATCAGCACCGTGACCAAAAGCAACATGGAATCATGTCTGTCCACAGACTTGACTCTTCTTGTGAACCACAAAGCTTCAAGTCACATTACCCCACAGACGACTTTTGCTCTCTTCTTAGCAATAGCTTGATCCTCTTCCTTGACTTTAATGTCAACAACCATGACGGCAGGAAGCTCTGTGTTTGCTGTAACTGCCCTTGCAACAAGTTAGAGCAGTGTTGTGCTTACTGATACTAGGCACAGTGAAGGTGACAAAGCCCTTCTTGTATTCAGAAAGCATCCCAAGCAAAGGGTCCTGGGGAACTACCACTGGATGTCTTATCTTAGTCACTTGGGCATCTCAAAGTCTCAGAATTTGTCTATAGCTCTTGTGTGTGTGTGTGTGTGTGTGTGTGTGTGCGCGCGCGCGCGCGCGTGCGTGTGTTTGAATGCACATGAATGTGTGTTAGGGTACACCTGAATGTGTATGCACAAGTGTATGTAGATATGTGGGGGCATGTGTGTTGTAGATGAGCATGCATGTGAAGGATGCAGGACAACTCTAAGAAGAGCCTGAGTTCCAGGTTCTTATGAGTCTAGAACTCATTGAGTAGTATAGACTGGCTGTCCAGGGAGCTCCAGAGATCTGTTTCTGCTTGCCCAGTGTGGAGATCACATTACCAAACCTAGATTTATTTTATTTCAATGTGGTGATTAAATTCAGGTCCTTATGCTTGCATGACAAACACTTTATCAACCAGGCCATGTCCCTAGCCTTCTCTATAGCTTTTAACAAGCAATTTCACCTTCCAGAACTTTGTTTACAGGGCATATATAATAACCAATCACATCATTTACTTAATCTACAGAGCAAATAAGAAATTATTATATTTTGGATTCTATGTAGCACTGATGAGCTAGATAATCTGCAAAAAAAGAAAAAAGAAAAAAATCAAACCCAAAAGTTTTCAAGGATGTGAAACTAATTTTTGATGGGTTTAAACATGTTGGAATATTCAAGAGCAAAACAAAAGGGTGAGCAATGGAACATAACAGCTGCCTTTTTACCTCTAAAACTTGTTTTAGACTATATGAGGATAGTACCTGTAACATAATGGGTACCCTAATTTATTACATAAATAAATAGGAACTCCTGTTAACTAGCTTTGTGTCAACTTGACACAACCTAGAGACATTCCAGAAGAGGGAATTTCAGTTAAGAAAGTGTCCCCATGCTCTCTCAGCCTGGACACATGGGGAAGGGCCTAGGTCCTGCCCTGGATGAAATGACAGACTTTGGAGATCCTCTCCAAAGAGGGGGGATTGGGCAGGGGGGGGCTGGGGGCCTGGTGGAGCGACAAGGGAGGAGGGGTGGGAGAGGGAGCTGGGATTGACATGTGAAGCATTCATGTTTCTAATTTAAATAAAAAAAGAAAAGAAAGTGTCCCCATCAGATGAGCCTGTGGGCAAGCCTGTAATGCACTTTCTTGATTAATAATTGGTTATTTCTTGATCAATCAGCTCACTTTGGGCAGTGCCAACCCTAGACAGGTAGTCCTGAAAAGCAAAAGAAAGCAGGCCAAGCAAGTCATGAGGAGTAAGCCTCTATATCTTTCACACTTTCTACCTCCACATTCCTGCCCTGGCTTGAGATTCTGCCCTTTATTTCCTCAGTGATAGACAGTTACCTGGAGGTATAAACTGAAAGACTCGGGCTGCAAGAGACAAAGGTACATTACTTACTAATTCATTTATTCAATTCTTACGTTTAATTATTTCTTGCACTTGGGTAAAATGCTTATAGAATCAAAACCCAGAATGTCTATCCATCAGTGTCCAATCTGGTTGGGGTGAGAAAACGTCACAAGAAGGATGAGCCTAGGATGGAGCCTGGAAGAGGATATGGGTTGACTCAGTAGAGAGTAGCGCCAGCACATGGCTAGATGGGATGAATGCAGGGAAGGACTGGAGTGTGTAACGAGATCCTGAAAGGGCCCAACAGTTTCAACGTATAAGAGCAGGGTCCCTTCGTGGGCTACATTATGAGGAAGACTCTGCTTTCCGGTGTGCTAAGCAAAATCACCATTCTTTCTGTGAATAAGTCAAGACTTAGTTTCAACGTGTTGGGTATGAAGGACAGCTTGGGCTAAGCTGTGAGTTTGAGGCTCCTAACAGGGTGAGTCAGGAAATAAAATCTAATTATATTTTCTCTATCTAATCTGGAATGATGGCCTCAAACAATGCATTGTCAGTCTGACTAACATGAAAACTTTCTAGACACTCCAGAAGGCTCCGTTGGAGTAGTCTCATTTTTCTAGCACTTCGTACACCTTGACCCGAAAGTTGGCAGAGAAGACTCATTCTGTCTCTTCAAGGTTTAGAAAGAGACTGGAGAGATAATTCAACGGTTAAGATCCCTAGATGCTCATTTTTAGATGATTTATTTTTGATTCCCAGCACCCATGTGATGGCTAATAGCCACCTGTAACTCCAGTTTCAGGGAATCTGATGCCTCCTTCTGGTCCTTGTTGGGGAAGTCCTGTGCATTTGTCAATAAATCACTGCTGGCCTATAGGGAATCTAGATAGGAGTGACTAGGAGTCCAGGAGAACTCTGGGAAGGAGAAACACAGGAGAGTCAAGATGTAATGCCATGGGGTAGGAAGCCCGGAACTATTCTCCGGTAAGAGACATTCTTAGATTAACAATTATGGGGTAATTACTTAAGTCAGAGCTAGCCAGTAAGAAACAAGCAAGGCCAACAGCTTCATAATTAATATAGCCTCCTGTGTGTTTATTTGGGACTGATGCGGCTCTAGAACCAGGCTGGCGAGAAGGCTTCTCACAAAGAAAAAGCTTCTCTTTACAGAATGGTGATCAGGAGTGGGATGATGAATTTCCACGTAGAATGACAAAAGCTTTAAAGGAACTTTAGAAACAGAAGAATGGAGAGAAGCACAGATTTTTGATAGCAGCATTTTTCTCAGGTGTTTTGCTAGCGACATGCCGAGATTCACGTGGCTCGCTTACCGAGCTCCTAACTTGGCATAAAAATAAAAAAAAAACAGCAAAGTTGTTTTAAGAGACTCTGCTAACATTTGAAAAGTGTGTACGTACAGCTGGAAGTGGCAGCTTTTGCTGGATATCAGCATGGACTGAGGTGGTAATCTGGAATCACGCTTACGCCCCCCATCTTGAAAAAAAAAAGGCAGTTTAAACTGCTGCGGTTTTATAGATAAGACACGTGGGCAGAAAAACGTAAAGATTTACTGTAAAGTCAGACTTGGATAAAGAAAAGCCTCTAAAGGTTTACAGTGTGTTTAAAAATATACGTAAGATTGAGAGAGAAAATAAAGCGCTGCATGCCGGTAGGAATTGCTCCAGAGGCAGAGGCAGGCAGATTTCCAAAGAGAAACCCTGTCTCAGAGAAAAATAAATAAAAGTGAAAGAAATAGAGTAATAATAATAATAGATAAAGAAATAAGCCACTTAAAGATGGAAAATACACAGAGAGTCTGGACACTGTATGCTATTATGTTTTTAAGTTTTTTGATTGCTAAGGAAGGAACAACTAAAGTACACTTGATTATAAATGCTGCTGAATTAATTCAACTTATATCTTTTAAAAATGCCTTGACTTCAAAATTTAAGTATAAGGATGTGTTACTTGGAAAAGGATATTTTACTTATGTTTCTACAGAAAATGAAAAGCTGAGGATTCCTTCCAGGACTTCCCCAACATCTCCTCTTTTCTGTTTAAACAAAAATAAAGGTCTTAACTTTAACATAGTCAAATCATATATAAAAGAACAGTTATCAAGTAAAAATACAGTTACAATATTTTGTCTATCAACATTCAGCAATGTTGAAATGTTTAAGAAGATGGGACAATGATGAAAAGTTAAACAAGGTATCATTCCCTTGATTCACTCTGTGAAAACTCGTAAGTCTGAAATACTTTCACAACAGACCAGGAAACTCAGACAAGGCACAGAGAGGTTAAGAGATTTTTCTAAGACACACAAAGGGAAACCAGTAGCAGAGATTTTATGGAAACCCAAGACTGTTCAACTTTATTTTCTTGGTGATTTTAAGAAAAAGAAACAATTAAGACTTGTGGCATTAGAGAAAAGGAGGAGAGATGGTTTGTTCTAAGAGTGAAAAAGAGACCCCAAAGGTAGGACCAGAGGGCTGTGAAGCTGAGGGGGGCTGTCTGGGGCTGTGAAGCAGAGGGGGGGCTGTCTGTTACCACTATAAATAGATGTGCACTTGGAGAAGCGTGTTAGTTACAAAGCAAAGCCTTTGCTTGAGAGGACTCACGGGCAGCTGCCTGGCATTAGTAGGAAATACCCAGGCCTGGTTTGAGTGTGCCAGAAGTCTCTTTCTTCTGTGGGCAGAGGCCGGGGTGCCTTTGAAACTCAGCCTTCTAAGCCCTGTCTGCCCACTTGGAAGCAAGCTTGTCAGGCACACGATCAAGGCTTGTTTACCTGCCTCTTCACAAGCAAGCATTTTTGTTTCAAAGGCTCTTCTGATCTGTTCGGGTGTATTGTAAGTGACAGGAGCACGCACATTGCCATAGTTACCAAATCAGCAAGCAACCTCCTCATCCATTTCCTCTCTGGTTGCAGAACACTGAATGAGAGGATACACCAGGCCAAGTGTGCGGAAAACCATTCTCTGTTCCTCATCTCTGCCCTAGTCCCCATTCTAGTAGCACCTTAGAGATTCCAACTCATAAGATTAAAATAGATCACAGATATTTTTTTCAGAACAACAGGACCAGTATCTCAAAACCTGCTACAACTGTCAAGCAGAAGGGTCAGGGGTGGTAAGGGTGGACAGATTTAATCTTACATCTTTCTCGGCCCTCAGCCATGTATTCAAGGAAGTACTAATTCCAATCTCCATGACTAGATTAAGTCTAAAATCCTTGGTTTGGCATAAAACACTGTGGTTGACCCACAGCCTGCCTTCCCAACCTCATTACTCCTGCTTTAAGACTTATTCCAAGTGACTCCTCCTCTAGGAAGTCCTCCTGGCTCTATCAGATCCACCTCTATTGCTTATCTGTCCCTTCTACCCATGGAAGGAAAGGAAGCCGCATCTTTACCCAGCATCTTTGTCTTTGGGGTTTCCCCAAAGTGGTCCTGATTTTTCTTAGTCTGTTTTCCCAAATTCTTTCCCAGAGCTCTTATGGGATGAATGTGTCATCCACACATTCCACATTTCTTAGATATGCTGTGGTTCAAGTATGAAATGTCTCCCATAGGCTCATGTGTTTGGGCACGTGGTCCCCAACTGGTGGCTCTGTTTGGGGAACTTGTGGACCCTTGAGAAGCTGGAACGGGTTGGTTATTATGGAGCAGGACTTGAACATTTATGAATTGGACCTCTCTTGCTGGCCTCTCTCTCTTTCCTGACTTCAGATACCAAGCGACTAGCCACCTTAAACTCCTGTACCCAGGCATTCTCTGCCACGATGGACTTTATTCCTTGGCATTGGGAACCAGAATAAACTCTTCATTAATTAATTAGTTGTTTCTCATCAGATATTTTGTCACAACGTGAAAAAGAAAAGTCGCTGATATACTCAGGTGTTTTATCCTAGCAATGAGAAACGTAACCTGATGAGATTTAGATCACCTGGAGTGGGGACCGTCTGGGCAAGTCTGTGGGAGATTTAGTAGATTGGATTAATTGAGTTGAGGGGAGAAGGCACACCCTAAATGTGTGAGACACCATTTCATGCACTGGGGTACTGGACTGCACAGAAAAGAAACTTCTGGGGTTGAGAGAGATTTAGTAGGTTAGGAGCACTTACTAAACTTGTGGAGTGAACAGAAACTTCTGGGGTTGAGAGAGATTTAGTAGGTTAGGAGCACTTACTAAACTTGTGGAGTGAACAGAAACTTCTGGGGTTGAGAGAGATTTAGTAGGTTAGGAGCACTTACTAAACTTGTGGAGTGAACAGGGTTCAGTTCCTGGGACCCACATCTGGTGCCTCCCAACCATCTGTAACTAGCTCCAGCAGATCTGCCATAATTTGCCGGCCTCTGTGGTCACCTGCATATACATGGTGTACTTATGGACAAGTATGCATACACACATACTCATAGACTAAATGAATTAAATTAACTGTTTAAAAAAAGAAAGTTTCTCTCTCTTTCTGACTTCACATTCAATATAACCAGCTGCCTCAAGCTCCTGACGCCATGAGGTGATGGCACTATGAAACTGTGAGTCAATGACAACTAATCAATCCTTTGTGGCAACTAGCAGGTGCTAACACCTATGCAGAATTAAATATGGCCCTGTATACATAATGGCTTACAGGTGAGCTCTGGATTGCATATATTGTGGTGATATTTAGGATTCTCATGGAGCTATCAAGGTCCTCTTGACAAAGACATGACGGCCATGGCAATGGCAATACCAATGCACAACGCATTGTTAGGTGTTTGTGGCATGGTGATAGCAACAAACCTGTGTGTATGTGTTCAGAAATATAAAAACCAGTGGCTACAGATGCCTGCTGTAATACAGCAACATGATGTATAATGTGTAACCTAGGACTAATAGGCTGATCCCAATGGCCAGGTGTACAACAGGCTCTGCCATATAGATAAATGGATACTTTATGGTAATTGAAAAATGACAATATTGCCTACCAAAGCATTTCTCAGAAAGTGTCCCTGTTGGTTAGTGCTACCTGGCTATAATAAAGTAGTCATCAGTCTATACGCTCACATGCTACTTATTTGCCTCTGGGTCCCAGAAGGAATGCTACCTGCCTCCCCTTCCTCCCTTGCCTTCCTCCTCCCCCGCCCACACTGACCCACCACAGCCTGTTTTGAAAACTCACTTTACATCTTACACCTGACATCCAGGCTGCAAGCAGTTGCTCTGGTGGGTAGAGGGAGGCATCCTGGATGATGCTTTCGTCTCCAGGGTAGAGGCAGGATGGCTTTTGAAGAAGTTGCCATTCGTGGCAGTCACTGAAGATCAATCACTGCCCTCATTCTTTGCCAAACTGAGTGGAGATGTTGTTTCCAAGCTGCCCATCAGAAGAACATGACTCTTTCCTTGGACTTGCCTCAGGCCTAACAATGGCTGGAAAAGACTGAGAAGAAGAGAAAACAGAAAGGTGTAAAAGAGTAACAGAGATACAGGCTGCAGTCTGATGGAGTGAACTAAAGCAGTAGTCTGATTTCAGGCAAATGGCCTAATGTCCTTGAACCCCTGCTTCTTTGTCTACAGAGGCCCCTCCATCCACCTGCCTTGTCTGTCTCATCCCCAACCCTTCTGCTTTCATGTTGCATGTATTTCATTACCCTATCTCGACCTTCCCCCTCTGCAACTCTTACCGCTGTCCTTCCACTCACATAACCCATTTCTACTTTCATGTCCTACACACACGCACACACACTTAAACGCAGCTTCTACTGCCCCTATCAGGGATGTTAGGCACAGTATTTTCCTTTTGTGTCTGACCTGTTTCACTTAACAGAATGATCTCAAGATCCAACGATTTTTAAATGTTTTGAACCCGAACCCATCATTCTTTATGGTTGAATGAAATTCCATTGTGCATATGTGCACCACATTTTCCTCATCTGTCCATCTGTAGATTGGTATAATATTTGATTCTATGACTTAAGTATTGTAAATAGAAGCAATAATTATTCTGTGTGATGTACGTTTAGAGTCCTTTGGCTGGTGGGACTTACGCAATGTCGGTGGGATTGTAAATAGGTGTAGCCATTATGGAAGCAAAACTGGAGGGCCCTCCAAAGTCTACAAATAGAGTAACCTATGATGCAGATATACCATTTCAGAGCATTTATCTAAATAACTTAATTTTTCCGGCACTGGGACACCAAAGGCTCCCATACACTACACTCCCCATTTCCCTCATTACCAACATTTTATGTACTATTTATCTTGTGCATATTTGTCACACCTAGAAATCACTATGATTAAGTTACTACTATTAAAATCCTTCCTTTTTCATATTTTCTTGGTTTTAACTCTTTTTCTGGTCCAAGATTCCATCCAGGAACATACAACACTTGGCCATCATGGATTATGAAGCCTCTCTGGCTATAGTTGTTTGTCATACTTTCATTGTTCATTAACAATCCTGAGTTTTGAGGAATACTGTGAAAGTATTTTGTTGAATGGTTTTCAATTCAAAACTCTCTAGTGTTTCATGGGGATTCAAGGTTTGCAGGTTTGTAGGGAGACCATAAAATTAAATCTCCCTTCTCAGTATATCATGGAGGGGTATCAGCACAACTTTTCCCACTTGGTGTTTGTATGGGTCTCTTAGCTAATGTGCTTTTTGTTAGATTTCCACTTGCTATGTTTCTGGCATCTTCCTGCAGACTATACTCTTGATAAGGCCTAAAGAATGCAGTGAGATTCAGGAAATACATGGACTTTCAGAGTACAGTGGGTCTAGTCGGAGGTAAGTTGCATGCACATGTGTACACACACACACACACACACACACACACATACAGAGGTGTACACATAAGTCTCTGATTGTATGGCATGGACATTTACTTGGTGTGTGTGTGTGTGTGTGTGTGTGTGTGTGTGTGTGTGTGTGTTTCCATAGTGGCTTCATGTTAACCTGGATGCCTTCGTCTATCCATTTCCAATGTATTTATTTGAAACAGGATCTCTCCCTGAACTTAAAGCTCACCACTTATGACTAGACAGGCCAGTGAACTCGTGAAATCTTCACGTCTCTGCCCCTGGGTGCTAAGATTGCTCATATGCCACTATGCTCCACCTCAATTTGTTCTTTTCATAGAGTACTGAGAATCAAATTCAGGTCCTCCTGCTTTCCCAGCATGCACTTTCCTCACTCCACCATCTTTTTAGTCGCACTTGGTTCCTAGTGTTGATACATGGGAACTTGCTGTAGCTGAAAAGAAAATGAAATTTATTCCAGTACTCTTTCCTTTAGGAGGTATTCTTTTGCAGGAGAGGAGGATGCACCATTGGCCACAGAGATTCCCTTAAGAAAACAATAGCTTGGTTATTTTGAGGTTCACTCCAACATTTTTTCTTTTGAGTGTCTCCATTGCACAAGGTATGACTCTAGGAGCCAGGGGAGAGATAACAGAAAGGTCAGAAAGATCCCTTTGTATTGAGCACTTCGTTTCCAAAGGAACAAAATTGTGTGGTCAAATTGATGCAAAAGTAGAGGCTGAAAACTCAGAGCTGCTGAGACAGGGCCAGCCAGAGCTCTGGAGGCCACAGGAGTAAGAGATCTGATTCCCACTGAGAGGCAAAACTAAGAGCAGTTTCCTGATGGAAGATGGCACATAGCCTGGGCCTTGAAAATTAGCTGTGACTTCATTAAAAGGGATTAGTTCAAGCCAGGGAAGCAACACAATTATCTATAGGAATGAAAACTGTAGGGATGTTCCAGGAATAACAAGTATATCCTAGAAGCGATAGAGTCTATATGTATTAGGGAAGGCAAGCATTAGCAAATGTTAAGTGTGGGGCATTTGGGGAAGATCAGAATGCCTTCTCAGTAATTCCTCTCTTTATTCGGTGGGGCACAGAAAGCATTTCTGGGAGTGAATTGTTTATTGGGCACTGTGAGCTAGAAGGAAGCATGTACTAAGGATAACCCATGTGGTGGTGGTGTTTGGAGCAAGAGGACTCAAGAATCAATGGGATCCCGTGAGATGTAGAAGGGATAGCAGAGATGAGAAATAATGCAAAATGTAAGTGAACAATCAGTCATTTAACGAAGGAAGCTCTTCTCTAAGTCAGTATATGGGATAATGAATTTTAGTTCATTCCAAGTTTTATTTTATGTTTGTGTTTTTGATCCTTCATAACAACCTTTTGAGGTAGATATTATTCATCCGTTTTTTCAACATTGTGGGAAAATAAGATTCAGAAAAATCTGATGATCTTATGTGAGGCCCCACAGCAAGCAAGACATTGAGCCTGGATTTGAACTGCCACACAGAGTGACTCAAGAGTCTGGCCTCTTGGGATATTCTGCGTCAGAGCTAAGTTTATAGACTGGTCTCATGTGCTCGTGTGTGAAGCATCTATTTGTGGATCACCCAGGGAAGATGTGTCATATCATGGTGACTTCACCCTGCCACCCAGCACGTTCCTGGACCCCCTCCCAGTTGGTGTCTGCTCAGGGAACAAAAGCTCACTTCAATGTTAGCCCAAGTCAAACCTAATTAGAAAGGCAAATCCACTCCCAGCCTTCCCAATCCTAAATGGGTGGTACATGCCAAGCAGTAACTTTCCCGTGTTTTCTGCAACTTTGATTTTTCAGCTCCTGCTCTGATCACTCTAGGTAATGCTCTTTCCCCAAAAATGAACCAATTTCCCCATCTTATTTCAAAGTGAAAAATTCTTCATAGTCTATCAAATGATTACATCTTTCATCTTGCACTGGAATCCCTATTAGGTGATGTTATGCATTGATTTGAAGGGTGCTTAAAGGATATGTAATAGGTTAACCTACTTTGTTGACTAAGGCAATGTCCCTCCTCTCCAAGACATACTACCTGGAGGGTGGCACACACTCTGTATTTAGTGAAACAGGAGTCATAGTTGTCTTTGGTAATAATTCAAGCTGGTTTTCAACTTCTTTATGTCTTTAGATCTTGAAGATGTGACTGATCTAGACCAGTGTTTCTCAACCTTGATACTGGTGATATTTTAGGATAGATAATTCTCTGCTAAGATGGGGGTGCCTTGTGCCTTGTTGGAAGTTGAGCATCATCCCTGTGTCTACCTGTTTGACAACAACAGCAGCCTGAATTCCCATGAGTTATTATAACTGGCCTGACAAAGAAGCACATATTCTAGAGAGACACTTGTATCCCTCACATTGCCTGTTAGATTATTGAAGCAATGTACTTCCAAGAATTCAGAGTTCCCCCAAGAATTACATTCTGAGAGAAGAGAAAACCTAAAGTCTAAGCCAGGCAGAGGGAGACTTTATATCTGGGAAAGGAAATTTACATGTTAGACCACCTCAGGAAAGAGACAGTGATGGGTCAGTGATAGGTGGGCACTCAGTTTGACTGATACTGCTTACCTATGCATATCCCTGGTCTCTGACCTAAATTTTGATCCCACTTAGGGACTCTAAAGATGGCATTAAGAGGATATCACTGAATCTTTGTTTGTTTTCCCAGTGTTGTCTCATTAATCCCCCTTCTTTCTTGTCTTTCACTATTTAGCTGTTTAAATTGGCTTCTTGAGGATGGGTGGCTGTGGCTCAACCCAGATTCTTGGGGCACAAGCTGTGACTCTAGAAATGTCCAGCAATGTCATCTCAGCCCAAAATGTCTCCAGACATTCTAAAATGTCTCCTGGGGGAGCAAGAGAAGAACCATGATCTAGAACACACAATTCCTGATCTGAGAGCATATAAACAATGGCAATTTCACCATCATTGTTGTATTGGTCAACATTTGTGTAGCCTCACTACACTGCCTTTGGAAAGTAATGTACTATGTCTCCCCATTACCACTACTAGGTCTTCAATTAATACAGCAAAAAGAGTATCATTACAATAATCCTTTTATGATGGAAGAAATGACAGAATAAATTACTTTAAGCCATAAAACCAGTTATCCCAGAGTAGAACAGAATTTATATTTGGGCTGAGATGCCCTAAAGCTACACTGTGAGGATGCCCTCCCTGAACACAGCCTACCATCTGACATATATTAAAAAATGAGAGTTATTTATTGAAAGTTGTGAGGACCAGGCCCACAAAGACCAACTCCCTTCACGCACAGTACCAAGCTGAACTGCTTTAAAACCCACAATTTTATTCTCATTTAACTAGTTAGGAAACTGAGGTTCAGACAAGTGAACATCCCCCCATGGTTCCAAGGCTCGTAAGTGGTGAAGTCTGGACTTAACCTGAGTCTGTCTGGCTCCAGAGAGAAGACAGGTCTCCAGTGCTCCTGTCTCTCCATCCACCACCCACACAGGGAGCAGCCTATAGTTCCAGCAGGAAGCCTGAAAAGTGGATTCTCTGGGCAAGGAATCTGCAGTTCTGCCTGGGGTGTCTCCTCTTCACTCCACTTCCCAGCCCCTGTCCCTGCTTTCCACCGAAGGGGGTCAGTTCTCTGTTTCGACAGCCTCCTGGGCACTGCATCCCCGATTCCAATCCAAATAAATCTGTGGGTGTTTGGTGAGTGTTTTTTCTTACTGGGAGGCCCCGCACATCAGAGTGTGGATTTTGGTTTCAAGTCTTTCCTACCTTTTGGCCAACTCTTCTCTCACCTACTGCACTGAGCAGTCCCACCCCCTCCAGCTCTTACTCTTTGCCAAACCCTGACTCTGGCTTAGAAACAGAAGGTTACCCTCCTTGGATGTCACCCTCTTTGGGTTCCATGAATAAGCCAGCAGGAATGCTTCAAGAAAGCAAAGCCATCATTTTTCCACCAAAGGGAAAAAATACACAACTTTCATGGCTGTGTCCAAATGAAAACAGCTTAGGCCTCCTGCGTAGTTGGTCCTTAGGTTCCAAATGTGCACCAAATAGGGCCTGGTAAGTGAAATCATTCCGTCTCTCAGTTCTTCTGTGTCTGACAGTAGGACACTTGGGATGAATATCATTATTTGACCAATGATCATCACCCACATCAATGGAAATTAAAATCACATAGGAATTAGTAAAGAGACCAGCAAGGGGTCCAATAAGGAAGAAACAATTTTCCTACTAAATGCCCTTATTATTTAATGACAAATTAGAGTCCAATAGGGCTTGTGTTTCCTTTCTGAGCCTAGAGGCTAAGAGGTCCAATAAATCAATGTGTGTGGCTGTCAGCCTGTCTTCTAAGTCTTTGATTGATTCTCCAAGCACAAAACCTCACAAGGACAGCATGGGAAACCTGTGATCAGCTAACAGGAGGAGACAGGCTATGTGTGGACATTAGTTCCCATGTAGAAGCACCTTTATGAACATCCATGCCATCATTGGACTTGAAGACAGGCTGACAGCCACACACAGCCTTGAAGGCAAATTTGAGCATTTTTACTCACTAAAGCATTGTCATCATTTCTAAAGACTGAAGAGTTCAAATCAGTTGAGCAGTAAAAGTTGAAGAAATGCTGATTTTAGAGTCAGTAGACTTGATTAGATGGTAGACCTACTACTTGACTGTGAAGTGTCTACAATTTAAAAAAGTAGTTTTCAAAATTTATTAAAGTAAGATTATTTTGAAAAATCATCTATTGAGAAGAACATATGAAGTAAGGAGGGGATAGTAGTTGAGAGCATGGAAGAGAATCAGAGCAGAAAAACACGAAAAGTGAACTTGATCAAAACGCATTGATTTTGTGCATGTTTGAAACTCTCAATTTTTAACGATCTAAAAATATTGCCCATTTGAAGTGGTTGTGACTGCATAATCTTTCCTCCCTTTTTAAAGTACTGAATTTTGACATCATAAGCATTTCAGCATATCTCATCTGGTGAGTTTAAGGTAATTTGACGTAAGCAAAAGAGACACCTTCTGCAAAAGATAAACAGGATTCAGAGCAGCCTACAAATTGCCTACTAACTAGCAATGGATCAAGGATTTGAGCCTTGCTCTGTCTGACCTCTTTTCTTTCCTCTTGTTCGGCTTCGTCTCATGGGAAGTCTTTATCCTCCAATTGGTCTATCATGCCTATAGGTTCATCATCCACAAGTTCACCCAACTGCAAATTGAAAATAGATTTAAAATGTCTATGCAGAGTAAATGCATTCTCTTTTTCTCATCATTATTCCCTAAACATTAGACAGTTATTTACATATCATTTGCATAGTGACAAACATTATAAATGATCTGACTTCAAGTTTAGGAGAAGGCACATGTCGGTTATATGCAAATCTTAAACTATCACAGGGACTTGATTATCTAAGGATTTGGTGTCTGTGTAAATCCTGGGACCACACCCTTGTGGGAATAGAGGGATGGTTATGCTCATCTGAATTCTGAGGATGATTCTAGGAAGTGCTGCAAGTTGAAAGTCCCTGGTTTAATTAATTCATCCTTAAACAATTTTACATAAACATATGGTAACCCTATTCTAGTCAAATGCATAAGGATAAAGAGAGTCAGCAACATGCTAGGGGTTAACCTCTTTCTCTGTGACCTAGAGGAAGCACTGAACTTGGAATATGAAAAGGCAAGTTTGGTTCTTGGCCCCATCATGACCTGCAGTCGGTCACCAGAACCACAATTCCACAGGACTCCAGGAACACCGAGTCCTTTGTGTTGCATGTGCTGGAGCACACAGCCTGCGTGTCTTGTTTGCATGGACTACCTTGGAAAGGGTGTCCTCTCTGCTGTGCCATGCCCATGTTGAGGTTGTGGTAACCATAAGGAGGGCCAGCATCTGAGCTTCCTCTTTAACAGCAGGGATAGTTGGGCCTTCCTGAGCTTTGAGTGAGATATTGAGTTCAGAGTTCCTCATGTTATAAGTGCCAGGCAACACTTGTAGTTACAACTCTGTACCTATAAAATGTGTTGAAACTACTAAAATGTTTCATTGCTATTCTTTAGGATGGCTGGTGTGGTGGCCAAGAGTGCAAAAGAGTTACTATACAAGCCTGATGACCTGATCCCTGTAACCCATGGTGGAAAAATGAAATCAATTCCTCCAAGCTGTTCTCCACATGTGAGCCATAGTAAACACACATACATGTAGTAGTAGTACTGTCAATGGTGGTGGATCTTTGAAACACACAAATAGTAGGGTTAGGGAGATAATTTAGTCACACAGGTGCTTGATTTTCAAGCACTAAGACCAGAGTACAATCTCCAGAACCTACACAAATTCTTTAAAGCCACAACAGCAACTAGGTGGGTGCCTGTGCCGATGGCTGCTGTGTGCTTGTAATGCCAGCAATAAGGATACATAAACAGGTGGAACCCTTGGGCTGCCTGGTTAGCCTAACCCAAATTAGTAGGCCTCAGGCCAATGAGAGACCCCTTCTTTGGCAAGCAAGGTGTATGGGAAGGAACAACACTCAAGGATTTCCTTTGGCCCTCTCATGCATATGTGTGCGGGTGCATATGTATCCCATACACAGGAACCTGCACAGACACATACACCAACAGCATAGCAAGAATACATAATAAACTGGAACACTACATAGTCTTCACTCAGTTGTGGGTCTCTGAGGTACTGGGATAAGTTGAGGGATGAGAGCTGCACAGGCAGGCCACTCAGATGGCAGGCTTTATGAGCCAAGGTTTGCAATAGAAACATTGTCTTTGGGGGCAACATGTAAGAGTATGACTGAAAAGGAAGGGGGAAGGAGGGAGGAAAAAAATGAATACTATTCAGAACAGACCAGATTGATAAAAGTGTTCTTAAGGTTGTCTCTGGAGCCTGAGAGAAGGTACTAGAACACAAAGTCTACACCATTGATCTTTTATCACAGTGAAATCTTACCAGCATGGCCCTCCGAATTGGAATGGTCACCATCCTAGGCATCATAACTAGTCATAGTGATTCCTTATGTAGCTAACAAAACAGAGATGATATAAGGTGGCTGGGAAGGTCTGTGATTAAGATGGGTCTTTACAAAGTCAACAACTGTCACGTGGTGCTTGTAATTTGGAAGCTGGTCTGTAGAGAGGACAATCCAATTATAACCTAGTTAGGCTGCAAAAGTAAATGCTAAAGAGGAAGACAAGCAACCTCAATGCCTTTTGTGTCACAAGAGGAAGACAAGTGGGCTCTCCACTGAGTTATAATCAAAGGTTTCCATTAGGAAGCCCATTAACTGAGCTTTGAAGAAGCCTCAGGGCCTGGCTACCAGAGCTGGCACTCTCAGAGAAGCCTCCCTGAGATGTGGCCCAGCCTGCTGTCTCAAAGCATCCCTGAAGACACATGAAATGCCTCAGATCGCTTCCTGTGGCAACAACCACCATGATGACATCATCTGTCTTTGAACATCATTTGAACGGCCACAATGAGTTTTCCACACAAGGACTGAACAAAACCTGGAGCCAGGTGCTGTGGCACACACCTGTAACCACCCACACTCTGGAGTGGTAGGAATGAGGCTCCCCGAGTTCAAGACTAGACTGGGCTTTGGTGATATTTTGTTTGTGCTTTAACAAGCAAAGCTTGCCTGAAGATCAGAGGGTGGAGCTAGTCATTAGCCAACCGTGGTGAGGCAGAATGAGGAATATGAGGTGGGAGGAGAAAGGGACTTGGTCTCTTCTCAGTCTGAGGATTTCATAGCACACACAAAATATCACCACACTGGGCTGCATAGCAAGACTGTCTTAAGTAAAAAGCCCAGAAAGAGAACATGTAGCTAATTCTCTGCAGCATCACAGCTATACCGCAGGCCCCACAGTAGAGGATGTGCAGGGATATCATCTCATTTAACCCACAAAACCTTGGGTGGAGGTCTCGGGATGACTCACATTTTAAAGATGCAGAAAATAAGGCACATGGGAATTTAATAAATTATCCTGGTTAAGGTGACATTTTATTTACTTATTTAGTAAATGTGGTGCATGTTCAGACATTATGTTCACATGTGTATGCGCCTGTGAGCACATGAGTGTAGATGAGAGAGGTCCATGTTAGGGTATAGTGGGAATTGGTTTCCATCAATAGTTCCAGAGTCTTAAGGTGTGGCTTCTGGGCTTCTGCAGTACGCAGACATGGTCCCTTATAAGGAATGGGAGGGGTCATGTGTGCTCTCTCTTGGGGTGATGGGTTGAGACCTGACCATCCTTCTACATCACAACATCTTGCCCCTCCAAGAGCAGAAGACTGTTTACCTTTCAGTGTTCCCTAAATAAATATATTTTGTTCTTTCATTTGGGTGTTCATGGACTTCCTTAATCTGCCTGTCAGTTAGGTGTTTCCTTCAATCACTTCCCATATTATTTATTTATTTATTTATTTATTTATTTATTTATTTATTGGCACAGTATCTCAACTGAACCTAGAGCTCATTGACTCTCAGCCAGACTGAGTGGCCAGCAAGCTGAGATTTTCCTGTCTCTGTCTCCTGGGTACTGGGACTATAGGTGAGCATCAGCACACTCTACACCTGAGTGTTGGGAACCTGAACTCAAGTACTTGGACAGCATGCACTTGACCTACTGAGCATCTCCCCAGCCTGTGCATGGCAGTTTAGAAATGGGCTTTGGATTTGAACTCAGGTGACTTCTCCATTGTCAGCACCCTGTTATCCATAAGTAGTATCAGGAAGCTGGGGTTGCACTTGTCTCCTTTTCACTGAGGAAAGCTAGGACTTAGAGAGCTTCCAGAGACCCACAGGTCTGCACCCAAATCCAGTACTTTGTATTCTATGTATTTTTGTTGTTGTTGTTGTTGTTACACCATAGCTGCTAGGTCATGCCACAGGATATTCTGGGGTAGATGGGATTAGGGTGCCAAACCCTACTCAAATAGACACATGTGCATGCGTATGCAGAAAAAGGAAATCCCACCAGGAAGCATGTGGGGGAGAGAATTAAACAGGTTGCCAGCTGATGGCTAGACTCCAGAATTCCTTGGGATGCTGTGAAATCACAAGTAAGCAAGGCCATCCCTTGCTAAATGAAGTAAATCTTGCAGCGTGAGGAAGCATTAACTTCTTAGTGTCCTTACTGCATTTTCATAAAATAAAGTTAGTCCTCTCCACTTAGGTTGGCAGCTCATGCCGTTGTCTGCAGGCAGTGGACTACAGGCATGGTCAGTCCCTTCCAGAGGGATAAGCCAGCACAAGGTTACCTTGTTTCTGATGACAGCTAGCAACAGAGGCACAGATCAGTGGCTATAATTCCCGTCTCCCAACACATCATCCTCACATCACTTCTTTCCGGGGAACTGTCCATTCTGCTCTCTCACTTCCTGCTCAGAGAAGCTGCCATCTCGTCTGATGTAAGTCCATCCACCAGGCATCTTTAAGTGAGAGAAGAAATGTGAAAGACATAAGGCCTAGATATTTAAGAACGGACAAGCAGGAGGCAGGCACAGCTAGCCACTGAGCATTGCTTTATTACTTAAGACACTCTACTAGTGTGACCATTAAACTTGACTGTCTTCTTTATTGGACTGATAGACACCTAAGAGATTAGTGGGGTACACTTTTGAATGTGTCTCTAAGGATATTTTCATAAATAGTTGACCTATGGGGCAGCAATGGAAGGGGAAAGAGCCATCCTGAATATGGACAGGATCATTCGTTAGTTAACCATGCCCTGCTCTATTTCTACTATGATGTTTCTGCTGTGCCGTGGACCTGAGAGGAATGGTACCAGCCAACCATGGAGTCAAATTTCTGAAACCATGAGCCAAAATAAATCCGTCTTTAAAGTTGCCTTTCTCGGGTATTTGGTCACAGCGTGAAAATCTAACACAATTAAGCCCTGTGGATACATTACCATATTTAATTCTATAAACATAATGAGATCACATATTCATTATTTGTAGTTCACTGATACCTTTTGAATGAGAACTTTTAGCATGCTGAGAATTGTTTGGCCCTCCCAGGAGCTTGCTGTTGCCTGGAGACCATGTTCTAGCATAAGAAATATGAACATTACTGACATTAAAATTTCATAACACTCTCAAAAAAGGAATTGCTTGCCTTTCTGTTTTTTCCTCTTTTTTTTCATTCTATGAACTATAATGTGGCTGCGATGTTGGTCATTAAGCTTTGATCACACAAAAACTAATTCCTGAGGCAGTGGGTCTCAATCGAGGGTGACTGTTACCTGCAGGTGGCAGAGACATTTTTGTTTGTCAAACAACTTGGGAAAAAGGTTCTATCAATTAGTAAGTTAGGACCTGGGATAATTCTAAACATCCTACTAATGTTTACGTAGGTTATGTAAATTATACAGATAATCTACCTTCCCCAACCACTACTCCAACAAGGAAACTGTTCAGCCCCAAATGCCCATAATTTGAAGTTTAGTAACACTTGACTAAAATGTTAAGCAAGATATAAGCAAGAATTGGAACAGTCATACTCTCCCAACCGCAGTAGGAGAATAACTTTTGTCTATCTTTCTGTGTTATGGCACGTGGCTAGATAATATATGACAATGCTATCACTGTTTGTTCAGTTTTAGAGAAAATTAATATTACGAGCAAATGGATTAATGCCCACAATGTTTGAATCCAAAACTCGTGTCATTATTCTCTACAATGTAATTATTTGTTATAGGGGAAAGGGAGCTAGGAAGAAAATGAATAGAAGGAAACCTGATAATATTTAGAAAACGTTGGGGAAATATTGACCCAAGCAATGGTTTGTAGAGCTTGACTGAGCACATATGCCAGGCATTTAGTCATGAACAACAGCCTGGGATATATTTCAAATCTGGATACAGCAGGTTTGTTGCAGAAGAATCCCTCTTTGCCTCCACTTTATTTTTTTCATGATAGAGAACATTGCTGTGAGATATTCCCAACATTTCTCTCTCTTGTTCATCTCCTGCTTTACACTGGAAACCTCGGAATATGAAGACTTGATGTGTAACGTATGGCCTGACAGCAGTGTTTGTCACTGCCTGCTGAATGACAGCGTTAACCCACCTCTTCTTTTTCACCTCCTGGAAGTTTGACAAGGTCACAAGAAGTAGAGTGATCAGTGCTGACTAGGGTGAGGACCTCCTTTCTCAGTGGTTTTGACTGCCGCATTCTCAGTGTAATCTAAGGCCCACAAAATTGCTTTACTCTTCACTGGCTTCCTGACTCTAATCTGTATCACTTTGCACAGGGTGGGGGACTAGGAATGATTTTCCATGAGTTAGTTACCGCAGAAATTCACAGGCTCACATCCATGCCCAATAATACCTTTCATAATCATTTTTTCACATAGGCCCTTCCTTTTAGTGATAAGCTCAGAAATTAACTACTCTTGGGCATGGACTTCTCATCAGGGATTTCACCCTGTGGTCTGACCTTCCCTGAGGCATTTGGCATGCTGTCATATGTGGCCCCTTCCATAATTTATGGGAAAACTTCCATCTGGACAATTTATGTAGCATCTCAACTCTAAAGCATCTCTTAGACTTTCAAGAACCCCTGTCAAGCACCAAACATTACCATTTCACACCCCAAGAATCAAACTCAGACTGATTAGCTTAACCACAGAAACAAATCAGCAAGTACTCCAAAACAAACAGAAAAGGAGCCTGATACAGGGTGAAAATGAAATGTTACAAAGTCAAATCCTGGGGAGTGTGGTATGTAGGGATGGATGTGCACATACCTATGCATGTGTGAATGCACATGTAAGCATGCATATACGTGGGCATATGTGTGGAAGCCAGATGTCAACATTATTTTTTGAGATAGGCTGTCTCACTGAAACATCAGGCTCACTAATTTAACCAGGTTCGCCGGCCAGCAAACTCTGAAGATCTTTCTGTATCTTCCCAGTGCTGGGATACAAGAGTGCACCACTAAGCCTGGCTTTTACATGGGTTCTGGGATAATTCTGGTCCAAATGCTTACAAAACATATACTTTACTGATTGAGTTGTCTCCCCAACCTTCACAAAAGAGCCATATTCAAGGAAAACAAAGAAGAGATTCATACAGGTACATGTTTTGGAGATCCAGTAAGGATTATTTTTGCAGCAAGTTGAAGTAATGAAGGGAAGAGATAGTAGGTGAGTCTTTTTTTTTTAATATTTTTTTTATTTTCCATTTTAAATTTAGATAAGAAACAAGGTTGCTTCACAAGTCAGTATGAGGTCCCTCTCCCTTTCCCTCCCCTCCTCCCGTGCCCTCCCCCATCCCCCCCCCCGTTATCCCCTCATTCCCCCAGGGAGGGTGAGGCCCTCCATGGGGGTGTCCATAGTCTGTCATTTCATATAGGGCAGGGCCTAGACCCTTCCCCAAGAGTTCAGGGTGAGAGTGCACCTCACATTGTTCTATGGGAGTCCAGAGACCGTGTGTATACTTGGGATGGGTACTGATCTGCTGTCCAAGGCTCAATAGATTACCTAGGCCTCCTCACTGACACCCAGATTCAGGGGGTCTTGATCAGTCCCATGCTGGATTCCCAGGCTGATGCGTGGGATTCAAGAGTTAAAGTAGGTGAGTCTTAAAGGAACCTATATTCTAACATGGCAGATAATGCTAAAGCTGGTGGATTATGCTTTTATGATTTATAAAAATTTTCATAGTCATCATCTCAAGCTTCATAACAGTTTTATAAAGTAACATTTTAATGATTTTCCGAGATGTCTTTTAATTGTAGAATAGGAACACAAATCTTATCTACTGGTAGTTTCAAGGTACCATTGGCGTGGTCTGGAGGTCCATACCATGGTTGTTACTCTCTGCCACTCTCAAGTTTGGTGTTAGCCACAGTACTTCCAGGTCAACACGATGGACTTCTAGAAGTTACCCCAGAGGAAACAGTTTAAGGGTACAGTTATCTATGTGGACCAAGTCATCACCCATTTCTGTGACTTTATACACTCTACCGAGTCTCAAAGCTGGTCAAAACGTTGATAATAAGTGAGTGTTGAATACATATATCTAAGAGGAACATCTATAGCAAGCCCCCAAGTTTGAGAGAATACTCTGGAAAGGGGGGGCAGAATGTAGAGCCTAGCTGCTGCAGCCAAGAACTCACTGAAGCTCTGGTTATCAGTACAATAAAAAGCCAATAAGATCAGTCAGCATTCCATAGGTAGCAACTAACTGAACTTACTGGGTTACACACTCATACACACACACACACACACACACACACACACACATACACACACATACACAAAGAGAGAGAGAGAGAGAGAGAGAGAGAGAGAGAGAGAAGAGAGGAAATTTTCAAAGAACAAGTCAAACATCTATTTACTTTTAAACAAGAAAAAGAAAGGGATTTTATGTACCATCAATGCAGCTTTAGCTGCATTGGTTTTGATAACTCAATATATCAAACAGGCATTGGCTGGCCCCATCAAAAGGAAGTGAAATGCACACCCATACACACACCCCACTCAAGAGGCCACCCACAGGGAGCAACACTTTTCTAGGGCACAGCTAACCACTTTGGAATTTAATTAAAATCCCCTCTTTGCTAAGTTTTTAGGATGTGTTTTCCAGATCTTTTGAGAGAAGAGAAGACTCCTAAGGGACAAGGGTGCTCAGTCAAGCCAGGAAAAGTACTAGGCTGGACATTTTTGCATGCTATTCAGATGTGTTTGCTGGGATCCTTGTTTCCCTAGACCATTGAGAAAAAAATTCTAAACACTCTGAAATGCTGGGGAACCCAGATATAGAAAGAATAGCAATGCAACATGGGCACAAGTGTTTGAAAAATGAAAGGCATTCAGATTATTCACAAAAATAAGAATGGACCACAAATTGTTAATTTAACATTGAAAAGGCTTGTAAGTATTAGATGCTGAGTGGCCTGGCTAGGGTTCATTCAAATTATGACAAAATTTTATTGGGCTTCATAAGGCCCTTGCTGCAATATCATCAGCAATGAACAAAGGTCAAGAGTAAAAATGTAGAACAACCAGGAATCTTAGCTGAAGTTCACAATAACATGAAACTAAACTGAATGCAAATGATGAAGTCAGTTCTAACTGGGATAGGTAGTCAATGAAACAGAGCCGAAAGTCTTGCTTACCAGGGAATTCTTACTCATCCCTGCTGTTCCTCTGGTCCATTATCTTTAGTATTTGCTTTGAAGTTTCTACTTGAACCAAATGACATTACTATCTTTGTGTTAAAATAATCTCAGATACCTTTGAATAACTTGTTTCTTGTTTCTGTGAGTTCTCATGGATTAATGTATGAGCTGCATGAGGACCAAACATATTCTCAGTCTAATAATTTAGTCCATCTGAAACACAATAAAAATGATATCTCTATCCTGTTCTTCCTATTAGTACTCCTCTTCCTCTTTCTGACCCTTTCTTGTTCAGATAAGAAGACCCTGGAACAAAAGATCCAGACATAAGCAATTTAATTTAGAAATAGGGGGAGATTCAAGTCAAGAAATGAGAACATCAAACACAGAAGAAAATACGGTAAACAAAATTTGCAGAGAACAAGCAGAGACTTCCAAAGGCAATGGAAACTCAGTCATATGGAGCAGAATTAAGAGTCAATGTCAGATCCTTTCCTTATGGCTGTCTTACTCCAGTGGGGCATAGAATATGATTTACACTGTTGACAATGGGCTGGACATTAATTAGTATTGTTAGCTTAAAAGGCTTTAGGGAGATGAAGTCCATTCTTCCATGTAAATAAGTAGTCTGCATCTCTAACTTTAGGGATACTCTTAGTAAATATATTACATGCATAAAAGTTGGCATTTGTGATTTAATAATGTGGTCTTAATGATGGTAATCACCACAATTAGATACTAGTCTGATGAACAGATGTGGGTGCTAACAAGTTCCGAAGTTGATAAATAGGACGATTTGGTGGTTCAGTCCTGTAACCCTACATACTTGAGAGACTGAGAAAGGAGGATTGCAAGTTCAAGGCTTACTTGGGATACCTAATGAAATTAATGCCAAGCAGGGCATTTAGTGAGGTGATGTTTCAGAACAAAAGTAAAAAGTGAGTTGTGGATGTAGTTTAGTAATAAAGTAATTGACTCAAGTATGTGCCTGCTCATAGTATCAACTCCCAGTACTAAAGAGCATAATGTTGGTATTTCAAATAGATTGTGTTGAATGAGAACAATTTAAAACTAGATATTGTAAAAGAAAAACACAAGATTTCTGTTAGGACAAATGTTGAAACTTTAAAATTCTTCAACTCCAGTTTTCTTGTGTATGTAGAAAAACTGATGTGGCACCTAATAGCATTGACTCCATCAGCAAACAAACAAAAAAAACAACTTCCCAAAGAGTTGGCAGCATCAGTTTACATTAGAGTCGTTGATGATCCCTCTAAAGTCAGCCCACAACTCCAATTATTTTCAGTCTAAATAATAGATGTGATGTCCTTAATTTAGAAGATAACGCTATCAAAAGTGAAAAGTCAACCTTGTGTGGTGACACGCACCTTTGATGTGAGGGTGCTAGAAAAGCAGAGACAGGAGAATCATGGGTTTCTTTCCAGCCTAGGCTACACAGTAAATTCCAGGTGTGGCTGTACACTGAGACAACGTCTCAAGAAACAAAGCAAGGAGCTAAGGAGATGACTCAATTAGTAAAGTGCTTGCTGAACAAACATGAGGACCTGAGTCTGTAATGTGTAGTCTTCCTGCCAACCGCTTGGGTCCCCTGCTGTCTCAGCCCCCAGATAACACATGAGACACTATATTAATCGTAAAGCTATTGGCTGTTTGCTTTGATTTCTTATCAGCTAGCTCTGACTTAATTATTAACCCATAACTGCTAATCTAAATATTTCCATGTGATCTTATCGTACCAGAGAACAGTCCAGACCTCTTGCTTCTACCATGTCTTACATTGTGACTGACTGTGCCTGTTTCCCAGAATCCTCCTTGACTCCTAGTCCCACCTATCTTGCTTCCCTATTGGACAACAGTGCTTTATTCATTAACCAAAGAGAGACATATACACAGAAGTACATCCCCCATCATCTCCACTTTTCTGTCTGAATAAAAAGAAAGGTTTTAACTTTAACATATTAAAATACATAACAAGGAAGTTATTAAGCAAGAACTATAAATGCAATATTTAGTCCATTAACATTTAGCAAGATTTAAAGAAAATATCATCTATCCTATCTTTGTGAGTCTGAAGTCTTGTATGTAACTTATCTTTTATCATAACTAAGGAAAACATGATTATAACTAACTGTCTTCAACTCCATCAAAGACCACAGAAGGATAATATATAAACACTAGAATTAACAGAGACATCTCTCTGCTTGAACAGACATCCAAAGTTCCTCTGTAACATTGGGGCATTCATGTTCAGCCTATAGGCCACAGTGTGTCTGGAAGACTTATTAGCAAAGCAGGAAATTTTAAACTGTCCACCTACATTGGCAGTTTGTTAGTCATTTTTCTATGTTCTGCAGAACATCTGGTAGACTCTTCCATGAAGCAGAAGCCCTGTAGGTATGTCCATCTTGTTTTGTAAGTTCAGCAGTCACTTTCCTGTGGGTCCTGCATGCCCAGATTATACAGCCACAGACAAACAGTCCAGGAAAGAGCAGTTTCTTGTCCAAATGGCTAATCTTGCCATGTTGAAAGCAAACGCCATAATGAGTTTCTTCAATGCCCATCTTCTTCTCAGACATAATTGGTGTGTCAGGAGCAGTTGTGTATCATTATCATGAAAAAACCCTAAACCATTTAAATGCCATATATTCCGTAGGTCTTTGAAAGGTTTGAAGAATCTCTATCTATCTTATACATTTCTGTATATCTAGAAAACCTAACTACCCTAACTATGAGTTTTGACTATTATAGGTAACTATCTATAATCTGTATTTAATTACACATTACATATTTAAATAATCAGTATAAACACAATACTTACACAAGAGGAGATATACATATCACAAAATTGACCTTAAATTTGTATCAATAAATGAAAATCCATACCAATACAAAGTATTCATATCATATTCCTTTTTTCCCTTTAGAAAGAGATTGACTGTGACCATGACTATTTATAAGAAATTCCATTAAAATGAAAACAAAATTTTATAAGCAATATTTAGGAATTTGGGCGTTGTTCATTCCAAACTGCTTCCTGCAAGAAACCTGGTCAGGTCCTTGTTTTTGTAGTCTGTATTGTCCCAGCTGTTTCAGATGCTGGACTGCCTGGGACACTACTTCAGGAAGTCTTGCTTCATCAAAACACAGATGCCTGGAAGGAATCCACAGTCTTTCATTTTCTGTGGAAACACAAATAAAATCTCTTTTCCAAAGTAACATATCCTTATACTTAAATTTTGAAGTCAAAGCATTTTTAAAATATGTAAGTTGGATTGATTTAGCAGCATTTATAAGAAAGTATATTTCAGCAGTTGTTACTTCCTTAGCAATTGAACAATTGAAAAACATAATAGCATACAGTATCCAGACTCTGTGTATTTTCCATCTTTACGTGGATTATATTACTCTATATCTTTTATTTATTTATTTTTTTCTCTGAGACAGGGTTTTTCTTTGGAAATTTTCCTGCCTCTGCCTCTGGAGTGCTGGGATTCAAGGCGTGTGCCACCGCTCCTTGTTTATGGTTTTTTTTTTCACTATCCTGTTTCTTTTTCTCTCCCAAGCCTACATACATTTTTAATCACACTATTAACCTTTTAGAGGTTTTACTTCATCTGCATCTGACTTTACTGTAAATCTTTGTTTTTCTGGCCACATGTCTTTTATCTGCTAAGCAACATTGCTAAGAAGAAACAGCCGCTGGCTTCCCAACATGTCGATTGTAAGTTTGACACCAGCATTGGGAACTGTGCTCACCGCCTTAGTCTATGCTGGCTTGGAGATGTGGTTACTGCCACTGCCAGCTGCTTGTGCACACCATTCAATTATTGCAGGACCTCTTAAAGGAGTCCTGCGGCCTGCCAACTCCCCCCTACCCCCCTACCCCCTGGCTTACGTGGAGTCAGGAAGACTCCCTTAAGGGAGCCTGGTGACTCTCTGCTTGTCTTTAGCAAAACAGAGCCCACCCAAGAAAAGTGCTGCTACCAAGAAGCCGTGCTTCTCTCTGTTCTTTTGTTTCTAAAATCCCTTTTACACTTTTGTCATTCTACATGGAAAATGAATTTCCACTCTTTATATGTGTGTGACATGAAGTCTTCCCACCAGCCACTTGGGTCCTGCTGCTGTCTCAGCCGCCAAGTAACACACGAGACACTATATTAATTGTAAAGCTATTGGCCATTTGCTTTGATTTCTTATCAGCTAGCTCTGACTTAATTATTAACCCATAACTGCTAATCTAAGTATTTCCACGTGATCTTATCTTGCCAGAGAACAGTCCAGACCTCTTACTTCTCCCACTGTCTTACATGACTGACTGTGCCTGTTTCCCAGAATCCTCCTCAACTCCTAGTCCCATCTATCTTGCTTCCCTATTGGCCAACAGTGCTTTATTCATTAACCAAAGAGAGACATATACACAGAATGACTTCCCCCATCACTGAATCTATAGTTCTTTGTGCAAGGTTGAGACCTCATGGGCCTTTCTCCTCCCAGTTTGTTATGCAGGTGACACATTATAGGTGTAGCTTCTGATATTACTTGGAGATACAATCTATCTGCAAACACCTGGATCCTCTGACTCATCATCTTTCTGCATTTTTTACAGTGTTACCTAAACTTGGGTGTGGGGGTATTTTGTAGATATAGCCATTGAGGCTGGACTCCACCACTGCGTTTTGATTGATTGTAGTTTTCTGTAGTGGTCTCTATCTATTGGAAAGAGAGGTTTCACTGATGAGGGGTCAAGATTACACCTACCTGTGGATTTAAGGACAAATGTTTGTAGATAATTGTTAAGGATTATGCTGGTTTAGTAAACCTGTGATTTTACTTTCTTCTCCAGCAACCATGACTTCACTAGCACTGAGTAATAGCTAGGTGTCTAATCCCAGTCATATTTTCCTTCTTGTTTACCAGGTCTTAAGTCCAATTAGAAAGTTGTCGGTTAAAATCATGGTACCACACCCTTAGGATTATCATGTTGTGCTGGTCCATTGGTATGGTTCATAAATGTCATACCTGGGTCAGACTGTTGACAATCTCCCTCCTTTGGAAGCTTGCATGGCACCTTCTGGTACCATGAAAACTAGGACTCAGGGAGGGAGCACTCAGACAGACTCCACCTTAGGAGTCTCTAGGTCCTGTTTTTGAAGTATAAACTATCAGTTTGAAAGGAAGTGAGGGAGCAGGAATGGAAGGGATTGAAAGGAGGATGGGGAGAAAGAAGCAGTGTAATTATGTTTTAATTTAAAATGATAATTGTAAAAACTTTCTTCTTTGTGATAATAATACTAATATAAATTTTGATATACAATGTATCATAATGAAATAGTAAGATTAAAAATACATGGAATGAAACTGGGTGGTGGTGATGCATGCCTTTAATCCCAGCACTCAGGAGGCAGAGGCAGGTGGATCTCTGTGAGTTTGCGGCCACTCTGGTCTACAAAGCTACACAGAGAAACCCTGTCTCAGAAAACAAAGCCAAAAATACATGGAACATAACATCCCTGGATTGGCTGGCTGCACACTAACACACTGCAGTTTCCAAACAAGCTATGACTGCCTGTCACCCAGATTAGAAGATACAATGAACTTACAAATAATTGCATATTCATGTACATGATATACATACACACATAGGGCAAATGAACGCATTTACTGTGATGGATATGATGGTGGATCCGAAAAACTTCATTGACATAGAATACAGTTTCTGTCTGTGCAGACCACCAGCAGTGAAATTTTACAAATATTGAGCCTTTGAAGAACTAATTTGTGAATCAATTTATTTCTTTCAATAATACTGTACTTCCCTTGTAAATAAGCCCTTTGTTTCCAATTCCTTTTATTGAGAAGTGGCTAAATACATCCTTTCACAGAGCATTCGGCAACTGAACTATATTTGTTCCATTTCAGGCTCAGCTGTACATGGCTATTAGGGCAACCGGGATTTACAGGCAGGAAGAGAGTGAAACCCATGCCTAAGAAAGCAAGGGAGGAGCACAGCAAATTAAGTGATGAGTACTCAAATGGTTTGTAAGGATTACAGTTTGTAATTCTGCATTTATGTTCTTGTTCTGTTGATATTTGAGACTAATAGTTTGATGGATCAGATGCCTTTCAAATATTATTGAAGATTAATTGACAATTTTTATGATCTTTACAAAATTTAAACCTAGCCAAACACCCAAAAAAGAACTGTACAAAGACATCTCATTTGATGAAGTATGTCTTGCATAAAAAAAAAATTGGCAAAGAAAGATTAGCCTAAATCGCAGCTTCTTTAGCTGTGGGCCAGTTAAAGAAAAAAAAATTGTCTACTGTAATGGATTTCTGAATGCATAACAACTACAGAAACTAGTTCAAAATCAAAGGCATAATGAATCCAAGGTGGTTCTCACAGTGTTTGCCAGTGTTGTGTCGGGCAGATTCATTGCAGACTTGGTTCCAGGCAAAGGAGCATGTGTCTTTTGCATTGTACTTGTCCTGAGGCTATTACCACCAATGAGATGGTCAGAAACACCTCAGCACAAATTTCAGGGTATCATATGTTATGAACTGCAGCAATCTTTTTACCATGCATAGATTGCTTTCTGCTCATAGAGAAACTTGGAAAGTCAATACTGATGATGTGTTTCTGCGTACTGCCTTACTGAATATTCAAAGTTTGTTTACATAAAAAATAGACACTTGTGTTCATCTCATTAGCATACATATTTGCTTTCAGCTTTCACAGATAGTAAAATCATATGTAAACAAAAGCATTGTTTAAATAAACTTCTTTATGACTTCTTTTACCAAAAAGCATGTACACTTATTAGATATGTCTGGGACCATGCAAAAAGGGCTGCAAGTAGGTGAAATTTAAATTGAAAAAGCCCTATTATAATTAAAGAAGGCATGACAGTGCCTGTGACAATATTAATAATGAAGTGATTGTATATTTCCATTTAAAAAGAATTAGACTTATAATTTGCTTATCAGAGCTAGCTTCATGTTTAAAACTTACCTTAGCACCTGCAGTGTACATGTTTTCTCTTTTATTTCAGGTTGATTGGAGAATAATACAAAAATGAAATTTGTATCTGTTCAGTGTACAGCTTGATGTTTTGGAAATACTTCTATCTTATAAAATGTTACCATGTTAATTGCCAAGATAATTAACATATGAATAATATTACATAGTCCCCTTTTTGGAGCTGAAAATGCTTAAAACCTACTCTCCCAGCAAATTATTACTACAGTACAGTACAGTATAGTTAACTGGTCACCATGCCAAGCATAGATCTCAAGACTTTCCCTATCTCATGCCAGTGTGTTCCTTGACCAGTATCTGTCCATTTCCCTCATGCTCCAATCCAGGCTAACCATCTTTCTGTCTCTATGAATTCACCAGTTTAATTTTCCCATATAAGTGGGAAATGATTTACTTAATTTGTTTCTGTAACGTAATCCTAGAGTAATTGGAAAGACTTCTCTTTTTCTTCACTTATTTGCAGTAGAACTCTATCACAAAGAGAGTGTGTATGGGAGGTTAGTTCATAGACACCCAGTTGTACCCCACTGTTCAGTTTGATTATTCTTGAAACAGTGCCACCCCTCCTAGTTACTGATGATGCAGATGAGCTCTTAACACCCCATCATATAAATGCAATACGTTTCCTTTCATTTTTTATTTCTTTTTCTCTTTGTATTTCCACTAAATATCCACCAAAATGCTTTTAGGTTTTGGATTGCCTTGACTCCATAAAATAGGCGGAGAAAATTGAGATCCTGAAAGTACAGCTTCAAAAATAAATAAATAACCTACACATGCAACATCTTAATAATTACTTGTGTGTCTTAAATTTCTTTTAGCATTTGTTCTTGCCAAGATAGAGATGAACACATCTTTGCTTTATTCCTCGGTGTTTCATGATCTGATACTACCACAAATGGTAATGATGGAACACTCGTTTGAATCACTTCCTGCTATATAGACATGTAATGCTTTTTTGTGTCTTTGCTAACTCACATATTAACCTGAAAATTATTTCTCCGCATTTTATATTTCCTACATGCAAAAACATGTCATGTGTGAACAAAATGATTTTGCTTCCTTACTTTCTGATATTTATAACTTTTATTTATTTATTTTTGTCTGCTGGTTAGGACTTCCCGTACAACTTTAAATAGAGGTGCCAACAGAGAGCATCTTGTCTGGTCCAAATTGATACCTGTAGGGGGAAAACAGTAAAATGACCCCCTACTTTGTACTGTTTCAAAAATTAAGGTATCTAACAAATCTAAATTTGAAAGTAAAACCAATTAAGTCTATAAATGAAATATTTTAAAATATCCTCTCTGTCTTAAGAAAGCAAAATATTTTAAACAGAACACAAAATATTTCAAACATAAGAGAAAATACTGGAACATTAAAATGAATTAAGATTAAGAACTTCTGTCTGTTGAAATCTTAAGAAAGCAACAAGTTTCAAATGAAGAAACATGAGTGGCCAAAAATTAGATGCTTAATGCATCAGAAAAATGCACATTCAACTATGATGTTATGAGCTATCATATTCATACAACAATGGATAAGATTTAAAAGACTGACAACTTCAAGTGTTGACAGAGATGGTAGTGTTAATGTGTTCTTTATTACTAGTTGGAGTGCAAACACTTTAGAAAACTATTTGACAGTATTTCCTAAAGTTCAAAAACACCCATTCTAGTCATAATTTCCGCATACCACTAAGAAGAGTATGTGTTTATAGCAAGCATAGATAATACCTTTCTATGTCCCCAAGACATGTGGAACAGCAAACATGACACTATATTAACTTCTTTCCTTGTCACAGTGGCATAAAGTTTGACCAAAACAACTTAAGGGGACAGAAGCTTGCTTCAACTCATAGTTAGGGGGATGTAGTCAACCATGCTGAAAACATAGCACCCAAAGCCATCAGGTCCATGGCAGTAGTTTTTGCACATGGCCCTCTAGTTGTTTCATATCTCTGAGAAACAGGAAGCAAAAAGATCTAGCTGGAAATAGAGCTAAAGTGTAATTGTCCATGCCATTCTCTAATCCTCCATGCTCTCCTCTAATTCTCCATACCCTGCTAAGGCCCTCAATGCCCTCTTTGTGAACCACTTTGTTCATCTAGGTCCCACCTCCCAAAAAGCTTTATAGACTTTCAAAACAGACTCAGCAGTTGCATACACACATACAAATGCATACACATATGTTTTTGTAAAACTAATAATGAATTTTTAATGGGTTTATATCTTGACAAAGCCACTACAAGTTAAAAGTTACCTTTAAGTTAAAAATATGTTTAGTACACCTTACTTGTCATAAGTCACCTCTTTCCTAATAATGGCTCAGAATACATTAACCTAGAGTTGGGCAAAATCATGAAGCATAAGTTTATTTGATAATAAAATGTTAATTATCTCATATCGTACCAAGAATCACAATAGTATTGAATCACATATTACTAAAACATGAAAACAAATCAAAATTTAAACTACAAATTTTATTGAATTCCTGTAATTTTCATTCCACAGAAAAAAAATTCATAAAGTTGAGCCCAAGAGACAGCTCAGTGGGTAAGGACAGCTTTCCCTAAAGCCTACAACCTGAGTTTTTAGGGACCCATAGAGTGGGGAAGAAAGAACCAAGTCTTCCAAGTTTTTCTGACCTCCACATGTACACACTGACACATGCATGATCCCCCATACTCTTTGTTTTTTGTTTTTTGTTTTTTGTTTTGCTCTTTGGGGACCTGTCATCCAGTTCCCAAATAAATGCACAGAGACTTCTTCTTTCTTATGAATACCTGGACTTAGCTTGACTTATTTCTAGCCAGCTTTTCTTAAATTATCCTGTCTCCATTTTGGGCTTTACCTTTCTCTACTTCTGTATATCTTTCTTTTTTACTTGTTACTCTGTGTCTGTCTGTGTGGCTGGGTGGCTGGCCCCTGCCATCCTCCTCTCCTCATTTTCTCCCTCCTCTCTCTCTTTCTCCTTCTATTTATTCTCTCTGCCTGGCAGTCCCGCCTATCCCTCTCCTGCCTAGCTAATGGCTGTTCATGTCTTTATTAGACCAATCAGGTGTTCTAGACGCAAAGTAACACAGCTACACAGAGTTAAAGAAATGCAACATAAAAGTGCAACTCATCTTTGCATCATCAAGCAAACGTTCCACAGCATAAACCAATATAACCTATTTTCAACTAACATTCCTCAACACACAATAAGCAAGTAAATGTAATAAAATATTAATTATATTTTATACATCCACAAACTGAACCCCTGTGGTCTAGTAAAGGCATAAAACATGGAACTGCCCAGATATAAGGGTTGAGAAGTAGTAGTGGGAGCGGTCCTGTTCCCTCAGTGTGGATCCTTCTCTCTCTCTCCCACCCCCCATGTCTATATACCTCTTGGAGTCTTCAGCCATTACCAAATATGGGTGGAAAACACTGTTAACAACTGACATTGATTCTACATTGACCAATGCTGCTAAGGTATACTTTGGTCTTTCAAAGGCTCAGGTGGGCTTAATAATACAGTCTAGTAACCTTTAGCAAGCGAGAAGCACACAAACAACTTCAGGGCCTCCAACAAAGTCACAGAACTGTGAATAAGCAATTCAATCTCTATCCACTTTGCTCAAGAGTTCCCCCAAAGGTGTCAGTTTCTCTCCTTTAGGTAAACCTTGCTGAGAAGGGGCTGCATCCGGGGGAATGGCTGCCCTCCCGACAAAGGCAGGTTTGCTCCATCTCTTGTACAGTGTGTGCTGGTGTTTACAGTCTGGAAATTCCTTTTAAGTAACAAATAAATATGTACCCATGCTCTTCCAAATAACCTTTTGCTTGTTTTTGTTTTATGGCATTGAAGAAGGAACTCAGAGCTTCAGGCTTAGAGCGAAGGATTTTAAAACAGAGAAATCAAGTCGGACAGAAGCATTTCTTCCTGGGCTGTGGAAACTTTTATTCCTTGCCCAAACCAAAAGGCAGATGTGAGTTTTCCCCGTTTACTATGATCTCCTGTCTTCTTTTAAGAGCATATCACAGACTTCAAGAACCATGTGAAAGTTTGGTCCAACTCTTTTCAAAACATCCTTTGAGGACTACACCTGCAAGAAGATGGCCTGCATCTCAAAGATGCCATGTCCCCAGTCATTCTTCCTCCTTCAAACCCAGAAAGGGTAAAATTGACCGCTATCCCTCATATGTACTTTTTATAGTAGAAATACCAATGTTTTGCTAGGGCTTTTATGGGGAGGGGTTGATTTTTCACACACTTCTGGCTCTAACTCCCTGAATCTTCTCAATTCCATATAGATTATTTACATACACTCTGGCTTTTGTGTAACACAGAACTTAATATTCCATCAAAAGTTACTAAAGGTTCCTGTAGGACGAAGCCTGTATGCCACCATTAACCATGTGACTTACTAGAGGCGCATACAGATGAGGTAATCAAAGAGTGGCACACGCTGAGCCAGTCAGTGTAGCGCGTGTGCAGTCCCGGACATCTAAGGGCATCACAGACCTGTTATTGCTCAATCTCGGGTGGCTGAATGCCACTTGTCCCTCTAAGAAGTTGGGGGACGCCGACCGCTTGGGGGTCGCGTAACTAGTTAGCATGCCAGAGTCTCGTTCATTATCGGAATTAACCAGACAAATCGCTCTACCAACTAAGAACGGCCATGCACCACCACCCACGGAATCGAGAAAGAGGTATCATTTAAAATGGTTTAGGGTTTTTCTTGACAATGAGAAATGTCTGCTCCTGGCAGCACCAATTACGTATGAGAGCAAGATGGGCATCGAAGAAACTTGTTATGGAGTTAGCTTACAACATGGCAAGATTAGCCATTTGGGCAAGAAACTGCTCTTGCCTAGACTGTTTGACTGTTGCTGTATAAACTGGACATGCAGGACCCACAGGAAAGTGACTGCTGAACTCAGTCTTACAGGGTTCCTGCTTCGTGGAAGAGTCTAAGAGACTTTCTGCAGGACAAAGAAAAATGAGTGACAGACTGCCAATGCAGATGAACAGTTTGAAATTTCCTGCTTTGCTGAGAAATCTTCTGGACACATTGTGGCCTATGGGCTTAAGGTGGATGCCCCAACGTTACAAAAGAACTTCAGGTGACTGTCCAGGTAGCGAGATGTGTCTGTCAATCCTAGTGTTTATATATTATCCTTCTTGGTCTTTGATGGAGTTGAAGACAGATAGTTATAGTTTTCCTTAGTTATGATAAAAGATAAGCTACATACAGAACTTTGGACTCACAAGGATGGGATGGATATTTTCTTTAAATCTTGCTAAAATATTGTAACTATGTTCTTACTTGATAACTGTTCTGTTATATATAATTTGACTATGTTAAAGTTAAGACTTTTCTTTTTGTTTAAACAGAAAAGAGGAGATGTTGGGGAAGTCCTGTGTATTTGTCAATAAATCACTGCTGGCCAATAGGAATCTAGATATGTGGGACTAGGAGTCCAGCGGAAGGAGAAACACAAGAGAGTCAAGATGTAACTCCATGGGGTAATTTCTCCGGTAAGAGACATACTTAGATTAACAATTATGGGGTAATTACTTAAGTCAGAGCTAGCTAGTAAGAAACAAGCAAGGCCAACAGCTTCATAATTAATATAGCCTCCTGTGTGTTTATTTGGGACTGATGTGGCTCTAGAACCAGGCTGGCGGGAAGGCTTCTCTCAAAGAAAAAGCTTCTCTTTACAGGTTCCACCAGGGTGTCAGTGTGAGGAAAAATGCAGACACACAGAGAAATGAGCATAATTGACCAGTGTATATCGATACAGAGTTATGGACACATACACTTACAGTAATGTGGAGAACTACACTGATCAATCTCTGTTCTGTTTTGTTTTGAGTTTTTGAGACAGGATCCGGCTATGTGTGTTGGATAGCCTACAATGGACTTGATCTCTCCATTATCCTGCATGTTAAGATTGCAGGCACTTGTCACGTGACCAGTTCATTATCCAAAGTTTAGAGGCAGTTTCAACAGGGATTTTAGTATGACATAAAATATCTAAATTATAATGATATGAAAAAGTTGGGGTAAGGCAACTAGGTGAAACTATCTACACTATCTACACTGCTCTTCCAGAGGTCCTGAGTTCAATTCCCAGCAACCACATGGTGGCTCACAACCATTTACAATTCAATCTGGTGCATGCCCTCTTCTGGCATGTAGACAAACTTTATATGTAATAAATAAATAAATCTTTAAAAAATTATATGGTTGGGGAGTCACGGCAACTAGCTACACTAGGGTCTAAATAGGAAATACAGAATGGAGAGAAGAAGATAACTAGACAATGTGTAATAGGAATTTTATCAATGCCAAATCAATGGCATAGTGTCTGTGGGTCCAGAGTACTTGAGTCATTGGCACAGAGGATAGAACAAAATAACTGAGAATATTTTTAGTGGACATGAAAATATTACATTGAACAAATACTGACTCTGCAACGTCTGCTCATCAGTCTTATTTGACTAACAACTCAGAATGAATCTAACTCTGAGTCCTTTGATGTTGAGTTCCCAAATCAGTCTGTGAACTGAGTGTTGATATGTCTAATCCTATGGATTTCCAGAATCATTGCCTCCATTTCTGAGGATCTACAATTTGGCAAGGATTCTTCACCATCTAATTTCTTCATTTTCCCATTTACTTCTTATTGATGCTCTTAATGGCTAAAAAGTGAACATTTGTAAGTAGCAAGAAAGCTTGCTGTTAAGGAATCCTAGGGTCACCTGAGCAACTCATTGTTCTTTTCTAGACCTTTGGTAACTTTCTCTCTTACCATCCTCCTACTCCTCTCCCTTCTCCCTCCTGGTCTCCCTCCTCTTCCTGCTCCGCCTTCTCTTCCTCCTCTTTTTGAGACAGGGTCTCACTATGTAGTTTCTGACTGTGCTGTATCTCACTATGTAGATTAGGCTAACCTCAGACTCAGAGGTTTTTGTGCCCGTGCTTCTTGGGCCTTGGTATTAAAAATGTGGGCCACCATGCCTGGCTTCTCTAACAAGAGTTAAATTAAGCAACTGATTGTGCTCTCTCTCTCTCTCTCTCTCTCTCTCTCTCTCTCTCTCTCTCTCTCTCACACACACACACACACACACATACACATACTCAAATACACCTTCTCACATACACTTCTCTCTCACATGCACACAGTCTCTTAACATATACACATACTCTCTCATATATACACACATACATTCTCTTACGCATGCACACACACCACACACACACACACACACACACACACACACACCATCATTGATTTGTCAGTTGCTTCCTCTTCTTTCATCTTCTTAGCATTGGTTTTCTTAGATTTTTTTTATTCATACTTGGTGGTCTTAGTCCTACTGACTCAAAACATCATGATCGCATTTTTCCTCATAAAAGAATGCTGTAGAAACCCCAAGGCATCAGTTATCTTTCAGCACTTAACATCATTTTTACTGCTTTTCAGAATCTGTCAAATTTATGGGTTGTTCCAGATTTAAAGGCCAACTTTTGTTTTGCTGTCTCAGGATTATGAAGCTACTGACAATATTGAAGATAAAAATCAGACTCCTAGTGATTGTATTCTTTCTTCTTTTTAAGACAATCATTTTATGACATTAAAATTGATATGGAGGAGAAAATTCATACAATTAAGAAGGCATGAAGGAGTATAACAACCCCGCTATCCCAAGAAATAACTACTACTTTCTGTTAGATTTTTTTCTTTAGCTTATTATAGCATATATTTTTACAGTTAGTATAAGACATCTTTTTGTTTCTGATTGTTTAATTGTACAATTGCTTTGTGGGACCATGAATTTGATTAAAGGCCTCGTGTATTACAAGTACACTGTACACTGCCATTTGAGATTTCAGTTTCCTGGTATTTTAAATTTTATATAAAACTATATCTTTGCATGCCACTTAAAATCTTCTTTCAAGGGCCTAGTAATATGACTCATCAGGAAAGGGTGCTTGGAACCAAGTTTTGGGGCATGAGGTCAAACATTGGAAATCACTCAGTGGAAGGAGATATCTTGCTCCCTCACATTGTCTTCTGACCTCCACATGGCATGCATGTACACACACACACACACACACACACACACACACTAAGTAAAATAAATATAAAAATATTTTCCAACATTATTCTGAAGTAAGAGAACATTTTTTAAATCATAGAGATATTTCTGTCCTCTCTCCTACTCATTTTTGCTAAGTTATGATGATCCTATAAGTGTTCATGTGTTATGTTTTATTTTACTTTATTTTATATTAATAATTTTAACATTCAAACTGGCCAAGTGTCAAACATTTTATTTTTCTGTTTACCTTCTTAGAGACTCTTTTAAATGTCTGCTCCCTCCTTCATGAATGCGTGTCTGTGACATATGTGTGCAGGTGCCCATGGAGACCACAAGAGGGTGTCAGATCCCCTGGAGCTGGAGTTACAAATACTTGTGAGTTCTGATGTGTGTCAGTGGAGCCGAACTCCACTCTTCTGTAAGAGAAGCGACTGCTCATAACCACTGAGCCATCTCTCCAGCTCTTATAATATTTTTATGACAACTGTGAATAAACATTCCTGGATTTGTATGTTTACCATGGAATAAAAATAACAGGAACAGGATGATTTAGTGAAAGTTTCTGAACTTATGCATACAACTGTATTTCATTCTCATTATTTATACTTTCTGGGATCCTTAAAGAAATTGAACTTTTCCGTGGGTCTTTGGTGAATGCTTTCCAGTTATGATTTTATTTTTACTTTAATTAAGACATGATTCTTGGGCATCAGAACACATGGAACGTTCCCATTCTTTTTAACAGCTGTGTTGTTATCCTTCATATGGATATACTGTAATTAATTCAACTATGCTTCTATAGGTTGGCATATGTTTCTAGTTTAATACTTCAAACAATACTGAAAGACTTCACGCTTTGAGTCATGTTTAGCCAAATGTTCCCTTTCAAGACTATATAACTAGTCTCCTATAATTTCTTCTAGTGTACAAATTTAATTTTGTATTTACATACTTGGAATTTGTATTTGTATACACTTAAAATAGAGATGCAACTTTATGCTCATCCAAATAACCAATTATCTCCATATTATTTATTGAATAATCCATTTTTCCCTACTGTTTATGTTTATGGGTCTTTAAATAGGCTCTCTTTTCTCATTTACTAATTTATTTGCCTGTTTGTTTATTCTTCCAGTCCCTTTAATCATAGAACTTTATAGTACATTTGAAATATGACAGGACAAGTCTTGATGCATTAGTTTTTGGTTCCAGAATGTTTTGCCCAGACCATCACTGAACACTAAAATTAGTAGGTGAAGTTTACACAGAAGTAGAATGTTTGGAGACCAGGAGATGGCACATGGATAAAATGTTTTCTGGAGAACTCTAAACACCAGAGATCGGATCCCTGGAGTCCTTTTAAATGCCTAGAGGGTGCAACAGCCTGCTTGTAATCCTCTGGGGATGGAGACAGGGTTTGCTGCCTACACTAGATTGATCTGCAAGGTCCAGCTGCGATTGATCATCTGTCTAAATGTATAATATGAAGAATAATTGGAGAACATATATACATACTCATTCTGCATACACACTCACACCATATGATAAAGTAATGGTGGAGATGATGACGATAAAATAAATAAGGCATTTTCATAGTCTGATACTAGTATTTTTTCATTATGAGTGGTGAATAAATTTATAACAGAGAACTCTGTGAGACAGCACTTGTCCAAGTGATGGGTATTGGCATCACCAGAAACACATGACAACATCAGATGCCTCCCAAATGATGCCTGGAGGATGGTGCTTCCTTCCCAGGAATTTACAGCCGCATTCTAACCCTGAGAAATGATGAGTAGAGTTCAAATTGCAGAGTAATTTAGAAAAGCCGGAGATCTACAAATTGGCCAAAGCAAGGAGAGATAAAGAAAGACTTAGGGGCACCTGGGGGGGCATGACAACTGCATGTGAGTGTGCTCTGAAACGGACAGGACTTCAGTGAGGTGCCCTCTGAAAGGCTGTCCTGCTTTCCCCATAGCCGCTCACCTTGCAGACACATCCTTCTGGTTATTGCCTATAGCTTCACAAGCCTTCTCTGTGTGACATTGCATCTTTTAGAAGGCATGCTTGTTAGATGTAGCAAAACTCTCATCAAGCATGGCCTTTCTTTACTCTGACCCCAATCAGATCTACAAAGACCCTATTTTTAGGTAAGACCTCGTTCTGAGGTTGCTGGTGGGTGTGTATTTTCTTAGAGGGAAGGGAGCACTTTCCAATCTACAAGACAGGCTTGTAGCTTCTTGTTTCTTCTCTCCCTACTCACCCACGTATTTCTTTCTTTTCCTTCTTTCCTCCCTCCCTTCCTTCCTCCCTCCCACCCTCCCCCTCTCTCTTTCTGACAAGGTTTCTTTATTTTTTCCAGACAGTGGCCTTTAACTCTGATCTTCTGCTTAAAACTCCTGAGGACTGACAATTTCTTTACCATGGTGGCCTCAGAGCTAATAAGGTCGGGGTCATGTTTAGTAAGTATCTGCCTAATGTTGAACAAATTGAATCCCTCTTCACTCCAAAATAAATTAGAGCTGAGGACTGTAAGCTTCCTTTCCATGGCATCTGTCCCTAGATCTTAGAACATGCTCATCTGTGTCATCTCTCGGGCTTTTACACAGAAGACTGGCAGCCTTCAAGCTTGTACTGCTTCCTTTTCTTCCACTGACATGAAAGGAAGAGCCGAGGACAGCAGAAGGAGTGCGGGGTGTACTGAAGAATGCAAAGTACGCATGCTCTGAATCAGAGCCTGACTTGGCCATTAATTCATCATGGGTCCCATGTGCCTCAGTTTCTCCAATAGCAAATTGATGGTAATGGGGGGGCCTATTTCTGTGTTACAAGGACAAAAGAAACTGACATTGATGAAGAGTACAACCTAATGGTACAAAACATGCTCTCATTAAAACCTCAGCTACCATCCCAGGGTTGTGGTGATATCTTTCTTACACAAATAAAGCCTATCTGTGAGTCAGAGACCAGAATTTGCCACTAGCTAACCATTGAGGTCTGGAAGTCTGTACAGACAGACAGGAAGTGACATAGCTGGGCAGAAACAGGATATAAGCAGGGAGAAACAGGAAATCGCTCTCTTCTCTGCAAAGATGCTTAGGAGGTAAGGTGTGCTGTGGCTTGCTGCTTCTCGCTGATCTCTCAGCATTTTCCTCTATATCTGACTCTAGCTTTTTATTATCTAGACTAATTAAGAAGTCCTGTTACACAGAGTCTTTGTCATATTCAGTGCTCTTCACGTTCCAACTTTCAGAGATAAAATGATTTTGGGTTTCTTAATAGAATTGGAGATTATCTCACACAGTTAAAACAACATTTCTGGTTTCTATATTTATTTTTATTTTATGTGTGTAAGTATTTTGCCTGCATGTGTGTGTGCTCCATGTGTGTGCCTGGTGGCCAGGGACATCAGAAGAAGGCATTGAGTCCCCTGGAATCAGAGTTACAGATGGCTGTGGAACAGCATGGGAGTGCTGGGAACCGAACCTGGGTCCTCTGGAAGAACATTCAGCTCAGTTCTTAGTGGCTGAGCCATTTCTCCTGTCCCCCAACATTTTCATTTTAACTGAGAACCATGCCATCCCGCTTCTTTGCAACCACCTCTAGGTGAGAAGGGGATTTTCTTTTTAGGCTAAATATTTAATCATATTACAGTAATATTTTAATTACTCTGGGGAAAAGACTTAATTTAATAGGACCATAGAGTGAATGTCTTAGAGAATGCATTTGTATCTCCAACTTGAGATTTGCTCCCGCTGTACCCAGCTCCTCGTTCTCCCTTCTTACTCCCACTTTGCCCATTATTAGCTTTAGAAGTAATTTGCTGAAGGCTGGAAGGGAGGAGTAGAGAATAAGATTTGAGTACTAAGAATTGTCTCACACTGTTTGCTGACATTTTTCATTTGACACTACAAAATGTGCATTATTACTTTCATCTTACAAATGAATAAATCGAAACTCAGAGATGCTGTGAGAAGTGTCTCCAGCAAAGTTATCTTGTTATCTAAACATTGTGTGATTAAGCTACTGTTTGCTACAGTCTGTCTGACTCTAAATCTGTTTGATGGTACAATGTCAGTTATAGCATAATACTAAAAATGCAATCTCTCTCTCTTCTCTCTCTCTCTCACACACATGCTTACACACACACACACACACACACACACGGGGGGAGGGAAAAAGGGGGAGAGGCATACACTAAGAATTTTTGCCCTAGTACTTTGGTGCATCTTGGCACAACTGAGTTGATTCTTATAAGTTGCCTTATATCTGTACAAAAATAAGAAAACTCAAGAATGACTAGGAAACTAGCTAACCTAAGCAATATTCATTTTGTAACAAAGGTAATTCACATTTGGGATTAGCTATATCCTATGTTCCCCAAATCTTATCACAGAAGCTGATTAATTTTAATAGGGCACTCTGGCACACATTGTTATTATTATGCAAATGTGTTTGAACAACCAGTCTAAAAGGAAACAATCTAATTGCCTTCTCCCTTTGCTTCTTTTTAATTTTCTCCATGCTGTAAACGAATGAGCTAATATTGAATATATGAACCAATCAGAAAGAGAGGAAACCTGGTAGTACATCTTTATTACCTTTCATTTAGAAGAACTGAATTATGTGGCAAAAGTAGGCAAATGATATTATTAAACTAAATAAAACATAAACTAAATTGCAAATGGGATTGCTGTCTTTCAATTTGGGAAAATTGCTTATATTTATTTTCTAGGGTCTTACAAATAGGAGAAACAAGAATTGAGCATTCTTAATTATTTGTGTATTGTATATTCATTTAATGAAAATATATGTGATGCATATTTCTCTGCGTGGGGAGGTGTAAGGTCCTGTCATTGGAGGTGGCTGGGCCAGCAGGTTGAAAAATGACCTGAAGGGAATCAAATACCCTTTGAAGATCTTTCAAGGCCTCTTGGAACTTTCTTGCAACTCCAACTGTCTAATAGTCATGAAGCTGCAGACACATGGTCACTTCTGCCACTTTTTACTTTATCCTCCACGTCTTCTTTTCTCTGAGACCGGTATTTCATGTTGAACGTGATCTTACTATGTGGCTGAGGTTCTGATCCTCTTCCAGCCATAATCTGAATACTTGGATTATAGGTATGAGGTACAGTACTCGGAGGATGTAATCAAGGAATCAATTCCAGGGCTTCCTGTATGCTTGGCAGTCACTCTGCCCAAGGCACTACATTGCTGCCCTATGCCTCCTCTTTCAATGGCGGCCAATCAGCCTCAGTGACTGGATCTGTTCCTTTATCTACCCTCTACATCAGTGGTTCTCAACCTCTAGGTTGCCTTTGGGATTGAATGACTCTTTCATGGGCCACCTAAGATGATTGGAAAACACAGATATTTACATTATGATCCATGACAGTAGTAAAATTACAGTTATGAAGTAGTAATGAAAACAATTTGGTGGTGGGGGGACAGTCACCACAATGTGGGAAACTGTGTTAAAGGGTCAGACCATTAGGAAGGTTGAGAATCACTAATGTAGATCAAGGACATTTAGGACACAGGCAAAATCTAAATAGCCGTGTATTTCTGATGTAGCTTTTACATCAAAGTATAGTTTTCACATTTTTAAGTTGCCAGAAAATTTCATAACAATTATTTCATATGTAAAAATTATATGAAATTTTACAATTTATATTCCTAAAGCTTTGTTGAAACACAGCTCTACCCTTTTTTCTGTGTTCTCTATGGCTGCTTTAGTTCTACAGAGAGGGAAGAGTCAAGAAAGGTACTGTATGTCTTCAAAGCTATATTACTGACCTCATCTCTAATTGTAAACCGCTGAGGACTATGCTTATGGTCATTGTTCTTTATCATTGTGACGTCAATATTTAATACAAGGTGATTCTGATCTTGTGCCTGTTGAATGAATATATGAATGGAAACATGGCCTTATTCAGAATTTATTTTAAAAAATCATTACAATTAAGTATGTTGAATTATGTTACAGCTGCTAGAGATCAATAAAAACTTCTATTCTTTTTCAGCAAAACAGAGATACAAACAAGAGATTGCACCAGATTTAACATGGAGGCCTAGTGTAGCTACTTAGTGTAATGCCTGGCTCCTATTCTGATGGGCCTGCACCAAACCTCACCAGTCATTAATGATTTGGGAAATCACTCTTGGAAGCACTCCAGATTATTATGACTTATTGGTACCTTGCTAAATTCCCAAAATATCTTAGGGAACTTGGTCTTTTCTTGCCTTAATGGGTTGGCAAATTTAATTCTCCCTGGAGGAATAATTGTAGGGAATTATTATTTCCTTTCAACACACAGAGAAAAGCCAGCTCAGCAATTCAATGACAGTTGCTGCAGGTTAAGATGAGCATCACGACTGCCCTCCTCCCTCCCAGCAAAGACAGCATCCTCAGCTGACTCTCGCTGAACAAAAATCACCCAAACACCGGTGACTTATTTTGAGGCTAGCACATTTTAAACTGTTGGAAGTTGGTGAAAGATACTTAGATGACCTCTAATCTCCAGACCCCCACCACCTTTGTAAAACCATTAACCACACGGTGTTTATTATCCAGCTCCTGCTTTTGCTGCACAAAATTCTCCAAGTTGCCTCCCCAGTTAGAATCCATCAGGAGACGAATCGAAGACTCCCATTTCCTCCTACAGCTTAGTGCTCTAATTAAAGCAATAAATATGGTTCCCTTCGTGGGAGAAGTAGGCAGGGAGGAACGAACAATTTCTTCTGACCCATTAGTCTCTCGGCAGTATATAACATTTAAATTCCCATGTAGACAGGATAGTCAGAGACCTTCTACCCACAGGGCAGAGGAGAGTCTACTGGTAGACAGGCGTGGGAGGCACAGCATCCCAAATGCAAGGCCTCTGCAGCCAGTGCATGGGATACTGTCCAAGGGACAGGGACAGGTGTCTCATGGTTTTTGGCATTCCCTATCACTTGGTTCCAGACTAATAAGATTTACAGTTACAGAATGTCAATGTTCAATTGGGTCACAAACAGCTTGTAGAAACAGCCACACGGTTTTATTTGTGGGATTGATGTGTGTGTGTGTGTGTGTGTGTGTGTGTGTGTCTGTGTGCCTGTGTGTCTGTGTGCATGCATATTCACGCACATGCACACAAGTATGCAAGTGCACCCATATGCACACATGCAAAGATGTAGGAAGATGCCATTTAAGTGTCATCATCTGTCACTCTCTGCCTTATTTCCTTGCAATAAGGTCTCTTGCTAAACTAGACTACTCACTGTTTTTGCTAGACTTGCAGGTCAGGAGCTCCCAGCATCTACCTGTCTATACTCTAGTGCTGACATTATAGCCATGACCAACTGTTTTATATGTGTGCTAGAGATTTGAACTCAGGTCGTTAAGCTTGTTCCCAAGCCATCTCCCCATCCTCCACACTGCATTTTAAAATGTTTGTACATTTTTTCTTCTTTTCTTTTTCTCTTTTTTTCAAATGATACCAAGGACAGAACTTGGAGTCTTGGTATACTACGTTCTGAGCCATGTAACTGGAGTTTCCTTGTCTCATCAAGTCTCACTACCCTTCAGCCCCAAATAAACACATGAGTGCTATATTAGTCATAAAACTATTGCCTGGGGGCTAAGACTTCTTATTGTCTAGCTCTGTCTTAATCATCAACCCATTTCTACAAATCTATTTATTTCCACGTGGTCTTGGCTTACAGGAGAATGCCCGGATCTGTTACTCCTTTGGCGGCTACATGGCATCTCCTCACGTTCTCTCTTCCTACCTTTCCCAGAATTCTCCTCATCTCCTAGTCCCACCTATCTTCCTGCCTCTATTGGCCAAACAGTGTTTTATTCATCAACCAATTAGAGAAACATACATACAGGACATCTCCCATCAGAGCCATGTACTCAGACCTCTTCTTTCTTTTTATTTTGAGACAGAGTCTCACTAAGTTGTCCAGGCTGACCTTGATCTTATTCTGTATCCAGACTGGCATGGATTTGTGATCCAGACCTCCTTTCTTTCTGAATAGCTGGCGTTACAAGAGGCCTGTATCACCGAGTCCAGGCAGAAATCGTGCATGATGCCTGTTCTCTTTTTGTTCCATTTTGTCACATGAATAATTAATTCTGAGAGCCTCATTTGCATTACTGGTTTACGTTAGTTTTAACTTTAAAAGAATTCCAAATATTCCACTAATATTTTTGAATGTAGCTCCTTCAGTTTTCTGGTCTTTGATTTCATGTACACTAATCAAGTTTGTCACTAGGCGTGTCAAATGTGTTTGTGATAAGAACTGAGTGCCAAAGCACTTCTTGTTTGTAAAAGACTAATTATAGTCTAGTCTCTTGCTATTTTTTTATCAGATTCTAAGAACTTTCAGAGAGTTTTTGTGACTGAATCTGTCCATGGCAAAGACAAATGTCAATAGTTTTTTCTCCTTTCTGGCCCCTACAGCTGTTTGAGTTTGTAATACCTTAATTTAGCTCATTCTTTATACATAAAAATAGTCTTAAGTATAAAAAGATCAAGGAACAGAACCCCGCACATGAAACCAAGAGCAAGAACTAAAGCCATGTTGAAGCCAAATAATTTTTAATATAGATTCTCACCAGAGGTTTGTAAATATAGCACCCTTGCCATACAGGTAAATAGTTGAAATTATATGAAAGTTCTGAATGTGCATATCTGATCCCTGTGATGAGTGGAACATCACTTACTAAATCAGTTGGTCATTAATTGTGTTCTGACAAGTTTAAGTAAAAAGAAATTTTCCTGGGTTACTTTAGTCTGTTCCTAAGAATTACCTGGATCAATGATGGCCAGTACACATGCTCTGTAGTAGTTTCTGCATGCTGTGTCCAATTCAATGTTATTGTCAGTGTAGTAATGGGCACCAGTTTCAGCTGCACAGCTGTTGTCATAGATGACAAATTCAGTGTTCTCTGTCTGATCATCTTCAGAGTCTACTTGTACCCCAATGCACACTTGCCACTTTTCAAAACAATCTGATCAACTCTAGAGACTGTTTCTATGTCCCTTACTGGGGGTCATTTTCCTACTTTAGGTGTGGGATGGTCCCAACCAAGAGCAACCTCCAAGATGGCCAATGATCTATAAAAGCAGTGATGTTGCTTTTTACAAAATCTAGCTGATGTCCCACTGAGCATTGCATATAGGAGTCATGTATGTAATATCTTTTACATACATGCGTCATGTTTGTAAAATAATGTACTAAGGTAACTGGATCATGTTAACAGAACTGCTGCATTGTGGTCTGAGTGCTATGTTCACCTGGTTCGCTTTACCCTAAATTTTGCAAGGTAACTATGAGATTTGCCGAAAGCAAAATGCGTGGAGTGGTATGGTTCTACTACTTTTAAATGAGACCAGCATTATCCTAATCTCACAATGAGATAAAGCTATGACAAGGGAAAAGTAATCCACAGGTTCCTGATAATCATTGGGCTAACTAGTTCTTTGCAGAATGTTAGAAGACCAAATAAAAGATGTTATTAAATCAACTAATACGATGTGGTAAAGAAAAAAATCAAAGATCATTCTCTAAATAATTAACTGTCTTCTAAGTTAATAACCCAATTATTTTCTTCTTCAGGCATTTTCCAATTATTGTATCCAACTTGTGTGGTTTCATTTCCACCTGAAGCACTTTCTTTGGCATATCATATACTTGCTGAAATTAAATTATTAGCTTTTATTTATTCAAAATTGTCTCCATTTTACCTTAAGTTTTCAAATGTATTTCCTCTGAATATTGAATTCATAGTTTGTTTTTAATCTTTCATAATTTGAAGATGCCATTATACTGTTTGACATTGTTTCTGAAAAACATCGCACATTAATTTCATTGTTCACATGTCTGTGACAACTCTTCCCTTCTCCCATTCTCCTTTACTTTGCTCTTTTAGAATTCTCTCTTTGTTCTTATTTTAGGATTTCTCTCTGTATTACAGCAGTTTAAATGTGTTGTACATATGTGTGGTTTTCAGTGCAATATTCTTCTTGGGATTTGCTGACTTTAAACGATGATGCGTCTCTATTTTCAGCAAACAGAATTTTTACTGTTATTTTTAGAGTCATTCTGTTGCATTCTTTTCCTGTGACTTGGAATACATATACATTCTACTGCTTTGGATTCTCCCATAGGTGAAGTATGATATGTTTAATTTATGTTTCAAGTCTTCTGTCTGTGAGCAGTCATTGAGTTTACTGGTCCTTTCTAGGGTACTAACTGCAGCTTAGTTCATCTGGTATATGTATGAATGAGTGAATTTTGAAACAATGAGGTGAATGAAAGTATTGCCACTAAGGGTAATAAACCCTTTCACAATCATTATGACACATTTCTATGGTTCTCCTGTGAATAACAAAAGGAAAAGGGAGACATTGGACATTATAGTTGCCATTAGAAATAATGTCCAGTGGAGTATGAGCAAAGTGCAATAATGTATATGTAGGGAAATATATAATACCATTAATTTGTAAGTTAACTAAAAATATACACAATTTGAGAATTGAAAAATTAAGAAAATGAGGAAATACAAGGGATGAAAATAAAGAAGAGGGGAGGAGAGGGGGAAGAAGGGGGAAGGAGGGAAAGGGAGGGAAGAAGAGGGGAGGAAAGGGAAGGGAAGGGAAAGGAGAAGAGAAGAGGGGAGGGGGAAATAAGAAAAGAGACGGGACAGGAGTAGGGGGAGGAGAGGGGTGGGAAGCCAGAGATCCTAGTCATAGAACTATTGTAGAAATGACTGAAGAAATATTTTTGAGAATTTAGTAGATGCCAGTTGCTTAGCAGTGAAAACAGTGACAAATAAAATGTAACTTCTGTCCAGAAAAAAAAACAGTATACAAACTTCCTCCAAAGAAGGCAGGCAAGAGCATCATAAAACATGTAATGCACACAACACAGAATGCATGCTCAGTATCATACCCCTCAAGTAATTCAAATTCTTAATGTTAGTAAGCAAATGTGGTTTCAGTTCAGAAATCTGTTAGGAAAGTGTGTCTCCTGACCACAAGAACCTTCTCTCTTCCTCTTCCAGAGCTACACAGGGCAGGAAATGAACCTGCTCTGTCCAGATCTGGAACCACGCATAGTGTCTCACCTCCAAGAAGCTCATTTTTTTCTTCAGTTTTTCAAATTTTCACTTTAGAAGTTTTTCACTCTTTTGATTAGGTTTATTCTAAGGTGATTTTTGAGGCGATTATGAATAGAAACTGCTTTGTTTGTCAGCTCTAAGAGTGTTCTGATGGAGTTTTAGGATCTTTTATCTATGATATATAAAAGAAACTATATATGAAATAAATGAATAAATCTGCAAATAAATTAATCTGCAAATAAAAATATTTTGGCTTCTTTTACTATCGATATCCCTTCATTTTCTTCTCTTGTCCTATTGCTCTAGCTGTGATTTTATGCATTGTATTGAATAAGAATGGCAATCAAGTTAACTTCATTCCACAGATGGATAGATGGTTCAACGCCTGCAAATCAAAAATAAGTGCATGCAGGAAATAAGTCACGTGATCATCTCAACCAACAATACTGCAACACCTCTTTATGAGAGAAACCAGGAACTGAAGGAACATACCTCTATATAATAAAAGTTTTATATTATGCACTTATTTAATATAACATACTTAATAGAAAAGACTTAAAGTACTTCCACTAAAGTCAAGAACAAGACAAAGGGCACAAAAGATGTTTAAATGCTCCTGTGCACTAACCAACAGGATCATGTTGTTTTTCTCATTTATCTTGTTAATACCTATAAGCTAATAAATATTGAATAATCTAACCATAATATGTTGGATTATATCAATAGATGTTTTTTAACTAAAAAATCAACCTCAAACTAAACTCTTAGGGTAAAAACTTCTTGGTTACTATATATATATTTGAACAAAAAAATTGTGCATGACAGCATTTTTTTCAGATTACGTTATTTAAATTAGAACCAAGCTTGTTTCACATGTCAATCCCAGTTCCCTCTCCCAGCCTCCTCTGCTGCCCTCCACTAGCCCCCTATCAACAGCCTTTCTCCTCCCGAGAGAGGGTGAGGCTTCCCAAGGGAGATCTTCAAAGTCTCTCATATTATTTGCAGCAGGTACTAGGCTCTCCCTCGTGTGTTTAGGCTGAGAGAGTATCCCTCTATGTGGATACTCCCAAAGTCCATTCCAATACTAGGGATAAATACTGATTCACTGCCAGAGGCCCCAGGCTGTCCAGGCCTCCTAACTGACACCCATGTTCAGTGGTCTGGTTCAGTCCTATGCTGGTTTCCCAGCTATCAGTCTGGGGTCCATGAGCTCCCCCTTGTTCAGGTCAGTTGTTTCTGTGGGTTTCACCAGCCTTGTCTTGACCCCTTTGCTCATCACTCCTCCCTCTCTGCAACTGGATTCCAGGAGTTCAGAGCAGTGTTTAGCTGTGGGTGTCTGCTTCTGCTTCCATCTCATTATTAGGGAAGGGCATTTAAGGTAGCCTCTCCACTCTTGCTTAGATTGTTTGTTGGTGTCATCCTTATAGATTTCTGAACATTTCCCTAGTGCCAGAGTTCCCTTTAGACCTATAATGGATCCCTCTGTTATGGTATCTCTCAGCCTGCTCTCCTTTATTCTGTCCCCGACTCAACCTTTCTGCTCCCTCATGTTCTTCTCTCCCCTCCTCTTCTCCCCTTCTCTTTCTCCTAACCATATTTCTCTTTTTGTGACTGGGTTATCTCACTCAGAATGGTTTCTTCTAGTTCCATCCATTTGCCTAAGAATTTCAAGATTCCATTGGTTTTTTTTTTTCTGCTAAGTAGCACTCCCTTGTATAAATGTACTACATTTTCTCTATCCATTCTTCAGCTGAAGGGCATCTAGGTTGCTTCCAGGTTCAGGCTATTACAAATAATGCTGCTATAAGCATACCTGAACATATGTCCTTCTTGTATCTTTGGGTAAATGCCTAAGAGTGGAATTGCTGGGTCTTGTGGCAGACTGATTTCCATTTTCCTGAGGAAATTCTATACTGATTTCCAAAGTGGCTGTACATGTTGGCACTCCCACCAGCAGTGGAGGATGGAGTATTCCCCTTTCTCCATATCCTTTCCAGCATAAACTGTCATTGTGTTTTTTATTTTAGTCATTCTGACAGGAGTAAGATGGTATCTCAGAGTTGTTTTGATTTGCATTTCCCTGATGGCTAAGAATGTTAAGCACTTTCTTAAGTGTCCTATCAGCCATTTTAGACTCCTCTGTTGAGAATTCTCTATTTAGTTCTGTACCCCACTTTTTAACTGATGACTAGCTTCATGAGTTCTTTATAAATTTTGGAGATCAGCCCTCTGTCAGATGGGGTGGGGTGGGGAACATCTTTTCTCATTCTGTGGGCTGCCATTTCGTCTTGTTGACTGTGTCCTTTGCCTTACAGAAGCTTCTCAGTTTCAGGAGGTCCCAATTATTAATTGTGGATCTCAGTGTCTGTGCTACTGGTGTTATGTTCAGGAAACATTCTCCTGTACCAATTCATTCAAGGGTACTTCCACTTTCTCTTCTAAGATATTCAGTGTGACTGGATTTACGTTGAGGTCTTTGATCCATTTTGACTTAAGTTTTGTGCACTGCAATAGATGTATATCTATCTACAAGCTTCTACATGCCAGCATCCAATTATGCCGGCACCATTTGTTGAAGATGCTTTCTTTTTTCCATTGTATAATTTTAGCTTCTTTGTCAAAAATCAAGTGTATGGGTCCATATCAGGGTTTTCAATTTAAGTTCATTGGTCTACCTGTCTACTTTTGTGCCAACACCAAGCTTTTTTCAGGACTATAGCTATATAATAGAGCTTGAAGTTAAAGATAGTGATGCCTCCAGAAGTTCCTTTATTGTACATGATTGTTTAGGCTATCCTGGGTCTTGTTTTTCCACATAAATTTATTATTATTCTTTCAAGGTCTGTGACGAATTGTGCTGGGGTTTTGATGGGGATTGCATTCAATCTGTAGATTGCTTTTGGCAAGATTGCCATTTTTACTTTGTTGATCCTGCCTATCCAAGAGCATGGGAGGTGTTTCCATTTTTCTGGTATCTTCTTTAATTTCTTTCTTTAAAGACTCAAATTCCTTGCTACACATGTCTTTCACTTGTTTGGTTAGCATCACCACAAGGTGTTTTATGTTGTTTGTGGCTATTGTAAAGAGTGAATGTTTCTCTGATTTCTTTCTCAGACCATTTATCATCTGTATATAGTATTTTTTGAGTTAATCTTGTATCCTGCCACTTTGCTGAAGGTATTTATCAGCTGTAAGAGTTCCCTGGTAGGGTTTTTTGGGTCACTTATGTAAACTATTATATCACCTACAAATAATGAAAGTTTGACTTCTTCCTTTCAAATTTGTATCCCCTTGATATCCTTTTGTTGTCTTATTGTTCTAGCTTGAACTTCATGTACAATATTGAAGGGATATGGAGAAAGTGGACAGCCTTGTCTTGTTCCTGATTTTATCAACAAATTTAGTTTGTTTGTCTTAAGGAATTTTGCACTTGTCATAAGAAAGGATTTTATATTCTGTATATTGTACTTTAGTTCCATCTTTGCTTCTAGTGTTAAGGTAATGCTGACTTCATAAATAAGTTGAAATTCTCCTTTTCTTTTATTGTTTGAAGGAAACTATGTAGAATCCGTAGTGTTTGGAAGAATTTTTAAGTAAAACCAGCCAGTACCTAGAGGCTTACTTCTTCCTCACTGACTTTTTAAAAATATACATAAATATTGTATTTTTTCAACTCAGGAGCTTCTATGTTTTTGTAATTTCTGAATTTCTTTTGAATTTTCTTACCTGCTCATTTGTTTTCGTCATTTTTATGAATCCTTAAATATAATGAGAATAATAATTATTATTAGAACAATATATGACATCCTGATTTGTTGCGGTGTCTGGCTCATCTGTGGCACAGTTATCATTGAGTTTTCATGGTGGGGGTGATGGGTGATATTCTTTTCTAGATTTTTCACCTATCACTTACTTTGTACGAAACTAAGTGTAAGATTACAGTGGAGATCGGGTTCCACTGCCATCTTGTCTGATCTAATAATGAGTGTGTGACTCACTTCTATGTGCAGTGGATCAGTTGAGAAAATGATCGTTTCCATTTCACCGCGTGTTAGACGAGTCTGGAGTGTTGTCAGCACTCAGGGACAACTCTGCTCTATACTTCCAACTCTGCCATGTAAGCACAAGTGATGGAGTGTTTGGCTGCTATTGCTTCAGCCATAAACCAAGTCACCTTTGTGTGTGTTGTGGTTTCAGGCCAACTTCAAAGCACAGAAGAATGCCAACACAGGAACAAGTTCTTTCTGGGCTTTAGTCTTAGTTTTATTAAAAGTTTTGCAGCAAAATTGGGGTGTGGGGTGAGTATGGAAGTCTATAGCCATTTCAAGAGAATTACTGGTGTGTGTGTGAGGTTTCCCTGGATCTAACATGTTCCATCTGCTGCCATCATTGCCACTATCTCTATGACTTCTTCTGCATTCAGTGCTTTCTCATGCAGTCTCTGCCAGACCCCCATCCTTCCAGAAGCCGCCACACCTCTGAAGTATGCTTTCTCTTTAAGTCAGTTCACTAAGATGCTTTGCATAATATTCTCTTTAATAGTCTGCTAGATAATACATTAGTTAATTTTACAGGACAAGCTGACTTGATCACAGACTGTCTAGATATGTGGTCTAGGTATGTCAGTGAATGTTATTTAGGCAAGAAATGAACATCTAAATCTGTAGACTGAGTGAAGCACTCTAATGTAACTGGGCCTCACCCAATGTGATGAATGTCTAAAGAAAGCAGAAAGGCTGAGGCTTTCATAAGGAAACTGCTCCTGCTTTGTGGCTCGAGCTTAGGCTTCAGCCTGTTTCAGCTGTCAGGTTATCATGAGATATCGACTCCCTCTGCATCCAACCCCGATGGTTTTAAAATTCACACCATCAATTCTCCTGTTCCTCAGGCTTCACCACCAATGCTGCTATGTCTCCAGCTGCCAACTGCCAGTTTTGAACCTTCTCGATCTCCATAACTGTGTGTGCCAATTCTCATACACAATGTACATATATATGTAGTAATGCACATAATATATAAAAATCACAATGATGGCCATGGGTATGATTTCTATATACAGACTCTCCTATTGATTCTATTTCACTGGTGAACTCTGAACATTGCCAGCATGTTTTTGATGTTATGTTACCAACCAGAATGGCTAAAATAAAAAACATCAATGACAGTCTATGCTGGAGAGGATGTGGAGAAAGGGGAACACTCCTCCATTGCTAGTGGGAGTGCCAACTTGTATGACCTCTTTGAAAATCAGTATGGCAGTTTCTCAGAAAAATGGTAATCAGTCTACCTCAAGATTTAGCAATTCCATTCTTGGGCATATACCCAAAGAATGCATATACATACAAGGACATATATTCAACTTTGTTCATAGCAGAGCTGTTTGTAATAGCCAGAACCTGGAAGCAACCGAAGAATGGATAGAGAAAATGTGGTACATTTACACAATGGAGTATTACTCAGCAGAAGAAAGCAATGAAATCTTGAAATTCACAGGCAAATGGATAGAACTGAAAGAAGCCATCCTGAGTGAGGTAACCCAGTCACAGAAAGACAAGCAGGGTATGTACTCACTCATATATGGATATTAGACATAGAGCAAAGGACTACCAGCCTACAACTCACACCACCAGAGAAACCAGGAAACAAGGAAGACCCCAAGAGAAGAATGCATGGTCTCCCAAAGAAGGGGAGAGGGACAAGAACCCCTGAGCAAATTGGGAGCATGGGGGAGAGAGGAGGGTAGTGGGAAGGGGAGAGGGGGAGAAGAGGAAGGGGGGAAGAACAGGAGAGACCAGAACTGAGACAGGGGAGGAATAGAGGAGGGCAAGAAAGGAGATGCCTTGATGGAGGGAGCCAGTACAGGTTTGGTGAGAGGTCCAGCACTGGGGAAATGTTTGGGGATCAACAGGGATGACCCCAGCTAAGAATCTAGGCAATGGTGGAGAGGCTGCCTTTGATGCCCTTCCCCTATAATGAGATTAATGACTACCTTGGTTGCCATTCCTAGAGCCTTCATCCAATAGCTGATGGAAGCAGACGCAGGCACCCATGGCTAAGAACTGAGCCATACTCCCAGGATCCAGTTATAGAGAGGGAGGAGGGATGAACAAAGGAACCAAGAGCGTGCTGGAGAAACCCACAGAAACAGTTGACCTGACCTAGTGAGAGCACACTAATTATAAAGCTGGGGAACCAGCATTTGACTGAACCAAGTCCTCTGAATGTGGGTGCCAACTAGGAGGCCAGGGCAGTCTATGGAACCTCTAACAGTGGAGCAAGTGTTTATCCTTAGTGCAAAAATGAACTTTGGGAGCCCATTCTCCATGGAGGAATACTATTGCAACCCAGATACATTAAAGAGGGCCTAGGCCCTCCCCCTAATGATGTGATGAACTTTGATGGTCCCCCATGAAGGACCTCACTATCCTTGGGGAGTGGGTAGGGGGTGGATTAGGGAGGGTCAGTGGGGGGAATAGGAGGGTGGGAGGGAGAGGATTGATATGTAAAATAAGAAAATTAAATTAAAATAATTATTAAAATAGAAAAAATAATTTTTTGCATTTTATTGTTTTGTTTTGATACAAGTGTGACAGGCTGAACATCTCCAATATTTTACCTGAAGTAGATCTTCACAACCATATGTGTGTGTGTCCCTATAAAAAAGAACAGAGAAATGACATGCAGGTGATAATAGAAGAAAATCTATGGACATTTGGTTGAATTACCACATCTAGCCACATCCCTATTAGTAACCCTATTAGAAACTCAAGAGTTTCATTGTATTCATGATGTTAACAGTCAGAAGAAACAGAAAATTAGCATTGTTTCCAAAAGATTGTAAGATTCCTTCTAGGAGATGTTAGGACCAGTTTTGTTTTTGTTTTGTTTTGTTTTGTTTTCTTCCTAGCAAACAGAATGAAGGCTCCTGGGTTGCAAGAAGTCTCATTTTAGCGTTGACTACCCCCTCCAGTGAGCATGCTCTGAAAAGCTACCACGTAGCACTCACTCTTCTTTAGCTTAAAGATGTAAGCAAGGAAGACAGAATTTCTGCCTTGTGGAGTTTGCAGCCTAGGGAAGGAGATCTGAGCAGGGAGACACCTAAGAAATCAATGGGAGGAAAACTGGAGTGTCAGGAAGAGAATGGGTGATCTTTAAGTGGCTGCTGCTTATTCGAAGAATCTGAATAATTATGGGGTACAGCTTTGAAGTTACTCTTAAATGAAAAGGGAGTTGCCTTGGATGACCTCTGAGATGACCTCTTACTGTGAGGAGCTGGCAGTCATTGGTAGCTTAAATCCCAACAGGAACTAACATAGCCTCCAATACTAGTGCATAGCAAAAGTTAAAAGAGATTGTTCGATTCCTTGGGGGATAAAGATGGGGTGACTGCTCATGCCTTTAATCCCAGCACTCTGGAGTTCGAGGCCAGCCTGGTCTACAGAACGAGTTCCAGGACAGCCTCCAAAACAATACAGAGAAAGCCTGTCTCGAAAAACCAAAAAAAAAAGATGGGGTGACTTTTTCACCGTCAACCATCAACCAACTTTCTGTGTCAGGAATACCCTGGTTTCTCTACATAGTTTGCCATATTATCATACTGTTCAACCACCTTCCACCCAGCCTTCTGTTTTTAGCTGTGTCATGTTTGCTGTGTTAATATGCTGTTCAATCACCTTCTACGTAGCCTTTTGTTTTAGTTATGTCATATCTCCATCCACTGACCCTTAATTCTCAATATGACCCCTATACACTTTATCTCCGTTGTCCTTTATTTTCCTGGATAGCACTTATCCTGGTCTCTGACTTCACAGACAGTGTGTGTGCTGGTTTTGACAGCATCCATTCCCATCAACCTGCAAGGTCTATATGAGTCAGGACTGTAGGTCTGGCCACTTTATATGCAGGACTTAGCTTTCTCGCTGACACATGATGAAGTGCAGTTCATCCAAATATAGTGGTGAGCCCTGAGTTAACTGAGTGCAATGCTTGGGGCATAATGTTTGCACATCTTGACGCTGTAAGGGAGTTTGGAGACTGGTTTATTTCTGTGAAGCCACAAAGAAAAAAAGAATTTCTCTAGGTCTGGGTCTCTTTATAACTTACCCTCCATTCTTGAACTTCTAGAACTGTAGAGGAGCCTTATAAGTTACCTTAAGCCTCATTGAAGAAGAAAACTTCAACCTACAGCCAGGAACAAGCTATGAATATGTATGAATCCATGGACACATACGGCATGTTTTCAGAGCTGCTTTCTCAGAAATATTTTGGAAAACATGCACAAACAAATAAAAACAACTCTCTCCATCCATCCAACTTGGGTTTGAAATTCATCCCAAGCCCTTGACCCTAAAGTAGCCAGAATGAGAAGGAAGGTTTTGTGTGTGTGTGTGTGTGTGTGTGTGTGTGTGTTGGGGGAGGAGGTGCTGGTTTGGTGGTAGGCCACTGACCGCTGAAAGTCTAGCCCTCATGTGCACATATCCCCTGGGGCCCTGGTGCTGAAGGAGCCTGCATGACCTGCCTTGTGGGGTTGACTACTGACAGCTTTCTGACTGTGCAGGTCACCACAGTAACTTTCCAAAACCTCCCACAGCGGGGCTGGGGGAGGGGAACCCAAAAATCCCAAATATAATTTAATTTCCAGGGCAAAGATTTTTATGTAAAAAAAAAAATGGCCAAGACTTTTCCTAGAGGCGAGGCTGCTCTCTCTCGCATTACCACACTGCCCCCTTGAGCATTAAGCTGAAACCCTGTTCAGAGCCTAGCTTCAGCGGTAGTCCAGGATAGAGCAAGCCATGTACATAACAGAGCCAGGAAACAGATAGAAACAGGCAGAAGAGCAAATAAGGATGAACATACATGCTGAGAATCACTGTCCTCTTCTAGAGGTTGAAGTAAGATTATCTCAGCTTCAAGAAAATTAAGCAATCCCGTGTCCCAGGAAGGATTACCTGACAAGCCAATGGGGGGCCATGGGAGACGAAGACTTGGAGTTCTGTGGGACATTCTAAGCCAACTCGGCTTGATGGAGAAGGAAAGTTAAGAATCTGTCAAGAAGTCAAAAATTCAGCTAATACAAGGAGATGGAAGCAGCCTCTAGTCCAAGGCATGATGATTAACTGTCAAATAGGACTGCATTCTGCAAGCATGCCCTATTCTGGGATTTGAACAAAGATGTTCAGGAAATAGGAAGGATACGGTAATTGCAGGGGCACAAGTTTAGATAAATACACGGAGGACACATCAAGATGATTATGTAGTCCTTTATACAGCATTTGGATTTTACCTTAAAAGAAATGGGAAGACGTTTAGTGGGATGCCCTGCAGGACAATCTTTCTTTTATAAAACAGAACACATTGCAAAGGACTAACACAAAGGAAGACAAATCTGAGAAGAAATAAGACATGATACACAAGACAGAACATTCTGTGTTATGATATGTCCCTAATATAACAATTGGACATTTTAGACTTTCTAATATTTAGCATTGTATAATACACTAGTACAGTTACTGTAATGACTTTTTAGTATGTTTACAGGATGGTGATGCACTAGGAACAAGCTTCTGGGATTTGTACACTTTCTCACAGACACTAAACAGTTCCATACTCTTTGTGCTTTCTATGCTTCTCAGACATGGCCATTCCCATGTGCTATCCAGGGCCAGCCTCATTTGTGAATTTCCTGTCTTTTAGCTGATCTGTAATCCACCCACACTTTCCCAGGGCTGAAGACAGCATGACCCTCTTTCCTCACCTGAGCCATGAAAACCCAGCATCAATTCTTTTGGTTTTCCTTTGGAAAGAAAAAACACTGAAGTGTACCTTCGAAGAGTCTGATAGCCACAGAGCACAGAGCCATGGAAACTGAAAATAGAACCAGAAAACATATTTATTCTTTCCCCTGAGCACTTCTCAAGGCAGGAATGATGACGCAGCTTCACTGGCTGGCCATAAATTGTCCAATTTCTTCACGCCTCCAAGCTGACGCCAAGCTGTCACCAAGATCTGGTCTTGATCTGTCTAGTCTGGCGCTTCGCTTTTTCAAACTCCAGGCTGGCTCCTTGCAGGCCCTTTCTGATTAACTTGGGATCTGGAGTTCCTCAGGCTAATTCTGCCCATTCAAGAAGTGATGTAACAACACATGGTTTCCTGGGACTTCCAGAATCTCAATGAAAATAAGGAGATGGAAAAACCATGTAGCTTAAACCAACACAGTTCCCTTTTGCTCTGAGACTCGACAGTCAGCCTGCATTACAAGTGGCCAGACATTGTGGACTTTCCTGACCATTTTATTTAATGCTGCCTTCTACCCCTAACTCCCTTGTCTCATCCAAATTCTTGTGTGGCCTTCCATTTCAATTTGCTTATTTTAGCTATTGTTTTCTGCCTGCCTACCACTTCCTCCCCAACACAAGTCTTAGTTTCCCAGGACAAAAAAAAAGTTTGTCTTTGCTTTGCTCAGTGAAGTAATTTAGAGTTTATAAAAGTGGCTTGTAGGCGATGTGCTCAACAGATGTTTTCCAAATACACAAGTATGTGCATGTTTATGCATCTTTGTCCACACATATGTTTGCACATCTGTATTTCAATAAGAAGAACTAGCCAGATAGATAAATAGAGGTGAATGGGTAGGCAAATAAGTAGAAATGCAAGTAAGTTTGCAAGAGTGCATAGGAAAAGAGATGGGTGTGGTGATATGTTATTTATGATTTATTGAAGCTTGCCTGAGGATTCAGAAAGCAAAGGCAGCCACAAGCTATAGAGGTGGGGCAATGGTGATACACACCTTTAATCCCAGTAGCCACACAAGCTAGCCAGGCAGTGGTGGCACACACCTTTAATCCCAGAACTCAGAATTAAAAGGTAGATGAAACTTTGTTAGTTCAAAGCCACACTGACTACATGAAATTGATCCAGTACTAAGGGAAAAAAAAACAGCTCATACAATGGTGATCTCAGCACCTGGGATCACATGCCTTTAATCCCAGCCCTAGGGAGGTGGATACAGGAGCTGACAGGAGGAGACAGGAACTGAGAGCTTTTGTCTCTGAGGGTTCCTGGAGACAGGATTGCCATTTCAACTAGATAGAGGTAAGATCTACTGGCTTGACTGCTTTGCTTCTCTGGTCTTCACCTTGAAGCCTGAAGCCCAATATCTGTCTCTGGGTTATTTATTTTTCATGCTCCATGACATTATCAAAGGCAACAAGAGTTTCACTCACTATGGACATACCTCTGGTTCTGCACAAGTTATTAGTACAACCAATCTTACAGTTACTTACTATGTCGTAGAGGAGTGATTAGAAGTGAGTCTCTTCTGGGAAATCCAGGATGTCTCTGTATCTGGTGTTCAGACCTCAGTCAAAGAATTATGGTCCCTGTTTATGTGCAATATCAGCCTGAGATTTGGAACTATGTGTCTCTAGAGCACACTCCAAACCATAGATCCTGTCATCGCTTTTACTTGGAGACGTGAAAACAAAACACAGAGTTCTTCTCAATGCAAAGGGCCAACCTGTGGAGCTGCTTCACAAATTAGCTCTAAGGCAAGCTCAGGAAAAATGAACTCTGTGAAAACCCTGGTAACCTGAGACACTACTGTGCTGCTCTAGTCTCACCCCAAACTTATGAGGAGATCATTGTAAGCCTCACTCAACCTTCCTGATGCTGAGATCCCTTAATACAGTTCCTCATGCTGTGTGAGCCCCAACTATGAAATTATTTTGTTGCTATTTCGTAACTTATGAATCTTAATGCAAATATTTGATATACAGGATATTTAATATGTGACCCCACGGGCCTATTATATGACCCATGACCCATAGGTTGAGAACCAATCTAGGGCATTCATGGAGCCCCAGTGTTTTTCCTTCCTTCCCACAATCAGTCTCTATTCTGGAAACCTCTGGACTATGCCTTAATGCTTCAAGTACTCCCTTAATAGGGGTGTTTTACTGCAAAGGGGGGGCTGCTATTTTTGTAGATTTCTTTCCAGAACTCTCTGTATAATGGTGGCAAAGCTCTCCCTTTCTCTTCTTCTCAGCCATGCAAGAACACACACACACACACACACACACACATTATAGTTTATTTTTTATGGCCTTAGTGAGCATATTATTCATCTCTGCTGGTGAAGAATTCATCTGGAATAATTACCTACGTGGATGCAGACCCCTGTTTAGTCAACTATGAATTGAAATTAAACCCGCTTCTTTTATCTTTCTCTAGTAAAAGTGCACAAAGGTGCAACTCATTCCTTTTCCCTCTGGGAAATCTACATATTCATGTTGTGTTCAATGAGAGTGTTGCTATGGTAATGATTATGGCTGTACAGTAAGCACCAAGAAAATCAGCAGCAAGAAAAATAATTTTATTTATCATTCACCTATGTTCTTACTTTCCTTCTGCCGTCCCCATGCCCCGAAGTCTGCCAGGGTTCCTTGCTACAAGTGTTACTGAGCTTTGACCTTCGTCTGGGTGACCACTTTGGGCAACTGTGCATAGTTCAAAGTAAACTGAAGTCTGTTTTGTTATTTCTTCCACTCTTTACTAAATGATTTAAGTGACTATGGTAATAGGACAAAACAGCCAAGAGATGCTTTTCCTATCTGTACTCTCTTGTGGATGTTCTGCGTGAACATGTATTTTACACCAGGAGCCTTAAGCTGCCTTCTCAGCAGGACCACAACACATGCCTGCTTCCCAGTGTTCTCCCATTCTTACTATCCTGAACACAAGAGCCAAATGAGCAGCACCCACAGAAGCAGATGGGGTAGGTAGATAGCTGAACTTGATTTCTCTGCTAGTGCTTCCCATTGAGCTCCCATTTTTATTATTCAAAAACTTCTAGTTGTTACATAGGAGATGATGTAATGCAGTGGTTCTCAACCTATGGCTCTCCACCCCTCAGTGGATCAAACAGCCTTTTCACAGGGGTCATTCACCTAAGACCATTGGAAAACACAGATATTTACACTACCAGTACGATTCATACAAGTAGCAAAATTCTAGTTATGAAATAGCAACGAAAATAATCTTATGGCTGGAGGGGGAGTCATCAAAGCAAGAGGTACTGTACAAATGGGTGGCAGCATCAGGAAGCTTGAGAACCACCAGTGTCACGTGTGAAACACATGGGTTAATGAGAGCAAAGTGCTTGGTTCACAGGACATTCAAAAAAGGCATGTGTCTCTTGTGATAGTTTGCTTTTTAATACTTTAAGTTTGTAATTATCATCACAGTCATCATCAACAGTGTGTGTGTGTGTGTGTGTGTGTGTATGTGTGCGCGTGCGTGAACGCACATGCCATGGAACTAAGGGAGCTATCAGGGGACACCTTTCTTTCAGGAGCTGGTTCTCTCCTTCCCCAGTGGGTTCCAGGGATCAAACTGAGGTAATCAAGCACTTTTAGCATCTTAACATCTTATTGGCCCAGCCACTTTTTATTTAAGAGACACCACTTAGGCTCTAAGAGGCTCTGAACTACAATGAAAAATGTACTGGCTGGTTTTGTGTGTCATCTTGACTCAAGCTAGAATCATCAAAGAAGAAGGAGTTTCAGTTCAGGAAATGCCTCCATGGAAATCCACGTGCAAGGCTTTTTCTCAATTAGTGATCAATGGGGCCAGGCCCAGCCCATGGTGGGTGGTGCCATCCTTGGGTTGGTAATTCTGGGTTCTATAAGAAAGCAAGCTGAGAAAGTCAGGGGAAGCAAGTCAGTAAACAGGCCTCCTCCTTGGTCTCTGCATCAGCTCCTGCCTCCAGGATCCTGTCGTTATTGAATTCTGTCCTGACTTCGTTTGATAATGGACAGCAATATGGACATGTAAATCAAATAAACTCTTTTCTCTCCAACTGGCTCTTTTGGTCATGGTGTTCATTATAGCAATAGAAACCCTAAGACAATGAGTTATACACAGTGCCAAACATCGTGTGTGTGTGTGTGTGTGTGTGTGTGTGTGTGTGTGTGTGTGTGTGTGTGTGTTGGAGAGGGGGGTAAATTAACAGGCAGATGCAAAACTAAACTTCCCCTAAAATCCCTATGGTGATAAGAGGCACTAGTTGAGGGTTGTTGTTCATAGAAGTCAGAAGAAGCTTCCTGAACTGAGTAGAGGGGTAGGTGTAGGAGGAAGCTAACAGTCTGCTCAAAGCCAACTGAGCATGTGCATTGGTAACTTCCTCTTCAGTCAACCTGAAGTCTGCCTCGAGACCTGGAGACTGCCAATATCATGATGACGTGGGCCAGTGAGAGAGAGACAACATATCATTACAGCTTGGCACCACACCTGGGTTCCAGGAGGGGGGTATAAAGGTCCTGCACATACCCTCAATAAATGAGTCTGCTATTTGCTTTTCTTCTGTCTCCAGGAGTCTGTGCCATTGATTCTGTACCTTCTCACCCCCTCCTGCTTGGACTGCTCCCCAGCTACAGGTAGCAACACAAACTATGGAAAAAGTGCAGGGTAATGGGAGTGGCCAGGACAAAGCCCTGTGACAGAATTCACTATGACTGGAATGGAGAAAGGCAAAGATAGCATATGGTTACAGACCTGTCATTGAAGGACTTTACAGGCTGTGTTACCTATTCTGTATGGATTCTGAGAACAAGAGCAGTTATGAGAAGATTCTGGAAAGAGTTTAGTGTGATTTCACTTGCATTCTGTATTCTGACATGAAGATTATACCAAAGAGGAGTGGGCAGAGGACAGACAATTGGATGAATAGAAGGGAATGTTCTCTGGTCGAGAGACAAGGGTGGCTCAGCAAGGAAGAGGTGCCAGTAGATTGACAGCATCAGGTCAAAAAAGTGGTTTCCCTTCAGCCCTCATATTCTGAAGGCGACAGCTCCATCTGCAGAGCCGGTAGTCCTACAGCACTGCTGAACTCTGTCTCTCTTCCAAGACAATATATCTGATGGAGTGGTAGGATATTTAAGGGTAAACAAGCAGTTTAGGTATAGAATTTTGCTAGAAAGATTCTGGATTGTGCAAAACCAATGAGAGGGTTATTTGTCATGATATGCAAATCATGGGCTATGCCCTAGTTTTCTTTCTATTACTGTGATAAAGGCTATGACCAAAAGCAATTTGGCAAGGAAGAAGAGTTATTTGGCTTACAGGTTACAGTCCATCAAGAGGGGAAGCTAAGATAGGAACCAGAAAGCAGAAACTGAAGCAGTGGCCATAGAGATTGCTGTCTGATACATCCCTGGTTCACCGGCCTAGGAGTGTCACCATGCACAAGGGGCTAGGTTCTCCCACATTGATTATCAATCAAGAAAATGCCTCATATGCTTGCTTACAGGTCATCAATTGAAATTACTTCTTCTCAAATAACTCTAGTTTATGCTAAATTGACAAAGAAAAACAATGACCAACACAGGGTAATGCAGGGTCATAGATTGGGAAACATCAGAAGGTAAGTTTTAGGTGTGTTCAATTTCAAATACATGTGATCCTTCTATTAAAAAGGTACCTAAGACAAGTAGCACTTCAAGTAGGTAACCAAGATGGCTTCTGTGGACAATATGACACCACACAAGCATGTCACAACCATTGTGAACACAGACACCAGACCGCTGTTTACCAGTGTGACAGTGGATAATCTCTTTCAGATGCTATTGTGTGGAATCTTGTTATCATCCACTGCTTGTTACTTTGCATGGCACATAAGATAGCTCCCAATATTGACTGCCTTCCTTCCTTGAACCATTTTTTTCATTATCCCATCCATCCTGACCTATCAACTGTACAGTTACCCTTTTTAATTTTTCAAACAAGCCAAACCCCTTCCTGGGGTCTTGTTTTTGTTTTTCACAGGCATGACCCAAATCCACTACAGTAGCCCCAGTACCAGGGTACTCCTGTTAGTCTGTAAGCTGCGATTCAAATACTACAGTCTTGGGGAGGCCAGTGTTGTCCTTCCACCAGCTGGGTCAGCTCCCCTCCTGTCCTTCTCCAACATCCTCAATACCTATTCATATTTAGAAGGATTGCATTATCTGTATAATTCTGGTTTATCATGTGTCACCTATACCAGAGCAGGAACAGGGCATTCATTTCTAATTGAAGTAGCTTTAGCGACAGGGTGATGAAGGAAAGTGCCCTAGGAATGGGCAGCAGGATTGTAATTGTGCCAAGAATGTTTTAAAGAGAGAGAATGGAGAGGAAGAGCTAGAAGACCTGGGCCTTGCATTCAACATCTCAGACGATGATGATGATTGAGCACTAGGAAGAATTTGAATGAAAAAGAAAGTGCTAGACTTGTGACTGGCAATGCTGAGACTGGAAAAGGCAACAAATCATTGAGTCAGAAACAACGCAGAAAACAGAAAATGGGAAGAGTACTCAAGAAACTGTGGAGCCGTTCACAGCAGTTTTATCACCATCGGAGGGGAGAGGCTGAGAGTCACTTCTGCTGCCACTATTGTCCGGGAATTCACTCTATCATTTGATCAGTAAGGGGTTTGGTACAGAAAACTGACTGAATGTTGGCAGGTCAAGCTCCACACCAGACCTCAAGGATAGAGTGCATGAGCACAACATAGAAGTGGTTTGTTAGGGGACCTCAGTCACTATCCGGAAGTTGAGGAGTCACACCGTACCAGTAACGTGAATGTCTCCATCCTACCCATATTAGTTCCAAATTCAGGTCTTGTCCCTATAAATCTTGACCAGTGTCCTAATTACAGCTGCAGCTCTAGCATCAAGATGCTTGGGAAAGACAGCACTGAGGTTTAGCCTTGAGAGATGTGGGAACAACCACCAAAGGATTCGATCTAGTGCATCTACCACAGTCAAGCCTGTACACTGCATTTTCTGAAGTAAGTCAAGACCTCAGGACCATTTTCCTACAAAGTATCTCGAGAGAGAAAGTGCTCTGGGAACATACTTTGGCGAATGCTGACCTAATTCTGACCTCTTATGGGGGGGAGGGTGGATGCCCAGAAATGTTGGCTGTTTGACTGGCCCCACCTTGTGAAGAAAAAGAAAGAGAGAGAGAGAGAGAGAGAGAGAGAGAGAGAGAGAGAGAGAGAGAGAGAGAGAGAGAGAGAGAAAGGAAGAAGGAAAGAAAGAAAGAAAGAAAGAAAGAAGGAAGGAAAAAAAGAAAGGAAGGAAGGAAGGAAGGAAGGAAGGAAGGAAGGAAGGAAGGAAGGAAGGAAAAAGCATCAAGAAAAGGCCCAGACCAGAGCCAAGACTCCTCTAACCTGGCTCTACACACAGTTCACTAAGATCCTCTCCATCCTGCAACTGCTGCCTGAAAGGAAGGACCACTTGGAAGAGGGTCCTTTGTGACCCAAAGCAAAAAAAAAAAAAAAAAAAAGGAAGGCTTTTAAGGAAGCTTGAACTGAATGCCTGAATTATGCAACAATTGAGCAAGCTAATGAGCTCTTCTGAACCTCCAATTAAGTACAAGGATAATTGCACCCTGGAGCTGGGAGAGCAGCTGAGGTTGTGAGCATCACAGAGCTGTCAGTAGCCAAGATGCTTTTTCAAGCTGCCATTTCACCCCCTTGCTCTTTTTCTGCAGGGAGGGGGAGGGGGAAAAGAAAGACACTTGGCCAGAGCCCTCTCCGGATGGACTGTGTTGACTCAACAAAGTCTTCTCCTGTTTTGGCGAAAGGATAGAAGCCCGCTGTCCCTGCCTATAAACCTGACTGCAAGAGAAGGTGCTGACAGCCAACAAGAAAGGGCCCTGTTAGGAACACGTCTGCCTTTGTGCCATTGGTGTTGACTTCAAGCTTTCAGCGACTCCTTTTGGAAGTCTGCTCTGTTTTTTTTTCTTGCTGTGTGGTTCCACAGATGCCATGCAGTATCCAACCGTGAGGCCACTTGCACATTCCTAGGCAAGCTTAATCCCTTTCTAGCAATCATCATGGCAACCCCTGACTACCCCTCTTCCTTCATACATATATGTTTTCTTGGAGTCTTTGCTTGGCCCTTGAGAATGCCTTTTGCACTACTCCAGTTACTCTGATTAATGACTGAATTGTAATCATGGTCCCCCTTAAGCCCCTCAGACTATGAGGCATCAAAGGCAATAACAGCTTCAGTGGTAGAAAGAACCATTTGGACTTACCATAATAATGCTTTTGGGGGGGGTTGTTTTTTTTTCAGTCAGAATGAAGAATTTCATCCAACCTTCATTGTTCAGGTGCCAAGTATCTATCTTTTCATGTGGCAAGATGAAAATCATGAAGTGAGTTGATCAAAACTCACAAAAATTAAGCTGGAAATAAAAAAGACCTTAATAATTAGATAATCTGACACAAATCAACAAAAATTGTGTGGCAGATAAGGACTATCAAAAGTAACATCTATCGAGGAACAAAGAATAGCTCACTGAATACAACCCAGCCACCCTGCCCTGACTCTGAACCATCAAATCTTCTGCAGCTTTGAATATCTCCCATGATTCCCAGGGTACAACCTAGACCCATTTAATGAGGCTTTCCCAGGACTGGGACCCAGACATCAGTCTGGGATTTGCATACACAGAGCTGGTTACTGATCACAAATTATTATTGATAGCAATTCGTGTAATATAAATGTTTACTCTTAATTCAACATGCCACATCTATTTGGTATTATGAAAACACAGCCAGCAGGAAACATAAAACGCTTCACAAAATCAAAAGCAATTTCACATCTCATTTAATCTTCCCATTAGCCCCCTGACTCATGCCCTATTTGGGTAGATGAGAAAGCTGGAGTTAAAAAGAAAAACCAAAGGCTTAGTGTACATTATCTGATACCATAGAAGGAAGAAGTAGAAAAACAAAGTGTCTTGAATATTGACCTTGTGGACGACAGTATCCCCAAACTTAAAGAGTTCTTCCGTAGCCACATGAAATATTGTGTGTGTGTGTATGTGTGTGTGTGTGTGTGTGTATTCCTGTGTATGTGTGTATGCATACATGTGTGTATATGAAGTTATTATCTGAACTGTATAGGTTAGGAAGCTGAGAAGAGTAAGAGATTTGCCTAAGTCAAGGACTGTCCTGCAACCATCTGACTCACGGGTGTGTATGTAAGCTCTTTTTCATTCCTGCTTCTTTAAGATCCTTTTCTAGCCCCCTGATCATCTTGTGAGCAAGTCTCAGACCTACAGCTCCACTCAGGCTTTAAAAAGCCAGGTTCAATGCCACCAGGTCTCAAATGTCCAGCACCTGTTAGTTGAGCCCTCACTCTCTCCTCATTGGATGCTGCTGTGGCCCTGTGTGTTCATTCCTAGGACACGTCCTCCTCCACCTGCGTCTCTGTCACCTCCATCATGCAGGGCATTGGAAGGCAGTTGTGAGGAAGAAGGGCAAGTGTCTTTATGTGGCATTCAGAAGGCCACAGTTTTGCTGTGAGGGTAACGGTAATTCTAAGGCAATGATAGTGTGCATGTCCTCTAAGGACGTAGACAAAAATGTGGCATGTTGCTATAACTATATCTTATTTGCTGAACAACAACAATAAAACACAGACTAGATTGTATTCAAGATGTAGAAAAATAGACCTTTCCAGGGTAGTGAGAGAAAGCACAAAGGCAGAGTACAAAAAGCCTGGATATAAGCAGCTGGGAAGAATTGAGAACACTCATACATTTTCTAACAGTCTACCATAATATAGATCCTTGGTGCATCAGTCAAGTCAAGTTACACTAAAAGATTAATCAAACATCATGATCATTGACCTGAACTTTCCAAAAGTTTCATCAATCATCCAAGTCCAAAGGCAACAAGTCGCTTCTTTTCTGCCAAGGGAGAAAGTGAACAGAGTTCGTCTTCACTGTCTTCAGCTTCATGACTTTTATCCAAATTTCAAGATAGTAGAAGTCTGTTCTCCATCTTGTCCTTTATCACCGGCGTCCTTTCCTCTGTACACCAAAGGGACCTCTGGGGCTGGACTTACCTCATCTCTCCCTCACTTCTTCTTGCCTCTGTAAATGTTCAGAGATGGATACCTTTAGGAACACACCTTTCTTCAGATGGGGCAGTGCTCATTTTACTAAACTTGTCCGTGTTTCAGCCATTTGCATCCGCGTCCATCTATGCTCCCCCGAGCTTGCACATACACCAGAGGAAGCCGTCTGAAGGTGTCCTTGGACCCAGCTGGCTCCTGAGTTGAGGGAGCATGCTCAATCATCACACTCCTGTGCTCCTTCTCAACACCACGTCACTGTGCTTTCCAAGCAAACACACTGGCTTCATACTTTAGCTCTACCATTGTAGTTGGCTGTGTCATCTCTGCCCTAACACTTCTGGCTTGACTTTTCTCATCTTTCATGTTAGGCCCTAATTGTTAAGGTGTTCCTACCTCCCAGAAACATGGTAAGGGCAGCTTGCTCAAGGCAGGCAATCTATTCTTTCTCAGTCATTCTATTTTCCTTCTCCCTTCTGTCATTCCTATATCCACTTACAGCTACTATGAATGTGAATGCAGTGTGGATGAGGAAGTTATTGGAAGTAGAGCTCTGTTGATTGTTATGCAGAGACAAGGCTTGTGCTAGACGCAGCAGGGAGCTGAGATATAACATACATGTTACAGCTTAGGAATCATGGAGCTGTGGTAAAGAAATTGCCAAGGCTGATGAGAAGGCTCAGAAAGTAATGGTGCTTGTAGCAAAACCTGATGACTTGAGTTCCATTGCCAGGATTCACATGGTAGAGGGATAGAATTTATACCTATAAGTTATCCTGGGACCTCCACCCATACGCTGTGGCATGTGTACTCACACACACACACACACACACACACACACACACACACACACACACGCACACACGCACACACACACGCACACACATCAACTACATTAAAATTATAATTTAAGAAAATTTTCACTCTGCCAATGAAGGTTTTTTTATCCTTTTCAATGTTTTCATATGTGTTTGTGGGTATATGTTTGTGGCTCATGAGTCACAAGTGTGGAAACAAATGCACACATGGACGCAGTCCTATTTGGAGGTCAGAGGTTAACACTGGGTATCTTCCTTAATCGCCGTCTGCCTTAGACATTCCTGCAGAGTCTCTTACTGAACCTGGAGCTTACTGGTTTGGCTAGTCTAACTAGTCAGTGCCCCACTTGCTCTGTGTATCTCCCCACCCCAGTCCCTGTCTCCTGAGCTCTGGGATTAACCATGAAAGCCCAGGGTTCACACAGTTCTGTGGGTGTTGTGGATTCACACTCAGTTCTGCACGCCTGTGCAGTTAGTGCTTTCCCAACTAAGCCATCTCCCCAGACCCATATTATTAGAGCAGAGGGCTTAGAGCTCACCATCTCACCTGTGTAAGGGAGGGCCTTCCACCACAATACCTTCTTCTAGTAGCTCATGCTCTATTTCCAAGCCTGCAAGGCTGGGGTAGGCGTCAGGGCAATACCATACACCTTAGTAGTGGGTTGGGTCATCACTAGATGGCAGTAACATCTAATGCTTAACTTTCTAAGTCCCACCATCTCACTTTTGGGTCCATTTTGCTTCTGTTTGAAACAAACATTCACTCAACACAAAACAGAAATGACCCAGTGTTTATCTCAGTTCGTATTTTGAAGTTGACTTAGAAATGTGGTGTTTTTAAAGGCAAGGATCCAGACCATTTCTCAAGCTACAAACCACAGGCTTCTCCCTGGACTCTCAGGGTTCTAACTCAGTGACTTGGACTCTGCCTAGGACATGGACCAAAAGGTCGAGTGTTTAGCATACTCTGTACTGAACAGGGAGTTATGAGCTTGGGACAGCTTCTCCGTTCCTTAAACATGAAAAAGCAGGCATTAAAAAAGCCATCTGTGCACCTGGTGGAGAGAAGCTGGCTTGCCTAGAGCCATTTGGCTAACTAAACAGTTTCTGTTCAGCTTCAGTTTTATTTTCTCTTCCAGATCCTTCCTTGTCGCCCACAAACTCATTTCTACATTCAAAGTTAGCGTTTCTTTCTAGGCATGATTAGAATAAAGAGGAAAGAAAAATGGAGCATTGGCAAAATGCAGCATTAAGGTAATGGCCTAAAATCAATGCAGCATTATGCCTACATCGAGGAATCTGGGGATGCGGATCCTAAGTTGTTTCAAGAGGAGGCTTAATGGAGTCTTTTCTTAATCCCAAATAACTTATCTAGGCCACTCCTGGCTTCAAAGTCTTGACTTCCTCCAGAGGACTGGGCCCAGGTCTATCTCTATAACTAGGGTCCAATCCACCTGGAGAATATCTAATAGCCCTAACAAATGTTGACACCATATTCTGTGAAGAAAAATGAATTGTAGATGGTCAGGGTTTAATGACTGGACCTCAGGAACTTTGCATTGCTGTCTATAGTAAAGTCTGGGCTATAGTTCAGCATGAATTAGCTGGACACGTGTACATTGAAATCCACCAGGTAGACACTGAGATAGACATGTGCACTGAGATAGCTCCCGTGCTGGTATCAGCTTACACTCACTACCCCTGGGTCTACACCTGTCTGCATCTTGCCTCTGCAAGTGACCATACTAGTAACTTCCATGTGGTGAGTGCTGGTTAGAATTAAATTGTTGGGCAAAGAGCCCTTTAACAGGCAGCAGGCAGACACATAGTATGAGGTCTTGTTCTAAGCAAGAAGGCAGGCTTAGTCACCGTGTCACTGGAAAGGGAGCCAGAAAGGGAGCTAGTGTACTGGGTAAGCTAACAGTCCAGCCGAAGAAGAATCATTTGGGATTCAGCATTGTTCCATAGAGTGAGTGGATGGATGGAAAGAAGGCATGAGAGTCGAGCTGAGTCCTCATTCGGTCTGGACACCATGGTCAGCAGCAACACCAGTAGTTCTGAGACCTAATTACCAGCAATTTGCTTGGGAACCCTTTTGTCATCCACCAAGTCTTGGGTCTGGCAAATAGAGTTAACAAATCAGCCAAGAATGGGAAATCATGGTACATTATCCATTTTCATTCAGAAAAGTACGGAGGCTGACCCTACAGCTGGAGAGTATTAATGGACTAGCTATGACCAGCTGGGATGCAGCAGCATTGAAAGCAAGACTGAGACAGACACAGAATTCAAAAACCTGTGTCGTGGTGTGGTGTGGTATGTGTGTGTGTGTGTGTGTGTGTATGTGTGTGTTGTGTGTGTGTACACATGTGCAAGCATACAGGTAGAGGCTATTACTTGATATCAAGTGTCTTTCCCAGTCACTCTTCACTTTATCTTTGATGCATAGCCTCTCACTAAACCTGAAGCTCTTCAATTTGGCTAGACAGGCTGGCCAGTGAGCACCAGGGTGTCCTACTATCTCTGCCCCCTGCCAGTACTGAAATTATAAGTCTCACTGCCACAAATACTTTTTTACACATCTAAGGATCCAAGCTTAAGTCCTCATGTTTACATGACAAGCACTTTCCTGACGCTTTACACTACAATCTCCAAAGGCATGCCTCTTGGTATTTCCATGTAGGATCTCCCTTAACCTAGGTCAGTATCCACTAGATCTAAAATTTCCTACTACCCTGAATTACCATGTGTAGCTGACAGGCAGAAAGGGGGTTGGAAGCCACATTTCTGCATTGAAAAAAAATCCAAGGCTGCTAGCTAGTTTTTCTTCAACTACTAATTTCTCTTTTTACTTTCAAATTTACCTTCCTCTGTGCATTAAAAAAAACACAAATATACAAACTCATAAATGATAAAGGAAAGAAAAAAGAATTCTGAAGGGGAATCTTTGGTTCTGTATTAATGTAAGCAGTACTTCTTAATCTCTGTTTTATTCATCATTTGGGAGGGAATATGTTAAAAGAAGAATCTAGTATCTAGTTTCCCCCTCCTCCTTACATAATTTAATTTCAGTTACAGGACATCAAAGCAAACCACAAAGACAATGGTTCATTTCTGGAATGGTAGTATAGTGGTCAATACTAAACTTCATCCCAAAATAGAATAAACATTTGTAGTACTGGGGTAAAAGGTTTGAGAAGGAATTATGGGAGAAAATCTGAATTTTACTCGTGTCCATCTAAACAATTGACCTTTTAAAAATTTTTGAATGTGAGGCCAGGCCAGAGCATGTAAGTCAGTGTAAGAGCACAAGACTAGCATGTGTGGGGCCCTGAGTCTGATACCCCTGGACCAGAGAGAAAACAACCTTGATGATTTAACATGCGATCTTCCAAATGGCATGTTAACCATTAGAATGGGAACAACAGGGGACAGAGAAATCTGTTTTATTTACAGGTTGGGCTGCATAGACTACAGTAAACACCTAATAATTCTTGTAAAACAAAGAGTGCATCCGGGGCCTATGGGAGATGCCAATGTCAAGTGGCAGCATCTGCTCTGATGCAGCCTTGTGCCTACTTCAGCAGGAACTCCGTTCTTCCCACCTTATTGTTGTCTTCCTATCCCTTCTCTTTCATCCACTAAAGAGAGACAAAGCTGGCTGACAACTGGAGACCATCTCTGAACCTAAACACCCAATTTGGTTCTTCTCTGATGCTAAAGAATCCAAAGGATGAGAGTACTCGAGTACATAGAATTTTCTGGCATCAATCTAGAGTGCACAAAATAATGAGATTAGAACAGGCATGAGACACAACCCTTTAGCCTCTGCTCTCTGTCGCACAACACGTAGAAAGAGATGTTTCTTCCCTTGGCTACTTTCTTAAATTCCTTATGAACTTAGCCCTGTGCACAGTTAACCCTCCAAGGATAATATGTCAAATGACAAAGGGTACCACTGTGCCACTTCCCACAAAATCCAGTCCCGCCAATGGCTTCTTTCAGACCTGAGTCTTTGTAGCTGTTCATGACTTTGTTGAAGGTGGGACCACAGTCAAGGTATGACTGTCAAACTCGGTTAAATCTCCTGAGATGGTTTCCAGCATTTGGAAATTGCCAAGATCCCAAGCACATTTGGCTCTTGTCCCTCCTTTTCCCTTAGTTGCTGAGCCCAAATGAAATTGGAATCCATCTGCTTTACAGGCATTTTCTCAAAATGCATCCAAATTTTCTTTGGTGAGAGCTAGTCTTCATGGACCTAACACTTTTCTCACGTGTTTGTTTCTTGGTACTGGGAAGCAAACAGAGCCAACAGCAACAAGATTCAGTTTCAAACACAAGTCCCAATCTGTAAAATCAGGCACTGGGGGTACAGAGTCATAAGTTTCATACACAGAATTATACACCTAAGGGGACATTAAAGGAATCTTGAGAACAAATGTGTGAGCAGTAGGCCAGATAACACAGTTCACTGAGGACAAAGTCTTCTGTTTAGGAACTGCCCAGCAGAAACTGGGAGCCAACACCTCAGCCCAGTTCAGTAGTGGGGAATTCAAGAATTCTGAGACATCGCTAACTTTGGCTGTTGAGTGATTGTGTGAGTGGCCCAGAGTGGGAATGTAAGAGGGCTGGAAGGATCTGGGGTAAACCATTATGTAGAACCTTAAAAACTCAAATTAAGCCAGAAATGGACCAGGATCCCAATTCCTGTTTTATGATCTCAGCTTACTAATTCACAATCTCAGAGTCTCTTGCTCCCCACCAGCGTCTCTTTTTGAGACAGGGTTTCTTTCTTTGTCTCAATCCATCTCTGTGTGTATGTCTCTGTCTCCATATGTCTCTGTCTCTCTCCAAAGCACTGATTGTCCTGGAACTGCTATGTAGACCAGGCTGGCCTCCAACTCACAGAGATGCACCTGCTTCTACCTCCCAAATGATGAGTTTAAAGGCATACGCCATGACACCCAACTCCTTAACATCTTTTAACTCAAGTTTTCCCCTTGGAAATAAAGAAAATAATCATCCTTGGCAGACTTAAAGTTGGTGGGTGAGACTGTATATCTCAGTACAGTGCCTGGCATTTAGAAAGCATACAAATCATGGGGTTACTTTTTGCCATTATTCGGTACTCTGGATGGAATTCAGGGTTTCACTTGTGCTAGGCTGGCAGAGAGTGCTCTACACTGAGCTGCATGTACCCCTAGCCCTCAACCATGTTATTTTTATAACCATTATTATGAAATAGAACTTGCAACATACAACTCATCCATTTCAACTCTGTGGCTCAGTGACTTTTAGTATGTTCAGAGTGAAGCAAGCATTACCACATACACAACAAGAATTTTTGAATATATTATCATCACCCAACAAAAACTCATGACACTTGGCAATCAGTCTCTTTCCCTAAAGGAAACATTAGGCAATCACTCATATACTTTTTGCCTGTACAGATTTGCGTTATAGGCATCTCATCTAAATTCAGTGATGTTAATTTCATTTCCAGTACCAGGCTCCTAAGCTGGTCTTTGTCAATTTGTCTGACTTTCATTCAATGAAATAGTTTCAGTTTCATCCACATTGCAGCATGTATCATTTATTTTTTATTACCAAGTAATATTCCATTGTATAGATATACCACAGTTTACATACCAATCATTGGAACTTTATGCTGTTAACATTACTTAGCTAGAATAAAAACTGCTATGCTAAATATGCATATTTAAGTTCCTGAGTAGACCTCTTGGTTACATACCTAGAGCTGACTCCCATTACCTTTGTATTTAACTTTTTAAGGAGATGCCATGTGTTTTACTGAAAGTGACTGCATTGCTTTATATTCTGCTGAGTTCTGTATATGGATTTCAACTTCCCCATGTCTCCTCACCAGTTACCAGACACTGTGTTTTGGCTTCAGTTGTCCTAGTGAGTGTGAATTGATACCTCATTGGAGTTTTAGCTTGCATTTCCCTGATAGCGAATGACATTGGTCATGTTTTATCTGTCTGCCCTCCATTAGCACATCTCCTTCCAAGAATTATCTATTCCGTTCTTTGTCACTTTTAATTGGATTGTTGGCTTCCATTTCATAGTTAGAATGTTCTTTATCTATGTTGGATACAGGCCCTGTTATGATCTGAATGTGTCTCACAAGAACTTTTACAATTCACATGCTGAAACTTAATCAGCAATGTGACAGTTTTTGGAGGTGGGAGCACTTAGGAAGTAATTAAGTCACCAGAGAGGGGTCCTCATGTGTGAGATTAAACCCATCCTCTTTTGCCTTTCTGTCCCATCAGGAGAGCACACAGCAGCAGGCTTCATCTTAGGAAAAGAGAAGCAGTCACAAGACCCTGATGGCTCCCAGCCTGAACACTATGACATGCATATCTTCATTGTTCATTTATTACCAAGCTATAGTATTGTTCTCTAGTAACAAGACCACAGGTGTCAGGCCCCCCATGGCTTTCTTCCATCCCAAGATTATATTTTTCTCTTCCTTTCTTTTTCTTTCTTTTTTCTTCCCTCCCTCCTTTTCTATCTATCTGTCTTTCCTTCCTTCCTTCTTCCTCCTCCTTCTCTCCCTCCTCTTCTATCACCTCTTCCTCCTCCACCTCCTCTTCATCCTTCTCCTCCTCCTCCTCCCAGACAGGATTTCTCTGTGTCACAGCTATGGCTATCCTGGAACTCACTTTGTAAATCAGACTGGACTTGAACTCACGAAGACCCTCCTCCTCTGCCTCTGAGTGCTGGGATTAAAGGTGTGCACCACCACCACCTGGCTGTATTTTCACTTTCTTTAAGGCAGTCTTTGAAGCACAAAGGTTATTAGTTTTGGTTGTGTATGTAGGTTTCGTCTTGTTTTTCTTGCTTTGGTGCCTTATCTAAGAAATCATTTCCAAATCCAATGTCATGAAATTACCCAACCTTCTCTGAGGGTTCTGTAGTTTTTGCTCTTGCATTTAAGTCATTGGTCCACTCTGAGTTACTTTTGTGTATGACATTAGGTAAGAGTCCAACTTTATTATTTTGCATGTGGAAATCCAGGTGTCCCAGCACCTTTGACCAAAAACAGTATTTTTCCCCATTGAATTTTCTTGACCCCTTTTGTGGAAAGGCCAACTGATTATAACAGAGAGTTTACTTCTATTTTTATTGATTTCTATATTTGTGTGTAGCAAGGTTTGAAATCAAGAACTTGGCAGCTTCCAACCTTTGCTCTTCTTTATCACAATTATCATATATATATACAGGATAACATTATCTAACAATGAAGCATTTTGATCATTCCTTTCCAATCAGGATACTGTTTGTTTCTTACACAATTGTCCCATCTAGTAGCTCTGATACTATTTGGATGTTTTGATTGTGAGCCTAGCCTGTAACAGCTGAGCCATCTCTCCCAACCCTCTGCTATCATTTTGAATAGACAGAGTGAGAGAAGACATTTTGTGTTCTTCTTGGCTTTTAGGGGGATTGCATTTATCAGTTCATTGTGTAACACAATGTTCCCTGCTGAGTTGTTCATGCTAGTGATCCGGTTGAGTTCCTGTCTCTAAGTTTATTAAATGCTTCTGATAAACATGTCTGTCTTTCCTATCACACCAAAAACAAAAAAATCCTTTCAATGCCTGGTAGGATACCAGGATAACCAGAGGAAGGAGGAAGCCACCAGCTGCTGAGCATTCCTGAGGCACCCTCTGATCAAAGCTGCTGTCACCTCCTTCCTTCTGGCCATCCTCTGCCCCAGCAGTGCCCTTGTTCTGGCACAAGATGCACACCTACACTTTGATCTGCCTTGCTAGATTACTTTTTCCGGGTTCTGGGGTGCACGGATTCCTGTCACTCTTCTTCAGGGCTCAGACCCCTTTTCTCCTCTTTCCAGGTGTCCTAGACTGCTTTGGCAGCTACTAGTGTTTGAAAAGTTGAAGGTTGTTTTTCAGACAGCAGAATTTCCTTTTCACTCTTTTACCCAGTTGGATTCCACAAATATTTTATGAGCACATTTTTATGCCAGGCATCATCCTTGTTTGAGGCCGAAAATATTCAAAATAACCCCATAAATGCATGGCCCCCTTTTACAGAACAAAAAATCAGAAAGCAGCTCCATATGGCCAAGAGATGTCTCCAAGGCTGCATATGTATCAGGTGGCAAGGACAGAATTTGATTTCACATTGCCCAATTTGGAGCAGAAGAGACGACCCTTATGTAGTTACAAAAGCTGAGCTAGAACTCAGGGTTACCAAGAGGAGCTGATGAGGTATGTCTTAACTTATTTCCAATACAAGGCTCCTGCAAACCTGACCTTTGCCAACTTGGCTGACTCCTTCTTTAGAAAGGCAAACACCTAACACACACCCCTTCCAAGGCACATCAAATCATCAAACCATCTCTACGTCTCTGCATTTCACAGACTGTGCTTTCAACCTCAACCAAGTCACCTCTTTCACACAGCTGCCAGCTCCTAACTGCCTTCCCACTGCTTACTCTTATTTCAAGACCCCTACTTAGTATTCGTTTCTCATAGAAAGTCTTTCTCACCCCCTAGGGCTCTTTTTGTCCATACTCTATAATGTGTGCACCACAGCACTCACCATGCTATTTCCTCTACCCTCTCCTTCCCTGTAGCCAATCACCAAGAAGTCATGAACACTTCAAGGTATCACCTCATTAACACTGAAGCTCCATTTGCAACAAGGCTAGTGGATCTTAGCTAGCATTTCTTAAATAACCCACTGAACTCTTTAGGACACATTCCCTTTTTTTCTTGAAGACTGTACTCTAAATCCAGGGGACTCATATAGAGATGTGAGCTTAAAACAATAAGAACACTATTTAGCACTATAAAACAAACCAGAATTACCAAGTGACTGACACTGACCTTGGGTAAGATGATAATATAAAGAAGAGATTGGAAGCTTTGCATGAGCCGCTCATGAAAACCATCTTTTGGCTTATTGGAGCACTTGACCTTCTTTGGCAAGTCTCCCAATCCAGGGTCCCACTGTCCTGAGACCACCTTTGGGCTAAGAGGATGAATCATTCATTTCTTCAACTACTAGACAAAGTAGTAGTTCAATTGCTAGCCTAAATGCTGCCTCCGCGACAATGAGCCAACTGAAAGAGCATTGGTTCAAGATTGTGGGGTTTCTTTGGGAAGTAATGAAATGTTCTGGAGCTGACTGTGATTATGGAAAAGACTCCCCTTTCCAGGGCACACTGCTCTTTACCTTCCATGACAATGCAAACAAGCATCGGCTTTGGGCAGCAGCCACATTTCTGGTGTGGTTCTTGAACCATTAGCTTCCCCAGCTATGATGCCACCAGCTGAGTGACACAGACCTATTTCCTGTTCAAATGCAAAGGGTCTTTGGGTGGGCTATTGGTGGTGACACTGGCACAAAGCCTTAGGAAGACCACCTTTTGCTTCTTTGCCAAGCAAAGAATCTAAGGGCAGGAGTAGGATGATAATATTTAGCATCCCCCAAAACTCTTGGTACTCACCCTTGCCGATTGTTCTCCAAGTCTTGGCACACCTTGGCTATAGGCACACACTGTTATTTTCATTTAAACTTAAATACTAAACCAGTGGGACTTTTTCCTGGGCTTTCTGTTAACTCTGTCTACAAGTGTGGTTTTGAGAACTTTTCCTCTTGGTCATTTATCTAGCAAGACATACTGGGATCTGTCCCTCCATCCTCCTTTCAGCTTTCACATTTTATTAAAATAGGATCTTTTTACCAGGAAATCAACCCAGACGGGGAGTTCATTTGAGGTTGGAACTATAAAGTGGCCAATTATCTCTCAGTCATTGGTTGCATATGGTCTTTACCCCAAGCATTGGAAATAAAGACAACATTTAGCAAACATTCTGCTCCAAAGCTAATGCTTTGGAAAGAATAACAGCATGTTGGGAATAAATTACATGGTCTTTAGTGCATTTTAGTGTTATTGCCTGTTAACACGCAGTGTGATGTGCCAACTTATGAGAGCACTCCATTCTCTTAAGGAATCGATTTCTGATTTGTTGAGTGTATGGTGCCCAGATTATATCATCAAATAAACTGAAAGCACAAAAGGCAGTAAAGCCTGGATCATCCTTCCATTCCGATAATATTGAGTTCATTTCCACACACTGAGCACTGGCAGTGGAGGCTTTCTTTAAGGATTGCCCAGATTACTACTTATGGGTTATCTTGATCCTGAAATGGTCACCTAATACTCCTAATATAAGTGCCTTGCTAAAACATACTAAGCGTGGGGTCTTCTGTGAGGCTCTATTGGTGAATAACAGGGTATTCACAAAGAATCATTATTCCATCTACAGGTCGTAAATCCATAGAGGCAGAAACCAGACTAGTGATTTACTAGAACTGGAAGGACAGAGGGACTGGAGAGCGTTGGTTCAAGATTGTGGGATTTCTTTGGGAAGTAACAAAAATGTTCTAGAGTTGGTTGTGGTTATGGAAAAGACTCCCCTTTCCAGGGCACACTGCTCTTTACCTTCCATGACAATGCAAACAAGCATCGGCTTTGGGCAGCAGCCACATTTCTGGTGTGGCTCTTGAACCTTTGGCCTCCTCAGCAAAGGCTATGATGCCACCAGCTGAGTGATACAGACCTATTTCCTGTACCGGTGATGGCTGAGATGCCAAGGTATGCAAGGCATTTCTTTTCTCCGTATTCTAACCAGGCCTTGGTACGACTGTCGCATAGCCAGAGCTGCCTGCCCCGGGAGCAGCATCTGGGTACCAGCCAAGGTTCCCAGAGGCATAGCTGCTTGTTGGCTTATGTGTATTTCTTCACCCTCAATTTTTCCTAACCTAGAAAAAAACTAGAATAAAACTCATTTTAACCTTTTGTTTTGATCATTTCTTCCTCTTTTGCTTTTTCTTCCTATGCAATGAATATTTCTCTTTAATGGCAATGGACCACAGAATAGACGAATTTTCATGAGTCCAATACAAGGCCTGATCTACTCTCTAAAATGGATGTGAATAAACTGAGATTTTAGAGCAGGGGTGACAATAAGTGCAAAGAAGACAGGAGAGAAGTCTAGGAAGCCACACACTGTACTATATTTACAGAAGACATTTTAATGAGAAACTGAACCATATAAGAACACTGTTCTGTGGCTGTCACTACATACAAATGGATGGTGCATGAGCAAAGATTAGTAAGAAGCTTGCACAATGAGCGGAGATTGTGGGTATTCCTTTGTTAAGCTCCTTTTTAAGGTGGTTATGTATCACTTCAGCATCATTTCAACCATAGAGGAAAGGAACAGCGTGTGACTGCTCATGAACACACACTAAATGGCCCTGTTAATTTCTTTAAACTTTGTATGCTAATAGCTTAGTATAAAGTTGATCTTCATTCTACCATCCCCTTGTTTCTTCTATTCTTCTTGAAAGATACAATTCAAGTTCATTGTCATCAAGAAGTGATGGACTGGGATTGGCTCTGCTGTCAATCACTCCAAGAGACACTTCTATTCACTAGTTTGTGTTTGTTCAATGTCATCCTAAGGAAGAATGATATTCTCATGGCTGGGGTGGGGAGAGTGTTGGAATGTCTTCCAGAATGGATGCCTAAGAACTCTTACTAACTGCAGGGGCCTTCTCTTACCTCACTGTTTGAATTCTCATAGACTCGAGAAGGCACCTGAATGTTCTCCACAGTTTATTCTCAATATGTTTGGATGATAAGGACCAAATGACCCTGGGTGTCTTGACCACCAGCCCCAGGAGGACACATAATCACAATACCTTCATCTACCTCTGAGTTTACCTGTAACTTTCCTAAGTCACCTTTCTGACATGGAAGTTCAAGGTTGGGAATGGTGACTGGCTGGCTAGCTAGCTTTTTCTGGCATTGTCGGCTTTCTGACCCATGATTTTAAACGGTTAACCATTATCCTTTCTCTGATGATTGTTTTCCTCTTTTAAAACATGGGGAGATGATGTTCATGTCTATTTCTTATTATTGCTGTGAGGGTGAAGTGAAGAGGTGATTACAGAGTGGGCCTACCATACAGTGGGAACTTGGTGATGTTATTTAGTAAATTACAACTGAGGTTTTGAACTGTTAATATTGTTATTGGGATTCTATTACTTCCCCACTATTCTATCCACCTCAAAACTTGAAGTACTCCAGTTTGGATAAAAAAGCAGAGAACTTGGAATTAGACTCTTCTATTCTATAGGCCAGATAGCCTTTGCCAAGTTCCTCTACACATCTGAATCCACTTCCCTCTCTGTAAATTACAGATAACAACACCTACCTCAAAAGGCTACTGGGAAGATGGGATGGCGTAGGATACTTGAGAATGATGGATGCATGGTAAGGAGTCAGTAAATGATAGTTGAATCAGGACTTCAGTTTGAACAATTTAGCCAGATTGTCCCAACTTTTTTTTAGCTTAGCTTTGCAACTAAAAAGGCATGATACCCTCCCTTATGCCACTTTGAGCAAAGAGCAGCAGAACAGCTAGCCAAAGCATGAGCAAGCTTTTGGCAGTCGCCTGACTAGAGTTGATCACAAGACCTCCATGAAGAACTTTGATGACTGGCTGTGCAAATTACACTTATTCAAGCTGGAATATCACCCAAATGGGTTTTGGAGCCACAGTGACCACATCCCAGCTGGACTTGGGAAGTGAAGCTGTGTAGCCAAGGTTTTTATTGTGTTGATTTAAAAGTGTGAATCATCAGACACACGGCATCCTCTGACCAGGTGCTGCTGATTCGGAGTCAACATCTACCTCTTTGGCAACCGAGCAAAGCAAAGGTACTGATTAGAAATTGTCCTGTGCCAAAGGTCAATGTCGGAGTGATTTAGGTAGAAGGACATTGGGAAGGTCACTAAAAGTCTTTAGGAGCTGGTGATCTCACATGTGAAATAAGGCAATAAAAGACACTGTGTGAGTTGTTGCCAGTATTAAGTGAAGAAATGTATGACAAGTGCTTGGGAGATAATGTGGGGCAAAATATGTGCTGGGTGTGTTTTCTGGAATGATGTATTCCAGAAACTAGTGTGCTAGTTACTTTTCTGTCTTTCTGTCTCTGTGATAAAACACTCTGACAAAAATCAACTTGAGGAAGACAGAATCTATTCCAGATCACAATCCAATAGTGGCAGAGGTCAGGGAGCTCAAGGCAGGAGTCTGGAGGCAAGAACTATGGAGGGGCACAACTGACTGGTTTGCTCAGTGACTCACACTCAGCTGACTTTCTCATATACTGTAGCTCCTCCTCCTTAGGGATGTCTCCGCCCATAGTTGGCAGGACTTGCCGACATCAGTCATCAAACAAGAAAATCTTTCAGGTATGACCACAAACCTGTCTGCTCTAGGAAATTAAGGGAGCCTCTTCCTAGGTGATTCTAAATTTTGTCAAGTTGACAATAGAAAAAAATATTGGCACACTTAGAGTGACCAGCACTTTGAATTTTGCAAGATGACCCAGTCCTCATTTCTGCATTGATTAGTTTATATTCTTTTGGGACAAATATGTATGCATGTAATGACAGAAAAGATGACAAATAGCTATTTCTCATACATTGGAACTAAGTATAATGCCTGTGTCTGGGTGGTCAGATATAATTCTGTGCAAAATAAAAAAACTACAGTGAAGCCTTGCAAGACATTTATGAATTAAAGTAATGGATAAGAGGATAAAAAGGAAATACTATGTGCATTGAAAAGAAACTCTAGATATACTCTGATAAACTCTGGCAGCTTGAGCATAACTACACACACACACACACACACACACACACACACACACACAGTCTTAGTTAGGGTTATTATTGCTTGACAAAACACCATGATAAAAAGCAACTTGTGAAGGAAAGGAAAGCAACTTTCCCTCCAATTTCCATGTGATAGTTCATTACCAAAAACAGTGAGGACAGGAACTCAGGCACAGCAGGAACCTGGAGGCAGGAGCCGATGCAGAGGCCATGGGGAGTGCTGCTTACTGGCTTGCTCCACTGGCTTGCTCAGCCTGCTTTCTTATCTTAAAGCAGGGCAACCAGCCCAAGGATGGCACCACCCACAATGGGCTGGGCTCTTCCCCATCAATCATTAATTAAGAAGATGCCTTGCAGCTGAATCTTTTGGAGGCATTTTCTCAATTGAGGTTCACTCTTAACAGGTAACTTAAGCTTGTGTCAAGATGACATAAAATTATCCAGCACATACACACACACACACACACACACACACACACACACACACACACAGAGAGAGAGAGAGAGAGAGACAGACAGACAGACAGACAGACAGAGAGGGAGAGAGATGAGAGAGAGAGAAAGAGAGAGAGAGAGAGAGAGAGAGAGAGAGAGAGAGAGAGAGAGAGAGAGAGAGAGAGAGAGAGAGAGAGAGAGAGAGAGAGAGAGAGAGAGAGAGAGGGAGGAGATGAGGGAGAGGAAGACAGAAGTTTTTGGAACTTGTTTCAACTACCCACTTACATGCTGCATTCCTTCATCCATCTTTGTTTCCATTCTGTTGATGTCTCAGGCACTCACTCTCAGGTCCTGGACACTCTGTTCCAGCCTTTACTTGTCAATTTAAAGTATGACTGATATATATATAATCTTTTTTGATCCCAGAGTAATTTCCTCTAAGAGTGGTTCTCAACCTTCCTAATGCTGTGACCCTTTAACACAGTTCTTCATGTTATGGTGACCCCAAACATAAAATACTTTTTGTTGCTACTTCATAGCTATAACTTTGCTACTGTTATAAATAATAATGTAGATATTTCTAAAGACAGAGGTTTGCCAGTGGGGTCTCGAACCATAGGTTGAGAACTACTGCTAGATCCTGCAGAATAACCCCAAACAGTTGCTTCTGGTCCTCAGAATCAAAGTTCCAAATTGAGGAGAGGGAGTTTGCTGGTTTCACGAAAGGGTGAGGGTAAGCTATTATCAGTTCTGCAGTGTGAGGGAACAGGGAGCGAGGCAGATTCATTTGTGTAATGGAAGCAGACAAAGGCAATAGAATGATTTAGAGAGGTAGGCACGGTGGTGCACTTGGGAACTGAGGCAAAAGGAACACATGTTTGAGAAAAGTCTGGGCTACATAGAGAGATGGATCTAAAATGGAGGAAAACACTTTGAGAAATAATGGGAGACCTTTACTAGAAACACAGAGCATTTGGTGAACCATTTCTCTTCCACCCTTGTTCTTTTGGACCAATGGGAAAACTGGGGTTCTGTATTTTACATGGATAAAATTGACACCCATGTAATACCATATAACCCATCTTGATACGTTTTCTGATGGTTTTTGACATTTTTTTGGTCATTGATTTGTATGGTCTTCCTGTTGCCAACCAATTGGCTGGTATCAATTTGAAAGCCCTGTCTGGGTAGAGACTGTGGGTAGGCAAGGAGAATGAGTGCTTCTCTTTGGCAGCGTTTCCACCCCTTGCTGCTGCACAGCAGCAGCAGCCGACAGGCAGAGGCAGCGGCAGCAGGTGGTACTTACATAGCTCTCCTACAGCGCCAAGTAACAGGACTCTTAGCTCTGGAAATGTTATGTCTCTTATGTTGTCAGGATGCCTTAGCCTTTAGCAACAACTACACTGTAGCTTCCAGGGGGTAATAAGACACTTCTTAGGCCTCTACAGCAGTCAGTGGTATGACTCTTGGACCTGAGGCTTTGACAGTTATCTGGAACTCTGTTAGTGACATAATTTTTTTCTTCTCTGCCACTTTGCAACCATCTATCTTTCATTATTTGCCCTGTGCCTCTTTCTTTTCCCACCATCCCTCTTGGTCCCTCCCTAGATGTTCTCTTGAACTACTTGTTGCTACGGTTGCAGTTGCTGCTTTTAAGGAGGCAGCTACTAGTGATCTTCAACTGCTGCTGTTGCTTGCATGGTTATCTGAGGCCAGGCTCCGGGCTCTGCCTCTTTTTCATGTGTTTTGCAGTCAGCCTCTCTGCTGCTTCCACAGCTCACCCTGCCAACTGCTTGGCTCTGCCTCTTCTTAGTTCATTAAATGGCTCCTCCATTGCCTCTACGACTAAGGGTGCCATCTGCTTGGCTGATGCCTCTGCCATTCTGCTGTTTCTGTTGTCGCTGCTGACTCTTCCTTTATGTCACCATTCCAGCCCACTATACTAAAAATAGACCAGAAAAGACCACTCTGGAGAAGTCTTTTACTGACCTAATATTACAATGCCAAAGGGAGCAGTACAAGGGGGGCAGTCTCCCAGGCAACCCATTAAGCTGAAGAGTGTGCTCAGATAGCCAGATCAGAGATTTGCACCAACACAGAAAAAGTCCTATGCAAATGAAGGAGTGTATTTGCACCAATCAAGCATTGTCCTTTTTCAACCAGTCACAAGCAAGTGAAATGCTCTGCCTGTGGTGGACATGGCTGCAGAGTCACCGAGAGTTCACTGAGGTTTCTAATAACAAAACGCCTAATACAGATTGCTTGAAGTAGACGTATCTGGGTCTGTGGCTGTGGAAGCTACAGCAAGCAGCTGGCATTATCATGCAGTTTCTTCAAGACATCCATGAAGTGTTCAAATGGCTGGTGCACTTGTACTGAATGAATACTAAAATCTTAATTAATTTATCATTAATACTAATAGTGACTGGGCGGTGGTAGCTCACACCTTTAATCCCAGCACTCGGGAGGCAGAGGCAGGCGGATCTCTGTAAGTTTGAGGCTGGGCTGGACCGACAGCCTCCAAAACAATACAGAGAAACCCTGTCTCATAAAACCCCCAAAAAATACTAATAATGATTGTAACAGTGCTTTTTTTTTACTTGGAAAAGGAGTTTTTATTTATGTTTCTACAGAAAATGAAAAGCTAAGGATTCCTTCCAGGCTTTTGTGGTTTGACGAACCAAGACCCCCGGAAGCAGTGGACCAGGTGTTACAACAATCGAAACAGCGAAGATGATGCAGTCTTACAGACCTGTAACAGTGCTTTTTAACAATACCTAATACTTGCCCAACACTCCAGGAAGAGGTTGAGCCTTGCTGTCTAGTCCCTCCCTACCCCCACCCCCACCCCTACACTTAATTACAAGGTCTTGATCTTTATTTGAGTAATGTCTACATCTATTTACTGATCTAGGAGATAAATTTAAAAACAGCAGCAGTTTTACATTATTTTTAGCATTATTTTTCTTTTAATATGTCTACAAAATACAGCTGCTTATTTGAGAGTGTATCAGGAAGATATAACAAGACAACATAACAAAACTAAAATCAGGGAGCTAGGGAGAGGCTTGGTGAGTAAAGACATATTGCACAAGGAAGAGGTTGTAAGGTTCTGAGGTCAGATCTGAAGAACCTATGTAAAGTTTGGAGCAGTAGCACATGTCTATAGAGTCGGTGCTCCCACAGCGAGATGTGGGGCAGAGACAGGAGAATCCACAGGAGCTTATGAGCCAGACAGCCTGGTTTGTGTGGCACTGAAGAAGAGACCATGCCTTCAACAAGGTAGAAGACCAGCACCTGAGGTTCTCCTTCAACTTCTGAATGCATACTCTGGCACAGAGACATCTGTCATTACACTAATGTACATGTGCACACACACACACACACACACACACACACACGTATGCATGGTCACACAGACACACGAGTGCACTAATACATACGCATGAACACATACAAAATGCACACGCGCACACACACACACACACAGACTCACAACACACATGCACAGACAGAAACACACATATATGCCCTCACATACACACAGGCATGTGCACACACACACATACAAACACACACATAATAATTTAAGAAAATTTGAAAAACAAGACAAAGTTTGGGTTCTGTACCTGGCTTTGCAATACACCAGAGGAAACCTGTGGGTATTATGTTACAAGATTTTCTTACTTCTCTCTCTATTTGCAGAGTAGAGCTTGTGATACTGATTCTGTGGGGCATCACTACTGTGTAAGAGACACAAAATCTGAAATCACACAGAGCATCTTTTCAGAGGGCCGTAGTACAAGGAAATGAAAAATAGGGTCAACTCAGCCAATTTCCAATTAATTTTTTGTTTGTTTGGAGGAAAGAAAATGACAACTACTATTTAAAAAGATTTCAGGGAAAATCTGTACTCTTTTTATATCAGTATACCTTTTCCTTATTTGGATCCAAAGAGGAAGAAGGAAACAATAGTCTCAAAACTCCTTTGCTAAAATCATCTTTGTTACCTAAGAGTTGAAAAATATGAGTGAGGTAGAAGTTGAGGTTAGCTTCACATTTCAATTATGTTTTTAGCAATATCAGTGTATCACCCAGTACTGGGACAAATGTATTGAAGTAGCTGCCCAAAATTGGATCAGCTCAAATCCCTTATTCTTCGCTAATCTCTTGGAAGCTCTTTGTAATTATCCCAGGGAAGACAAATTAAATCCCTCAGTTGTTCTTGAGGAAGTGCAAGATTCAGTTAACCTAGGACCGACATTTCAGGATTTTCACTTCGCCTTTGCCTTAGACATCTTCTGTAGGATATTTTATCCCCCCATGTATGTGTGCCTCTGTGTGTGTGTGTGTGTGTGTGTGTATGTGTGTGTGCAGGTGTGTGTGTGCAGGTGTGTGTGTATGTGTGTGTGCATGGCAATACATGTGGAGATTACAAGACAACTTTGCATCTGGGCCCTCAGGATGTCTTCCACCTTTTGCTAGTGACAGGGCACTCATTGACTTGGCATTTTGCCAAGCAGTTAGACTACCCAGCTGCTGAGCTTCCAGGGATCTACCTGTCTCCTCCCCGAATCTCACCATTTCTGAGATTACAGGACTATGTCACCACACCCAGTTTTTAATGTGGGCTCTATGATCTGAACCATCGTCTTCTTTGCCCAGGTTAAGTTATTTGGTCTTTAGGGCGAGTCTATTATCTCCTTTTCAAGAATAAACAAACTCATGTTTAAAAATATGCCCCAAATCACAAAGCTAATAAGTGGCAGAGAATTGTTTCCAGAGGAGATGAGGTTCTGAGGGAGGTAAGAGTATCAACTATTCCAGTGGGAAAGTTATTCGGTGAGCCAGATCTGGAAGTATATGGATGAGAAAACCTAAGACAGAAGACTTGGCTCCCAAAACATTTTCTAATGTTTATGAGCACATGTGACCTTGGATGAATCACTTTACACATCTGAGTTTTAGTTCTCTATTGTGCGTGCCTATGTGCGTACATGCTTGCGTGCCTGTGTGCGTGTGTGTGCGTGTGTGTGCGTGTGTGTGTGTGTGTGTGTGTGTTGGTGTAATGGTATAATGTGTATGAAGAAACTATTGCACTGGGGATGGAGAGTTGGTTCAACAGTTAAGAGCACTGGCTGCTCTTCCAGAGGATCTGAATGTTGATCCCTATCCCCAACTGTCTATAACTCCAGTTGTGCATGATCTGGTGCCTTCTTCTGGTCTCTACAGGCACCAGACATGAACATGGTTCACAGGCATACATGTAGAGAAAACACCCATATACATAGAATAAAAATAAAATGAATTTTAAAGAAAGTATTGTTTAATCCAGGAAATAGAAGAGAGCCCCTTATTAAGTTGCATTCAATATCATCATCATAATTAAACTAGCACAGCATCATTAGCACCCGTATCTATTTTATTTACACAGTGTTTTTGGAGATCATAAAACAATGAATGTAAAAATTATTTGCACCAAACATAAAACAATCAAGCAACACTTCTGTCAGCACTTAAGACTTGGATTTCCTTTAAATCTGGAATAAACTCAATGTTGAGCTCACCATGCCCCAGTGGATGGTTCCAAACCCTTGATCAAACAGAAGGTCCTAGTTAAAAATCAATGGATCACAAGACAAAACAAAAAGCCATGAGTGTGAAATAAATCCTGTGGGGTCAGAGGGAGGATGACAGAAGTGGGAGGGAAATAATAGAGGGTAGGGCTGTGAGTAAACAATGCATTATAACATGAGATTATCACAGAGCAAATTTAATCATTAAAAGAGCCATATACAAGTACAATCTCAGGGTATCCAATTCAGTGACATTGATCACATTGCAGTGTTGAAAACAGCAGCTGTTAGCTTTTTCATTTCCCACATTTCATTGCCCCAATCAGACACCATGAACACATTAAGCAGGAACTCACTTCTTTGCCTAATCCTCAGCCCCTGGTAACTTCTAACTTATTCCTTCTATGAATTTGTTCATTGTAGATGTTTTAGGTAAGTGGACTCATACAACAGCAACAAAACCTACATTTGAAAAACAATGTACAAAGGTAGTAAGATGGATTCTCAGACATTGTGATAGTTTTCTGCTGCTTTGACTCTAGCTACTACAGAGTCTTGCCACCAGCACTACTGGAAGGTTGTTGGGGACCAGGCCACTGAATCTACTTTTTACCCCAGGGTACTTCACAAAACTCAGGCACCTTCCCACAAATGGCTTGGCAGCAGTGCCATAGAGATGACCCATCACTTAACAATTCTTCACTAACACCTACACTCCCTGGTGAGATCCCCTGCTCTCTCACATATCAAATGCTCCCAGCCCCTAACAGCCCCATGCCTCACTTCCCAGCAGCTTCTGCCCCATGGCCAATGCCACATTCCCCTATTTAAGCTTGTAAAGAACTTTCATTAAACGGCAGTTTGATCGGAAGGTCTGTCTTGTCGTCCATTTCTCTTGTGTCTCTTGTCTCATTCATTCCAGGTTCCCGTGGGTTCAAACCCTTGTGCCCTGCTGGCCAGGGCATAAGGTAGTTTAAAGTGAGAAGCCAGGCACTTTCCAATCTCTCTCTGAACCATTATGTTTGCATTTATAAAGGTTTTCCACGTACTGATAGCTCAGTTGATCAATGACTTCATGCTGATGAAATTCTACCAAGAAGGGTGTAGTGGCTGAGTGTGGTGGCACACATCTTTAATCCCAGTACTCAGGAAGCAGAGGCAGGTGGATCTTTATAAGTTTGAGGCCAGCCTGGTCTACAAAGTGAAACCCTGTCTCAAAACCAAAGTGGATTATTGATCAGAAATTTATTGTTCCATAAAAGGCAAGATTCTATTATGTCAGTTAATAAAATAGTAGTAAGGTTTTAGAAATTCCCTTTGGGTTCAAGAAAGATGGGAAGGTTGGAAGGAGTTTACAGACAGCCAAAAAACTTGTACATATGATTCCAATATATATGCCACACTTGTCAACCACCGAGTAAGAAAGGTACAGTGTCTACAAAGAGTCCAGAGCACCAAGCACTGGCTTTTGTTTGGTAGAAATCCACAGTTGTCGTCATCATGGAAACATGAAAGCTTGACCCTTAATTAACATCCTACAAATCATGATTTCCAAGTAGCTGTCATGGTAATAATATCACCAGAGCCCTTCAGACTGGTGCTGTTGCCATGTCACTAGCGTCTTGTCTGCACCTGTATCAAAAAAGAAACATGGACATTGGGAAAAGATGGCCACCCACCATCAGAAAAACCTTTCTTCACATGTCTGACGTACTCTGAGTATCCTTAAATATCTTTGAAATATCCTGGATGTACCATGAGTTACTAATGTGGTAACATTTCACCCATGGCCTGTTGGAATTCAAGAATATGAAAGGTCAGAACTTCTTGGGGCTCCATTGGGGCAGAATCTCTTCCACAAACCTTCTTTTAATAATGAACCTGAGAATACTTCCCTGTTCCCAAAATGTATGAAATAAAAGAGAGCATTTTTATTAATCTTTACAAAAGGCTGTATTAAGGATATTTATATCCCTTCTCAATACACAGAATATAATGACATGTTTTTGTCCAGATCTGAAGTTTAGGTAGGATTTTTTTCTCAATATTCCATGTCATGGTTAGATATCAGGGACTGACTTGGGACATAAAAGACTTCTTATGTATTAAAGGAAGCCATCTTTACCAAGTAGGTTATGGTCTCCCACCTTTTGCTAGGCAAGTTTATTGATGGGAATTTGCTGTGGCTCTGGTAGGTGATGCATGATGACTGAGGTCCAGTGGTGCAGCCGGGTTCTCTGATGTGTTATATCTCCAATAAGTAACCCAGTGTAGTAAACTGTCACACCACTGTGCAGCTGGCTGCAAGTATTTTTATTCTCTTAGTATATTAAAAACATCATTCATTTTTTTCTGTCTATGATAATTTCTGGTGATAAATGAATTGTAAAAAGGTTTTTCAAAGATAAGGAGATTTTATTTTCTTTGGAATATTTTGAATATTTTTTTTCATTTCATACATGGTAATACCATGGATTTAAATGGAGTTTCTTTTGTGCTTTTTATTATCATTGGTACAGATACAAGACCTACCTTCCTTCCATCTTTTTTTATTCCTTCCTTCGTCCTTTCTTTTTTTTCTTTCTGTTTTCAGTGCTTAGGATTCTTCATGGTTTCAAAACTGGGGATGGGGCATGGAGCCCAGGGCCGTACACATGCCAACTAGGTAAATCTCTACCTCTGAGCAACAAATCCAGGTCTTGGTTTTTTTTTTTTTTTTGAGACATGTAGCCCAAGCTAGCCTTAGACTCATACTGCTCCTGCATCTGTGTTCTGAGTGCTTGGGTTGCAGGTATGTGCCGTTATGCCAAGCTTGCAGTCTTTCTTGAATCAGTATCTTCATATCTTTCAGCAACTTCAAAAGTTTTTCAGCCATTATCTCTTCAAATGTTGACTGAGACTTGTTACCCCCTCATTCTAATCAGAATTTGATCACACAGAGCTTAGAACTCTTCCTCTCGTCTTATATGCCTCTCAGATACTTGCCTTTCTTTTCTATTCATCTCTTCTTTCTGTGATTCTATCTATATACTTATATTCTGTGGATGCTCACACTTACTTATTCTTCATCACCTGTTTTTAGTCTATCATATATTCAGTATTTAATTTCACTTTCTTTGATTACTTAGTTGAGTCCAATTTTCATCTAAAAATTACATCTTCTCATTTAATGGTTTTACACATAGTTTATTAAAAGTATATGTCTCAAAAATTGATATCCTCTCTTACCAATCAGATCCTGTTATATGCCTTTATTTTTAGCTACTGTATCTTATAATTGCATTCTTGAATTTTCTTGAAAAGTGTTGTGTGAGGGAAAATGTAATGAGAATTTGAGTCTGTGAGTTATTTTCTCTTCCTAAGATAAGATTTGGTTTTACTTATATCAGGAAGTTACAATGGTGACAGGTAACAATAAAAATTCAGATCTAGTTTTTTTAGAACTGGCCTTTGCTAATGAAATAACTTCACTTCATCACTTATAGATAGACATAGATAATACTTCAAGTGCACCGATAAGAATCAGGCCTAGGGTGAAGCCACAGAGCAAATCCTAAGTGATGCCTAAAATTTGTACTTTATATGTCCCATTTGTTTTACCTTAGCATTGATTTTAATGACAACAGACAGCCTGAGGCATTCACCAGATATTTATCTTTAACAGTTCCTTAAGCCTCCTTATCTTTCAGCCATCTTGCCTTGGTTCATAAATCAGCAACAAACCAAGGAAGAGCCACAAGCTCTGATGAACCAACCTGTCTTTGCTTAGTGACTTTTTAAAATATCTTTAAGAATCACTTCTATCATAGCTCTTTGTGCTTCCAAAGACATCTTTTAAAATATAATCTAATGTTTGCAGTGATTCCCTACAAGGTGGTCTATCTGATGCAGACTTGCCTATTACAACCACATGTGGAAATCCCTTGCTTTTCTGTGGTAACAAGAGCTAGAGACCCAGTTTCACATCTGTCTAAGATTGGAGAACCTCTGTTGTCAATGTTTGGAATCACACCCAGGTATCCTCCTCCTACTGTGCTGGCACGCTGCCTACATCCTGATGAAACCCAGTTTACACTTCCGTCCCAGAACAGTTCTCTACACTTCAAATGCATCCCCAAATTCTGTATGGAACACCTGTGCAGCCCTCCACTGTGCTCTTGGGATTTAGAATGCCTAATACTAAAGCCCTCATAGTCCTCTGCTCCTTTTCACTGTCATCAACTTCTTTTCCTGCCCCTTCCCCTGCCTTAATTAATTATGATTGCTTTAGCAAAGATCCTGCTCTACATGACAGGCTCTGCAAAGCATCCTCTAGTCTTCCTTGAATAATTCATAACTGTATATGTGCTATGCAATGTAACTTACATTATATAGAATGTATAACATGTCGTATATCACTTACAGGTAACGTTATTGTCATACTCTCCCGTTGAGAGCTGAGAGTGTCCCAGTTTGAGAACAGTTACTTCTTTTGCAGACTTCCCAGCACACTGCTAACACAGTAATGGCATATACTTAGCTTCTACCTGCTGTCATACCCATTCCTTTCTGAAAATCACCATTGCTATAATTTCTCTTTTAGTGGAGAATTTTCTGTTGAGGACAGACAGGGCTTTTAAAATACTTCTCAAGATGAGAGATAAACTTAAGCCTACTTGTCATCTCCTCTCAACTTTTCTCTACCAAATAGTATGGATTGTGTTGCCAGAGATGTCTCCCTAAGAGAAATCTGACCACATCTGACACATGTTTAGAAACCCATAAGCATGGGTTTCCTTTTATTTATAAAATAAGGTAAGAGTTTATAGCATAAGCATTGGGACTTTTACACTCCTAGTGGAATTCTTTAGCTTTTTACTGGTGACAAAGTTCTGTAAGATCTCACAGCAACCTATTCTCTCTCATACCCACAATTCAAAGGTCTTTCGTGTTCCCTTTGTTCATGTTATTACTTCTTCTTCCAAGAGCCCTAATCCCAGCTGTCTGTCCATTTAACACCCACTGAATAGAATTAGTCAATCTCTACTTTTGATCACTACAACTCTTTACTAGGGTACTACTTTCCACTCACACGTTTCCAAATATTTACGTATCTGTCTGTCTAGGAGATCATGCCAAATAATAGCTGTGTCCTTACTCAATGCAAATTGCCTAGCAGGTGCTCACTTACCACACACTAACAGAGTAAGAAAATGGGCCAATTTCCCTTTCTCTTGGAGGCACTGTCAATTATCTCCTTTCTGTCATTAACTCAAGAAATGCTTTTCTTTATTACCCATTTTGTGATGGTCATAGAACACCATATAGGATGCAAATATGTGATTTCTTCAGAAGCATCACACTGCATCCAAAGCACCAAGAAACATGGAAGAATCTCCTCTAAGTCATTTCACACAAACATTTCAATCTGTCACACTCCTTTCCATGGGTGAAAGAGCTGAAAATGAAGTATTTGGCTCTTGGAGAGTTATGGTACCATTCTTGGCTCACCTTGATAAATATTGATCTTGTATAAATTACTCAGGAGAGGCAGACGATGGCTCTATGCGCAGCACACACAGTCCCCCACTCCCCTTTTATGCAAAGACATAAATCATCCATGAATAGAGCCCCACATTCTCCATGAATAAGTCCCTTGGATTCCAGGATGACTGATACTCAAGTATTTTACTCATTTGAGTGCAGACCTAAATTTAAGCAAGCAATCAGACTACAGACTATGTGAAGTTACAATGCCCTTTTGTTCACAGTAAGGTGAGAGATGCATAATAGGCTTTCAAGGGTAAACATCACATGTTTCAAAATAAACACCATTAAATGTGACTGCACATTGGTGCCCTTAATAAAACTGATGGCAGGCAGAAAGTTTCTTTGGAAACATCTCATGTCATGTTCATTCAATTTTAAAGTTTTACTTGCTGGTGCAAAGAGGACTCTGTGTGTGTGTGTGTGTGTGTGTGTGTGTGTATGTGTGTGTGTGTGTGTGTGTGTAATTGTGTAGAATTGGTCTTCTTTGACTACAGTTGAATTGAGCCTTTGGTTTCATCTAGAAAGTTGTGAATAGCACAATGAAGGGTCTGTGTGTGGCGAGGAGTCATTAAAACGGAGGACCAGAGGGCAGCAAACATTGGTTTTCTGAGATTCTTGTGGTAAGATTAATAATGAGTGTTTAACCTCTGGGGACTTCATCACTGGAGAGACATGAAGGAAGATAAATAGACAAACTGACAAATAACTTGTGGTCTCTTGGCAGGGCCAGGAATTTGTCATTAGGGCTCACACAAAGGGTTGAAATGCTGAGACTTCTTGGGAAAAATAAAGGAATGTGACTTATGCTTTTAGGCAGCTTTATTGATCTGACTTTCCCCATCTTCGATGGCTTTGTTCTCTGGATCCAGCTCTTTTTTTTCATTCTATGAATTTCTGTCAGTCCAATTTCAATTGCATCTATCTCATTCCTAATATACCCTAGTTTTAAGAAACGATGGACAGAAAACCTTTAATGAGGACTCACAAGCATATATTCAGGGGGAACTGCTGTAGGATTCTTTCTAGAGGACCCGATGAAATGCCATCCAAATGCCCATAGTGGGAGACTGACTTACCAAATTAGAAAATATTCCTATAAAAGAATAAAGTGCAGGAGGCAAGTTCTCAGGCAGACACGGACATGTTAAATGGAAGGTTGTCCAAGTTTTATTGAGCTCAATTGAGAGATGGCAAAGCAATTAAAATCATCACATTGTGTGCATATATACAGCTCTGTGAATGTGGTCATGTCTTGAGAAACACAACCAGAGGAAGACTTCCATGTGCTACAGTAAGTATGGTCATGTTTGACTGATTTGCAAAAACATATACTTTCTTAATGATTTAATTTTTTATTAATTTTTAAATTTATTTTACATACCAATCACTGTTTTCCCACCCTCCTCTCCTCCCATTCCTCCCTCCATCTCCCTTCTCCCCCTCCCTCATCCACTCTTCTTCTGTCTCCATTCAGAAAGGGTAAGGCCTCCTATAGGAGTCAACAAAGCACAGCATATCAAGTTGAGGCAGGACCAAGCATCCCTCCCCCAATGCATAGTGATTGCATTTTTAAGTATTAAATTTTATCTTATCTACAAGTGAACTATGGACTTTTGGGCCACTTTTACAGAACACATTGCATATTCCTGTGATATAATGAAGACAATAGTTAATTTCATTGAGCTGGCTGAAATTCAAATTCAATTCTACCATGTTCTGACCATAGAATAACTTTGAGAAGTGGCATCCCTTCTAAAGCTACACTTCTCTCTACAACATGGGAAAAGCTATTACCTCAAGATTCTTGGGAGCTATAAAATGAGATGCACTAACACACTCACTCTTGATGGGCTTTACTTTGTGTCTATGAAGTTCATTCCCTGTGAAGGCTGACACTAACTATTCGTTCACTGGTTTAGGCAGCTATTGTATTGGGCATATGCGATGCTTCAACACTGAACAAGCAAATTTACCGATTAAGTCTAGAAATAACACAAATGAGCATCAAACAATTTCCAAGAACTACAAGAGAGAAGTAGGAAATCCACTCCGGAAAGTGATTCTCAACTCACTTCCTCAGACAATGAATAAGCTTTAGCTGGTGAAGGACAGAGAGCAGATTTAAAACTTAGGAAGTAAGGAGAGAAGGATGATAGAGGTACTCTCATAGCCTTACACATCACAGCGGGATTGGAATCTGCAGGGTCTATAGACAGGACAAGATGATATAATAGGGGATCTTAGACATTCCTTCTTCCAAGAATCAAAACATGTATTAAAGGATGAGTCTAAGCCAACAAACCTAGGATACTGGGGAGTGAGAGTAAGAGGTTCATTTATGTTTGTTGGGATTTGAGTACACTGGGCAGCTGAATACAGTAGCATCGGTATCCTTGGAAAAAAGCTACTGAGAAACTAAGAGCAAAGATCCAGCAAGAAGGCACAGATATGCCTTCAAATGTCATTTGTTTCAAATGATGACTCTTCTGACCCAGGCAGAAGCACTGGCATTAGGAAGGCTAGTTGAAGTGCAAGTGACCTATTTGAGTGATTAATCTTAGGCAGGAATGAGAGTCATACCATTTCAGTGCCCTTGAGGTCATCTGACACTCTCGTTTCCTAAAGGAAAAGACTAAGGCCCAGGAGAATGATCCTTAATCATTCATCTATTCCAACACCCATGCATCACCTCTGCTAAGTGCCTGCTGGTTGTTAGCAGGAAGAGGAAGATGGAAGATCCTTAACTGCACAGTGGTTATCATCTAGTAGAAAACAGGACACAATATTTGATGCTATGGAATGACAGAATGGAGTCCCATGAGTAGAAGCTGACAGGAGGAATTCAAGGAATCTTGGGAAGAAGTTGTAGCATTGCATTTGTTTTTTAAGGATTCATAGCAGCTGTATACCCATAATCCTAGTACTTGGGAGAAGACAGGAGGCTCAGGAGTTGAAAGTCATCCTCAGCTACATATTAAGTTTAAGGTTAGCCTGGGTTACATAAGACCTTGCTTCAGTCCTCCTCTACCACAAAAGAAAAAGAAAAGGATACACACTTTTTTTTGCAAGCACGGAAGCAGAAAAATAGCAATGTAGGAAGTAAAATCAGGCCACTCAGATAATATGAACACACTGAAGACAGAAATTGGAAATGGAGCATTCACAGCGTATAGCAATGACATCCCATCTGGACAGATATGCACAGTACTTCTCTGATATCAGTCATATATCAGAACAAAAAAAGAATCTTTGGGACGGGGGGGAGATTCATATCTGTGACCCTAACTTACTAAACAAGAGCACCCAAAAATATATAGCAGATTTGAGTTTTTAAGGGGTTTAACTCTCAGTGAGTAGGGGTGAAATGTGGGCACCCTGATGCACACTTGGGGCTGAGGCAGAGGTTAATCTGGACTTACACAGCAAGACCTTGCTTTAATAAAATGAAACAAAGGGGGCACGTGAAGAGAAGAGCATGAGTGGGCCTTATCTCCTTTCTTCAAAATTTTAGGGGGAGAAATATAACTCACATAGAAAGTAGGTAGGTGGGGAAACATGGTGGCAATGATGCTGTGTTCATCCAAAATACGCAAAATGATTAAGTTCATTATTTATTTGTGTAAATAATAAATGGGGATGTAAGTGTGGTCATGCCCCAATTTAGGGATAAGAAAGGTAAGATCTGGTAATACTCTGTGACTTCTCTGGAAACACAAAGTTCAAAGGCTCCAGGCTCCTGGTTCCACTGTCTTTTCAAGGACATGCAGTTTCTCACAGAAACCCTGGAAAGAGACAGAGATATCCTGAAATTCTGAGAAAGCAAAGGGAGCATTGCAAAGAGGGTGGGGTGCATAGTTCCATGAATGAAGACTAAATGAAATAGACTTTATAAAGGAGAGAGAAATTTTATCCAATATTTTCTTATGGTAAATTTAAAACATATGGCAAGTTAAAAGAACTGCATAGTAAATACCCATATGCACCATGACCTAGATTTTATAATAAACTTTTGCTGTAGCTGCTTATTAAGCCTGACACTTTTTACAAGTAATTTCTGTATGCTCACTACTAATTACAACTACAGAGTCTATACACAATTATTAAAATTCAAATACTATACCATTAGCTATAAGAGGTAGAGGATAACATTGTGTTTGTCTATGTAGCCAATGACCAGCTTAGGTACTGAGTCAGCTGTTTCCTTAGACATCTTGGTGAACATGAGACAGGTAATCCCAGTGAGGACAACTTGATTCAGCTAATGGAGCTAATGCACTCTTTGACAAGTTATCTATAGAAGAGAAAATACATGGTGGGTAGAAGGAAACAAAGTCTGCAAGGAACTGGAGTCTCAGAGGGTTGTCAGATGGAGAAGTACAAAAATAACTGAAGCTTGTCTTCCTGGAAATCCTAACACACTGCAAACAGGTAAGGGCGCAACACTTACCTGGTAAAAGCCCACTGTGTTTAGGGTAACATCTTCTGTTCCAGCCAACACTCTGTTACACAAGTGGAGGCTACGGGAGCTGTGGCTTAGCAGGTTTAAATTTGGGGAAAAAATTTGTGGAGAGAAAATTGGTTATTACAAGGTAATAGTATGAATGATTGATTTAAGAACATAAAAGTACAAATTTGAATTAACAGGAAAAATAGGCTACTAAAATTATAATTGCATTGAACTGTGAGTTCTCTCACAGCTGGAGACATTATTTTAATATAATATATTATGCATATCAGTATATAATACATGTTATAAACATATATAGAGAGAGAGAGAGGGAGAGAGAGAGGGAGAGAGAGAGAGAGACTGAATAAACGGGATTCTGGAATAGAGGATGGAGTTTTTAATTGATAAGATCCTAAAAGATTATGGCAAGGGGCTAAAAAGTTTGATCCACAGAAGCCATGTAAAGGCGGAAGGAGAGAACCAGCTCCACACAGTTGCAGTCCAGCTTCCACAGACACATGTTAGCATTCTCATGCCTCCCTCACAGACATGTGCACACAAACATGCAATAATTAAAGAAAAAGTACTGTAAGAAACAGAAATAATGCTCTTAAAGTGGTAGTTATGTTAATGTATAGCTATATTTGCATATAACATATGAATATGTACTCATGAATTTGCGTATTCAAATACAATTGTTGGTGTTTGCATAAATGCATGTGTAAATGAATGTGAACTTAGACACAACACTTAGAGTACCACTGTGACTTACTATTGGATAGAAAATGGGTGAGAAACAATTGTAGAGGTGACAAGCACAGCTGAAAATGACAGGAAAGACAAGGATCGTATCGTCGTTGCTCAAAACTGGACATAAATGCCTCTTACAGCTCAGGTGAGAGTAGATGGTGGAGTCCAACTAATGGTTCCACTTTGTACACATGCAAATACATACACGCATGCATATGTACATGTACCTACACATATACATACACCTGCCAGGAGATGACAACAGGGAATGTGGGACTTTGGGGACCTCCTAGATGTTGGCGACATAAAAGATCGCTCTACACATAGAGTTAATGATGCTGTGAGTCCTGCCATGCCCATCAGAAATGAGGTGGGCGTACACTTCCAATGTACCCTGCACATGGCTCACTGGGCCGCTCTGGCATGGCATCTCACAAGGGCACTGCAAAATTCCACTCAGAAGGTTCTGCTTCTAAGTTACCCAGGACCTTGGTGGCAGAGTCAGTTCCTGCCAGGCCACCCAACCAGCATCTCAGCTCTTAAGTGGCTATTGACCAGAAGCCACCCTCCATTCCTTGTTGGTCTTACTGCAAGGCATCTTGCAAACGGCCTCTATATTATCTTAGAAAGTAAGAAATGCCAGAGGAAGAGCATGGATGAGAGTAGGAGGTTCAGTGTGTCCAGTCTGATCTTAGATGCCCCATTGGTTGTTTTTGTGCTTGCCTCTTTTTGAGAAGCAAGTCCACAGATCCAGCCCACACACAGAGAAGGGCATTACACCAGTAAGTGAATGCCAGGAGGGCAGACTACCAGAGCCAAGAGAAAATGCTGCCTGCCCTGGGCACTGCACCAGAGCTGGGGGAAGGGCAACCCAGAGGGTGGGAGTGATTGATGAGATCATGTGTTTGGAGAATAGAGAGGAACAAAAAAGGAGGGGAGGCATAGCTTTAAGGGTTGGGGTGTGATCTTAGGTCATAGGACACTGTTTAGGTCAGGTATTTCAGATACGGTGAGTGTGACCACAGTCCCGTGAGTGGATTCAAAAGGTTAAACTCATCTTTTAAAACAAGAATCTCTCTCTCCCTCTCTCTCTCTCTCTCTCTCTCTCTCTCTCTCTCTCTCTCTCTCTCTCTCTCTCTCTCTACTTGAATGGCATTCTAGGAGGAAGCAGGGAAACCATGGTCAATCGTCCTCCACAGCCTTTTTTTTCTGAATCTTAAAAATCCTTAAGCTAATGATATATAAGGAGACCATTTCAAGCCACACATTGGTGTGGGGGGGTGTGACTTCTATATGCTGCTTAGGGAGGAGAGATGATATTTTGTTTGTTTTTTGTTTTTGAGATAGGGTCTCATGTGGCCTCTTGAACTTCTGATCCTCTTGTCTCAACTTCCTGAGTGCTGGGATTACAGGCGTGCTCCAATACACGCAGTTTGTGTGGTTCTGGGACTGAAACTCCAAGCTTCTATAATCAGCAAGCTCACTTACTACCAAGCTACATCCCCAAAATCTACTCAATCTTGTTTCCCCTACTCACTGTATGTAGTCAGCTGAGCTGTCCCATGTCGACCTCAAGCAAGGTCAGGGAAAATAAGGAGTAGGTATGGGCAGCTGTGAGGCTGATATGATCCTAGCTGTACGTGGTGTGTGCGTATATGGGGGAGGGGTCCTCCCATAGCCTATCTGCTTTCAGGAAGTTGGAGGAAGGCTTGTTGACTTCCTGAGGGAGGAGGAACATGCTTACGTTGCTGAGTCTTTCCCTGTTATCTGGGTCAGTTAATCCCAGAATACAGCTGCCAGCTGAGCTCTTCCCTGGCCAAGCTGATCCGCTTTGAAATTCTCCCCCAGGCCACCTCACCCAATGATGTCAGACCCAGGAGAGCAGTGCCAGCCCCCCCCCCCAACTCCCACTCCCACAAGATGATGTACGAGGGGAAATGCATACTGTCTTTGCTCAGGAAACATCTGCTTGGTCCAGCCGTCCTCAGGCAGGTCAGCGCTTTATAAGTTGGTGGAACACAATCAGATGGGAAGGTGGGGAGCTTCGGAGATTATCCAACCTCTCCATGGAGAGTCACAAAGGCAAGTGAGATGTGAGGAAATGGCCTCTGGAGCAGACGCTCTCCAGGGACCGGGCACTGTTGCGCACAGTCACATTTCCTAGCTTGTAATGGAAAACGAATGCTGTTTACAAGAGCTTAAAGTAGCTGGAATGGGAGCGCCAGCCAAGCTGTGTAGTGGAGGGTAAACTCTTCTTGGGAGCTTTCAGCGGGCCTGTAATTATTCAATACCCGGCCTGAAATATAGACTCCTAATGAAGAATGTTATTTGGTCTCTCTCGGAAAATGAAACACCACATTCATGGGGATGCAGAAGCCATGACCACTTAAACAAGGGTCTGGGCCCTCCAAAGCTGCGTGACATAGCACAAAAGTCCCTGTATGGCTTGCAAGGAGCTAAGTACCATTCTCATATTGCTTGGATTCCAGCAACTGTTTCTCAGCTCCTGAGCTGATCCAGAGGAACCGAGTCTATCAGATAAGACAAGGTAGATGCGGTATGCTTGCCCTCCTCACCTGCTCCCGGCTCTGGCCAGGGAACGGTACTTCTCTTTACATTCAGGTTACTGTCCTGCAAGTGGCATGGCCTTCTCTTTCATCCCTATTTGCTTCCTCGCCACCCCCCACCTTCTCTCAGGTCAACCAGTAAAATCATTCTTGCTGATATGTTATCTCCTAAAGGTATTGAATCAAAATGAAAAGGAAAATTATAATAATGGGGAAAGGGAGAGAAAAAGCCTTGAAATACTAAATGACTTATACTCAAAGTTTAAAAATTCTGAAAATTGTGCCTGACCTGGTGGCACCCCTTCTATTTGGGGTCAAAGCGGGGGAGGTAGAAGAAGAGATCACAACAATAGTTTGCCATGCTCGACCTTCTGCTTTCATCTTTGGCTCATCATCTCTCAGACACAGTGAATGGGGCGGGGGGACAATTGAGATCTCACATTAGAGGCCCCTGAGCGGAGAGAAGCTCATATTGCATTCTTGACACTGGCCAGCACTTGGTTCCATGTCCACACCTTCACTATCTTGTGCTGAAAGTCGTTCCCTTGGGATCCCATGGGATAATCAGCAGTGTGTGGCAAGCTTGTGTTAAGTTTCCCTTTATAGCTTGATGAGCCCATGCCTGCCATCATCATGCACATGCTCTATGTCTCTGCAGACTTTGAGTGTCCTAACAGAAGAAGTCATTCCATGATCATGGATGCTACCTGGCATATCCGGGATGACAGGAATCCTGGCCATGCTCTGTCACTGTGTCATTGCTTATCATAATAAAGGGTGCACTTGACTGGTCCCCATTTCTTACAGTAAGCAACGGGGACCAGTCACATGCACAAGAATAGATGCACATACATGCATTCATGGAAACATGTTATAGGCTTCCCCCATAGGTCTGTATTTGAACATTCAGTCCCCAGTTAGTGGTGCTCTTTGGGAAGCCTATGTAACATTTAGGAGGTGGAGCCTTCTGGAGGAAGTACGTTACTCAAGGTGGGCTTTGACGTTTTATAGGCTGCCCCCTGCCCATTGTCTCTGGTTCTTGTGTGCAGATGAAACGTGATCATCCTGCTTCTGCCTTCCCTGCCATGATGGACTGTGTCCCTTCAGAAACTTCAAGTTAATCAATAATTTATCTAAAGTCCTCCAAATGTAACCCAGTCATGAAATAGATTTCTGTTTTCTCAAGTGAAAACGAAAAACAGATATTCTTTCCTACAGTGAAGGAGTATTTTAGGGAAAGAATTATTTGGTTTTTTGAGCACCTCACATGCTTTCTTTCTCACTTCTGGACTGTGCGATGGTTTTGCTCTGACTGGCTGCGTGACATATGATGCACAGCATGAGCAGGAGAGGCAAGATGTACATGGATGTCCACCTTCACCTTCTTTTATTTTTCCAGTTGAACATCAGAGCTATTCTCTGCTTTAGAAGCTTCATGGGACACAGAACACACTGAGAAGGCTTTGAGAACCTTGAGGGAACCCCTGAGGTGACACAAAAGGAATCCCATGATTGTAGCTGTCAAGGGGCCATGGGGAAAATGGAAGGCATTAGGAATGAATAAATCTTATCAGATCGCTCCTCCAGTAACAACCCTTCAGAACTCACTGGTGGCTTAGATATCAGATCCTGAGTCCTCATGTGACTCTCAGGATCTCTCCTGGCTTTATGTTACTTCAGTCATGCAGAGTACACCAGCCCTGTGGACTCCTTTTCATCTGGAATGATTTTCTTCCTCTACCTTCTCTCAGCCAACTCCAAACTACAGTTTTCCATCGTTCCTCAACCTCGCCTAGTGTCCCGTGTGAAAGCAGCCTTCATGTGTCCCTTCTGAGCACTCTCCATTCTTCAAAAACTTGTTCATTGTGACTTCCTCAGCACACCACAGGCTCCTTGAAGGCAGATGACAGACAGGTCCCCCAGTCCAATTCATGCATTCCAGGAACCAGCCTGCCTGCCCTCGGTCGTGATGACACCAGCATTTGGAGAAAGACCTACAAGGTGACTCAATGTCTCCATGCTCTTACAGATAGCTAGCCCTCCGAACTGACTGGGTGGTGTCTTCCTGATTTGCCTCTTCCAAATCCTACTGGGAAGCAGGAGGTACGAAGGGCAGGCATTGCGGATGTGGGTCCTGAGGGAGAAAACGCAACCAGAAAGTGAGGCCAGGGCTCTCAGTGTGAAACATTTGCGAGGGAAATGACCCTCTCTGGGAACGTCATGCCAAGATGATCTTTAACTCTGGATTGTTCTACAGTGGGGATAATTTGCCTGTGGAAAGAATTTAGCACCACAGTAGCGCAGCTTTTGCCAATGGCTTTTACCTGGAATCCTGGGTAAGCTAGGGTGCACTTCGTCCAGGCTGCCCCATTTCCAAACATCACGGTATAACTTCATGTGGCTGAGAAGAAAAACCACCCTACCCCAGGGCAGGAGTAACTCCCTGAAAGGAAGGATGAGTGAGAACCTAGGAAATCTAGAATCCTCCAAAACACTGATTTGGCGAGTCAATTGGACTGAATCAATGGAGATGAACTTTTCTGTCAGGACAGGTTTAGTCTTTTGAGTTTGCATCATTTGTTCAACTTTCCTTAAATCATTTATTCCCTTGTTGCCATTTGAACACCTCTGGCATAGTTTCCTAAGACCAGTAACTAGTGGGAAATAACTGTTTCTATCCAAACAACTTACTGTCTACTACGGTAAGGCAGGCATGTGAAAAACTGGCCCAACAATGTAGAGGAATGGAGGCATGTTTACAACTTTTCAATTCTGGGTGACACACTCAGACTCCATGGAAAGGCATGTGGTGAGCTACCAGGCACTCCCATGAAGACCAACTGTATGTCCCTTTTTGAATTCTGGCACCAAGCCCTGCAGGGTGTCCAGTGTCCCCCATACACACATGTCAAATTTTAATATCATGTCATATAGGGTTGTCCTCTACTCCAAATAAGCCAAAAAGCCATCTGTAATTTCATGAATTAATTCAAAATTACTTTTAAGATTATTTTTAATATTGTGAATAAGTAGGAGGACAGGTATTGTGCAAAGGAGTGCAGGGACCTGTGGAAGCCAGAGGCACCGGCTCTCCTGAAGTCAGAGACACTGGCTCTCCTGGGAGTCAGAGGCACCGGCTCTCCTGAAGTCAGAGGCACCGGCTCTCCTGAAGTCAGAGGCACCGGCTCTCCTGAAGTCAGAGGCACCGGCTCTCCTGAAGTCAGAGGCACCGGCTCTCCTGAAGTCAGAGGCACCGGCTCTCCTGGGAGTCAGAGGCACCGGCTCTCCTGGGAGTCAGAGACACCGGCTCTCCTGGGAGTCAGAGACACCGGCTCTCCTGGGAGTCAGAGACACCGGCTCTCCTGAAGTCAGAGACACCGGCTCTCCTGAAGTCAGAGGCACCGGCTCTCCTGAAGTCAGAGACACCGGCTCTCCTGAAGTCAGAGACACCGGCTCTCCTGAAGTCAGAGACACCGGCTCTCCTGAAGTCAGAGGCACCGGCTCTCCTGAAGTCAGAGGCACCGGCTCTCCTGAAGTCAGAGGCACCGGCTCTCCTGAAGTCAGAGGCACTGGCTCTCCTGAAGTCAGAGGCACCGGCTCTCCTGAAGTCAGAGGCACTGGCTCTCCTAGCACTTGTGAGCGACTGGATGTGGGTACTAGCTACCAAACTTGGGTATTCTGCAATCGTGGTATGTGGCCTTAACCACTGAGCCATTTTTCCCACCCCAAGTTCACCATTTTTCCTAAGTACCTTTCCTAAAATTTGGTATTATGACAGTAGGTACAGTGGTACATACCTGTAATCCCAGGATCTGGGAAACTGAGGCAGGAGGATTTTGAGTTCGATAGGTGACCTGCACAGAGACTCTGTCTAAAACAAAAAGACAAATAAACAATAAAACTGTTTGGTATTCTTAGCATCTACAAAATCTTTAGTTGTTTAATGAAATGGCTTCTTGGAGCTAGAGTGACGGCTCAGAGGTTAAAGCACTGGCTGCTCTCCCAGATGGTCTTGATTTGACTCCCAACATCCACATGACAACTCACAACCATCTGTCCCTTGGACTCCAGAGCAATCGATGCCCTCTTCTGGCTTCCATGAGCAACAGATACACAAGTGATGTACAGACATGCATACAAGCAAAACAGTCACATCTGTTAAAAGCAAAACAAAACCCTCTTCAAGAAAACAAATGGTGCTGGGGGTGGTGGCGCGCTCAGGAGGCAGAGGCAGGTGGATCTCTGTGAGTTAGAGGCCAGCATGGCCTTCAGAGGGAGTTCCAGGACAGCCAAGGATGCTACACAGTGAAAATCTGTCCCAGAAAACAAAACAAAATGAACAAAAACCTCTTTAGGAAAAGAAATGACTAAAGTGACACCATTTCATGGCAATCCTCTGTTCAAAAACTGTCGCTTTCTGATCTTCATGCTTATACTTTAAAGGATCGTTGTCAGGGACCCACTTACATTCACAATACAAGACAATTAGATGCACATCCCTAAAAGTTTAATGGCAATTTATGAAGCATTCACTTACTTGAATAATCTTATTCCCAGGACCAACAGGCATATGCCATAGAGTTTAAATTGCAGCGAAACAATATTCATTGACAAGGAATCTGCCTTCCTCCCTCCCTTCTCTTCTCTTCCTCCCTCTTCCCTTCCTTCCCTACTTTTCTTCTCCCTTCCTCCTTTCCCTCCTCCTCTTCCCCCTTCCCTGTTTTCCTTCCTGCCTAACTTTCTTTCCTGTTTGGTACAGCTTATTTACTGCTTTTACTAGAAATCCTACCATTAAATCCAGATAAACTGAAAAACAGAGCTGAATCTTGAACTGGTTCCTCCCAGAAGCCAAATATTTGTGGCCTTGAATGTAAGTGAGCTGTAAAATTATCTCTTCCTAAAAAGACTTTAATTTAGTGGGTGTTTTGTCTGCAGGTATGCATTATGTGCACACAGTGCTTGTGGGCACCAGAAGAGGGTGTCAAATCCCCTGGGATGGAAGCTGCAGATGGTGATGAGTGGCCCTGTGTGTGTGACCCTAAACCTGAACAGTCCTCTGAAAGAGCAGCCAGTGTTGTAAATAGATGAGCCATCTCTCCAGCCACAAATTTGCATTTTTTAAGTCTATGAGCTGGTCTAGGTGTCAGTGCAAACAAAAGAAGCCTAACCAATTCATTCTTTCCAAAAGAATGGGGTAAGAAAGAAACAGCACACAAGAGAAGTGTAAGTCACTGAGCATTTATTCACAGAACACACCTTTCTTCCCAGAGAGAACACACACTCTAAGGAAGGCCACTTTAACAATCCCTTTCTTCTGACTTTGCATTCTGAGTTTCCACATGCGTTCATCAAGTTTTACACAGTTATTGGAGCTTTTCCCTGAGATCAACAAGGCTGTATCTTGGCCACAGAATGTATTTTCCTACAAAAATTCAGGCTAAAACTAGGGCTCTGAAAGTCCTTGATTTGAAGAGGTAGAATTCCAGAGAAAAAGGCAAAGAGCACACCAAATCACTACTTCAGTTTTACTTGGCTGTAAACTATTTATTGTCCCTTCAACATCTCTAAACATTCTAGAAGGGAAAGCCACCTTACTACTTAGGAAGACACAATCATAGTGCTGTGCACAAGCCATCTTTGTCCCTGAAGCCTTGAGCTTGCAGTTAAATGCACAGCTAGAGAGGCATAGGCAGTATTTTCCCTGTGGTTTACAGGAAAGGAAAAATCCAGATGTGGACAATTAGGGACATGTGGTTATCTCAGTATATGCTCTTTCAGGCCTGGGACACTCATAAGTGTTTGGTATCACAGCAGCCACTGATCCTGCACAAGTAGGAATACTTGCTTCTTACCTCAAATCCCAGCCTATTCAAGTCAACAAAGCATAAAGAGAATGGACATCACTGTGTCTCCAATGCTGGGACATGGAAGGCCAACTATGGACCGAAGGTCACCTCCAGCAGCTACTCCTGATTTTCAAGCAAGAGTATTGAAGAGAGCCTGCTTGCCACTCATACATTTTGACATCCTTCCTCCTCTCATTCATCCCCCTAAAATGGTACAACAGAATGTCCCTCTTCTCTACTGAGGATTTTCCTAACTAAAAATTAACAAGCAGAGGCCACCATTCTACAGTGGAAGAAGGCAGTCAGCCCTGAGTAAGATCAGTGGGAAAGGCAGCAAAGGAACCAGGCAACAGGCAAGCAGGCCTGGGACACATGTCGACCTCTGAAGTCAGAACGTGTGGAGGGAAGGCCGAGCATCAGTTGGAGCACATCCAGAGGTGGATGTGGAGCCCAGTGTCCTTCTTAGGTTTTCTTGGGGTAATTCTGACAAGCTTTCACCATGTCTTTCAAAAAGTTGGGAACTCCATTCTGCAAAGGGAAAAAAAATTGTTTCTAGGTGTTCTTCATTCTCTGGAATGTGGCAAAGGATAAATGATGGCTTTAGAGGTAATAAAAGAAAATGAGGCCCCTGATCCAATTTCTACACGTTGTGGTCAGAAAATGGCACGAGGCAAGACCCAGGTAGACTACTACTTCAAAGACAGGGCCTTCCATGTGACTTTCATAGAAACTACAGAGACCTTTTTGAAATATTTATTAAAAAGAAAGGAAAAGGGAGCTAGTGAGACGCCTCAGGGTCTAAAAGCACAAGGATATGAGTTCAGGCCATTGTCAGGTAGCTCAGTCACCTGGAACTCCAGCCCCAGGGGCTCCATCACCGCTTCCGGACTCTGCAGGCAAACCCCCTCCACAGGTACACACATACACATAACTTCTTAACGATTAAAAGAGGAAACAAAGAACCCCAACTTCAAAGCAAAACAAAACACAGGATCTCACCAGCCAGTGTCTATGACTAACTAGTGTGGCTGCTGGGATTAGTGTGTTCCCCACTGCCTGGCCTGGGCTAGCTTTGCATTCTGATCTCCAGGCAAGCTTTATTAGATCATAGACAATATATCACCACTCTCTTCCTTAAACAAGTGGAAGGGTTTGCCTTACTGAATTAGCAAATGGAGTTTGGGGTGAGAGCGTGGGATCATAGTTGCTTAGTGTCAAGCACTGTGCAAACTTTCCATAATGTCTTACTGACTTCTACTCCATTCACTAGTCAATACTCATCCTCGTTTTTAAAAAAAGAAGCAAATCGGGGTTTCCCTGGGTAGCACAAACACTCAGTAGCAAAGCCCAGATTCCGAATCATGACTGTTTGCCTTTGTCGCCTACAGGTATTCTCACTCTCCCATGGATTTCCTGAGTTCACACAGGACCTATACAAAGCCTGCCGAATAGTCACAGCTTTGCAGGATCCTAGGACAGGCAGCCTCTAGTGACCTGGGCCACTAGCACAGTTCCCTGGCCTTGGAAAATGAAAGCAGCAAGGACAATAGGATTAGGGGCTTCCTTCAGTCTGTCTCTAAGCAAAGTCCGTCTGTCTTATCCTCCATAAGCAGATACCAAAAGTACCATTTTCCCTACAAGGAGCAGACTATTGTCTGGAAGTTCCAGAGGGTGATCTTGGAGGGCCTGGGGCCACCAGCAGGGAAGGGCTGGCATTCCACACTAACAGATTCTTTGTCCTTTGTCACAGCCTCCATCCTGGGTGTTGGTGACTCCAACTCTAACCAAGTCATTCAACCAAGGTCTTCATAAAAGAGTCTCATTACCCTGGGACAATGTGTCTCTTCAACATGACAACCCACAGGCTAAGTCAACATTTGTCAAATGCACATACCCTATCCCCCACCCCCTATCCCCACCCCTGGCTGCCTCCTGGGATCTCACCTTGGCTGCCCAGTTAATGAGCCAGGACGGAATTTGGCCACCCGGGTTATCAAAGTAGTACATGAAAACTAAAAGGGGAAAAGAAAAGACAATTCAGAAGGGGTGAGGGTGGGGCCGGGAAAACGCAGTAACAAAACCCTGCAAACCTTCTAGCTTCAGATTCGGGCCCAGAGAGCACAGAGGAAGGGAGCAAGTGATCCCAGTGAACTGCCCCTGACCTGCCTTGTGGCTCGTGACACAGAAGCTCTGTTGAAATACAGCCAGGGGAACAATTGCCTGATAAATGCTAGACACTTGGATATCATCTCTCATTTCGTTATCCAAACTGCCCCAAGGAGCTGTGAGGAAATACAGACCCAGAGAGTTACATGACAGACCTAACAAGCATCAGAGTTGCAGTTCAGATTTTTTTCCTGACATGGAGCACACTCATGCCAGTACGGTGGAAGGTGGATGCCCCATGCTTTTCTTTTTGGGGACTGGAACCCAATGTTCCTGAGTCTCTGGCCTTGTGCTGAGCCGAGTTGTATCCTCCAATGAGCATCTCAATGAGCATCTGCCAATCCACTGGCCCTCTCTCCAGGCCCAGGCCCTATAGCTGTAGGATAAACCCAAAATGACTCTTTTGAACGCCTAGGATCAGCTCTCGGTGTTCTGATATCATCTGGTCAATAAAGAATGCACGAGTAAGGCACAGCACTGGAGGGCTGGCTCGGCATTGGAAAGCACTTCTTGCTCTTACAGAGGATCCTGGTTCAATCCCCAGCATCCACATGGTGGCTCACAACCACCTGTCACTTAGGTCCCAGGAGATCTGTTGCCTTCTTCTGTCCTCCACAGACATTAAGCATGAAACACATGCAGGCAAAACACGCATGCACATGAAATAATAAGACAAATAAATGTAAACAAATAAACAAGAACAGAATGCACTGGGTCAGACTGAAAGATGTATATCAAGCCCTAGGCAATCTGAGGTGCGGGTTGAGACTCTCCCCGGGTGCTGACCTCCGGTCTACTTTGTTCCCAGGCCAGGTTTACCTTTAACAAATCAGCGTCTGTTCCTAACCTGCCTCCTCCCCACCCAGCTTTCATGTGGCCCTGACTAGCTGCTGACCAGCACCCCAGGCTTCACCTCTGCTCCCCTTCTTGCTGTTGCTCTCGATCGCCAGGCTCTGCTTGTACTGCTTCACTCGGATCACCCCAGACTTCTCAGGAAACTGAGGTACCGAGACGCTCTGGGCCAGGATCACGTAGATCTTCCTCCCATCCACATCCAGATCTCGCCGCTGGCGGGTGTAGACATACTGCACAGCCCGTCAAGGTAAGGCACCAGCAAGAGGAAAGCAGCCCACGTTGGCACCAATGGGAAGTCACTCTGCGCCTTCCTACCGAGACCTCACTTACTAGTGTCTACTGTCCCTGCAAAGCTGAGCCCCACCCCCAAGCAGAGGTCTCACTTGGAGAGCACTGTCAGATACCTGTTAATGATCTCTTGAGCGCTCAGTTACACAGAGTTCACATTCCTCCTTTCTCCAAGAAGGCACACAGAGAGCACTGCTCACTTAGCTGTAATCGCGGGGAAGCTAACCAAACTCCCTCAGACTCAGTTTCCCTCTCTAGGGAAAGGAGGTGAGATTGGGCCTCAGGAAGGGATGTTGGGAGCATCAGAGAAATCCAGGTGCAGAAACAGCCCTGGATAGAAACGTATCAGTCATGTGTCTTGGTCTCATCCACAGCTGCAATCACAGACCTCTACACGTAGGAGGTATCCATGTCACATCTAAAACCGTAGGAAGTTACATGGATACTGCAAGTTTTAGTAGGCAGATGTTCTATTTGAGGTAAGAATGGTTCACCAAGAACAGCAAAGCTACTTTACCTTTAAAAGCATGCACAGGACATCCCTAAGGTCAAGAGCGCTATTCTGTAACAGATAACGGCATCTGTAAACACTTCAATGCATGTGTAGCCCATCTTTACTTTCTATTAATTTTTAAGACAGTATGCAGGGTGATGAGCTTCATCATGGCATCTTCATCCACCCACATCACATACACATCCATATGCCACTTCCCACCCCCACTGCCCTTAGATAGACTGTTATCAGGAATTTGTGCACAGAAACAAGTAATCAGTATGCCTAGATGTGAGAAAAACTCCCTGCCACTCAGTCGGGTGCTTTACTTTATAAAGACAGAAATGGAGAGGAAAGGCACCCGGTGTCAAACAACAGCAGTCAAGGGGACCATGCTGGAGGGACAAAGTTAGAAACCAAGAGGGTGAGTCCTGGTTGCTCTCTCATGTCAGTCAGATACCTGGCATCTCATTTTCATCGTCCCCACCCCTCCTCTGTAAGATCGAACAGTCTGGACCAACACTCTTCATAAACTCTTCCTCCTGGACCCCCAATTCTAAGGCTCATTCATTTCTCTCTTTGAACACTTTCTTTGGAAAAGATGAGGTATCTTCTAGTGATACTATGTGTGGTCACTGTCCCATGTGGTCACACCCAGAAATCACACTCTGGTCTCTGAGAGTCACAAAAGCAGCTATAGCGCTGGCAAATGGTTCCACAGGGACCCGAGACAATATTGCCTACAACTGCTTTTAAATGAGTGGATCCCAGTGGGACGGTGGTGCCTGGGGACACAGGACACTGAGAGAGCCCAAGAACTAAGTGCTGTGCGGAAAGGATACGTCTCTGTTGGACAGGGGGAAAGGGTACTTCACTTCCCAGTATGCCACCATCTGTCCGTCACACTCCTTTATGTAGAGTTCTGAAGGAGAACAAAAGAAATTAGTGCATCCGGAACGTTCTGTGGCTTCAAGAAACCCATGTATTCTCGGTGTGTGATAAACCTCTAACTCACCAGATGTAGAACTATACATTGAAACAAAAGCATATTTGCAATCACTGAAAGCCTGATGCTCAGGATGGTCTAGAGGACAAAGAAACAGAGAAAACCTAAATAAGCCCAATGCTTGTCTGTTACACCAACTGCACGCTGGAATAGAAGGCAAGGAACTGGGTATCAAGAAATAATCAGTGGCTTTAAGCAGGTAAACCACCAGATGTCAGTAGAGTACCAGGAGTTTTGCTTTTGACCCCTACCCCCCAACACACATATCATCTACATTTGCTTCCCTACAGATAGCCAGAGACCGAGGAAGTCAGAGTCTAGTGAGCTTAGGTTCATGGCATCTGGAAAACAAAAGGCCCATAGAGGGCTGTGTCCTTATACAGCTAGATCGTGACTGAACCCTAGGTTTCTTTTCTTTCTCCATAACATGCCACAGCCTCAGGAACCAAATTCTCTTAATGTTTGTGCTCTTGTGCCAGGACAGGCAAACTGCAGCTCTCAGAGGAGCTAACAAAGGAACTGAAGAGCAGACATATGCCTAGGCTGTGTGGTGAGCTGTCATCTAACCATCCAGAGAAGAACCAAGACATCCCTGAGGGAGACACACAGGGGTGCAATTAGCATTTAAAAGAAATCTATGGGAAACAGACTATCATATAGGGAGCTTTGGGGCCCTCTCAGGACCACAGGACATTGAAGACAGTCATGAAGAGAAGGGATGAGTATGCCTGTTGCCTCTGCCTGTTCAGTATACACACACACACACACACACACACACACACACACACACACGCGCGCGCGCACACACACACACACACCTGCCAGCCCATCTCTACTATGAGGTTTAAGTAGTTAAAGTAGCAATTTCAGTGCTAGGAAAAGGAGCAAGCCATGACTATGATGATCAAGTGGCCAGGACTTGAGTTTGTTCCTGTAGTATGGTCACAAGGCTCTCAGGTACTCCTAAAATTCAGGAGCAGTAAGGTAAGGACTTCCAGATTGCTCTATCAAAGCTAACAGTGTGGAACGGTGGCTTCCACTGCTCCAGAAACCCTGGTGTGAAGACAGAGGGTAGGTAGCAGAACACAAGGCTCTGCAGTTACTTTTATGTTTAAAGTCAGGTGTGTTAGCTGGCGATGAACAAAGGGATTTTAAGACTATTTTCCCCTCACATTGTTCTCTTCCCAACAGAACCCACATGGGCACCTATGGCAAAGTCTGCATCACATGACAGCATTATGGCTGCTGGGGAGGGTGAGATGGTATCAGCCTGCTCCCTCGGAGAGACAAGTGTGCTCATGTCCCCTAATGAGGAAAGGGATGTGAAGACATGAAGCTGCCTGGTACACAGCATGACCAATATTCACAGACTAAGCGCAGTCACTAAGATGAGCTGTGAAGAGTGAATCCTGGGATTCAGGCTAACTTTTGTTAAGTAAATGTGACTCTCTTCCCTAGAGTTATTTACATGTTTAGAGCTTGAGCCTGTGTCTTCTGGAGCACACTTTCACAAGGGACAGGAATCGGCCCAAGAAGTAGGTCAGCACAGGGGAACACAGTCTAGAGCTGAAGAAACATCCTGACGGGATTGCTGAAGGTCCCAAAGCGACATCTCCAGAAGCCAAGAACTCCTGGGTCTTTCCCTGCCACAAACAATATATTCTTCTTTTTAAAATATGGGAGGGGCTGCTTCTTTGATGCTTGCAGAAGTCTTGACTAAAGACTCCACTGGTACTTGGCTGACGGCAAGTTTCTTCCACAGTGGCTGAGATGGCAAGGGTACTTCCCCTCTAAGTTGCCAGAGTCTCCCTGTACAATGATTCTCAACTCTGTTTCTCCCAGGGTAAAACCTCTATTATGAAGACTACGTAGACTGTGGATTCTCTTCCAGTCATAGGTCATGAAATATTTTCAGCTTGGGTGGTGTGGGGGGGGGTCGCGGTGAGCAGGGAGCATCACCACCCAACAATCCCACTGCCAGTGGTTTCTGAGCAGGGAGCGTGTGCCATCCCTCATGCGGGTGCCTAGACCCCCAGTGCCCTCTGGCCACTCGTACTCCCACTCTCTCACTTCCTCACATGTGTGTGCCTTTGCTTATTTGGAGACCTATGATTCATCTTCCAAAAGGAAGTCTGGAGACCCATCTTCCAAAAGGGCTTCCATGACAATCAAGGTGCATGGTTAACACAGCTCATGAAGCAGGGCAGAGCAACTGTGGGGACAAAACAGAGACTGACTCTAAGGCATGGGCAGGGTGGTAAGTACCAGAAATGGTGAGATGCTTCATCCTGGAGTATACTAAACTAAATTGGACAAGAATAGATTAACTTTTGGCAGGATTGCCATTTTTACTACATTGATCCTACCTATCCAAGAGCATGGGAGATCTTTCCATTTTCTGAGGGCTTCTTTAATTTCTTTCTTTAAAGATTCAAAGTTCTTACGATATAGGTCTTTCACTTGTTTGGTTAGCGTTACCCCAAGGTATTTTATGTTGTTTGTGGCAATTGTAAAGGGTGAGTTTCTCTGATTTCTCTTTCAGCCCTTTTATCATCTGTATATAGTAGGGCTACTGATTTTCTTGAGTTGATCTTGTAGCCTGCCACTTTGCTGAAGGTGTTAATCAGCTGTAAGAGTTCCCTGGTAGAGTTCTTTGGGTCACTGATGTAAACTATCATATCATCTGCAAACAGTGAAAGTTTGACCTCTTCCTTCCCAATTTGTATCCCCTTGATCCCCCTTTGTTGTCGTATGGCAATAGCTAGAACTTCAAGTACCATGTTGAAAAGGTATGGAGAGAGTGGACAGCCTTGTTTTGTTCCTGATTTTAGAGGAATTCCAGCACAATTCTTCACAGACCTTGAAAGAACAATAATCAATTTTGTATGGAAAAACAAAAGACCCAGGATAGCCAAAACAACCCTGTTCAACAAGGCAACGTCCGGAGGCATCACCGTCCCTGACCTCAAGCTCTATTATAGAGCTATAGTCCTGAAAACAGCTTGGTATTGGCACAAAAATAGACAGGTAGACCAATGGAATCGAATTGAAAATCCGGGTATTAACCCACACACGTACGAACATCTGATCTTTGACAAAGAAGCTAAAAAAATACAATGGAATAAAGAAAGCATCTTCAACAAATGGTGCTGGCATAATTGGAGACTGGCATGTAGAAGAATGCGGATTGATCCATGTTTATCGCCATTCACAAAACTTAAGTCCAAATGGATCAAAGACCTCAACATAAATCCAGCCACACTGAACCTCTTAGAAGAGAAAGTGGGTGGTACCCTTGAACGAATTGGTACAGGAGACAGCTTCCTGAACATAACACCAGTAGCACAGACAGTGAGATCAACAATTAATAAATGGGACCTAATGAAACTGAGAAGCTTCTGTAAGGCAAAGGACACAGTCAGCAAGACAAAAAGGCAGCCCACAGAATGGGAAAAAATATTCACTAATCCCACATCTGACAGAGGGTTGATCTCCAAAATTTACAAAGAACTCAAGAAGCAAGTCTCTAAAACACCAAAGGACCCTATTAAAAAGTGGGCTGCAGAACTAAATAGAGAGTTTTCAATAGAGGAGTCTAAAATGGCTGAGAGGCACTTGAGAAAGTGCTCAACATCCTTAGCCATCCGGGAAATGCAAATCAAAACAACTCTGAGATACCATCTCACTCCTGTCAGAATGGCTAAAATCAAAAACACCAATGACAATTTATGCTGGAGAGGATGTGGTGAAAGGGGGACACTCCTCCATTGCTGGTGGGAGTGCCAACTGGTTCAGCCACTTTGGAAATCAGTATGGAGATTCCTCAGAAAAATGGGAATAAGCCTACCACAAGACGCAGCAACTCCACTCTTAGGCATATATCCAAAAGATGCCCATTCCTACAACAAAGATGTCTGTTCCACTATGTTCATAGCAGCTTTATTTGTAATAGCCAGAACTTGGAAGCAACCTAGATGTCCCTCACCCGAAGAGTGGATAGAGAAAATGTGCTACATCTACACAATGGAGTACTATTCAGCAGAAAAAAATAATGGAATCATGAGATTTGCAGGCAAATGGATGACACTAGAAGAAACCATCCTGAGTGAGGTAACCCAGTCACAAAAAGAGAAACATGGCATGTACTCTCTCATATATGGATTTTAGACATAGATCTGGGGAGTGCCAGCCTACAATCCTATGGCCAGAGAGTCTGGGAAACAGAAACTTTATTTAGTGGCTGATCGAAGAAGAGGCAGACTCCCTTGGTTAAGTACTGAGCTGAACTCAAGAAAGCCAGTAACAGAGAGGGAGGACTGATGATCAAAGGGATTAAGACTGGGCTGGTTTAACCCCCAGAAACAGCTGACCAGACAAAGGTTAACTCTTGAATCCCAGGCATTAGCCTGGGAATCCAGCATGGGACTGATCAAGACCCCCTGAATCTGGGTGTCACTGAGGAGGCCTAGGGAATCTATTGAGCCTTGGGCAGCAGATCAGTACCCATCCTGAGTATACACACGGACTTTGGACTCCCATAGAACAATGTGAGGTGCACTCTCACCCCGAACTCTTGGGGAAGGGTCTAGGCCCTGCCCTATATGAAATGACACACTATGGACACCCCCATGGAGGCCCTCACCCTCCCTGGGGAAATGAGGGGATAACGGGGGGGGGGGGGATTGGGGGGAGGGCACGGGAGGAGGGGAGGGAATGGGAGAGGGACCTGGAACTGACTTGTGAAGCAACCTCGTTTCTTATCTAAATTTAAACTGGAAAATAAAATTTAAAAAAAACACACAAAAAAAAAAGATAAAAAAAAGAATAGATTAACTTTCTAATGATTTTTTAAGCAAGCCATTACTCACCTTTCACATGTTGGTCCCAAGTTTTCCTGTAGTCTAAGTCCATGTACACATCTGCAAGTAGAGCTGGTGAGCAGCCTTCCAGAACACCGAACACTTTATACTCATAAAGTCCAGTTGACTATGGAAACAGAATGGGAGAAACAATCTTTTGATACCAGAGTTGACATTCCATGTCACATGAGAAACAGCTAGGACTGTTCAACCACATCAACCATTGACCTGCTGGTCTTGGTGACCACTGAATAGAAGCAGATAGGACCCCTGTTCTCATGTATCTTATATACAGCTGTACTTACTGGTGCAGGGGATAATTGTCAGCATTGGCCAGATGATGTAAGTAGCATATAAAAAGAGTTACACAGTAAATAGTGTTTTGTGGGAACCTATGCCAACAGGTAGATAGGAAAAACCTCTAGAGGGACCAGCTCCAAAAATTTATCAGGATATCATCTCTAAATGTCAACCATTAGGAGATGAAGAAAGACATTCTTAGAGAGAGAAGTCCAGAACAGAGTGGTAAGAGCTACGGGTAGAAAGGTTATAGAGTCAAGACATCAATGACCCTGGAAAACCAAGGTAAGAGGGAAAGCTTTGATTCTCGTGACTCTGGGAAATTAAAGATGTCTGTGAACAGAGTTATGGCCAGGTATGACTAGGGATAGATGAAGGATGACCAGATCTAATTAGATTTTAAAAGATCACAAGTCTTGGTAGAGAACAGCACCATAGGCAAACAGAGATGATTTTAGTAACCAGCTCACTAATCCAGATGATAGATGGCGACCAAAATCAGGGAGATAACAGAAAATGTGAGGGTGCCAGGAAGGTACCAATAAGAATTGTTGCTGGAAAGATGAGGAGAGAGAAGCAGATAACTAAGGAGAACTCTGCCAACCATTGTTGGACATGGTAAGTGAGGGAGTGGCCCTCACTGACACAGAAGAAACTGGGAAAGAGGGCACCTGTGAGCTATGGGGCATGCCAGAGTTCTAGTTTTGTCTGGTTGACTTCCAGATACCATGTACATATCCATGTTACCTAGTCCACCAGAGTTCTGAGGGAGGGTATATTTTATATGTCCACAGAGTACAATGAAACTGATGCATTTGGTGAAGTCATTTACAAGACAGAGTTTTTCAATTGTTTTTTCATTAGGGGGGTTGTATGTGTGGCTTATTTATGTTTTTCTTTTATTTTTTTTATTCAGAAAGAAAAGCAAAAAGGGAACAGCCGTCTGCTTCAAATCATGTTGAAACAGATGGCCCTGTTGTTTAGAAAGAGACAATTTCTAGATTACATGTATGAGTGAGTTCCTTCCTTCTCAGGTCAAGCCACATCCTTGTCTGTGAGGGCTGTAGGCTCCGGGTGGTCCCACTACACATTTCACTAGATACAATGGCAGCACAGAATTCCCTGAGCCTGGTCTGGCTTAGTGTCCCTAGTGTTAAGAGGAAAGCAGTGGCTCCAGATGACAAGAGCAATAAACTGACAAAAGCAAACAATCAAGTGGATAAAACACAGCTGTTAGATGGGTCTTGAGTTCCACTAACTACTCACTGAGGAAGCTCCTTAAACTCCAAGCCAAGGTCCCATGTGAAGTCTAAGAAAGCCTTGGGAGATCTTTCTAAAGAGTGGCTTCCAATTCAGCTGGCATTAACATTCCAAATCATATCCCAGTGTAGGACTCTCAAATGGATGTGAAAGAACACTGGCAGAGTCGGAGGGAGAAATTAAAAGTGAATCCACGGCAACCTGCCAGCTGTACAAGAATGTGGCTTGTTACCAGGACTCTCTCTCATAAGCAGATGGTGACTGGGTGTATCTAAGACCTGTGTTCCTCAACATGGATTGCTACCCTGAAGGAAGGGATATCCCTAGGATCTGATGAGAGGCCTCAGGAGAAACAAGTTTTGCCAGCCCTCATTGAACTGACAGGAAGGATTTTGATGAGGGTTTCCCCATATGCACCCATTTACATCAGTACAGGCACATTTGAATCAATAAAGAGAGAATAGGCAATTTGTTTGGGAAAATAGAGTGTAATGATTCTTCTTCTGTCCTGCTGGCCAGCTCCCAAATAATGACATAGAGACTTCTCACTAATAATGAAAGCTTGGCCATTAACTTAGGTTTATCCCACTAGCTCTTACAACTTAAATTAACTCATTTCTATTAATCTATGTTCTAACACCTACTGCCCATGCCTATCCTACTTCTTATGTATCTCCTCACATCTCTCCTGTGCCTCGATTATCTTCTCCTACTTCCTTTCTTGCCCCAGAAGTCCCACCTATACTTCTTGCCTAGCTATTGGCTGTTCAGTTCTTTATTAAACCAATCACAGCAAAATATCTTCACACAGTATATAAATATCCCACAACAACAGAGGTCCTACTTTCTACACATGCTGACTGAAAACAGGATACTTACACATTAAGATAATGATCATGGAGTCGTCCATGATTTGTTGTAGATATCTACAAAAATTAAGACAAAACTGTTTTCTTAGACTGTGTCCCTTCCCTTCCTGAATGCAATTACATCCCTCCATGACCCTGATTCTATCTGTATCACAGAAGAGGACCAGAAAGTCAAACAGAAAAATAGAATGATCTATAGTTTGCATGAACACAGAAGAATGAACTATTGTGATGACTTCCTTTAGTCCCTCCCATCATAGCAGGGAAGAGAAATGCCAGCACCCAGAGGAACAAGAACCTTAGTGCCCCCTTCCTAATCTCTCAGTCCCACATTCTCTGGCTGAGCTCCACAGCCTGGCCCAAGTTCTTGGATCAAAGCACTCTCTTGTTAATGATTTCTAAGTGGATATAGCAATCATACTCATTTTTACTTCATCCTTTAAAAGATAAAGTGAATTCTGATCATTATAAAAACAATCTATATTCATTATAGAAAGTCTGAAGGCATTATAAAGAACTATTTAATGAGAGACATGTAACCTCATAATTTATAAGTATCTGCTAATAATATTTGATAATATTTCTTTAAAGTGAGCAGATGTTTGTCTATGTGAGCCAATGAATATGATATGGTATCAACAGGTGGTATTCTTACCTCAAACTTAATAGAATATTGTGACTATGAAAAGTTCACAGGAAACAATTCTTCCCCAAATGCATTTCTGTTTCAGAATATTTTATAGAAATAAGTACTTCCAAAATAATCATAAAACACTCAGTTCAAAACCCCAGCTCATTTTGTCAATGGGGAAGACTTCTCAGAGATGAGTGTTAGGGTGTGAACATTGACAATCGATGGTTGTTTGTACTCTTTTTACATTTTTATAAAGCTTATACAGCAGAGTGTGCTCTCAGAGGCAGTGAAGAGGCAGCTCTGTGGGATTAAGTACCACTGTCTTACAATTTTATGTAGAAAAACACAATGCTTAGCTTTACTTGAACAGAATTTATATTAACAATGCATGGAGCCTTTTAAAAAGGAGATTTACAAATCACTTAAAATTTTTGTTTTGTATATTTTCCCAAGCTTGCCAACGTTGTAACAAATAACTCCATTTTTACGCAAGAGCTGCTTGCCTTCTCCAGAAGCCTCCCACAATTACCTCTAAAAAAGGCTCACGTTCATATGTAGCAAAATATACAGGGTGTCTAATGCTCCATTTCTAAGACTGTTCCCCACACTTCAAATACTGAAAGGTTATGTGGGTGGCAGTGAATCAACCAATACCATGCATGGAATACTGATGTGAGATGTCCTTCTGTATGCTGCAAATATGTGTTGCTTTTGTTAGTTGATGAATAAATCTGTTTGTGGCCAGTGGACAGGTAGAATCTAGCTAGGCTGCAAATTCGAACAAAGGGAAAGAGAGAAGGAAGATAGAGTCAAGGAGACACCATGTAGCCACCAGGGAAGCAAGATGTGAGGTAACAAGTCACGAGCATCATAGTAAAATATAGAATAACAAAAATGGGTTAATTTATAGGTCGAGCTAGCCAATAAGAGCCTAAGCCAATGGCCCAACAATTATAAAGATATATTAAGTCTCTGAGTGGTTATCTTATAAGCGGCTATGGAGACTCAGTGGGTGGAAAGAAACTGGTCAAGTGGGACCCAGGCTAGATGGAGATCCACTTATAGAATACAATTGCCAGAAGAAACAAGGTTTGGTAGATACAGTATATGCCAACTTTTTCTCTTGTTGGGAGAGCTCTTATGAGAATGTGAATGGCTAGAAACTTTTCTAGTCTCCTGTGCTGGCGAGCATTCAAGTGTCGCTCTCTCCCTGCTTTGAATGGGGCTGTGATATTTGGATCTTTGCCATCTCTTCTGGGACTGAAAGGCAACAAGTAAGAAAAGCAAAGTAGAAAGATTCAGAGTCATCGCTGGCATGATGAATCAACTGAACTGATATCCACATTGTAAATCTGAGTTACTCACTCTGTAAAACCAAAAAGTATCTTTATTTAGGGCCTCCTCAGTCTAGTTTTTTATTACTTGCCCCCAAAAGCAATCCTAACTGATCCAAATTGTCCTCACTGACATTGCAGAAATTTATTTGAAACTTGTGCTACTAGGAAATGGTGAAAGTTTTAAAAAAAAGTGACCATGTAAGCATGAAGACCTAAATTTGGATACCCAGCACCATGTAAAAAATCTGAAGAAGTAGAGACAGGAGGCCCCTGATGCTTGCTGGCTAGACAGTCTAGCCAATCAGTGAGCTTCAGATTCAGTGGCAGACCCTGTCTCAAAACAAGGTGGAAGGCTGGAGAGATAGCTCAGCAGTTAAGAGCACTTGCTGTTCTTGCAGAGGACCCACATAGGCAGCATAAAGCTTCCTATAACTCCAGTTCCAAGGGATTCAGCATCCTCTTCTGGCTTCTATGGGCATCTGCAGGCACTGTAGTACATGTGAATTCATGCAGGTACACATAGACAACTAGATAGATAGATAGAGAGAGAGAGACAGACAGACAGACAGACAGACAGACAGATACACATGTGAACACCCACACAAAAGAAAATTTTAAAATCCCAACTCTGAATCCTTTTTTGTATGTAATACACTGACTACAAAGGAAACACAAAACAACAACAAAAAGAAATCAATCCCCCATAATACACAAACACCTAGACCTGAGCAGACCCTCCAAAGTCCCTTTCTTTGTTCCATTAGCAGAGTTGCCTGTCCTCACTGATCAATGAAAACAAAATGTTTAACCAAACCAAATGAACTTTTCTCCTTGCTTCAAGGCCCTAACCTTTGACCCATCCTACCTTGAATCAGTATATGCTCTCTCTGGTGAACGGGTTGGGCTCAGGGTAAAAAACTCTCTGACCTCTTGTCCAGTCACTCTACCCTTTCATCTACTTTCCCATGCATGGTTCTGTCTATCCCTATTCACTACTGGTTTGAAGAGAAGACTCACTTGCCTAACTTTCACAATGCTAAAGAACTTATGACCAAAGAACTCTCCCCATCAAAATAGCCTCCTAACTCCCTGAAAGTCTCTAGTGCTAGGACTGGATTGGTTCTTCCTTCCCCACTGCTCTAAAACAGAATGGCAGAATAATGTTAAAACTTGTGAACATTTAAAAGACCATGGGATTGTGTATAAATTCACTAAAGCACTGTAGAAATCCAAAGCGTTGCTAAGATGTATTGTCACAGAAAAATAGAAGGGACCATGTGGGTTCTCTGAGAGTAACAGAGTCTCTCTGGACTCTTGGTGAGTGTCTTAGTCACTTTTCTATTGGGGAGAAGAGATACCATGACCAAGGCAACTTATAGAAGAGTTTATTGGGGTCTTCCTTATCCTTACAGTTTCAAGGATGACTCCATGACCATCGAGGTGGGGAGGATTACAGCAATCAGCAGACATGGTGCTGGAGTGGTAGCTGAGACCTTTCATCCTTATCTCAAAGTAAGAGGGAGGGAGAGAGGGAGGAAGGGAGGGAGGGAGAGAGGGAGGGAGGGAGAGGACAAGAAGACACAAACTGGGAATGCTGTGGGCTTTTGCACCCCTCAGTGACACACTCGTTAAAGTGACTTCTCTAACAAGACCATGCCTCCTAATCCTTCCCAAGCAGCTCCACCAAGTGGGGACCAAGCATTCGAACACACGAGCCTAAGAGAGTCACTCTCCTTTAGGCCTGCACAGTGAGCTCAGTAACTTGGGGAGCTGGACTGATGATCACTGGTTCCAGTGCCACGCTGAATCCCTGGCTTATGCTGAAAAAGAATAAGGAAACATGAACAAGGAGTAGAGAAAATGTAGATTTATCAAAGGAAAGTGCGAAAGAACTCCAGAGAGTGAGAACACCTCCAAGGGAGGATTACTGACTTGCTGCCCTACTGGTGGCCCTGACAAGTGGATCTTATGTCAGGAACTGGATGGAGACTGAGATAAATTTTATTAAGACTGGTCAGTTTTAAGAACATCACAGATAGTAGAGGTCCACATGCTTTGTGCATATTCCCTCCGCCTGTTTGGGGAAATCATCCTACATGACTTGTCCAATCAGGTGAATGGTCATGTGAATTAAGTGACTAACCATCCACAGTGGCCCCTGCCTTTCTGCCTAAGGAGAGATAACTATGGTTTCAAATGGCTACTACAGTGGGCATTACATTGATGGCCAATATTTAATTATTTAGAGTCATAAAGAACTACATATGCCCTTCCACTCACAAGCTAGCCTCTGAGAGGTGATCAACCATAGTCTGTGTCTTGACCTTACCCCTCACCATGAACTTCCCTTGGTGATCCACCAGTGGTCACTGCAACAGTCACACGGTTTGTTTGGAGGGATTTTCAATCCCTTAGATAGACATGCTGTGATTCTTTCGGTAATATTGGGAATTGTTTTGTTAGTCATAGTTTAGTTTCCCAATAATTTTATAGTCATGATCTTATTGACTCCTCAGCAGAGGAGAAATTTCTGTGATCTCCATTTTAGCATATTTATTAAATTTTTTGGTATCTCGAGACAGGGATTTGTTTCTCTGTGTAACAACCAACAGCCCTAGCTGTCCAGGAATTAGCTCTGTGGGCCAGACTGGCCTCAGACTCGCAGGGATCCACTTGCCTCTGTCTTCTGAATGCTGGGATTAAGGGCACAAGCCACCAACACCACCCAGCAGTGATTCCCATTTTTTTGTATGAGGAAATGAAACTCAGAGATACTGAATTACTTGTGTAAATCTGATCATTAGTATCAGGTCAGAAGGAGACAGTGAGTCATTTGACTCCAGCTCCTTCTACCTCAAGAGTGTCTCATTTAGCTCCACTCTCTCTACAGGTCATATCCAAATTGCAGGCTAATGATGAAGGTAAAGAAGGCCCATCACATAAGATTTGGCAGGAGCCTCTGACCAATGATGTGAAAGACACCAGTGACTTGCTGGGTGGTGAAGCCTGCATAACAATTTCTTTCCTGCTGCTCTATTCAGAACGTTCTTCTCACTGGAAAGTGTCCCTGAGTCCCTAAGCCTGGTGCATTTGCCCAACACTACTCTGGGTGGCCAAAGTGATTTTTACATGCTGTTTCTGAAAAAGTCAGAAGAAAAGCAAGACAGGAGTAGGGATAATACTCTCAATTTCCATGGACTACTTGCAGCCAAGTATCCCTCTGTTGTCCCTAAGAGTTGGCTCCTGACCTTCATAGCCAGAAATAACAGCACAGTGGTGACATCACTGGCTTGGAGCCATGAGCTGACTTAAATCTAAGCTTTCTGCCTACAAACCTGTAAATGGGTCAGGGTTTCCAACTCATGGAATGAGCCCAAGGGTCACACCAGGTGTTCCAGAGGAAGTCCAAGAGACAGGACACAGATATTTGATCTCCTCTTTCCCAGTTAAGAGTGGGTACTTAGGATCAGATGCTACACATTTTAGGGACTAACACCTACAGGAACTGAGTTTAACAACCTATCAGCATCTCCACTTTACAAAGGAAGAAATAGAGGCTGCAGAGGGAGGACACATGGTTAGGAAGCTGCTACTGGTGTGGCTAGATTTTAAGATGTCATGGTAATTCTGATGGCTTTTCCAAACAGCAAGCTTTTTTTTTTTAAGAAAAAGCCAAGTAATTCACTTTAGTTGCACTGTTGGTATGCTCATTTGACCCCAGCTGAATAATTGCCATGAGAAAAATATAAACTGTCAAAATGTTATTTACAGCTGTCCTTCACCAATTCCCACATAGAAATAATTACCTTTGGATATCACCTGCCCACACCATATCGCTGTGTCCTGATCGAGACAGGAGTGCCCCCCATGAGAGACCCACACTCGTTTGTGGGGCTCCTCTGCATTTCATCATCAACGACAAGGCAACCCAAGCACCACTTATTTCTCGCCCCCTGTGGATGTCCGCTTTGCCTCTCCCAGAAGAGTGCATTTCAGTTCCCCAAGGGGACAAGGTTCCTGGGTAGCTGTGGATGCTAACCAACTCCATCATTCTAAGGGACTTAATAAAATTTAGGGGCCACAAAAGTAGGCATTTTCACCAAAATAAAGTTGGGGTCAAAGGTAAAGCTGCTATGGCTACAGACTGTAAATAACACAGTTGGCTAAATTTGTGAAATGTTGAAGTTCTAAGAAACTACAATGGGTTTAAAGCCAGTTAAAATAATGATTGCTAACACTCACTGGGAACTTACTGAACACCAGATAATGAACTGAACACTTACATGGCTTATCCCACTTAGTTCATATAATGATAATATTAGGTATGAACTATTAGCCCCTTATTTAGACAAGGAAACTGAGGCTTCAAGATGTTCAAAGAGATATCAAAAAAAAGGAAAACTTATAGACAAAATCTTCTGTTCAGCATTACCCTAAATACTGTTCTGGTTAACCTGAGTATTGATCAGTATAGTCTTGTGACCTAGGACCCAGTTAGTCCAAATACTTCTCTATGAGTCATCAACTCTTCTCAGGGTTTCATGGCCAAATAAAAACGTTTTGTTTAAAGCCCCCGGCAGGGGTGTGGTGAAAGACAGGGCAGACCACAAAGCTTGGAAACAGATGTGGGGTATCTTACTCTCACACTTAGAAACATGTGGGGTACCCATCCTACTCAACCTCATACCCACAGATCTAATCCTTGGAATCAGCTTTCTCATACCCACACACTCACCCCAAGAGAGGAGAAAGGCTGTTGCCTGTCTCGACACTCATGGGGGAGGTGAAAGAGAAAAGTGGCCTCCTTATCCTGCAGGATACAGGTGCCCAGCTTATAGACAAGTTGACCCTGATTGAGAGTATGCTACAGTTCAGTGAGTGTCCTGAGTCTGGAAACTGTCCTATCCATCCCACTGGGAGCCAGAAGGGTGGGAGGATCAGGCAGATTAGGCCTATCAGTCTGCAGTAAGAAAAGTTTGTGGGGCAAGTTGGATTAGACACAGCTATGGGCCTGTAGAGGAAGCAGGGACTCTTGTCAACTAAGGTCCCCTGTTCTTCCTTCTTCAGTCCAAGTGCAGCCTGGACCAATGCAGTTTCACTGTCCTCCGGGACCTGGGAGACTTCATGAGGCCAGCAGCGTCAATAAGAGCCATCACTAGGAAATGACTGTTGGCTCCTCTCCTAGCTGAGACACAGGCAAGGACTAGCATACACCAGGGTAGTCACTTCTGAGCCCAGAATGGAGTGATAACTTACTAAGTCATCAGTCAGAGCCTTTCAGTCCAGCATCTGCCTAAACCTCAGTTGTGACCTCTGTGTGCCAGACTCAATCTATATGTCATGCTGTTGACTATTGCCATGGTAACACAGTCCAAAGCTGATGTAAGACATGACAATAAATCACTGCAGAAGATCTCCTAAGAGTCTATGGTCTTCTTTTCAGAGAACCTATGAGTACAGCTCTGAGGACCATACAACCATCAGAGACAGCTGCTCTTCTCACAGACATTGTGTCTTCAATGGTCACTTCCTTTGTTTTCACCTGTCTATAGCATCGCTCATCTCCTGAAGATTCTCCTGTCTCTGACAGTACCTCTCAGTATCAGAAAGCCCACAAGTGCCATGGTAGACTGTCCCTAGACATCAGTGTTTCTAGAAGACCAGTCTTTGGACCAGCAGCCTCAGCTACAGGTAAACATGTCATACAGAAGATCACACAGGACAGTATCAGCACTGAGGTCCTAGGCCTATGTAAGCATGGCCAGATGTTTTTAAAATAGGCACCGGGGATTTGAACTCAGTCCTTCTTCTTTCCCCTGAAGTCCTCTTTCCTGCTGAGCTATCTCCTGCTTATCAAAAACTTTCAAGGTCATGCCTTGATAGCTTTCACTTAGGGTCCATAAAGAGATGCCCCAATAAGAGTAGGGGCTAAGTCTGAGGGCTGTGGGAAAGAATCTGCTCACACCGCATTCTTTGTATTCCTGTGCTCTTTATTGTTCTGTTTCTACTCTAATATCCTGTACTGCTTCTAACTTCTCCATTTTCTTCTTCTTCTTCTTCTTCTTCTTCTTCTTCTTCTTCTTCTTCTTCTTCTTCTTCTTCTTCTTCTTCTTCTTCTTCATTTTCCTACACTCGTGTTTCCTACGTTCTTATCCTTTTCCATTACTGTCCATTTCTGTCAACTTCTCCCTCCAGCCATTACCTCTCTAGTCCTCTCTTCCCAAATCTCTCTGTCTGCAGATGTTTGAAGCAAAGGTTAAGAATTACAGAGTTAGTTTCTCATGGCAATACAAGGTCCCAAGGCCATAGGAGCAAAACTACGATCAAACAAGGGAGGGTACAGTGCCCAATGGTAACTTTATGACACAGATGTATTGTCAGTAGATTGGCAAGTGAAGAATAGGAATGCTTATCTTGGTAACCCTTGCTTGGACATTTGTGGCTCTGAATTTGTACATAGCTGTAAGGTTTTAAACTTGTGATCTAGTTACAAAATGTCTTTAGCTTGAACTCGCTCTGAGGTGAAAGTCAGTTCATTGCATGCAGTCGTCTGAGTAAGAGAACAAGGCAGGCTATTAAGAGTCAACAATAGTTAACACCCGCTGTATCTCTCATGACCCCTGATACCTGCTCTCTCCCTCCCTTCCCCCTGCTTGATTTTCTTCACAGTATTTTACCACCCATCATCACTTTATAGTCTAGGGGGGGTTATTCTCGTCAGTGAATCCAGCTCCTGCTCAAGAAACTTATTTAGGGAATGGCCTCCTTCATTCATTCACCACTATCTGCAAAGGCAGCAGCACGTGACTCCCCAGGACGCATGAGAATGGGGCAGAGCTGATGTCTGAACTCAGGACCGCCTGCCTCCAAAGTCCATGCTCTTCTCATGGTGCCACAGGGAAGCCCTCGCCTAGCTTTACTGTGTCTTTGCCTCCCAGAAAGATGCATATTTGATGATTCTATCCACGCAGACTAGCTCACGCCAGATACTACTCATGAGGTTTTCTGTGACTCGGTTTCTCGTTTCTTCCTGTATGGTAAGAGAGGAAGCCCATGCCTGCCTGGTTTCCAGGTTCATTTGAAGGAGTGAATGAAAATATACATGTTACCAATAGTATTTTGCACGTTACATGATGCTACGTTATTACCACTACAACATGTGTAGAAAAAAGAAATGGGTAGATGATAGTGTTGGAGAGAGCTGTCCTGAAGAAACTCTTCATGTGGAACATGTGACTGAAGAAACAGAAAACCAAAGGTATATAAAAATGCCGCATGTCAAACGCTCCCATTTAGGAAGGCATGGTGGTGCATGCCCATAAATGCCAGCACTCAGAAGGCTGACCCAGAAAGTTCTCCAGGAGTTCCAGGATAGCCCAGGCTAGGTAGAGCTACATGATGAAACTCTGTCTCAAAACAGATAAATACAATTACATGAGGAAAAGTTCCCACTGCCCGACAACAGGATTCTGAATCATTTGCACCTATTTTACAAGATGGCACAAATTTACTTTTTAATTTAAAATATAATTCATATAGTTTATTCCATTGAAGAATCTTTTAAGGCCTCTGCTCTACGCTTGTTTTAATCTTTTCAAAACATCATAGTGAACCTGTCACAGGTACATTTATGTGTGATCAAAGTCTTACTTCTCTCCATCCTCATTTCCATAAAGGATGCTAAGTGAGGAACCACAAGGAACCAGCACATTACCAACTCGGGTGAACTGCTTCTGATGTTAGGATGGGAGGCTGGGCAGCCAGTGATGACTTGAAGCCACCAGGAGCATGTCAAGCACGGTCCTTAAAGGCCCACCAGTGCAAGCCACCTACACAGCATTCCTAGCCAAGCCACTGCAACCTTCAGGGAAGGGACACTCTCTTAAGAGTCATGGCATTTCATTTAGCTCTCACACCGCGTCAATAAATACTGACTGGGTAGATAACCAACCTTTGGTTTTTTTTTTCAATACGTTAATAATGAGGCAGTACATTAATAATGAGGCAGTACATTTCCCAGGATAACCCATTGTGAATTTCAGGTGCTCTACCACACAGTGATGTGGGGGGAAGAATAGGGAAGGGGCTTTTTGGACAGAAGGACAGAGTGTTACTCTTAATTCTAAGCCTTGGGTGGATCGTGTACATTCCTGGATCATCAATTTCTTTGTCTTCCTAAACGGACGATGGCCTAATTGCATGAGAATAGGGAGACCCCTCGGAAAAGGTGAGCTGAGACCTCAGCATCCCACCAGGTTGCACATGGCTTCTGATCAGAGGCAGAGGGTTCAAGACACAAGTGTGGCCCCAGACAGCTGCATTCAGATGCCGGTTCTAATCTTGATTAACCCACTTGTTTCCTCCACACCTTTCTATATAGGTAAAAAGGTGATGACCAACAGTGACTATCCTAGGGCTGAAGTCAATATCTATCTGGTGTCCGGATTATAAGAAAATAGGCAGCAACTGTTAGCTATTGCAATGACTGGTAGTAATTCTGTGACTAAGGGTGACATTGCAGCAACGGTTAGCTACTACAATGACTGGCAGCAATTCTGTGGCTAAGGGTAACATCTAAAGGATAAGGATAAGATCGCAACCTTTCTTTCAGGCGCTGAATGTGTGGCACACAGGACCACAAAGAGATGGAAGACAAGAAACCAGCTAAAAAGATGAAGCAATATGGGGTGAGAGGTGCTGAGAGCCCAACCTGAAAACAGAGAGAAGGGGGAGGGGAAAGGACCTGATGCCTGACACACAACTCGGCAAGTGCATTGATATGTGGCCAGCAGGGAAGGTTTAAGAGGAGGCAGGGAGACCACAGAAGGGTTTTGTCTGAATGCATCCACTTTCACACGGGGGCGGGGGGGGAGTTGCTAAAGTCTCACTAGGATGCTGATTTTGTCTGTTCTGTATGGTGTGCCTCTTGTTCATCTTGGAACCAATGCCATGCAACAGGCAAGGTTTGCTGGGTAAATCACTGTTGTCCTTAGCATAGCATGAGTGCAGCAGGGGGCACACACCTATGGATGCCTGTGAACACAATCTGTGAAAACACAAAACGGCAGCTAGAAGTCCTCTATGTGCACTGAAGTCTAAGGGAGACATAAAAAAAGTCATCGTGACACTAATGTTTGTCATCAGAAAATTACTGATCCTCACATGGCAGAGGCCTACAGTAAAATGTCCTACTGCTGACCTCATGAAGGATCCCAGGCCCCAGAGGACTGTGAAAGTGCAGGCACTGTGACCTCAAGAAGGCAGTACAGATGACCTTAGCTGATAGGAGTCTACCTTTACAGACTAGACGCTTCCTCTCCCTTGACTTATTTCTGTCTAGTTCAGTTTATACCACAAACTTCTTTTACCAGGCTGGGAACCCTCCACCCATACCTCTGTCGTGAACATCACTAAGCCTCTGTGGAATTACTTCATCCATCCAGGTCTGTTTCCTTCACTGTAACACTCCAGTCTTGTGCCAGGGAACTTTGGTTGCCTATAGCAAACCAATGATAAGTCTCTGGTTTCTCCCACCTGGGTGGCTACTTGGTTCCAAAGACTTCCAATAAGACGCCGCAAGATGCCAACAACCAATTCCACTCCTCCTACAGTTCTCATTGCTCTTTCTGCCTGAAGCTCCACAAGCAAGTTATCAAATGCAGCTTAAAACTAGAACACACAGAAGACAGTCACTAAAATGATGAGTTTACCATTGTCACCTCTTAGTCACTCTGAAAATCCAGTCCCTGAGTCCTGTCTCTTTCCCACCTGTCTCAGAAAATGGCTTCTCTCCACCCTATACAGCACTGGCAGGGGGAACCCTGTCCTCTGCGGGCATAGGTGTGGTCTAGGATTCAGCTGACCAGTGCTTTTACTCTATAGTTTATGCCTAATAAACTACCTCCTGAGTTGAGCTAAACCCCCAAATTTCCTACTGTCTATCAACTAATTGCTGCCAAATGTCTCTTCTTATGAACATAATCACACACTCCCAAATGCCCTTAGGCACATCCCTCCAGCTCCATATCTGAACCTTGTATTGGAAGTATTATAACCTCTCCTAGTTAAAGTCCAGACCTTAGACCGGGTACCTTTGGCACATCACCCTGTCTCCAACCACAGCCACTAAATACAATTCCCTGCTTCCAGGCCCTTTGTTGTTTTTTGCAAACGCTACAGAGTAAAACATAAAATATAACAATCCACAAATCCAGCAACAAGAATGGCCCGAGGCTGAGCTCAGATAATCTCCCAACCACATGGGCTCTGAACAGGGAAACATAACTCAGAGGAGCCTGGTAGCTACTGCAGGGCAACCAGCCCTGTGGGAGTGCTGACCCAGATACTCAGGGCCTGAAGTCCTTCAGCAGGCGGGTCAACCGCTACCTGGTCCAGCAGCCGGTAGATGGTGATGCCCGAGGCCTCCACCAGCAGCTGCCAGTCGGCCCCGGCCAGCGCCGGCTGTTGGAGCTCCGCACAGGCCTCCCGGAACTGTTCGTCCGAGAAGTAGCCGGAGGCCCCTGCCATCCTTCCGCAGCCGGGATACAGCAGGTCACCCACTGGCCCTTAGTGAGCTCCGGGGCAGAGTCACAAGATGGCCCCAACCTGATTGGCAGGGAAGAGAGAAGGCGGAACTTGGCACTGGAGGGAGGGCGTGGGGAGTGGCCGGTAGTGGAGACTGGGGCGGGGGGGGGGGGGGGCGGGGAAGGGCGGGGGTGGAGCAGAGACTGGAGGGGGTGTGTCCAGGCCTCAAAATGGGCGGGGCTAAGCAAAGGATGAGAAGAATGGAAAAGAGAAAACTAGAAAAAAAACCTAGAGCTTAACTGGCGAAAGAAGAAAGGGCTGAAGAGGCAGACTTCTTTGGACGGGGAAGCTCATTCCATTATCACCTCTATAATCTTCAACCTGTGTAGCCGGCTGCTACCCTACCTATCTGAAGACGGAAGGTGAAGGGACGCCAGCCCCTAGAATATGTGACTCAGGCAGGCCTTGCCTTTCTCTTCCATTCCCTTAACTTTGCTAAAAAACTGTTAGATTACATTCCTAAAGGTAGGCACCAAAGTCTATTCCCTTATTTGACCACTTCCTCCTCCTGAGGCTGACTACCAAAGTCCAGCCATCAAAAGCCCCTTTTGGCTCACCTAGTTAACCTGTCCAATTAAAATTAAACACCCCATCCTAACACAGGTTTCCCCCTTTAAAAGTGGCCGTTTGCCTGTGAGCCACATCTGTCTCCTCTCTATCCAGAGGAAGTCCTCTGTCTCCCCAGGGAAATACCTCTGCCCTCTTTCCCTTGCCCTTCTCCCTAGTCTTCTGTCTCCTTTACTACCTAGGATGTCCTCGCCCATCCTAACACCAACCTCCCCTTTCCTCTTAAAAACTACACTTGCAAGGTCATTTGATGCTGTTTTTCTGCCTGAGTCAGAAAGCAGCCACTTTAACTTTTCTTCTCTGCTTAATAAAGGGTCTCTCTGTGGAAAAACAGGTATGTGGTTTTGGTCTGGGAGGGAGCCCTGCTATGCCAAAGTCCCCTTCAGAAGGTTTCTTTGGAAGCCTTGGGAAAGTGGCCACAGAACATAAGAACATGAAAATCTCAGAAGTCAGATGCTCGGACTATGTTTCAATAAAATTGCTCTTTGTTCTGTTATGAATTTTGAAACACTATTTTGGGAATCAGTCCCTTAGAATCATCAGAAGGCCAAGGGAGTAAGTACATGGCACAAAAAAGCAATAAGAAACAGAATCACAATGGGCAAGATTTGCCACCCCAGTGAGTGCAAAGGATCTGAGAGATACAGGACCTGAATTTCTGCAGCTTGCATAATTTAGGTCTCCTGGAATTACCAAATCTCTCAGCAGAAAATTGTGCCTGGCTGTGAGTGTAGTAGGTAGTTTAAAGATCAGTGCAACAGCCACATGATTGCCAATAAGGTCTGGAAAGCCATGTTGCCTAATTTGTAAAATGGGTCAAGGACTGTGCTATCTTTCATTGAGGGCCATAGAATATGTTTCCCAAGGTCCAGCAAAGTAATGTTTAATAATTATGCCCTCTTATTCTGCAGGAATAACCTGAAATGCAGTTCTTTCTATACTCGTAAAAAAAAGTTGATAGAAAAACTATTTAAGGATGGTTTACAAAGGCTCCAGAGTCCCACTGGCCACAACACAGATAAATTCACTACTTTATTTAATTCAACATGGGTTTTCTTGTTCAGGGCAGAAGGAAAGTAAGATATTCCTAAACTAAACACAAAAGATTGCTTCAAGACAGATTTTCTGACTGTTTTAATAGTGGCTTGTAAGTTTTCTCAGATTTGTAAATACTATATTTGACTCAAACTAAAATCTAATGGTGAAACAAACAATCCCATTACCCTCAAAAAAAAGAAAACACTGTGGAGGATTTTTAAATATCTTCAAGGAATCTGTTACGAAGGTGTGCTTTGATAAAATTGTAGCTTTATCATCACAGAACAATAAATGAATGAAGATAGGCCCAAGAGAATGAACAGTACCACAGAAGATATAAGACACATAATTCAAACTGAATTTATTGTTTGTGTTTAAATATGTCACCTTATACACACATACACCACATTTATTTTATTATAGGCACTGAAAGACATAATAGTTTTACAAAGTAGTTTTCTTTTATACAATCCAAAAACTCTAGAATGACTTAGAAAGGGGTCTAAATAGGCCTGTTCCTGACAATTTTCACAAAGAAACCAACTTGTCTCCTTCAGGGCATTGAGAGGAGGAGCTCTCACAATGCAAACCAGACTGGCCTTGAACTCACAGATATCTGCCTTTGCCTCCTGTGTGCTGGAGAGTGGCTGGGGATGTTCCTTCTGTATATATGTTTCTCTTATTGGTTGATGAATAAAACACTGATTGGCCAGTAGCCAGGCAATAGTAGGTGGGGGTGCTACCAGATGAGGAGAAAGAGATGGGGAGAGGAGAAAGAGAGAGGCGGTCAGAGAGAGAGAGAGAGAGACATGCCATGCTGCCGAAGGAGTAACATGCCAGATTACCGGTAAGCCACAGCCTCATGGCAATACATAGATTAATAGAGATGGGTCAAGAATTAAGAGATGGCTAGCCGGTAAGAAGCCTAGCCATCGGCTAAAAAGTTTAATAATTAGTATAGTGTCTCTGTGTTTATTGGGAGGGGGTATCAGCTGCAGGACATTCATCTTCAAATGATAATTTAAAAAAAATCCTGACTAATATGGTTAGCAACTGGCAAGCTCCATCCTCTGACCCCCAGACAGGCTTTATTTGTGCAAGATATCACCACAGGAGAGAAGATGCTTTTTAGATGAACTGACTACACAGTGGCCCAAACTCCTGGTCCCTGATGTAGGCAAACTAGATAACACAGGCCAGACAGTTCTGTACACATGACACGGCTGAGAACAAAAAAAAAAGTGCACTCTAGATCTTAGCGCGAAAGAGACAAAGTGAGAGCGCGGAGAGATACAAGCATTAGAATGTCTCAGAACGGATGGCTCTGCCCCATTCCTTGCCCACCTTTCATCCCTGCTCCCCATGCTCTGTTTGCAGAGAAACTCTTGCTTAGAAGAGGCTACTGAGCGGGAGCAGAAGAATGAACCCTTTCCGCTCCCTTTTGGCACCTGTCAGCTTGCAGGAAATATGCCTTAGGTTATGCTGTAAAGGCAAGGGTCAGGCTCTGCCACTAGTGTCAAGCCCTGGCAGTGCTGTCATTCTATGATTACCAAAGAATGTCCTCTCAACAGCTCAGTGCGGTAAAGGCGACTTGCTGGTCCACTAATGAATTTAGCATGGATTGTAATCCCTCTCCCCGTGAGGCTGTGGGAAGAATATGTGCTTCTCTGAGGATGAGGGCTTCCTCCTTTCCTCTGAAAGACAGAGAGAGCTCTTGGAGGATTCAGGCTTTGTAAGGCGACACTAGTCCAGCTTCCCCATCTCCTGCAGTTATAGCAGCATCTTCAGCCAAGCGCAAGCGTTAGCACCTTAGACTGCAGTCCTTGGGCTTTCTGTCTGATGGCAACTTAGGACAGCCAAATACAACACATCTGCTTTGATGTCTGGATCCAGAATTCATGAGAACCACAGAAAACAAATAGACACAAAATCTGACTCATGACCGTTGAACCTCTGGGCTGCTGACAGAATCAAAACAGGACACACTTTCACAACCAGGGCACATGGAGTTACCACAGAACATAACACCCACAGGAGATGGGTGTACAAAACAGAGTAAAAGTCACCCAGACCCAAGGAAACACAGACTGGGGTTGTGGTTCACTGGTAGAACACCAGAATAGCATGCATGAGGCTCCAGCTTTAACCCTCAACAGCGGTGGTGCGGGAGAGATACCCGAGGAAACAGTTCTCCATATGAAGAATTAGAAGATGCACAATTAGACCTAAAGAAGTTCTAGTCTTTTGATGAGAGCCAAGGAACCCCCAAACCAGTCCATCATGAAAGCAGTTAGTTAATACATTTATAACAAACCAAAGAAGGTCCCAACCATAACAAAAGAACAGAACACTAAGAAAAAGACAATTCATCTGAAAAAAGTAGAACTTCTACAAATGGGAAATGCAGTACTGAAATGAAAACTTAAGCATCGTCAAATTGTTGGCTTACTCTGAATAAGAGAGACTGATACAGAAATGACCCAGTGGCAGTGAGATAGCAGCATGCGGAGATAAAGAAGCCGAAAGTATGAATGAGTGACGAAGATGCATGTAGCTTAGCTACTCCACAATGTCAAGTATTGCTGACTGGGATCCCCAAAGGAAAGTATAGAGAATTTAGGATATAGCACGAGTAGGTGGGGGAGGAAATAGAAAATGAAAAAAGGAAAGAGACACAGGAAAGGAACTAAAACTTTCAGCAGCGTGTAAAATATCATAAGGTAAGACCTGAGTTTTGTTTAAAAGGTGGGTAGATAGGAGATTTTGGTTGATTTGGGTGTTGTTTAATTCTGTACATAAAAACAAGGATATTAACTCTCAAATATAAGAAAAGAAAATTAGCTACATAAAAAACAAAAATAAACAAACAAAAAGTATGATATTTAGGTAGGCATTTCACCAAAGAACTGTTATCAAATAACATGGAAAGATGTTTGGCAGCATTGCTCCTTAACATCATTTAATTAAATCCAGAACAGGGGTGGGGTGGAGAGATGGCTCAGTAGGTAGGAGCACTGACTGTTCTTCCAGACATTCTGAGTTCAATTCCCAGCAACCATATGGTGGCTCACAGCCATCTATAGTGGGATCTGATGCCTTCTTCTGGAATAAAGGTTTATGCGTAGATAGAGGACTCTTGCATAAAATAAATAAATATTAAAAAAATATAATGGGGTATCATTATATATCTATTTGAATGGCTAACAGCAAACCATTGGTTGGCCTAGATGGATGGCTCCATGGGAAAAGGCTCTTGCTGAGTGACCTGAATTCAAGCCCCAGATGGAAGGGGTAAACCAAATTGTACAAGCTGTCTTCTGGCCTTTACACATATGTTAACGGCATGTTTACACACACAATAACCAAACAAACAAACAAATAATTTTTAAAGTAAGAACAAAGAAACCTGACAAAATGAGTGTTGGCATTATGGCTTGATTGTAGAGAGCTAGAGAGCTAGGACTCTCTCTCTCTCTCTCTCTCTCTCTCTCTCTCTCTCTCTTTCTCTCTGCTCTCTGCTAGTAGGAATAGAAATAGTCTAAACATTTTGGGAAACTTGATAATTTCTTAAGAACTTAATACATAACTATCATGCAACCTAGCCTTTCCATATCTAGATATTCAGCTAGGAGAGGTAAAGTATTGTTCATACATGGACTATATACACTATACACATCTTCATAGCAATGTTTGCATGGCAGAAAGTTATAAATAATTAAGCTGTTCTTCAGTGAGTTATCAAACGAACCACATTTTGATATATCAATCAGTGAAGTGCTAGACAGTAATAAAATCTTAAATGATAATATATTGGGCTGGGAATATAACTCAGTTATAAGGTAGTTATAACCTGTGTGATGACACAGGTTAAATTCCCAAAATGGGGGAAAATGTGTGTGTGTGTGTGTATAGCTAATTCTATTCATTAAAATCATACAGTACCCTAAAAGACATGTCCCTTCTCCAATTCCCTGTGCCAATGAGAACACTCAGTGACTTAGACCTTGGCTTCTATATACCATCTCTGCTAAATACTTTTGAACAGGGAACTTACAAGCATGGGGACATTGTGTGCCGGAAACTAAGGAGACATTCCGAGAATACTGCAATCATGTCTAAAAAGATACAGGAGTTGGCTTGTAGGAATAGCCATGGACAAAATTCTGGGAAATGTGACAAAAATAAGAATTTAAAAAGAAATCCTGTGGCTGAGGAGATGGCTCACGGTTAAATCACTTGCCACACAAGTTTAATGTCCTGAATTCTATCCCCAGCATCCATGCAACAAAAATGGGTTTGGTGGGGCACACTGAGATTCCAGGTCTGAGAAGGCAGAGGTGGATGACTCCCCAGTCTAACCATGAGGCCCAGGTCCCAGTGAGAAATCCTGTCTTAGTAAGCAAGGTGGATAAAATAAAAAACAATAATAAAATAAATAAACAAATAAACAGATAGAAGTTCTGAAGACCTGAGTTTGTAGAGAGAAGCCTTTTCCTTGCCAGCTGCTTTGGTTTTTTTCCCCCACCAGTCGCCTGGGCTCTGACTTAAGTATTTAACCCATCTAAGTATTTCTCTTACCGGACGGACATCTTACTTCTCTGGCGGGCTACATGATGACTCCCTGTGTTTCTCCTACCCAGAGTCCTCCTGGACTCCTAGTCCCACCTATCTTGCTTCCCTATTGGCCAACAGTGCTTTATTGACATATACACAGGACTTCCCCATCATCTTCTCTTTTCTGTCTAAACAAAAAGGAATGTCTTTACTTTAACATAGTCAAATTATATATAACAGAACAGCTATCAAGCAAGAACACAGTTACAATATTTTGTCAATCAACATTCAGCAAGATTTAAAGAAAATATCATCTATCCCATCCTTGTGAGTCCAAAGTCCTATATATAGCTTATCTTTTATCATAACTAAGGAAAACTATAATTATAACTATCTGTCTTCAACTCCATCAAAAACCACAGAAGGATAATTTATAAACACTAGGACTGACAGAGACATCTTGCTGCGTGGCAGTCACCTGAAGTTCCTCTGCAATGTTGGGGCATTCATCTTCAGCCTATAGGCCACAATGTGTCCAGAAGACTTCTCAGCAAAGCAGGAAATTTCAAACTGTCCATCTGCATTGGCAGTCTGTCATTCATTTTTCTGTGTCCTGCAGAAAGTCTTGTAGACTCTTCCATGAATCAGGAACCCTGAAGGACTGTTTGAGTTCAGCAATCACTTTTCTTTGGGTCCTGCATGTCCAGTTTATACAGCAGTCAAGCAGTCTAGGCAAGGGCAGTTTCTTGCCCAAATGGCTAGTCTTGTCACATTGAAAGCAAACTCCAGTTTCTTCAGTGCCTATCTTCCTCTCAGACGTAATTGATGATGCTAGGAGCAGTCAAGAAAAACCCTAAACCATTTAAAATGCCATTTTCTGAAGGTCTTTGAAAGATTTGAAGACTATCTATCTATCTATCTATCTCAAGTACATCTCTTTATATCTAGAAAACCTAATTTACCTAACTATAAGTTCTGACTATTATAAGTAACTATCTATAGTCTGTGTTTAATTATGCATTACGTTTTAAAAGATCAGTATAAGCACAATACTTAATCAAAAGGAGAAATATACGCATCACAAAATTGACCTTGAATTTGTATCAATAAATGAAAAGTCATACCAATACAAAGTACCTATTTCCATAACATAATCCCCTTTTTCCTTTAAAAAGAGATTGGTCGTGATAATTAACCAATTATAACAAACCCCATTCAAATGAAAACAAAGTTTTATAAACAATATGGGGATTTGGATGTCATTCATTCCAAACTGCTTCGTGCTGGAAGGGGGCGCTGTTCACACTATGGGGATCATAACAAAACTCAGAAACCTGTATAAGTCCTTATTTTCGTGGTCTGTAAAGCTGTGTCATCTTAGCTGTTTTAGATGTTGAATCACTTGGGCCATTGCTTCTGGGGGTCTTGGTTCATCAAACCACAGAAGCCTGGAAGGAAACCTCAGCTTTTCATTTTCTGTGGAAGCATAAACAAAACTCTTTTCCAAAGTAACATATCCTTATACTTAAATTTTGAAGTCAAGGCATTTTTAAAAGATATAAGTTGAATTAATTCAGCAACATTTATAATCAAGTGTACTTTAGTAATTGTTCCTTCCTTAGCAATCAAAAAACTGGAAAACAAAACAGCATACAGTATCCAGACTCTGTATATTTTCCATCTTTACGTGGCTTATTTATTTATCTAGTATTATTCTACTTCTTTTACTTTTATTTATTTCTGTGAGACAGGGTTTCTCTTTGGAAATCTGCCTGCCTCTGCCTCTGGAGCAATTCCTACCAGCTTGCACCACCACAGCTGGCTTCTCTATTTATTTACCACTATGCCGTTTCTTTTACTCTCAAGCTTATGTATAGTTTTAAACACACTGTAAACCTTTAGAGGTTTTTCTTCATCCAAGTCTGACTTTACTGTAAATTTTTATGTTTTTCTGGCCACGTGTCTTATCTGTTAAAACAGCAGCTGTTTAAAATGCAGTTTTTCCAAGATGGTGGGCATAAGCATGATTCCAGCTCACTGTCTCAGTCTATGTTGACATTCAGCAAAAGCTGCCGACTTGGAGATGTGCTCACTGCCACTTCCAGCTGTGCATACACACCTTTCAATTGTAAGCAGAGCCTCTTAAAAGAACTTTGCTGGTGTTTTGTTTTGTTTTGTTTTTTTATGCTGAGTCAGGAAGACTCCCTTAAGAGAGCCTCATGAGTCTCTGCTTTTCGCTAGCAAAACAGAGCCCACCTGAGAAAATGCTGCTACCAAGAACCCATGATTTTCTCCGTTCTTTTGTTTCTAAAATTCCTTTAAAGCTTTTGTCATTCTATGTGGAAATTCATATCCCACTCCTGATCACCATTTGCTCACGGTTAAGTCGCTTGCCACACAAGTTTAATGTCCTGAATTCTATCCCCAGCATCCATGCAACAAAAATGGGTTTGGTGGGGCACACTGAGATTCCAGGACTGAGAAGGCAGAGGTGGATAGCTCCTCAGTCTAACCATGAGGCCCAGGTCCCAGTGAGAAATCCTGTCTTAGTAAGCAAGGTGGATAAAATAAAAAACAATAATAAAATAAGTAAACAAATAAACAGAAATTCTGAGGACCTGAGTTCAATCCCCAGAGTCCACAGGAGAAAAGTGACTGACATATATATGTACACCAACTGACATCCACGTGTGTCACGACATATGCACACAAGTCATACACACACACACACACACACACACACACACACATATACACACATACTAAAGTAATAACAAATAGTAATTCTTAAAAGATGGATGGTTCCTAAGGAGCAACTTCTGAGGTTGACCTTTAACCTACATATGTACATGGAAACCCACATGCATACCCACACAAAGTTGGCCTGCAATCACACCTCTACAAACATCTGTGCTCATGCATGCACACATGCACACACATAATATGCTTATTGACAGGATGGAGATGTGGAGAAGAAAAGTGAATGGCGGCAATGACAAGGAAGCTCCACCTCTGGATACGAATGCCAAGTAACCGAACTATAAATGAAAGAACTAGAAGATTCCCTTTTCTCACTATCTTTTGTTAGATGCAGGAAAGGCTCTCCAGCAGATGCCAAACTGCTTTATGAAAGGCTATGTTGATGACACCAGTCACCTCAAGTTACTGCTCATAGGTTTCTTAATACATACACACAGGCAGAGATGTGGTCATTAGCACCTGATCATAGATCAATAGTTTTCTGAATAACAGGACAGCTAACATCAAAGCTCCCTGAAATTGTACAATCAGAAATAGACAACATCATCTAAACATTTTTGGCCTAATGTTTAACCTGTAACCAATTAAAGGACACCAATAAAATAGAGGAAGTAGAAAATCTAAATCTTTCAAGACACTTATTCTAATTAAAAAAAATAAAACCAACAAATTGGAACTGCTCCAAAACTCAAGAGAAATAGCAACTATACATGCTATATAAATTCTGATTGGATTATAGAATTTCAAAACATTATTAACAATTCTGGAATAATAAAGTATACTTGAATATGAAGCTTTCAGATCATATTACAGAATTGCGTTTAATATTTTAGCATAGAAGTGATGTTGTTGTTGACAGAATGAGACTTTCATTTTGGGGCAATGTGGAATAAATTTCTGAGAGGATAAATACCATGTTCCCCCATAATTTGCCTTCAAGTGTTTCACTTAAAAAGGAAGTAAATATAAAAATTATAAACAGCAGCTGAATTCAGAGCAAGGGCATCTAGGTCCCTGTTAGTCAGTCCCTCCAACATTTTGATACATTTGAAAGTATTCTAATACAAATGTTAGGGGGGAAATACAGCAATATGTTTTCCTGGGTACCATAGTTCCTTTTCCTGATTCTGGAGTCCAATGCCCTGACCAAAGGAACATGAGGGAGAGGGCAGTGTTACTTGGGTCACAGTCCACAGTGCATCCATTCCGGCAGGATAGTCACAGCAACAGTGAGAACGTCAGAGGCTTGGTCACATCACAGTCCAGAACAGAGCAATGAACTCACCCTTACTTGCTAGGTTACCTGGATTTTAGGCACTGCATGCAAAGGTGATAATCAGAGGACAAGCAGAGCAGCCTGCTGAATACTGTATTATTCCTATAGACTTTGGTGACCTGATTAACAACATCTCTTCTAGATATGCATCAGCTAATGGTTATTTAATCTCCCAGCTCTTCTGACCCACCCCCCACCCCCCGCCCTTCTCATCCCCCCCTTGGATCACACAGTTTAATACTGTTGATCCATGGATAGACAGGGCCTATGCCCCTGCTTGTTAGACAAGTAGTTACAGAAAATGGATCATCAGCTACCATCAACCCTTAAGATTAAGGAATCAAAGTCACTGAGGGGGAAACTGAGGGGGAAAGACAGAGAAAGTTAAGGAGACATGGGAAAAGAAAAGATCTCCTCCTAATCTGGCTGGAATCCCCTGCTAGTTGAGAGTCAAGAATTCTAGTCCGGGGCTGGTGAGAAAGCTCAGAGGGTAGAGGCGCTGGAGGACAGGCGATAAAATCTAAGTTCAATCCACAGGGCCTATAAAGTGACAGGAGAAATTGGACCTTCCCATGTGTGTCGTGGCATACACCCACATGCCTGCACTCATTCAGACCTGTACATGCACAAATGCCTAGAAGAAATTAAATTAATGAAATAATTACATCACAGTTAATAAAATTTGCCATAAAGTTGGCCTACATAGAAACAATATTCCTTGTAGGTGAAGACCATTAAAATAAGAATGTTAAACTAACAATGAAATATATGACCTCCAAGTGTGACCTGGCTTCTTCTCTAGATGTGAACCTGAACATGTCTGGGAGTCTCCTAAATAGGACTATAAACTTTTTTTGCAATAAAAACATGTCTTAGTTCCTTCCCTATGGTACTCTTGTGACTCGGGGTTTTCTCTTAGCAGTTGTATGGTTCACAGTGCATTCCAGAAACCACCCTCTGGGCTCACTTGATGTCCTCTGAAGCTCTTTGATACATCACTTCAGAAGTGGCCCAAATCCAACATGAGGCTGTTGTGAAGATATTTAAGTGCGGCTCTCTTTTGAGAAGCCCACTTGCAATACTTGAGTGCTTCTTAACCCTTGTCCTGAGTGCTTCTCCTTCTAGTAACCCTCATGTTCAAACCTACATTGATTCCTAATAGACCTTAACTCGGCTTCCTAAAAATGAATGAGTGAATGAATGAATACATGAATAAACATACCTGCATTTACTCCAGAAATCGGGAAAATTCCTTCACTAGGTTAACAGTGTCTATCCATTCCTTATAAGGTCCCAACAACAAACCAAAGTACACTCCAGGGAAGTTCACCCTGGGGGCTGAGTGAGCTTACTAGGCAATCTTGTAGAGCTCAGTGAGGGGTTATAAGCAGCAGCCTGGGGAAAGCTAAGGCGACCTTAGGAGGAGGTCTACATCCAGCTTCTCATGGCATCATAGATGGAGATACCTCAGTTAACCTTCTCCAGACTACATCCTCTGGTCCCTTCCCCAACCACCTATCCATGTGCAATTAGGGCTAATTTGCATGAGAACGGCTGTGAGGAGGGACTAGATACTGAATTGAGGGTTCAGTGACACTCTCCACTCTGTCCCCTTCTTTGAGGAATGTCAATAATCCACAGGCTCTGTCTTGATGCCATCTTGTCTGGAAATACAACTGATCTCACAAAAAACTGGTGGAAGGCTTGCTCTTAAAATTGAGTTCTGCAACAACATGATATTAGCCAGCAATCTACTGCTAACATCAAATTTCTTCCTGTTTAGATACCCGAAGAGGATCTTAATT